>NC_137794.1:73515075-74142575 GCF_963383645.1 Muscardinus avellanarius | reverse complement strand
TACCCCCCCCCATTTCCCTTTCCCCCTCCCAGTAAAGAGTATCCAGGTTAACCATATTATATACTATTATACATATTTGGATGTAGCTCCTACATTGAATAACCTCAGCTTTCTTCCTCTCCTATCCTTCCATTCTAGCTTTGCTGAGATTTCCCCCCCATCATCTGGAGTCCCTCTGATATTACCACTACTCTCTATCTTGGACATATTAGAGAAAACATATGTCCCTTCTCTTTCTGTGCTTGACTAATCTCACTTAACATAATGTTTTCCAGTTTCTTCCATCTTCTTGCAAATGCTATTATTTTATTCTTTATAGTTGAATAGAATTCCATTGTGTGTATTTCCCATAATTTTGCAATTCATTCATCTGTTGATGAAGATCTAGGTTGGTTCCATATTTTGGCTGTTACAAACTGTGCTGCTATGAACATGGGTATGCATATGTTGCTGTAGTTCTCTGATTTCAACCCTTTTGTAAAGATACCCAGGAGTGGTATAGCCAGATCAAATGGTGGATCTATTCCCAGTTTTCTAAGGAATCTCCACACTGATCTCCATAGAGGCTGAACTACTTTCCACTCCCACCAACAGTGTAGAAGAGTTCCTCTTTCCCCACATCCTTGCCAGCATTTGTTGTTATTTGACTTCTTTATGCTTGCCATTCTGATTGGGGTTAGATGGAATCTCAGTGTAGTTTTGATTTGCATCTCCCTGATGGCTAGTGATGTTGAACATCTTTTCATGTATTTATTGGCCATTTGTATCTCTTCTTTTGTGAAGTGTCTATTCAGTTCAGTTGCCCATTTCTTGATTGGGTTATTTGTTTTGCTAGTGTAGAGTCTTTGGAGCTCTTTGTATATTCTGGATATTAGCCCCCTATCAGAGTGGTGGCTGGTAAAGATCTCTCATTCTGTAGGCCTCCTCTTTAGGTTCTTGATGGTTTCCTTTGATGAGAAGAAACGTTTTAGTTTGATGAGATCGCACTTATTAATTCTTGCTTTAATTTCCCGCACTTTGAAAGTCATATTGAGAAAGTTACTGCCTGTGCCTATATGTCGGAGTGTTGATCCTATGCCTTTCTCTAGTAACTTCACTGTCTCTGGTCTAATTTCTAAGTCTTTAATCCATTTTGAGTTGATTCCTGTGCATGTTGAGAAGTAAGGATTCAGATCCAACTTTCTACAAATGAAAAGCCAGTTCTCCCAGCACCATTTGTTGAAAAGACTGTCTTTTCGCCAGTGTATGAGTTTGGCCCCTTTGTCAAAGATCAATTGACTATAGATGTGTGGGTTTGTTTCTGTATCTTCTGTTCTGTTCCAGTGGTCAGTCTGCCTATTGTTGTGCCAATACCATGCTGTTTTTACTACTATTGCTCTATAGTATAATTTGAAGTCCAGGGTTGTGATGCCTCCTGCCTGGTTCTTGTTGCTGAGAATTGCTTTGGCTATTCTGGGTCTTTTCTTTTCCATACAAAATTCATAACTGATTTTTCCAGGTCTATGAGAAATGTTGGTATTTTAATGGGAATTGCATTGAAACTATAGATCACTTTTGGCAGAATGGCCATTTTGATGATATTTATTCTGCCTATCCATGAACAAGGGAGATCTTTCCATCTTCCAAGGCCTTCATCAATTTCTTTAATGTTTTATAGTTTTTGTTGTAGAGGTCTTTTACATATTTAGTTACATTTATTCCCAGGTATTTTTATTGGTTTAGAGGTTACAGTAAATGGAGTAGTTTTCTTTATTTCTTTCATTGTGGATTCATTGTTGGCATAAAGAAAAGCAGCTGATTTCTTTAGGTTGATTTTGTATCCTGATACTTTGCTGAATTGGTTAATCAGCTCCAGAAGTCTTTTGGTTGAGTTCATTGGATCTTCTAGATAAATAATCATATCATCTGCAAATAAAGATAGTTTTAGCTCCTCTCTTCCTATTTGAATTCCTTTGATATCCTTCTCTTGTCTTATTGCTTTGGCAAGAGTCTCAAGGACTATACTGAAAAGGAATGGTGATAATGGGCATCTTTGTCTTGTTCCTGATTTTAAAGGGAATTCTTACAATTTTTTCTCCATTCAATATGATGTTGGCTTTGGGTTTATTGTGTATACCCTTAATGATGTTGTAATATGTTCCTTCTATTCCAATTTTCTGCAGTGCTTTTTAACATAAATGGGTGTTCGATTTTATCAAATGCTTTTTCAACATCTATTGATATGATCATGTGGTTTTTGTTCTTAGTTCTATTTATGTGGTGAATAACATGTATTGATTTGTGTATGTTGAACCAGCCTTGCTCTTCTAGGATGAAATCAACTTGGACATGATGTATAATTCTCTTGATATGGTTTTGAATGCGTGTAACTAGTATTTTGTTTAGAATTTTTGCATCTATGTTCATTAAGGCTATAGGTCTGTAATTTTCCTTTCTTGAAGTATCTTTATTTTGTTTGGGGATTAATGTGATACTGGCCTCACAGAAGGAATTAGGGAGAATTCCATCACTTTCAGTTTCCCAGAACAAGTTGTGAACTATTGGTATTAGTTCTTCACTGAAAGTTTTGTATAATTCAGCTGGGAAACCAATCAGGGCCTGGGCTTTTCTTTGTTGGCAGAATTTTGATTGCTGTTTCTATTTCTTTGTTTGCTATTGGTTGGTTTAGGCTTGCTATATCCTCTTGGTTCAGTTTAGGTAGGTTATATGTGCTTAGAAATCTATAGATTTCTTCCACGTTTTCCAGTCTGTTGGAGTATAAATTTTCAAAATAGTTTCTGATAATCCTTTGAATTTCCCCCCTGTCTGTGGTGATATCTAATTTTTCGTTTCTTTTTTTTTTTTTTTTGTACTGGGGTTCCTGGAAGCCCTTCTATGTCCGGGCTACATTCCCAGACCTATTTTTATATTTTTATTTGGAAACAGGGTCTCTTAAGCCAGCGAGGCTGGCTCCAAACCAGTGTGATCCTCCTGTCTCCCAAGCGCGGGTATTACAAGCGTGCACCACCACACCCGGCTCCTTTTTCATTTCTGATTTTAATAATTTGAGTTGAATTTTTCTTTTGATTAGGTTGGCCAGGGGTTTGTCAATTCTATTAATCTTCTCAAAGAACCAGCTTTTTGTTTTGTTGATTCTTTGAATATTTTTTGTTCTCTATTTCTGCTCTGATTTTAATAATTTCCTGCCTTCTTCTGGCTTTGGGATCAGACTTTTGCAGTCTTCCTAGGTCCTGGAGTTGTGTCATTAGGTTGTTTGCTTGGTGACTTTCTGTTCTTCTTATAAGGGCACTCGATGCTATGAACTTTCCTCTCAACACTGCCTTCAAAGTGTCCCATAGATGTTGCTAAGTTGTTTCTCTATTTTCATTTAATTCCAGTAATTTCTTTATTTCCCCCCTAATTTTCTATCTTACCCACTCATCATTCAATAGTGTATCATTCAATCTCCATGTATTTAAATAGTTTCTTTTAGGTTTCCTGTTGTTGATTTCTACTTTCACTCCATTATAGTCTGAAAAGATATAGGGAATTATATTACATCTTTCCAACTTGTTGGTGCTTGCTTTGTGTCCCAGAATGTGATCTGTTTTGTAGAAGGTGCCATGGGCTGCTGAGAAGAATGTGTATTCTGTTGTTCCTGGTTGAAATATTCTGTATATGTCTATTAAGTCCATGTGGTTTATAGTTTTAATTAGTTCTGAAGAGTCTTTACTCATATTTTGTCTTGAAGTTCTATCCAGTGGTGTGAGAGGTATATTGAAGTCTACCACTATTATTATATTTGGGTGTATTTGAGATCTGTTGTTCAAGAGGGTTTGTTTTACAAATGTGGCTGCACCCACATTCGGGGCATAAACATTTATTATCATTATATCTTCTTGGTGTATTGTTCCTTTTAATAGAGGGAAATGCCCTTCTTTGTCTCTTCTGATGTGTTTTAGATTAAAGTCTGTTTTTTTTGGATATCAGCAGGATATAGCACTGGTCTGTGGCTCAGGCAGGGTGCACAAGGGTAGAGCTAGGTCCTAGAACATGGGGAAGGCATACAGAGCCAGTGCTAGACCTGGTGCATTGCCTTGGGGTCCAAGGATATCCCCTGGTCTCCGGGTGTGGGTAAGGCACACACAGCTATTGCCACCCGGGGAGTGGGCAAGGGCCTGCAAGGTGAGTGTCGAGTCTTGGGGTGCAGGTGGCACAGACAACTAGCACGGGTCCTGGGACACAGGCAGGGTGCCCAAGGATAGTGCTGAATCCTTGGGGCGGGGGACAGGTGCCCAGAGTTAGTGTCGGACCTGGGGCACACGCTAAGACCCCCGGCTTCTCTGGATGCACTCCCTGATCCAGGTGTCTGGAGGACTCACTGTGCTGCTGTGATCTCGTCTTTGGTGAGCACACAGGTTTCTGGCTCCGGCGCCACTTGCTGCTTAAGATGTTGAAGCTCTAGTTTCCTTTTCAGACTCTTGGGTTATTTTGCCATGGTGGTGTCAGTCAGGTCTAGCGATTGCGGTTTGGGTCAGCAACCCGCGCTGGTGCTGGCAGGCGGTCCAGTTGTGTCTGCAGCAGATCCGATGCCCGAACTTTTATTTATTTATTTATTTTTGCAGTGAATCTCGAAGTTCAGGGTTTCTGTATTCCTTCCACCAAGGTTCCTGGATCTGTTTAGGTTCCTGAGATATATTTATTTTGTTGGTTAAGACGCTGCCTTCTAGGTAGTTGAAGTTTATTTCAGCTACTGAGCAATGCTGTGCCCTGCAGTCTCCATTTGAATCCCCCTCCAGTGAGACTCTGTTTCAAGTTCTAAGGTGGAATTCTCCTGGCTTCTGTGCCTAGTACTGAAAAATAAAAGGACATTATTTTAGCCTCATTTATATATTGTATTAAATTAAAATTAATTATATAGTTTTATTTTCTCCTCAAGCAGAATAATTTCCTAGCAAAAAGGAGCTATTGGTAAAGTGATTTATATCTTCCAATGTTAAACAATAGATAGAGCTACACAGAATATATATATATATACATATATATATGTATATATATATATATATATACACACACACATATATTACATGAAACCATGTGCTAATGTGTTTTAATTTGTATTTTACAAATATATAATCATTATAACAAGATAATCAAAATATTTTAATAAAAGGAGCTTTAATAACTTTGCAAATTAATAAATAATACATTCTAAAACTGTATTCCAATTGTTATATTTGTATTTGCTAAAAATGACTCCAAAATTTCTGAGGTCTAATATAGAAAATTTTACTTCTTCATATGTAATACTGCAGTGCAGTTTTATTCTTAACTAGGAGTAGAAGTGGAATGGAGAAGAGCTTTGCTCTAGTTATTTTTCTCAGAGACCCATGGCCAGGCATATTGACATTTTGAACACAGGGCTTCTCAAGATCCCTTTGGTGGCTAGTAGAAGAGGGAAGAAAATGGACTTGGAGAAGATTCTTATGGGTCAAGTCTAGAGTGGTGCATAGAAATTCCACTTCCATTCCAATATCTCAGGGCTGCACTGGAGTCTGGGAAACGTAGTACTTTTCTGAAGAGCATTCACCTCTAAAAAACAGGTACTTAAGCAACAAAGAACCCAGGTTTTATACAAATAACTCCTTTTTGTGCTACAGCATCCAAGCAGACTTTATATTCATGAAGGCATGTTTAAATATTTAAGGGATGGGCATGGTGGCGCACGCTTGTAATCCCTGCACTTGGGAGGCGGAGACAGGAGGATCGCACAGGTTTGAAGCCAGCCGCACTGGCTTAGGAGACCCTGTTTCAAAATTTAAAAAAGTATAAAAATAGGTCTGGGAGTGTAGCCCAGAGGTAGAAGGGTTTCCAGGAACACCAGTACCACCAAAAATAAATAAATAAATAAATAAATAAATAAATAAATAAATATAAATACAAATAAATATTTAAGAATAATTCACTAGTTTGAAATTAGGGTTTTTTGAAACAATGTTAGATAGATAAGGAAATACACCAAGTGATGTGTGCATGTTTGTTTTTGAATTTTTAAATCTTACTGTGATGTATAATTAAATTCTACCAAAAAGGTATTATTTTTAAAAAAAGATTATTTGTAAAAAACAACAACAACAACAACAAAAAAAAAAACCCAGAAAAGCAATTCTGGAGATGCAAATCCATCAACCTGATATTAAGAAAAGGAATTCTTCTGCAATTGTTATGAGGAAATTTGAGAACAACTCTGTTTTTGTTTTGTTTTGTTTTGTTTTAGCAGTTTCTCAGATTTTTACATTATTATAGTCCTTTGGTGTATGAAAACTGTTTTATTTAAAATAAGATTGAGCTGTTCTGTGAACTTATTTTGCCAAAAGAGATTTATTTTCAAGTGCATTTGGTTACTGAAGAGTATGAAGCACACAAAATCCCTCTTGGATTTAGCCCACCTCTGTAGGAATTGGCCTGAAAGCTCTGTAAACAGTCGGCTCCTTTCTATACTCAGTGGGGTCTCATTCCTTGGCCCCTTGGGAAATTAATTTCCTGCACTAGCAAGGCTTCTTAAAGCTCTGCTAACGTTAAAATAGTACATGAGTTCTTTAGAAAAGGGAGTTTAAAGTACAAATGAAACTAACACCTCAGACATAATTTGCTTTTACAAAGATGATTTGATAGGCTTGGTGAATAGAGTGAGATAAATTTTATTTTATTAGGTTTTTTGATTTATCAAAGCTCAACCAACACATAACTTCACAGAACAACAAAGAGGGCCTGCTATTTGATATGCAACACTGTCCTCTGTACACAATCAGAGATAACTAATGAGCAAGCTTGGTATTCGCACTCCACAGTAAGCATAAGTGTACCTTATTTGAGTCTTCCAAACAAGTGAGATACTCAAAACTTAGGTGAAGATTTTCTGAGAGGAAGTCTAAATTAAGCTGAAGAAGATTAGATGAAGCAGATTTGACTGGAGTATGTCTATAGTTTGAAGATACTGCTATCTTCATTGCTTTTTTATAAAATTACATGATTACCCATAATGCACTAATAGTTTTTATACATTTAGGACTGAATCATAGTATTTTTACTTCCATCCTTTACATAAAATAATCCACAACTCTGTTTAAATATAGTTCTGTAGGGTCAGGTTTGTCCCAGGTTTTGCTCTGCAAAGACCTGATGGTTCATTTTTTGTTGTTTGTTTAGGCTTTCTGCATTTCAGTTTTTCTAATTTGAAAAGTAGTAATAGGATTTGTATTCCTTATAGGCTTAGTATTTGAATGAAATAAATTAGAACAAAACATTTAAAAAGGTATCTGTTTCATAATACATGTTCTTTGTGTTAATGGACACTGCATATTTTATTCCAGTCCTCTGGACAGGGAATTAGTGGCTCTCCTTGTCGAATCTTTTCTTTAATATATTGGCATTGATAGCCAGGCATGGTGGCGCACGCTTGTAATCCCCGCGCTTGGGAGGAAGAGACAGGAAGATCACACAGGTTCAAAGCCAGCTGCAGTGGCTTAAGAGAGACTGTTTCCAAATTTAAAAAGGTATAAAAATAAGTCTGGGAGTATAGCCCGGAGTTAGAAGGGCTTCCAGGAATCCCAGTACCAATATATATATATATGCATTGATTTTTGGCAATGATGTGAATAATTTGACAAACACCCAGTTTCACCTCTGTCTCTATCATTATACACAAGTATTCTTCCTTAAAAAGCAGAAATAAAAGATTTTAATGTAAGTCTGAAATGGTATTTTGAAAAGGAAATTTCAAAATTCAATTGATAGAGTAAACTTTCACTACATATACTAATTGAGGACATCATCAAACTTATTTAGAGAAAATATAAATTTATTCAAGATAAAAGTAGAGTAAAAATAAGAGAAAAGAGGAAATTTACTAAACTATTAAGAACTTTAATGTCTTGGTTCCCAGTTCATGTGTGAAGTTGGGTTAAACTTACTTTCACTGATTTCCCTACATGGATATGACTTCAGGTACTGGTTTCTGTAATTTGCAAACTTAGGGCTCTAGTTATGCAACCTCATCCAATAAGGGTGAGAATATAGATGAAGTAAAGGTAGACAGGTTCATCTCAGAGTGTGTGATAATTTATTTGATAAATCTCAAAAGTGAGGTTAGTCTTGCAGTTTACTCCAAATGAAATTGTGCAGGGAATTTCATTTACTCCTTCAAATGCAGCTTTATTGTTCAGAGGGGCGAAAGGGGAAGAGGGAGAAGTGTGAATGTATGCCATTTTCAATGTGATCCACATAAAAATTAAAAAAAAATTAAAAAACAGCTTCAAAGGAACAATGGTTCTTGCTATGACCTCAGTTAAATCTCTATATAGAGAAAATGTTTGCAACATTTCTTTTACACTATTCTGAGAGCTACACTATGGTTTGGACAGGCTAAGCTGCAGAATGTCTACCATGCCTTCTGGGAAAATCTAATGACAATCCATCCTCTGATGCCTAAGCAATAATGGGTTGTGCCTCAAGACTCCAGCACAAGGGCCGTCAAATCATGTGCTGCGCTGCCTAGCAGGCTGCAAGAATTGAATGCATTGAAATGACATCTACTCTCTAGAATTCGAACTAGAAAGTATCGATTTAATTGTAGGCTAAGATTGAAACCTGAAGATACCTTGGGAATGAGTCATGGCCATTGCAACAATTCCATGCTGTTCCACAACTTGGGGTCAGTCCCCCTCTGTCCTGGAAATTCCCACCTTTCTTTTCAGCAGTGCTGATGCAGTGGGAGGCCCTGTTTCTGTCACCATATCTGCAACGGGATACTTTCTCGGAATTAAAACTGAGAAAAAGAAAGGTTTTTTATATTATTGGGCTGTGGATGTGAGCTTAGGAACTACTGATAGACATATTTTATCATACGGATGAACAGAAAACTGGTCAACAGTGAAGGTAAAATACAAAGAAAGCATACAATGAGAAACAGAATTGACAGTTTAAGGCAAATTACTACTCTTTTTCTTCTTGAATACCAGCTGTTTATATTGCCTTAGATTATTCGTGTATATCTAAATATTCTGCTTTTCTAAAAAATTGAGCAGTTTTCAGTTGACTTTTATGATAAGCAATTAAGAATTCCAATAAAACAATACAGGATTTTTTTTGGGGGGTGGGAAACAAAGAATATGAGGAAAAGCTAAGCGATAAAGAACATGATAAAAAGCAAAAAGAAAATTATAGTATTTTGAAGGAAATGGAGAGTTCACATCCATGAGCAGGAATACCCTAAAAAGATCCCCTGCAGCCAAACAGAAAGCTTCTGTCCACCTATCAAATTGGATAGACACACCATAATAGTACATGTTCCTTATTAACAATATCCAAGTAAATATTATGCTCAGACATTTTCTGAGCATGGCATATCACAAAATATAAAGACATTCTTATAAGAAATAGCTGTTTAAGATTAAGACAAAAAACATAAACTTTGTTATTTCAAATTTTGCTCAATAGGGATTCTTTACATTTCTGTATTAGTCTGCCTAATACAAATGTGAATAATACTGTCTACTTCCTTTTGGTGTTGGAATGAAATGTAAAAAAGAGCTTTGCAGAGTTTGAGTTTTTTTTTTTTGACTAAGAAAGACTATAATGATAAGTAAAACTATGAATTTTAAATAAGTTGTATTTTTTGCTCTCATGAAAGTTTAGCATTTTTAAATGTCAGTCATCTGACAAGAGAATAATGCTTCATATCTGAGGGCATAGATGATCATATCCAATTGTATTAAAACACAGAGCTAATTAGATTTCTAATTGTCACAGTATCTATTTCTTCTCCTCGCTTTACGTCTATTGCACACTCTCCACCCTCAGCATTATCAGCTTACTTGAAATGACAAGATATACTTTGGAGTTTTTTGAAATGATAGGTATAGGCCAACATTGTTCTCAAACTCCACAAATAGAACCTCGAGGCAGCAGAAAAGGATGACTTCCGGGAAGATGGTGACCGAGAAAAGTGGGGCTTAAGAGCCCCGCTAACAACCAATCTTCATTACCACAAAATTAGCACCTTTCATAGCCAGAAAACACCATCACCAGAGAAACAAAAAAATCACCAGGCTCCAGAGAGAAAGCGGGCTGAGAACAGAGCTCAGAGCCACAGAGAAGATACACCGGCCTCACATCCGAGGACGCGGCAGCAGCGCCATACTGCCGGCGGCAGCGGCGACTTCACCAGATGGCTACAGCAAGCCGAGGTGAGCCGCTGTGGAACAGCCAGGCGGGATTTTTCAGTGCAGGGAGCATCTAAAGCTCCCAGTGGCTGAGCTCAGCACACGCTGCAGGGACTCAGAGTGGAACTCAAAACCAAGAAGAAATAAGCCAGCCTCAAGGCCGAGGGCGTAGCAGCAGTGCCATATTGCCACTGGCGGCAGCAGCAGCGAATTCACTGAGTCCAGTACAGCTACATCTGCGAACTCAAGAACAGTGAGTCAAATTGCGGGCCACAGAGGAGAAATCCCAGTACTGTACTCCCTGGGACTTGACCCAGTGGGGAAGTGGTGGTGGCAGAGATATCACACCATAGGAGAACGAGCAACCTGGCACCCCCCACAGTCTAAAGCAGCCTCTATCGACTCTCTGGGTTGGAGACTCTGTGATACAACCCAGTAAAGGAGTAGTGGGGTCTGAGATACTACAGACTCGAGATCCAGAGCACCTTAGGTGAAGTCATAGTGACCCAAGGGAAGAACCCAGAGAAGGCACAATCTTCCGAAATCATGGGAAAGAGGAATAACACTGGAGCAATGAATGCCCACAACCCCACAACATCAGAACCCGATAAAACAGAAATTCAGAGATTTCTAGAAGATCAAATCAGGAAAATAACTGTAGAAATAATAGAGGTGCTTCGAAAAGAACTCAGAGAGAGCCAAAAAGAGATAAAGGATGCAATTAATGAAGTAAAGGCCTCAATTCAAAGCACAAACAACCGATTAGACCACATGGAGAACAGAATCTTGCTCTTAGAAGATGATCATTCCAAAAATGAACGCATAGTTTCTAATCTAGAAAAAAATATTCGACAGCAGGAATCTGACATTGAAGAAATATGGGCCCATTTTAAGAGAGCTAACCTAAGAATAATTGGAATAGAGGAGGGAAAAGAAAGTGAAACCAAAGGGATCAACAATCTCTTCAAGGAAGTAATAGCAGAAAATTTTCCAAACATAGAGCAAGAGGTTGATACATAGATCCAGGAAACTTATAGAACTCCCTTTAGACAGGATCGGAGAAGAGGATCCCCATGCCACATAATTGTCAAAATGACCAATGTGGAAGCCAAGCAGAGAATCTTAAAGGCAACAAAAGCAAAGGGCCAAGTGACATTCAGAGGCAAACCAATTAGAATCACTCCAGACTTCCCAAACCAAGTCATGAGAGCCAGAAGGGCTTGGAGTAACATATTCCAAACTCTGAAAGAAAACAACTTCCAGCCAAAAATTTCCTACCCAGCAAAACTTTCTATCAAATTAGATGGAGAAATAAGAAGCTTCCATGACAAACAGAAACTGAAGGAATTTATGTCTTCAAAACCAGCACTAGAGAAAATACTCAAAGAGATTAACTACAAAGAAGAAATAGGTAACACACCCCAGAACCAGAGAAACAAGAGTTTCCATCCAACAGACAACTAAGATTGGTTATCTGTGGAGATTCATTACTTATGCTAGTCTTTTACCTATCTCTAAATTGTATTGTTTGCCTTTATTGTTGTTAATTTTTAGGATGTCTAGTTGGAATATTAATATACCTTCAGATATAGCATTTGGAAATATTTTATCCCATTCTATTAGTAACTTTTAACTCTGTTTACATTGTCTTTGGATATACAATTTTTTTTTATTTTTTAGGGAGTTTGTATACTCTTCTGTTGCCTGTGCCATTGAAATCATATCCAAGAAATCACTGCCAATTTCAATGTTGTGAAGTTTTATGACCCAGATTTTCTTCTAAAAGTTTATAGTCTTAAGATTTATATTTAGGTCTTTTATCTATTTTGAGTTAATACTTGTATATGGGATTAGGTAAGGGTCCTATTTTATTCTTTTCCATGTAATTATTATTTTTCAACAATATTTAGTTAAAAGATTATTATTTCCACTACCAAATGTTCGTGGAAACCTTGTCAAAAATAACTTGATAATATAGGGAAAAATTTAGCTCTAGGCTTTTATTTAACTCCAATGGTTTATATATCTGCCTTTAGAATAGTACTACACTGTTTCAATTATTGTAGCTTTATATGCTTTGAAATCAGAAAATATCTATCTTCTAGCTTTGTTCTTTTTCAAGACCGTTTTGGGTATCTAGAGTCCATATTCCATATTAGGATAGATTTTTTCTGAAAAATAAATATATAAATATATGATAGTTTCACCTAAAAAATAGAAAAAAATATTCTCTGGTAAGAAAGAAAGCAAAAAGAAATATTGAAATGTTATCTTTAAGTCATCAAAAGCTTGGTATCAGACAAATGAAACTGTTATGTGAGATTATCATTTTAAATTTTGGATAAATTGCTATAATACTAGATGTCAACCACTAAGCCAAGCATGGGAAGGAGGGATGGGGAGAGAATGGGGTGGGGATCAGGTGGGGGCTGACTGGGTGATGTGTGCATGTATGTCTACAAAAGTTTGTATCCCACTATGATGTATAAATACAGTGCACCAATAAAAAAATAAAATTAAAAAAATAAAAAAAAGAAATGATAGGTATACATTGAGGCTGAACTCACATGAATTCAATATTTTATATGGAATTTTTAAAAATTGAAGCGTAACACACACATATGTAATTGTTGGTGCTCAACTTGGTGCATTTTTATAAATTGAATGGGCTCATGTGTTATGGTTGAATATCCCCTTTCCTCAAAAAACTATGTTGAAATTTAGTTGGTAATGTAACAGTATTGTTAGACAAAACTAGATCGTGAGGGCTTGGCTTTCATGGTGAATTACTGTGGGATTGGCTTCTCTCTGGTGAGTAATGAGTGGATAGTACTAAGTGAGTTCAGCTTCTCTGACTTTTTTTGTGACATTCTCAGCCTTGTGATGAACAATAATGGTGTCAGGTCATAAGCATGAAGGCCCTTACCTGGTATTGCCCCTCAACATTGGACTTCCCAGCCTCCAAAATGGAGACAAATGCATTCCTTTTCTGTATATCTTACCATCTGTGATATATACTATATACATTTATTTTCCATATTGACAACCATCTGTAGTGTCCTGTGGCATTAGAAAACAGACCAAGACAACATACAAGCACAACTTACATCAAAAATACATTCTGAAAACCCTCCTATTCGCTTTCAGACACAATTTATTCCACTCCTCAGGATTAACCACTATTATGACTAGGTGCCATAGATTACTCTTGTCTGGTTTGTCATTAGGGAAATGCAGCCATACTATGTCATTCTTTTAGTCTGGCTGCTTTTCTTCAATATTAATGCTTGGTAGATTCATCCATGTTCTTTTATGTGGTTGTAGTTTGTTCATTCTCCTTACAGTAGAGTAGATCATCATGGGAATGTCCAAAAATTAATTTATTCATCCACTGCTGAGGGGCATCTTCCCTTTCAGGTTTCAAAACTATATGGATATATAGAAAATTTTATACAATCCAGAATCATATGTTTTAACACTAGCTTGAATGTTTTGAAACTATTATACATCTAAAACACTGGTCATCACCTCACAGAATCCTGGTCAGATTTGGTGCAGATGGATATAACTGCACAGAGCTCTTGGCCAATTTGCCAAAAACCTACATCTCTATTGCTGTCTCATGAAGCCATTATTTTCTAAAACAGCAAAAACAAAACAAAAGTATTCCTCTATTAAATTAAATATGTAATCTGAAAATTGTTGAGTGTGCATTTGAAAATTGTTCATGTGCCTTTTAAAAAAAATCACTTTCTGAAATGAAACATTTGATTTGTCTTGCGTTTATGTACCTAGGAGTTTTTCCTTAGTAATAAAATCTTCTTATTATTCCCTGTATCTCAAAGGCTACCTCCCACTCCAAGGCTCTCCACTGGTATCTGAGTAGTGGATACTCCTTGAGCTGTTGACACCTCTCTACTTGTAAGGAAAAAGATTGGTTAGGGTTTTTCTTTACCCTCAACATTGCTTCTTCAGGCAGTTCCACCAACAAATGAAAAAAAAAAAAAAAACTTCACAACCACAGGTAAGATTATTTCAGAGAGAAATTACAATGAATATATACAATCTATACTAAGAAGAAAATATGGCTAACAGAATAGTTCTTGTGGAAGCCTTCTTTTTCTATCAATTTCCTGAAAATTCTTAGCTACTCTAATCCCATGGAAAAGCATCACCACCATCTACTACACAAACCTTTACCCATAAAGAAGCTCTCACTTCCTGATTTCATTCCAAGCTCATTTGTGATTCATTAAGATCTTATGAATTAAATTGACTTTCTGAAAGAGTTAACTCTAAAAATTATCTGGAGGAGGGATAATGTGCCAGAGAGTAGAGTATGGTACTTAGGTTTCAGTGACTGGCTCCTGCCCCCAGAGTGGCTGTGATATCCTGTTGGATTTCACTGTTTCAGTATGCACTGAAACAAAGTGTTTTACCTTTAACTGATTGTTGTTGTTCTATTCATGTAAGAATATGCAGGACCTAGACAAACATCATACTTGCCATAGTGTCTTAGTTTCAATCCATTTAGGAAAAAGATCTCTCTCTCTCTCTCTCTCTCTCTCTCTCTCTCTCTCTCTCTCTCTCTCTCTCTCTCTCTCTCTCTCCAGTACCTGGGATGAAACTCAGGGGTATTCTACCTCCCAGCTACACCCCAGCCCTATTTTTATTATTTATTTTGAAATAGGGTCTTCCTATGTTGCAGAGGGCCTAGTTAAGTAGCTGAGACAGGTCACAAACCTGTGATCCTCCTGTCTGAGCCTCCCAAGTACTGGGATTACAAGTGAGAACCACAATGCCCGGCTACACGTTTATCATTTTTTCTTTTAATAAGGTGAACCATACTTTCCCTTGAGTCAGTCATCCTCATTTGTAGGAAAAGAATATAGTATTTTCTATTTGATTTAAGTTAATATTGTATATCAGTACAATCATTTTATGGAATCATACCTTTCATTATTAGACTCTTAGTTGTAAAATTCTATAGTTTTCTTTTGTTGTCAATTTTCCTCTATGCATTTTAAGCCATACTATAGTGTCATTAGCTCTTATGTTCTCTGATATTTCAAATATTGATGCCTTGGACATCCATAAAATTTAGAAGTTGTAAATCTCATCCTATAATTTTTAATGTACATATGCAATGTAAATAGTTAATACTCATTGGCTGATTCATCAGCTCAATTTCATTTTCTGACTAATTCAGTGAAAATCTGCATCAAAATACATAAAATTCTCTTATATATATGACTTTTAACAAACAGTAGAAGCCCAGTGATAATCAAGAATCAATTTATATTTAAAAGGATGTGGTAGCTGGGCATTGTAGCACACGCTTGTAATCCCAACATTCAGGAAGCTGAGCCTGGAGAATCACGGTTCGTGGACAGCCTCAGCTACTTAGTGAGACCCTCCACAACTTAGTGAGGCCTTGTTTCAAAATAAAGAATAAAAAAATAGGGCAGGGGATTTAGCTTGGAAGTAGAATGCCCCTAGATTCCATCGCCAGACCCACACACAAAAAAAGGATTTAACATGGCAAATATATATATATACAAATATATATTTATATATACACATATGTGTGGTTATAAGTTGAAATCACATACAAGTAAATGATCTTTCATATACCAAATAGTCTTCTCTCTGAATCAGGAACAGAAGTATTTCCAAACAACAATCCTGAGCAACAATCTCTTTTTTTTTTTTCAAAGTATATACTAAGAGTTAAACATTATGGTGGTTGAAGAGGTACAGAAAAAAATAAAAGATATTATTCCCAATGTCAATAACATGGGATAAGGCCAGGGGACAATAATATATTTAATTACTTTAGTGGACATATAGGATGTCAGCTGGGGCAATGGACTATCTGTTTCTTCTTGTTTGTTTTGTTTTGTTTAGAGGAATAAAGAAGTATTACAATGGAGGTGAAGATTTGATTGAGAAATGAGGATGAAGATTGATTTGCTAGGTGAAATGGAGGAACAGTGCATTCCAGGTAGAGTAAAAAGGATAGGGAGGAAAGAGAGTCAAGAGAGTGTATGATGAGAGAGTATGATGTTCTTGAGTCCACATGAAACTCACTAGGACTAGTAGCTGCTACTCAAGATATGATCCTCTGATGCTCTATATGTCGAGCCTAGTATTTGTAGACTCAAAACATAGACTCTGGTCAAAATGTGAAACTTTGGTTTGGCCTCATTCTTAGTTGTAGCCGGTCTGTAATATTATTCAATGCAATATTTAGTGAATACAGTTAGAGTTATAGGTTGCTCAAATTTTACATATAAAGATCACTAGAGTCTCATTTGTCAGGAAAAAAAATTCACTTACTCTCCATGTATAAGAATTAGTGTGAAAACAGATTAATTGGTAGAATATTCATACCCTGAACCTGAGGGAAAGAAAGAGACTAGGTTGGTTCCAGTTCTAAGAGGTATGGAGTTTGCAAAAGTAGTTCTCAAGGCTGAACTCAATCCAGTGGTGATAACCAAATGACTCTCTCTCTCTAGGATCTGTTTTTAATCACATAGGTTGGAGTGATGAGGCCATTATATCTTTTCATGTGTTAGTACATAATGTACCTACTCCAGCTATGGTAGATTATATTTTGTGTAAGAAACCCTAATACCAAATCTGATTAACTCATGGTGAGAAAACCCTAGTGCTGGCCGGGCGTGGTAGAACACACTTGTAATCCCAGCATCTGGGAGGTGGAGACCAGAGGATGGCAGTTCACTGACAGCCTCAGCCCTTTGCAACTCAGTGAGAGCCTGTTTCAAAAAAATATAAAGACTAAAAAATAGGACTGGGAGTTATACTCGGAGGTAGAATGCCTCTGGGTTCCATCCCCAGTACTGCAAAAAAAAAAAAAAAAAAAAAAAAGAGAGAGAGAGAGAGCACGAGCGCCCTAATGTTGGTCATATATATTCATATATATATATATATATATATATATATATATATATAATTTTTGGTAGTTTATTTTTTTATTTTATTTTATTTACATGTGGAACATATTGAAAATGGTATACATTTAGACTGTAATATTTCAAATATCTGCTAGCTTCTAAACCATGCCTTGGCTCTTGGATACTCATGTTACACTGTTTTCTTACATCTCCTAATCTAACTTTTGTTAATAAATGTCGAATATATGAATTTTAGAATTATTTGCAAATCAAAGAAGTCAAATAAACATAGTCATGTTTTATTTGTGAAGGGTGAATGGCTGTTTATTTAATTGGGAATTCCTTTTGTGTTGAGAGGCAAAGTATAGCAAGAATAACTACTTCAGTACACATATTAAAAAATGTAAAATTTAAGGGGGTTAAATAACTCATATTCTTTTTGAATAAATAGTAGAAGAGCAAGATTAAAAACCTATTTTCTAGGTCCCTCAGTCATTATTTCATATTGGCTGTTGTCTTTCATGATTTAGGTGCTGTTATTAATGTTGCTACCACTATTGATTATGGTCATTATTATTATTGCATTGTTGTTATATTTTGGATAATTTTTCATGTATTATGAACAAGTACTTTTTCTTTCTTGTGCTAGCAAATGAACCCAGGAACATTCTACTTCCGATCTACATCCCCAGCCCTGCTAAGGATCTTGCTAAATTGCTGAGGCTGGCCTTGAATCCGTGATTCTCCTATCTCAATCTCCTAAGTATGGATAACAGGCATATACTACAACACCTGGCCTACAAACACTTCTTTACATACTTTGTTTCAATTGGTACACAAATGTAATAGAGTAAGATGGTTATTAGATTTTACTCTTTTGTATTCTGTGCCATATGCCTTATAAAGGTAAATGAAAATATAATTTCTACTTATTTAAAAAGTCTTCTTACCTTTTGATAAATTTTCCCAACTTCACAAATAGCATGAAGTTTTAGAAAAATATATTGTGTTGTGATAATTTATTTAGATATGGCATAGAACACTTTGGCAAACATAATTCTGCCTCATTAGATATTCTTTCAAGTCATCTTGAGTACCTCAAGTACAAAACTGCATTAATGACATAGCTTTAATATCCCTTTTCCCAAAGGTAATGAATGTAGTAATCCATCACCTACTCTCATTTACCGCCCTCAGTAACTTAATTTCCCACTCCAACTTAGAATGGTTTAATTTCTTTCTTCATTGATCCTTTGTTCTTAAAGAAAATGGATTTAACTTTACTGGGAGATAGGTTTTATATATTTCAATGGTCATTTATTAGCTATTTACCATTTTGACTTTATTCATTCTGAACTCAAAATAAGGTCTCATCTTTTCATGTCATATATTCTTAATAGCATTCATCATTTTTATTTCATTTTGCTTCTTACTCTCCTAGTTTAGCCAAAATTTACAGCAGATAACACAACACCAGCAAAATATACATGCAAGTTGTGCTATAGTTTTGCCCTGAAAAGAACCATTTTTCCTTTTAAGTTGAAATAGCTTTTATTCTTTTCAGTGTATATGCTCAATTTATCAACACTTGACTTTACTTGTATTCAAGGTTGATCTTGCTAAAGTTATAAGATTTGTTTCGGTGCTAACTAGTTTGCAGTTTTGATTTCTAGATTACTGTATGTCAAATTTAATCATCATGCTGTCAGTTGGTCGAATGGCTCAACTACATTTTTCTACTTCGTTGGTTTTTTCCTTCCTTCTAGCTGAAGTCATCCTTCTCCATAGGGGATTTGACAGACTAATTCCAGAGGCAAGCATTTGACTGAGCCATTATTCCTGTGTCTGTTTCATGATGTGCCTCAAATGATTTAAAATTAATATTTAGATGAGTTTTATTACTTGTGCTTTTATTTTTCTATCTTTGCTTGCCTAATTATATAGAATTATTTGGTAAACAGAAAACATTTGGAAAATTTGCTAATAAATTCAAAATCCCCTTCTGACATAATGATAGAGAAGGAAAGTGACTTGGGAATCAAGAGAAGTTTGTGAATCTGTTATAAACTGCATTTGCTTTTATATAATAAACATTAGAAAAAGTGTACTCACATCTTTATGGTAATCACATACGTATATTGTCAAATACCATTTACTGCTAAAAACTGTGAATAATTTTTCCCGACACGGAGCAGCAAGTATTATCGTTTATCTCTCATATCTTTGAGCCTAAAGGAAGAAAAATTCCCATTTATTGGCTCTTTTGAATATGTATTTATATGTATATGTGGTACCTGTGATGAGTTCCATTCAACTACATTAAAGAAGCTGAAAGGAGGCTGATACTTCCCTTTATCCTGGCACATAGAGCACAGTATGATGTTCAGTGTATTTGGATGCTCAGCCAAATGTGTATTTTGGCTTGGAGAAATACAGTAAAAAGCTTATAGTCAGAGATTTGGGATGTAACATGGCCCTAGAGGCAAGAGTCCATTAGCCTGGCAGCCTGTGTCTGGTGTAGAAAGTGTTCATGGTGGTGACTTTATAAATACATTGGTTCTGAAAAATGACCTGGTGGATACTAAACTGTTAAGCTTTTCAGAACTCTTGGCCATTTTCTGAAGACATTCTATTGGTTCTGAGAACTTTCCTAAAATCCCATTTTTACTTGGTTAATCATAGTTGTATTTGGTTTTTCTCCAGTTTGACAAGTAATCCTATTAATCTGCTTCCCATATTTGTAAATAACCTCCCAAATGTTACCCTTCTTCCCCTCTTAGGTTGGCCTGATCTTGTCTCTACTTATTTGATTTTTCTAACTGCCTGTGCCAGATGTTGTGATTGCATGTTTCTGAATGGTGGTCTATGCATTATGTTTCTGCTATTTACTGTATGTTATTCTTATCAGTATTTTCTTCTTCTTGAAAAAGGTGGCACACTTGCTTTATGTTGAAAATTTCTCCATTCACTTGATGCTTCTACTCTTCTTTCATTCTTGGGCTCTACTGGCCATCTTATTTCTGTCACTGCCTCTTTGTTTTAACATTTTGTGCCTAATTTTCTTACCAAATATGATATCTGAGTACCTGCTTTCTTTTTTCATATATATATATATAATTTCATATATATATAATTTCATATATATAATTTCATATATATATATAATTTCATATATATATAATTTTGATCCTCTGCATCATTATTATATGTCTTTCAATGTGTTTTTATTTGGTGCTACCTATATTGTCTTTTTAGAGAACAGTGTTCTAAATGGAATGAGACTGAGGATTTACAATATATCAGGAATGGCATAAGAGTTTAAAGAGTTCTGCCAAACACACATGGATGTCTTATATTATTTACTTGTAGCCATAAAAACTATATATTTGACATATTCCAAGTATATGATTTCCCAGGATGAGCAGCAGAATAATTATGATTAGAGCAACCCAGATCTTTGTGTAAGGAAGGGATGTGGGGCCACTGATAATTCTAATGGGCTTTTTACTGGCTAAGAACAGCTGAGCATATCTTCTCAGAAAATGAGCAGATAAATCCTTAAAAGATACATGTTCTGTCCTCAGCTGTTGGCAAATTTTTTGATGAAAGTCATCCTGAAGTTGAAGAGATTTTAGTGCTTAATTATGAGGTCTACTAATTATTACTATAATCTGGTGCTGGCAATTTTTAAATGTTATCTATATAACTTTAAGCATTTCTGGTTACTACCATGCAGATAGAGGAGAAGGTATAGGCAGATACTTGTTTTCTTTTAGAAATAAAAATTCACTTTTTATCAAGAGGTAGTTTTATTTAATTCAGGTGAAAAGATTTTCTGACTATAGAAGGATCATTATCTAATGAACATTTAAAACTGAAAAGATCTGACAGTTTTAAAAAATCCATAGTTATTTTGGTGACAGTCTCTGATGAAGTTTGAATATAGCAGAGAGGTTTAATTCTTCAAGATAATGGTAGCATAGATAATTCATAATAAGTTTAACAATTCAGGGCCCAAAGCTGTTAAATAATGGCAACTGGATTGCCAATTGGCTTTTCTCATATCTAAAAGAGACCTTTAATGTATTTAATATTTTGCTGAAACATAATTCAGTCTCAATGACTTTGAAAGGGACATTAATAGTTTTCTGAAAATATAACCTTGAAAATTAAATCTGTTATATATTTCCAAGATTATGGATGAAACTACTCTGTCAAATAAGTCATTACATTAGCATAATGAGGTACGAGGGGAGATATAAGTGAGAAACAGCAAGCAAAGGTACTTTGTACCATAATTTGTCTACATTTAACCAAAATGACCTTTAAGAGCAGATCTGAAGGGTCAGGTTTATCATCACTTTTCAGCCTTCAAGTAATATATTTCTATTTAGCAGAACAATGTGCTGAAAACCGCTATAGTAAGAATTATGTGCAGTCTAGCTCCCTACCTGTGATACAAAGGGTAGGACTGAAGGAAACTTCCAAGAGCACCAGTTTGTAGCCATCCTCTCGCTCAAGCAAAACTCCTAAAGGATACCTGTGGCACACAAGTCATTAAAATGTTTTCTGGAACATACATCTGCTAAAAAAGAAAATAGCAAAACATAAAAATGCTTAAAAAAAAGTAACATGATATGGATATGTCTGTTTTTCTAGGGCTTGTAAATGGAAGGTCACCCTGACATCCAGCTTTAGACACACAAATTTTAAGTGTTTGCCCAAAGAAGAGTATACATACAAAATGACATAAAAATATGTAATTAAAGGTAAAAACTGAAATCATCAAGCACATTTTACATTTCTTGTATTTCATTTCTTGTATCCATGGACTGGATAAACTTTGTCTTGAGAAATTCTCTTCAGAGCAAGGGCAGCTGAGGGAGATATAAGTGCCTGGGAGAGCGTCTCACTCAGTGAGCATCAGTAAATATTTGTTGAGTGAATACTGAATGTGTGAGTACTTACTGACTTGAAAAATAGGCTTTCATGTTCACAGATGCCATTATCTAAGTAATTGATTGACAAAATTTTATTTGGCAATGCTTCACAATTATTTTTAAAGTTTTTACATTCCATAAAAGTGATATTAGTAATGTCTTTTTCCCTTTTTGGTAGCTTTCCTGTGTGTGCTCTGCTTGTCAAAATATCAGTTTCTTTGTTGTGTCAGTGACTTTTAAAGAGAGGACAAAATTGAAACCGACTCAGCACATCATAATGATGTTGATGACAGGTATCAAAGGGATCCATGGAAGCGGTTCTCGACCTTTACTGGCCAAGTTTTTCAGTCAAGAGATACTCACTCTGGGAAGCGATATTATCCAATTCTCCTGAGCACATAATCAAGAGTCAATAGGACCCACTTTGTCCATAGCTACATTGTACCAACATGGGAGGTCACTTATTTAATTTATCCCTAAATTAAATTTTATCTTGAGGCAGTGTGTTAAAAGAGCTAACTGTATATTTTAACAATATAATACAAACTGAGTGAGAATAGAAGCAATGCAGTCTAATTTAATTTATAATTCAAAGGAGTTGTCACTAGATGCCACTCTTTTCACTAGGTAGTATAGCTCAGCTGTCTGAGCAGCTTCAGGTAAACAGGATGTACTAAAATCAGAGTTATAATCCCACCTGCTATAAAACACGGCTATTTATGTAACTATAGTAAGCAATAATAGTAAAATAAATAACACAAAGTGTGAGATTTTAAAATTAGAGGGCACTTGTAATGTGATATCTATCATGCTTCATTGAGGGTTTGATTAATTAACATAAAAATTACAGTAAGTTATTGAACTATGTAAAATTTTTTAACAGACTACCTCTAAGATGATTTATATAGTGACTCTGATTGCACTCAGAGATACTGCTATGAAGTTTATTCAGTGGAGGAAAATTTAGAAAATAAGAAATTGCAAAAAATATTTAGTATGTATGTTTTAACAGATAAATATTTGGTATGTTTTTAAATATTTGGTATTTATTTATTTATTTATTTATTTATTTATTTATTTATTTATTTTGGTGGTACCAGGGTTCCTGGAAGCCTTTCTACCTCTGGGCTACACTCCCAGAACTATTTTTATATTTTTTATTTGGAAACAGGGTCTCTTAAGCCAGAGACCCTGCACGATCCTCCTGTCTCAGCTCCCAAGTGCGGGGATTACAAGCTTGCGTCACCACGCCCGGCTTGGTGTAAGTACTTTTTAAATAGAAAACCAAAAACTTCTTGATTCGTTGCCTGCCCGTTTTCCCTAGGCCTCTTCAGACAATTCCAAATTCAAACTGGAAGTCATTAAAAAGTCAGGTTAATGTTTACCCAATTCTTTTTCTCTGCTTTATTGTTCTTGAAATATCTGGATGAGACAGATGTGAGCCTGGATCCAAATTATCATAACCCCTACTACAGTCATTAAGAAAAACACAAGTGTTATAAAGTAAATTAATGTTTATTTGTATGTATGCATGTATGTATGTATGTATGTATGTATGTATGTATTTTGTGGTACTGGGGATGGAACCCAGGGCCATTGCACCTTGGAGCTACACCCTAAGTCCTTCCTATTTTTTAGTCTTTTATTTTTTGAAACAGGATCTCACTGAGTTGCAAAGGGTCTCACTAAAGTAGCTGAGGCTGTCTGTGAACCACAATTCCCCAGTCTCTGCCTTTCAAATGCTGAGATTACAAACATGTGCCACTATACCTGGCCTCAACCACTTTTTAAAATGGTTGATGACCAATCAGAATAAATATTATTAAACTTTCTTTTGGTTAGAGACTCTAAAACTCAGATTTATCTAAGACACACACACACACACACACACACACACACACACACACACACACTAACAGATTAGGTATTGATTTCTAGGTAGATTGTAGAGTTTTCCCTGTCTTCAGTAACTACAGTGTCAGAAATAAGATATCCTTTAAACTTTTCCTGATTACTTCTTTGAGATTATAAAAGTATGCATGTTGAGCACTTCCTGTTCACTAAAAGTAAGTAGGCAGAAAGTTGGGAGTTAGCCATGGTCTTCTTGTATACCTTCTTTTCATCCATATCAGTAAGATCTCTCTTGACCTCCAGTTTTATCTGTAAGTAACAGAATATGTTAGTCATAATGGAAGCTCTTTATCTTAAGTCTAATGGATGGTATCAACTCTTTGTTGGCTACAACTGGCTACAACTGACAACTCTATTAGAAGCCTAAAAATATTTTTTTTCTGTGGATGTGTGCATGTGTGTGTTTGTGTGTGTTGTGTGTTAAACTATTATCCATCTTATAAAACAATTAAAAAAGACTGCTTTAACTTTTATGCCTATAATTATTTTATCTAATAACCTAGAAATGTGATAAGAGAAGAAACAAAGTAGTTTCAGACTTTTCAAAGTATCTATGAGAAAAACTAAAATTATAATTCTACTAGCTCCTTTAGAGATATTAAAGCATTATACCTCCAGTGGTTCCAAGAGGATATCATAATCATTTGCTAGAAACCTAAAAACTTTTCACAGAGATCAATAGAAACAGTTAAAAGAATGTTACAGTATTTTCTTTTTATTATATTAAAGATACAGATTTAATAAGGGTTCACTTCTTTTTGGAAGGGGAGAGTAGTGGAAAAAGAGAATTTATATAATCATCAAAATTAATCTGAGAAAACCCTGAACAAACTGTAACTAGTCTACTTGAAAATGTTTACTGTCTAGAAATCTGAAGATAATTATATTTAAAGATAAAAATTGAAATCTTACTTTATAATAACTTGCTGGAAATTGTTTCCATATTTACCAAATGGATTCAACAAAATTTTACACTTTCTTTGTATATGTGATGAGGTAAAATAGAAGAAATAAAAATTTTAGGTAGAAAAAAAAGACACATTGGGAAAGAAAGGAAAATATGGTTTTAGAATCTGAAATCTTCAGATTCAGATGAATAATAGAGCTTGGTTATTCTTAAAAAAAAAAAATAAGCCAGGCCCATACTCCTAAATTGTAATGGGCTGGCTTAAGAAAATTCTGAGACATTAAACCAATTTAACCTGAGAGAATTTTATCTTTTGTCAAAGTTCCATTTGCCTTCAGGAAGATCCCCAGAAAAGCTGTATCTTTTTTATAGGTGTGACTTCTTTTTTTTTTTTTTTTTTGGTGGTACTGGGGTTTCTGGAAGCCCTTCTACCTCCGGGCTACACTCCCAGACCTATTTTATATTTTTGAAACAGGGTCTCTTACGCCAGCGCGGCTGGCTTTGAACCTGCGCGATCCTCCTGTCTCTGCCTCCCAAGAGCGGGGATTACAAGCGTGCGCCACCACACCCAGCGTGACTTTTTTTTTTTTTTTATAGGGCTATTTTGTTAAAGAGTCCTGTACCCCAGCTTCATGTATTCATGAAGAGTCTTGTCCCAAAAGGAATTCCCACCTTTTGTGAATCAGAAAGCTTCAAAGAGAAGAGGCTGCCATCCTAAGTGCCCTGGCCACCCTCCTTCTAGTGGGCTCTATAAGAAAGTATAGATCTGAAGAGCTCTTGGCCATTTGGAGGCAGCTTGTAGACCCTCGGGGCAGTGTTTTGCAGCTCCTGAAAAACCACAGGTGCTCTTATGCTCTTTGAGGTAGGCCATGTTTCCCCTGAAGAGGTATCTTTACTTTACTTGAATTAAAACATCTGCCTTTATTTGTGACAGGTGCATGTTGAAATTCTTTTTGCCATGGAAGCCAAGAACCCATAGAATTTATCATGCTGACCCATGGCATATGTCTATGTCCAAATATTAATTGTTCAATTTCTATCTTAATGATAGTCATTAAATCTGATCACCTAGGTCTCCAAGTCTAAGTTCATAACTTTAAGTTATCTTAAGAAATAAATACTCTGAATTTATAATTCCTATTTTATCTTACATTTTTATTAAGAATAAAATAAATTTAAATAATGTATTCAAAAGAAAAATTATTTATATCCTGATTAACTGAATTTAAGTTCTATTTGTTTTGCACCTCTTTCAACTTCAAATTAAAACTAACTCCCTTAAAAAGTGAAAATGTCTTGCTTGCATTTGGAATGATTTCAGTTCAATGTGATTGTGAGTAGAGCTGTCATAGCTACTTATGCACAGATTTTTGGGAGGTGAACATAACATTTTATTTCCCAAATGTCTCTCAAAAGTTGAATGGATAAGCAAATTGTGGTATAACTGTACAAGGAAATACAACACAGCCATCAAAAAACAACACTGAACCTCAATGTGTTGTATGCTACAATGCAGCAAGAGAAGTATTAAACAACAAAGGCAAAAAAATAACTGGATATATGAGCAGTTTGAATGAATCTAAAAGGCACTCTGCTACTTGGAAGAAGTCAATGTCAGATCTTTACCTACTCTGCAATTTGATTTGGTTTGATTTATATTACAATCTATAGTAATGAAGATATCAGTGGATAAAGGAGGAGGGGAACCATAAACATATAACAGAGAATGGGGAAGAACTATCTTTGGAAGAGGGTCTCAAAGAGTTCCTTGAGAAGGGGGGGGGCTCAACTCCAGATAGATGAGGTTCTGAACATACATTACAGAAAGGAATCTCAGCATGCCTCAGTTGGGGCACAAAGATTTATTTAGGAAAGCAAGGGATATATATTCAAGAGAGAATGCCTGTCTTCTCTAGAGTGAGAGAGAGACATCTTTGAGGGCTTGAGCTTTTCTTCTAAAGGAAATTTGGCAAGGGGTTGGTATGGGAAAGTACATAAAGATGTAAACATGACAACCATGCATTGGCCACAAGAGAGTGTATATTGGTCTTATCATCCTCTAGATTCTTGATGTGGTCTTCATTTTCTGATTTAAAGATCATGCTTAAAAGTCCCCTATTAAAGGTTTCTCAAGATGCCTTATCTTTCTTGCTTAAACTATTTATTGGGAAGGTTAATAACATTGCACAAGACCACTATCATAGGTCATTAGGTTTTTAGTTAAATTTAAGGCTTACAGATGTCTCAGGAATAAGGGAATGAGAAGCCTAGAAATGTATACAGAACTTCTAAATTGAAATTTTATTTTTCTATCCTTCTTTAATTTCTCTTTCCTACTTATTTCTTCTTTCCTACCTTAGAACTATAAACTAAGAAAGGGTTCATTTTTTTCTATGGTAAATAAAAATAAAAAACTAAGATAAAATTTATACTTGTTATATACTATATACTGGAAGCACATTCATGAAAAATATTGCATTTATTTTAAAGCTATTATAGATTTATCAGTATAAAATAAAAATAAAATGAAAACATTTATTTTTAATAAAATATTATTTTTGATGTTTTACATAAGCAGATATATTCTACATAAGATAATAATCATAGCAATTTTTGCAGATTAAGTATCAAAGTGGCATTTGAACATTAATATAAATTTATTTTTCAATTTTAGGGAAATAATTTTGGATTACCGTCTTTTAAAATGTCTTTCTTTCCTCTACCCTGCATTATAAAGATGAAGCTGATTTATTCGTGCTTTATTAGTAGGTTTTGGCAATTTGATTTTACTTCTTTTGTGGCTGGAGACTACTTCTTCCCTAGGCAATGGAATATACTGATAGTATCTTTTGGTCCACAGGGATTTATTCTAAATTACTATCATTAAAAACTGGTGAGACATGTACAAATTGCAAATGTGGACTTATTTTATATGGCATTATATTGATTATTTTTGTCTTGATTGTATTTTAATTTTAATTATAGAACAGGAATTAGTCATTACATTTCTACTTCTAGTAACACAATTATATGCCCTATAAATGGCAATAAAGTTATAGAATACAAATAAAGGTTATTCAGCCTTCTAGAAGTATGAGAGAAAGTTAACATATTTCTTATATATACACCTATATAACATGGAAATTTTCTGCATAGAAAGCTATACAGCTATTTTCTATTTTCATGGTTATAACACTTAAAGATGAAAAGACAAATACCATATCAACCTAATTACTCTTCTTCATGAATATTGCAGCAAAGAATTAGTAAGTGAATAAAAGTTGTGGCTAGTTCTTTAGCACGAGGCCATCTTCTGTCAGTAGTTCTAAGAAGTAAGAACACATAATTAATATGCCAGAGAGATAACATCAAAATGACTCTATTTGTAATTGTCAAAGGGCATCTTATCATTAGTCATATGAAGGGGGAAAATAATGTAATTATTAATGTAATGATTTCATTTAAATAGAGAAAACAGTTCAGAATGTTAATGCCTTTCTTCATTAAATATCTTTTTTTTTAACTTAAACTATTTTCTTTCTGGCAGTCTTCTGTTTCTATTCAAAAACTGTCAAAAATGTTGAAAAAAAAGGATGTGTGTTGAAATACAGGGTTCAGTTTCAAAGAAGCTCCGCTATGTGTGCATACTTGTTTTGCTTCATTTTACATAGGTCAACCTGTGGTGCCCTCTTTTGAGACCAGAGACCTAATTCACTGTGGCTTCTCCTTGGGGGTATTCAGTGGGAGCTTGGCAGAAAGGAGAGAGCGGTTGAGCCAGTGCTCCCCCTACTGTTTTGATGGAGTAGTGTTCTTGTTCCTTTGTCTCAAAGATCCTGCCATGAGACTCTTCCCCCAGGATATAGCTTTTGTCTAGTTCTAGTTATACTTTTATACTTTTTTGTACTTTTAGCCCTATAAATCTAATACTCATAGATTCTTACTATTCTTAGTTACTGTGTTTCATGGTATTTTATTGGTTTTCCTATTCTTGATCACACCTTGTAAAGTCATTTTTTATTGTGTTCTATTTAATTACATTTTTTTTTTTTTTTGCAGTACTGGGAATGGAACCCAGAGGCATTCTACCTTTGAGCTACAGCCCAGCCCTTTATTTCTTCTTTCTTTCTTTCTTTCTTTCTTTCTTTCTTTCTTTCTTTCTTTCTTTCTTTTGTTCTTTCTTTCTTTCTTTCTTTCTTTCTTTCATTCTTTTGTTCTTTCTTTCTTGGTACTGGGGATGAAACCCAGGGGCCTTCTACCTCCTGACTACACTCCCAGCCCTATTTTATATTTTATTTGGAAACATGGTCTCGTTAAGTTTCTGAGAGCCTCACTAAGTAGCTGAGGCTGGCTTTGAACCTGCACGATCCTCCTGTCTCAGCCTTCCAAGCGCGGGGATTACAAGCATGCACCACCACGCCCGGCTTATTCTTTATTTTGAAACAGGCTCTCACTTAGTTGCAAAGGGCCACACTAAGTAGCTGAGGCTGTCCGAGATCCACAATCCTCCTGTCTCAGCCTCCTGAATGCTGGGATTACAAGCATGCCCCATGCCCAGCTTAATTAACCTTTTAAGTATATTATTTCTGGCCTGAATTGGGACTGATGTAGACTAGATTGGTGGGAGGCATTCATCTTTATCTTTTTTAATGGTTTTCTTCATTGTACTTCAAAAAATATCTTGTAGTTAAGTGAAATGTATATTAATATATGTTATTCAGTTGTGAGTATAACCCTTACCCTTTTATTTGATATTTCAAATTTATTTGATGGGAAAATAATTGCAACAAATCTTGAAATGAAGCTACTTCTAAGAAGCAAGAAGTAGCTTTACATGAACTGCCGGCTTTTTCTTTTACACTAGGGTAAAGCTGACCTTTCCTCAAACCTTTCTCTAATGGATGACATTATGAAGAAAGGCATCTTCCACCTCAAAGGGCACTGTTTGGTCTGGTCTTCATTCAAAGAGTATAGAGTCCAAGATGAAAGTAAACCTGGCACTTCTACCTGGGTCATTTGGGGGAAGATGCCATTTAATCTATCGGATAATAATGGGAAGAAGTCCCAGAGTCATTTCCTAGAATTAATGAGAAAATGGCACAAGGGCACAGTAAGTTCTTCCCTTATTTATTTTGCTTAATTGGCATACATGTTTGTTTGGGGAACTTTAAAAAAGAAACTTGGCAATAGATATGTGGCCACATCAAGAGATCAGAGTTTGGATTGCTTACTCTTCCATGAGAATTAAAGCTGGCAAAAGCACTAAGTTTATTTTACAGCAATTAGTTGGAGACCAACAAAGGAAATAAACCTTTCTTTATATCATTCCAGTTTCATGTGTTCCCCTCCTAATAAACCTCAAATACTAATGCTTCCCTCAGGGGAATAACAGAAATCTAGTTGATGATATTAATTTAACTGTTTAATTAAAATACCATTTAAATTCTATATGCTACATACAATATTTTTAAGAGAGTGATTTTAATATAAGTTTTCAATGAATATCCTCTTCTAAGTGGCATTCATTTGCTAAGCAAAGTCTAAACATGCTATTGAGGTCTTTGGTAGAAATCATGCATAGAGTTATGAAGAAATATAATCTAATACAGTTTAATATAATACACATATACTTTATTCTTAACTTATATCCATACAAATAATAAAACTGGGGTTTAAATATTATTCTATTAGCAGCACATTTAATTATTTAATTATGAGAATAGTTAGCTATATTGCTGAAAAGTAGACAAGAATTTAAATAATTATCAACAACTTCTCTTTAATGGCCAAAATTTCTCTGTTATATATCTCATCAGGCTAATTAAACCCATAAATATGAGCCCAGAATAGTAATACTACTGACTGAGTTTTCTGCTGGTGTGGTTAAAAGGTTTAATGTGAGACTAACCTTCAGATATTAAGCTGCGGACAGCCTTTCAAAGAAATGCTAGCGATAAGGCTTCAGGAGAGAGAGACAACACTAGAATAAAAGTTCAACATGCCCCATAGGATTCTGGCAGTGCATAATGACTGGAGGCCTAAAAGCTAATAAAAGATAAACTTTTTACAGAAGAGCTGTCAAAATCAAAAAATGTGGAAAAAAAGAGAAAAAAGTGACCAAGATAGAGCCCCAAGAAAGAAAACATAGGAAAACTCTTTTTAAAGCAAAACAGAAAGAAAAGATTACAATAAAGATACATTAAACTATCATAAAGTTTTCTGTGTTTTAAAATACATTTCCTAGAACTGACTGACCTTTATAAAGTTTTTCCAGTTTCTGGCCAAGTGAAAGAATGAAAGGTCACTGATAGAGATAACTTCCTCCTTCAGCCTTTTGTGAATGAAGGGATAACGAGGACAGTTTTCTCTACTTATTTGGAACACACATTTTTCCGACATTATAGGGAAAGGTAAGGAGATAAGACCTCTGAGGGTTGGGGATATGACTTCTTAGGGTTGGAATATTCTCCTTTTCAGCACCTCCTGGTAAGGCCACGAATAAGCCTGGAGAAGAAATGGGCTGCTGGGACATCTTATTTACGTAGACTGAGTCAGACTGAGTCAGACAATCAGGCTAGCTTAACATGTAGAGGACTGAGGTCGTAAGGAGAACATTTCTCTGATCTCAAATCTTGGAAGTGCTAATTCCATAGGAAGAGGAATGTATCCTATGCTATTAGGATACTGGAGTTGAGAGACTGAGTCTTGTCTGTATTCATGTGTTAATTGGAGTTTACATTAAGTGATAGTGAGGGAGCCACACCACTTCCAGCCATGTGTAACCCATAAAAGGTCCTGTGCTTAAAAGAGATCTGTGCTTAATTTGATGCTCTGCTCTCTCTGTCTTGAAAGCCTTAATATCTGTTAAACAATGGCCCGCTATCCTCACTTAGTGCTGGTTCTCCAAATTATCAGTAGGTTCTGTGTAGAAGAAGTACACATTTCTGTTGAATTGGCATGTCCTAAGAATCCTTAACTGTTTCAAAGACATTTCCTTCTTCCTTCCAGTACAGGCTATTGTTGGCCTTAGAAACAGGTACCAAATGTGATCCAAATGTTCTTTAGGTCTCTTTCCTTTGTACTTCACTCAGTTCAGCACTTCAGTATCTACTTAGCACTGGCCTGAGATATACTGGAAGATAAAATCTTCGGGCACTGGGAACTAAGCCATTGGGTCTAAGCCATTTGCTTTTACTCTATCACATTGCAGTGGCGCGTGATAAGAATCTGATAAATCACAACATTCTCAGTGGAAAGTCACATTCCTCTAAAAGCTAAATGAGAGAAGAGGCAGTCAATAAGAATTTATTGATCCCCATGGGCTGTTCAGTAGTGTAGTAAGTGCTATCTCTACCTGTTTATACTTCTTCTTACTCTGACCCTTTTCTCATGAATGTTTTATGGTTCCATAAAGATCCCAACAGGCAATAAGGCAGTATAGCATATTGGTTAAGAGGATGAACTCTGAGCTCGGGGAACTTGAGTACAATACCATGAGCCAGCATTTTCCTCACTGTGTAACCTTGAGGAAATACTCTTCTCTGTGTAACAGTGTCTTCGGATATTAAGAAGGTAAATATCAGTACCTAATTTTTGTTTACTCTGAGATTTTAATGTTTTAACACACTAATTGCATTTTCAAATGTCTGTTAAGTTTTACCTACTCTTAACAATGACCTCTGTTGTGAAAAAATTTCAAACAGAAATTTTGCATGCTTTTGATGCCCAGAACATGTAAAAATGTCCCTATGCATAAAAAAGCTAATCTCTGACAGCAAGATTGAGTTAGGAAACATTGCAATTCTTAGCAGATTATTACATTAAAAACAGCCATGGATCTTGAAATTTTCAGTAGATTCAAATACAGAAATTAAAGAGATAGTTTGACTGTAAAGTTAATTCTTAGGCCTCTCTCTGCAAGAGAAAAAAAAATGTGTCTCTTTCACCAGTCAGTGGCCTATAATTGATTGTAATTACCAGTTTGCACAGGACCATATTGGTAGGAGGGTCAAAGATTGCCAAGAACTTTCCTACTGCTCAGCAGCTAATGGAACACAGCTGCAAGGGAAATAAAACATTATAATTAAACTTTAGTGTCTTTTGTTCTTTTCTTTAAGCAACATAGTTCCAATTTTCATGTCGCCAAAGAACTAGAGAAGAATCTACATATGTCATAGGACAGAGAGTCTTTTGTATAATAAGACCTTATTCATCTTGGACACTCTGGCCTTTAGCATCTTCTTTTTGATTAAAATCTGACCTCGGCTTACTGTCCTTTTATTGGGAAGTGCTCTTAATGTACACTGATATTTAAGAGGACTAAGGAAAAGATAAAAAAGGAAAGGAAAATCTTAGTATTCCTACAGATCCTCTTTTTCTCATTGTTGAGTTTGCAAACTGTATCTAGTTTGCACATTTCTATGATATACAGAATAAATTGAAAGGGTTACATCTGTTAGACTGCTATTAAATGTCTTTTTTCCCCTGAAACTTAGCTCTTCCCATATCAATTATTTAATTGTAAGTAAGATTACAAGCATGTGCCACCATGCCCGGCTTATGCATCATACTTTGATGATTATGTGTTATAGTATATAGAAAGAAAAACCCAGTGTTTAGGCAAGCAGTGCAAGCAGAAATAGAAGTTACATAATTTTTTATTCTTTAAATATGAATTGTTAAATCGTCTTGGTAGAGCTTCAAATCAGTGTAAATGTTTTTACTTTGCACATCTAGGTGGTTTAGGACAGTTCTCTGGAGGTTAGGATAAATTTTGGTGAAGATAAAGTGATGTTTTTTACTTTCTTAACCTAATATTTTAGCCTATTCTCTTTCGTTTTCCTTTACAATTCAGTCCTACCCTCCACTTTTAGGAACACAGTGATTTTATTTTATTTTCCCTTCCCCAAATCCCAATGAAGTCACCCTTGGTTTCCTGCTGAGTTACTGTTTCAATTCTGTGTATATTTATTTACCTCTATCATTTGTACATCAAAATCTACATTTTCCTTTTCTTAGCAAGTTGTCCACTGATACAGAATATACACAACACATAAAGGTCTCTTGATGGAATTGACAGAGTGTTGGTTCAAATCCCACGTTAATCATAGTTTGGTGAATGTGTGATGAATTTGTTAAAATCGTTGGGTTTTAGGTTCTTTTAAAAAATAAAATAAAGTGGTTAACCTGGGGAAATATCCATTATTACTATCTAGTAACTTTATTAATACATATTACTGAAAATTATCAAGAATTATTCTATGGAAAAAAATAACTGTAAGATTGCATTAGTCATTCATTGCATATGACAATACTAATACCCATTTGGTTCTGTGCATGATCATGATGACCCTTTCTTCTATCTCTTCACAATTTTTTTTTTTTTTGCAGTACTGAGGAAGGAACCCAGGGGTATTCTATCTCCAAGCTATGTCTCCAACCGTATTTTTTATTCTTTATTTTGTAAAAGGGTTTCACTAAGTTGCAAATGACCTCACTAAGTAGTAGCTTAGGCTGTCCACGAACAGTGATCCTCCTGTCTCAGCCTCCCAAATTCTGGGATTACAAGCGTGTCCCAGCAAGCCCAGCCCTCTCCACAATTCTTAAAGCCCCACTTCTGTACTCTACTTATTCCATAGCCACCCTTTATATTTCATTATTTCAGTAGTTGTAAGTTCTCCATAATTTCAATTTCAAGCTTCCTTCTTTTTCTCTATCACTTCTGAATCATGATTCCCTATAACTCTACAATGATCCTTCACCTTTATTAGGCCTTACCTGCCATTGTTCTTACTATCCTCACCTCCCACCTGTCCTCAATTTCCACCTTTCCCCACTAATTCCAATGTTAATCATTGTAATCAAACTCTTTTGCTCTCTTGCTAACTTGTCCCTCTCTCATTTCCTCATATTTACTTTGTAAACCCCAAATGGTATTGAAATAAAACTTATCTCCTGTATCTAAATCTAGCAGCTCAGTTTGGATGGAAAGTGTGTGGGCATACTGATTGATCTCACTCTAAATGCACAAACATTCACCTCCTGTGGGCCCTTAATTTTACCAAGGACAGTCTATGTTTCCCTAGTTGACATATTTTTCCCTGTCTTTTTATTGCATATGCCCTTTAACTCCTCAAACATGGAATTCACCCTAGCCCATGCAGAAATATGTTTGTATATTAATAAAATATGTAGAAGACAAGTCATATTAAAGATAATTATTTTCTTTATAGAGGTCTTTTCCATCTTTGTTTAGGTTTATTCCTAGGAATTTTATTGGTTTTGAGGTTAGATGGAAAGATATCCAATGCTCATGGATAGGCAGAATAAATATCATCAAAATGGCCATTCTGCCAAAAGTTATCTATAGATTCAATGAAATTCCCATTATCATACCAACAACATTATTCATAGACCTAGAAAAATCAGTCATGAATTTCATATGGAGAAAAAAAAGACCCAAAATAGATAAAGCAATTCTCAGCAATAAAAACCAAACAGGAGGCATCATAATCCCAGACTTCCAATTATACTATAGAGAAATAGTAGTAAAAAAAAAAAAAAACAGCATGGTACTTGCATAGCAACAGGCAGACTGACTAGTAGAATAGAATAGAAGATACAGAAATATCCACACACCTATAGTCAATTGATCTTTGACAAAGGGACCAAACTTGTACACTGGAGAAAAGAGCCTTTTCAACAAATGGTGCTGGGAGAACTGGATATCCATCTGTAGAAAGATGGAACTAAATACTTACCTCTCATCATACACAGTAATCAACTCAAGATGGATCAAAGACTTAGAAATTAGACCAGAGACTGTGAAGTTATTAGAGAAAGGTATAGGCGCAACACTCCAACATATAGGCACAGGCAGTAACTTTCTCAACAAGACCTCCAAAGCTCAGGAAATTAAAACAAAAATTAATAAGTGGAATGACATCAAACTAAAAAGTTTCTTCTCATCAAAGGAAACCATCAATAACCTAAAGAGGAAGCCTACGGAATGGGAGATCTTTACCAGCCAACACTCTGATAGAGGACTAATATCTAGAATATATAAAGAACTCAAAAGAATCTACACTAGCAAAACAAATAATCCAATCAAGAAATGGGCAACTGAACTGAATAGACACTTCACAAAAGAAGAGATACAAATGGCCAATAAATACATGAAAAGATGTTCAACATCATCAGCCATCAGGGAGATGCAAATCAAAACTATGCTGAGATTCCATCTAACCCCAATCAGAGTGGCAAGCATAAAGAAATCAAATAACACATGCTGGCGAGGGTGTGGAGAAAGAGGAACTCTTTTACACTGTGGGTGGGAGTGCAAACTAGTTCAGCTGCTGTGGAGATCAGTGTGGAGATTCCTTAGAAAACTGGGAATAGATCCACCATTTGATCCAGCTATACAACACCTGGGTATTTGTCCAAAAGGGTTGAAATCAGAAAAGTACAATAACACACATACCCATGTTCATAGCAGCACAATTTCTAATAGACAAAATATAGAACCAATCTAGGTCTCCATCAACAGATGAATTGATTTCAAAATTATGGGAAATACACACAATGGAATTCTACTCAGCTATAAAGAAGAACAAAATCATGTTATTCACAAAAAGATTGAAAGACCTGGAGAACATTATGTTAAGTGAGATCAGCCAAGCACAGAAAGAGAAGGGACATATTTTCCTCTAATATGCCCAAACTAGGGAGTATTAGGGATACCAGAGGGACTCCAGATAATAGAGGGGAAACCTGACCAAACCTAGAATGGAAGGATAAGAGAGGAAGAAGGCTGAGATTGATTAATGAAGGAGCTACGTCAGAATTTGTGTAAAAATATAAATATAGTATGGTTAACCTGGACACTCATTGTTGGGAGAGGGGAAGGAGAAGTGAGGGGAGGGTATCAAGCATAGTGAGAATGTATTCCATTTTCAGTATGTTCCACATAAAAATAAAGACCTAAATAAAAAAAAATTGTTGTTAATTATGACACTGTGATTACATTATTTCTGATGTGCTTTCTATCTCTCTGTGGAGTGAATAGTCTGTCTTATGTTTGGAACTAAGGCAAAGATAAACTGTAGGTGGCTGTGCAAGGTTGTTCTGCACCCCAAGTTGAATACTCAGTTCTTGATTGTGAAATTCATTAGAATTAATTTTTATAATTTAGCTATATATTTATATATATATCATCATTGAATTCTCAGTTAATGGAAACTGTCTTTTCAGTTGTTTGGGCCAAACCTTATCTCCCAAAACTTTCTTTCTTCACAAGTCATATACACTATGTCACAGAACCTGTGGAATTCAGCTTTCAAGTCCATGTATAACCTGGCAAATTCTCAAAATCCTGCAATTCATGCCATTGTTCTCTTGCTTGGCCGGCTTACTACAATAGTCTTTTGACTGTTCTACTATCTGCCCTTTCTCTTGTAAGTCAATTACAAAGACAGTGGCCAGAATGACCTTGTAGGAACTTGAGTAAGGTTATGTCATTATTCTGCTTAAAACTCTCCAAGACTTTCCATTTGGAGCAAAAGCCAAATTTTTACCATGTCTTTCAAGGTTGTGCATTATCTGGACCTACTGTCTCTTTGACCTAATCTTTTATTTTATTTTTTTGCTTTAAGTTTTAATGTTTATTTCCCCAAGACAGCCTAGCCTGCATTCTACTTAATCTTTGAATACCCTCCATTGTGCACATTCCATCTCAAACTATAAACACATAAAGCTGGTCCTTGCATCAGAGTGGTTCCAGTTTTCATTAATTCTTCCTGGCACCATATTTCCCCAAATAAACATAGCTTACTTTCTCTCAAGTCTTTCATTTTTGCTCAACTTCCATTTACTCCAAGAAATCCTCTAATCAACCTAATTGGATTACAACCCATCACTTTCTTTTCCTCTTCCTGGCTTTATTTTCATTGATGGTAATAGTAACACCTAACATATTTCAGTGAATGTAATTTATTTGATCTCACTTTTAAAAGAAACACTGTGTGTTTTAGTACATAGGTTATAGTTTCAAAACGACATCTGATTTGAATCTAGAATTAATAAGTGTAGGAAGAGGATTAGAAATGGAAGGCGATGAGATATGAACTGAAATAGAGGAATTCAATTTACGTTCTGGGAAACCTAAATGGTCTGACTTTATTTAGTAGTCATTAGGGCACAATTATACACTGGGGGAGAAAGATAAACGAATTAACTCTTCACAGACATTCTACTTAAAGAATACGAACACTTATGTCCCTCAATATAACAAAGTCCACAAAATGATACAATGCCAGCTATTTTTTTTTTTTTTTTTGCAGTACTGGTGATTGAACCCAGGGGCATTCTACCTCCGAGCTCTACCCCCAGCCTTATTTTGTTTTATTCTTTATTTTGAAACAGGGTCTTACTAAGTTGCAGAGGGCCTAAGTAGCTGCAATCCTTTCTGTCTCGGCTTCCCAAATACTGGGATTAGGAGCATGAACCACCATGCCTGGCTCAATAATGCCTTCTTCCCAGACATGTTTTGGTTTTACAGAATATGTTAAGAAATAAATTAATAAGCCGGGCTTGGTGGTGCACGCTTGTAATCCCAGCATTTGGGAGGCTGAGACCAGAGGATCATGATTCGCAGACAGCCTCAGCTACTTAGTGAGGCCCTTTTCACTTTAGTGAGGCCCTGTTTCAAAAATAAAGAATAATAAAAAGAAATAGGGCAGGGGATGTAGCTCGGAGGTCAAATGCCACTGGGTTCCATCCCCAGGCCCGGGGAATAAAAGATATGTTAATGATGACATTTGAATTATCTTATAAAATATTGAGGAACAATTTGGAAAAAACATTTTTTGACATGCTTCAAATTAAACTCCTGTTAAAAACATAACAAGAAGAGAGGTGTTGCTGGTGACAGTCAAGGAGCGGAATATTCGCCTCAGGGTATAGAACAGCCCTGGACAACCATCTACGGCTCCTCTTTGCACTTAGTTCTATACATATTTACTTGGCCAGGCTCCACTTACCAAGGAATAGAAAGTATACTAGAAATCCTGTAAACACAGTGCCATGTTCAGCATCACCCATCTTATTTATGATTTGTCCTATAGATATCAGCAGGATATATTTGCATAATTTACCTGTATATATTTTCATACATATACAAAGTGGCAACTTTTCCATTTTCAGCAACTTTTGTACAGTATTCTAAACTGTAGTTCTGATTTTTGTCAAGGGAAACTCTTTACTGTTTTGTTAATGAAAAATAAATATAATGCAGTAGGTAATGAAGATGTTGGGGATTTTGTCATTAGCAACCTACCTTGGGGTTTGGATTTCAGATTTTAACAAGGATTGCAAGGTACATAATTATAGAACATTGAAATTAAAGAGATTTTTGAGATTATCTCCAGCATTTTACTTGAGGCCCAAAATATGGAATGATGTTTAAGTCCAGTAATGTTTCAGGTATTTATAAGTCAGCACTAAAAAAATAATGGCTTGTTTTCATTGAGACATCTATTTTTTTTCCTGAATCTAGCAGACTTACCCTTGAGACTTTAAAGGCTCTCTGGAAAGAGTATATTTTTATAGTATTATAATATATAGTGTGTTTCAAGAAGATCACATATTCAGGTTTAAGAGAATGGTTTGATGTATTCATCTGTGATTGGGATAGCTACCCATCTCAAACTCTAGTGTGTTACCACAACAAGGACATATTTTTATAATTTGTATGTGGGTGTGGCAGAGCTAGTTTTGCACATGGCCAAGCTATGCTTTGGAGACATATTCTGTTTTTGTTGTACCATATTTTGTTCTATATGTCTCTTCATTCTCTTTGGAACCAAATATATGTTCTTCCAGAGGTAGAAGGCAAGAACATGAGAAACTTAATGGAAACACACAGTATCTTTTAAGTCACTGGTTCAGAAATAGTACTATGTTGCTTCTGACCACATTCCATTAGCCAAAAATAAAGTGACCAGCAAAAAGAAACATGCACAATTGCTTTATAATAATCCAATTATTTACAATCTATTAGCTGCTTAAAATTAATTGTGCTTACTTATATAATAACTAGTACATTTTCTTTTTCTTATTGTTATCATTTCAGTGGGTTCTTATGCTCTCTATCTGAAGAATCAGAGGCACAACTGCAAAGAGACCAAGACTCTCTTTACTGGGACTTCTTGCTCAAGCAGAAGTCAGATACATCATTGACCAACAGACTCTCAAGCTGGCTCTCAGGACAAAGGGAAGAGCTAGTTTTATCAAGTGAAGGGGTTGTAGGAGTAGGCTAGACTTTAGGAATGTGAATTGGCTTGCAGTACATTTTGAAGGTGTTTATATTTTCCCAGGCAACCATTTTAACCTTGAAGGAGGGGTAGTTAGCTGTCACACAACTACTAAATTATCTGGCATCAAATATTTTATCTCTCATATCGATGCTGTGTCTTATATAAGCATCTCTGCCTTGCGACAAGGAGTTACTGTAGCTCTTAATAGAATGCATAGGTGGGGAAAGGAAGAAAACACAAATCATAGCAAGTAGCAGTGAAGAGCCCTGGGTGGTTGCTGTTTCAATGACTCCTCAATAGTTTTACCTTTTCTGTTTTTGGTCCTTGGAGAATCTGGCCTTAAGTATAAGTAGACACCTGAGTTGTTTTTTTTTTTGGGGGGGGGGTTGGGGGTGGAAACCAGTGGCATTTGATCTCCAAGCTACACCCTCTGCCCTATTTTTTTATTATTTTGAAACAGGGTCTCACTGAGTTGCAGAGGGCCTCACTAAGTAGCTGAGGCTGTCTGCGAACCACAATCCTCTGGTCTCAGCCTCCCCAATGCTGGGATTACAAGCGTGCGGCACCACACCTGGCTTACACCTGAGTTTTTGATGCCAATAAAACTAAGATTTAGAGCTGGGCGTGGTGACACATGCTTGTAATCCCAGCATTCCTGAGGCTGAGACTGGAGGATCATGGTTCATAGACAGCCTCAGCTACTTAGTGAGACCCTCTGCAACTCAGTGAGATCTGGTTTAAAAATAAAGAATAAAAAATAGGGCAGGGGGTGTAGCTCAGAGGTCGAATGCCCTTGGATTCTATCCCCAGACCCTAAATAAATAAATAAATAAATAAATAAATAAATAAATAATTTAAAAACTAAGAGTCAGTAAGGGTAGGGAAAGGCACATTTCATGTTATTAAGTATCAACAAGCCAGGAGTTGAGGAGAGAGAGCATGGAAAAGCAAATACCATGTTTTGAATAGGTAATAAGCTGTGAGCAAAAGCTCAGGAGAGCATTTGCTCCTTGTTCCCATGGTGGTTTCCGACTCTCTCATTTTCCTTTTATTGTTTTTAATCTCTCTTCACCTTTGAGAGGTGGCACTTTTCTGGGCAGGGTGGGCATTACTAGCCCACTATGGACTTTAGCAAGTTTTCTGTTACCACTTCTTATTCCATTCATATTTTTTCTACGTTTCACTTTTATAAGTATAACTTGATTTTATGTCTAAAATGAATAAATATAATTTTAGAATATGCATTGCTATTATGTTATCTACTATAACAGTGATTGGGTATAAATCTTAGAAAATTTTCAAATTGCATTGAAAGAATATTTAAATTTTAAACTGACTAATCTTGCTTAACATAATGTTCTCCAGTTCCTTCCATCTTCTTGCAAATGCTATTATTTTATTCTTCTTTATAGCTTAATAGAATTACATTGTGTGTATTTCCCATAATTTTGCAATCCATTCATCTGTTGATGGAGATCTAGGTTGGTTCCATATTTCAGTTATTATAAACTGTGCTGCTATGAACATGGGTATGCATATTTTACTGTACTTCTCTGATTTCAACCCCTTTGGAAAGATAACCAGGAGTGGTATAGCCGGATCAAATGGTGAATCTATTCCCAGTTTTCTAAGGAATCTCCACACTGATATCCATAGAGGCTGAACTACTTTGCACTCCCACCAAGAGTGTAAAAGAGTTCCTCTTTCCCCACATCCTCACCAGCATTTATTGTCATTTGACTTCTTTATGCTTGCCACTCTGATTGGGGTTAGATGGAATCTCAGCATAGTTTTGACTTGCATCTCCCTGATGGCTAGTGATGCTGAACATCTTTTCATGTATCTATTGGCCCTTTGTATCTCTTCTTTTGTGAAGTGTCTATTCAGTTCACTTGCCCATTTCTTGATTGGGTTGTTTGTTTAGAATTTTTTCATCTATGTTCATTAAAGAAATTGGTTTGTAATTTTCCTTTCTTGAAGTATCTTTATTTGTTTTGGGGACATATGTTTTCTCTAAAATGCCCAAGCTAGGGAGTAGTGGTAATACCAGAAGGACTCCAGATAATGGAGGGAAAATCTCAGCAAAACTAGAATGGAAGGATAGTAGAGGAAGAAAGCTGAGGTTCTTCAACGGAGGAGCTACATCTGAATATGTATAATAGTATAAATGTAGCACGGTTAACCTGGACACTCTTAATTGAGAGGGGGGAAGGGGAATGGGGGGAGGGGGCACGAAGCACAATCTAAATATACACCATTTTCAATATGTTCCACCTATAAATAAAATAAAATATGAAAAAAATAAATTTTAAACTGAATGTATCCTTTGTTCATTATTTAACAAGGAATAGTTTTTATTCTCTGGGCTTCCATGTTTTTTCAATATGATTAGTTTACTGGTTATTTTTATCATAAAGAAACCTTTCCCCTGGCTTTGCCTACCCTCATCTCTCATCTAGTTTTCCTAGAAAGTTTGTTATTAAGTAGAATAATGCATAGGATTAATAAGGCAGCAACTGCAACTGTATTTAAGTCTTCACAGTGAATAACAAAAATCAATTCTTAGGTCACAGTTTATATAGTAAGACCCAGATCTTTGTGCTAATCACTCACACATTTTATTCTAAATCATGATTGGCTTCATCTTAATGCAAACCCATCAAAACAGCTGAAAAAGCATACATTCTATTGAAAACAGATTAGTGCAGCCACCTGTGGACTCAATTGATAATGTGTTCTTTATTCTTATGACCATTCCTTGCATCATGTAATGGAAATTTACCTTTTTCCAAATGCAGGAGTAGTTTTCTATCTGACCCATGGTGCATAATAAAAAGGGTTCTGTGGCAGTTACTGTCAGGGTTCTGCACATAGACCCTTGAATCTCTAGATCATTTTTATGCAGGATGCACAATGGTGCTCTCATTTAAAAAGCCGATATCAGTATCTTTGTCAGGATGCTGGAAAACCACTTTACCTTTGCCCAATTCGCATTTAAATGTACATATCACTGGTTCTTTTAACTAATACCTGAGGGACATAGAATTATGAGCTGATAATTTGGAGGTGAAACCACACTGTTTTCATAGCTCCTCTCTCAAACTGAATCAAAGTTAACGTCTGTGAAATTTCACATGATAATACAGCCATTTTCACTCTCTCTGCTTCTCAGTTCTATTCTCCTATATGTCAGATCCCTGGAGGATCCATTCTCAGGCATTCTGCCATTCTTCCTGTCATATATTTGTCAGGTCCTATAGTTCTTTCTATTAATAATTTAGTTACTCCTTCAGTAAACTCTTTCTTTCCCAGCAGTCCTGCTGAAACTTGACCTAGTTATTGGATTAATAGTGGGAAAGAATAGATATCAGATATTGAGAAAGGAAATTACCAGCTTGCAAGGGAGCTTCCATAGTTGAATCTTCTGTATGATTCTCATACTTGAAGCAGTGCTATACTACAAGAAGTCATTTTGGGTGTCCAACTATCCAGATGTCCCCACCCTAAGTTTCAGTTCTGTTAGTTTTCTGTCTAGTCAGTGACATTATCCCAGGATATTTTATAAGGCTGTGAATTTATCCTCTTTTGTAATTCTGCTCTGCTAGACACCAACCCTATGACTGAAATCACTGATGTGGTCATATATGCTATTAGGATAACATTTCAAAGATCAGAAAAAAAAATTAAGTAAGGAACTGGTGCCCAAGTGCCCTAGAAGCATGTGGTAGAAGGAATATGAAGTTGGGTGAAAAGAGGTGAGTTTTCTAGAATGATCTATCATGAACACTTCAGTAACCTCAGCCTCCTACCCCAGGTGACTTTTTTCCCCTAATATGACATAGAGGACATATCTTTATTAAAGGTTAAAGAATACTTTGATTGGGAGGGGGCAAAAAGAGGCATTCTAAGGACGTTTAGTGTGAACTGATTCTCTAGATTAGGGTTAACCATAGAGGCTGCATTTGCAAAACTGAGCTTACTAGGGGCAATGAGTATAGCAAGATTCCAGAACAGCAGAGGCTAAGTGGCAAGAATAAATCTTTAAAGAAAAGGAGGGGGGCACTGAGTTACTGTGGTACAGACTTAGGACACTAATCCTAATGTAGCTCCAAGAAACAGAGCCCAAATATCAAGGGAAGGAATGAATGTGTGTGAGAAGGCCACTATAACACAAGTGTGCATGGTAGTAATTCCTACCGCCCCTTCCTAAAGTGTTCTATGGTCACTTATTCACACTGTGTAGTTTCAGATGTAGTGTCTTTCCTTGAACAGATGAATATGATTTCTGGCACATAGCTTGTAATTTGGTAGACAAATGTATGTTTTTTTAATATCCATTAGGAAGGAGAATCAGTTGTTTGAATACACATGAAATGGATATTCATTAAATTGTTCACTGTGGCCTTGAACTTATAATCTTCCTTCCTCAGATTTCTTAGTCACTGCTATTAGTCGAGTGAGGGAGACTGAACCCAGGGCATCATTTATTCTAGGCAAGTATTCTACTAATGAGCTACACTCTCGGCCCTTTCTAAGAATTAATTCTAACATGATGTATTTAAACATACCAAAGTCAATCATTAAGCCAAGCATGGATGTGGAGGCATGGGGAGGGAATGGGGTGGTGACCGGGTAAGGGCTAACTGGGTGATGTGTGCATGTATGTCTCCACAAGTCTTTTATCCCATTAAGATGTATGACTACAATGCACCAATTAAAAAATACAAAAAAATGAAAAAGAAAGTAAAATACAAAAAAAAAACAAAAGACGAAATCATATTTGTGGCCCACAGCCATCATTAATTTGTCTGAGTAAGACCTCAACAGCCCTTGACAAGTCAGCTGATGTGCCTGGAGTTTATCTGAACATTCTTAGTAGAACCCTGAGTAAAAGCTACTGGCCAGAGCCCAGAACCCAGGCAATGCAGAGCCCGGAACCCAGGCAATGTAGAGCCCGGAACCCAGGCAATGGACCGTTTTTTTCTTCATCCTTTCCATCTTCTTATTTCCATTATACTCCCTCAGAGATGCTCTGGTTTTTTGTTTGTTTGTTTGTTTGTTTGTTTTGTTTTTTTGTTTTTATTTGATCCAGGAAAAAAGATCCCAAAGGAAGACAAAGGACCATGCAAACAGGCTTGCTGAGGAAAATATTTGGTGTTTTACTTGGGTACTTTTATAAAAAGATAATTACGCTGGGATTTTTTTGGGGGGTGGTACTGGGGTTCCTGGAAGCCCTTCTACCTCCGGACTACACTCCCAGACTTATTTTATATTTTTATTTGAAAACAGCGTCTCTTAAGCCAGTGCGGCTGGCTTCGAACCTGAGCGATCCTCCTGTCTCTGCCTCTCAAGTGTGGGGATTACAAGCGTGCCCAGCATTATGCTGGGAATTTAACATAAAGTATCATTTTGTTCAGAATTTATCTCTGGTGCTCCTCAAAATATCATGTGTATTATAACTGGGGTTAACTGACATAATTTAGGTAGGTGGCTGGTGAGTATAAAAAGAAGGTAAAATTTTTCCATTCTTCTGGAAGTTTCAGGAACAAAATGCAATCATTTTTATGAACCAAAGCAAGCTATAAAGATTATGCATTCTCACATTGTGCCAAAATGTACTCTTGGTGTTTCATGAACACTTTTGCTAGAACTCAAAGAATGCTTCTCAAAATATACTTCTTTCTTTCCTTTAGCTTTACTAGCTTCTTATGAATGTGCAGATCCTGAACATACAGACCTTTAGTTACTCTGCACAGCATCTGTGGAATGTGTTTTGACTGAATCACACTTCAGACTTGTACAAAAGCTGGTCGTTCCTTTTGTGACATGATGGTTTCTTTCTGGTTCAAAAGACAAATGTGAAGATTTGCTCAGGGCAGCAGTGGAAGCAGTAAGTCCACATTAAAGCTGTCCTATCCTTTTTGGTCATAAATAATCATTTTCTCACAGAAAAGAAAACCCTAGTGCATTTCTAGCTCTGATAGACAAATGAATTTGGGTCTCACTTCACATTTATGTGGGTTCAGAAATATGAAACACTGGTGATTTGGCACGAGGTTTTCTTTGACAGTAATAATTCCTGCTTCCTGGGAATTATTTGCTACTGTTTTATTTCACTATAAATTTAGAAATGAGTGTTTTATGCTCTTCTCTATTAGTTTTGAGATTACTGATCACCAGAGGAAAAGTTAAAAAAAAAGACCTCTTCCCTGAAAAAAAACAAAAACAAAAATAAACCAAAAATTAACTTTTTTATGGTCACTACTACAACTTTAGCTACTGCCTTTGTCCAGATAAGCATTTATTTTGTCAGACACAATAGAAACCAACCTCTGATATTTAATCAAGAAGTATTAAAATATTTAGTTTTTGTATCATGCAATATTTACATTTAGACTTATTTTAGTTTTTTTTTCTTTTGGTTAAGAAAAAAACTTTTGTATTCATTACCCTGTTCTTATAACCTTGCATGAAAAATAGTTGCATCCATATATAAGAAGAGTCTGTGGAAGGCATGCTAATCAGCCATGAAAAACAGATAAGGAAGAAGCGAAGCATGTGATTCACTCATCATCCCTCTCCCCTAAGCAATACCCCGCTTCTGTATGGAGTAGAGCATCTGCCTCTACCGCAAAATAAGTAAAAATACCCAAGCAAAAACGCATCTTTGTTTTCCTCGCAGATTGCACAATTTATCTCCAATAACACACACATTCATCGTCACCAAAGCTCAGTGGAATAATTACGAGTATTTACTGAATAGACCGTGCAAAGCCATATGCTGTTGGTAGAGAGAACGTGGAAGGAAAACTGAAAACTGGCACAAATAATAAGACTGCAAAGTCAGCCACTTGCAGTTGAGCAGCATTTGAAAATCATATATGCGAGAAGAGTGGCCTATGGCTATAAATAAACTCCTGGATTTCCATGAGGTAGAAGTAGTTTGATAGAAGTGGATGAGAACTCCAAAATGGCTATTATGAGACACAGAATTTTTAAAAAAGAAATTATTTGAGTTAAATATTAATAAAAGTTATGGATATACACATATATATCCATAAACAAGTACACATATCTGTACTCCCTATAATCTGCAATGCTAAGGAATTTTAAAGAAAACAGTAGTCTGAGGAAGTAGTAGAGAAAGCAAAATTGCATGAATGATTAGAATAGCTTGCAAACTACTGCAGAGTAACATGGTAAAAAATTGTAATCTTTTATATTTGCACTGAATTTTGCAGTCTACAAAATACTTTTCTACGTAGGTTTTTAATTGACTTTTAAAATATTTGATGTTAAATATTATTATCTCCATTTTATAGAATGTAAAATAAAGTCACAGAATTTTATGGAATTTGTCCATGGTGACATTTATGTATATGACAAAAACTGGCCATAAATCATATCTCTAGACTTTTCTCAGATTTGGCAAATGCTCAGTTGCTGAGATATAAAGGGAAATACAAAATGTTAGAATCATAGGTGCAAATCAAACTCTTTGAGGCCCCAAGCTCAAAGGTGACTGAAGACAGAATATACTAGAGAGAAAACCAATCAAGACAAAGGTTGGCCCTGAAGCCTGAAGAAGCAGATAAAACATCCATAGCCTAAAACGGTACCATTGTTACAAGGCTTATAGTCTGTGTTAATTCATTTAAAATTACAGTTCTTGAGTGTCTTTAATAATTTTTAATTTTCAAACACTCCTAATTTCGTTCAGTTTTAAATCAAATCATTTAAAAATAAATTATGTAGTTTACAGTTTACACCAGTGGTGGCACACACTTGTAATCCCCGTGCTTGGGAGGCGGAGACAGGAGGATTGCGCAGTTTCGAAGCCAGCCTCTCTGGTTTAAGAGATGCTCTTTCCAAATAAAAAATATAAAAAAATAGGTCTGGGAGTGTAGCCCAGAGGTAGAAGGGTTTCCAGGAACCCCAGTACCACACACACACACACAAAATTATGTAGTTTAAAACAGCCTAGATTTTGAGGCACCTATATTGTCTTTTTAATCACTAATCCTCCTAATTTACTGCATTTGTTACCACCTGACTCATTATTCTATTGTCTATTATCTGCTCCTTAAACTATGCTCTGAGTACCGGAGACAAGTTTATCTTTTTATTTTTAGTACACTTTTAGTGGTATGTTGTAATTCTACATCATAGTGAGGTTCGATGTAATACAAGCATACATGCACACGGCAACTGAAGTGACTCCCTCCGGATCTGCATGCCCAGCTTTGGTACCTTGAAGTGGGCCTCGTATGAAGTAGGCACTTATTACGTGTTTCTTAAACTGATTAATGAGTGAATATAAGGCTGAATTGTAATTTCTCCCAATGCCTTTCACTAGGCCCTCCTGCACCTTTCCCAGTTCCTTTTCTGTGGAGATTCTATAGGACTTAATTGGTCATTTCCCTCCAGATTTTTCTCCTCATTTTTCTCTATTTGTAAAGCTAATTTGTGATTAATTCTAATGCGTTTCATCTGCAGTGTCATTTTCACTCCCACTGCCTGCTCTTAGTCATGCTCTATTATAGCAAAGTTTTTAGTGCTTTTCCTAACTTTAATCTCCCTGATTATTCAGTGCAGCCTGCAGTCCATTTCCATGCCACTATTTCTAAAATGGCGTTTTTAACTGACTCCATTGTTTAGGCTCTGTGATCCTGAATGTAATCAGATGGGCTTCCATGAAAAGAGAACATGTTAAACCCTTTCTCTTTGACAACACACATCCAAAAACATAAGTGAATGTTCCTGATTAGCATATGTTCCTAAAACAGGGATATATCATTTTATCAGAGCAGGGAGGTACCACTGTCTAGGAAGAGATTGAACATAAATGGCCTCCATTCCCCTCTACCTTCAGGACTCTAATAGAAGCTTATAGCACTTCAGGTAACATTATTCACTCAATGTAGGATCTAATCAGAACTGGAAACTTCAATTATTCCATGACAGTAGAAAGTGTACAACATGATTTAAGGGCTCTTTTAGTTCTTTACTATAGGCAAATACCAGCAAGGCAAAATCTATGGAATTTCCCCAGATTTACTGAATCTTTCTTCACCTTACCTACTTTTGGGAAAGTATATTTCTTGAAGTATGATACTGCAAAACCTTTCCCATTATAATCCTCACACTTTCCAAAATTAAAAATAAGAACACACATATTTTGACCTACCTTAATTTTATTGCATTACATTTTAATGATATCAACAAAACTTCTGAGATGCTAAACAAAGAAATAAAAAAAGAAAGAAGTAAATGATCTAGAGCAAATGTTTAAAAGAGGACAATCTGAAGCAACCATGTTTATATTGTCTATATTTTCTTATTTTGTATGATTTAAAAGAGAAAAATTAAAAAATATCTTAGGACATTTCAGAATTATGTATTTGATTTAAACATTTATTTAGTGTGTAAAAGGTATACTTTCACTAAAATCTGACAGAAGATTGTTAGATATTGAAAAATTTTTATCTATATTTTTTGTTGGGGACAAGTCTGCTTACATTCTCTAGTCAATTAATAGTCTACTATGTGGGTATTTCATATACATATCTTTATTAATTTAGTTGAAATATTTTGAGGACTGCCCTAGAAATAATAAATTTAACAATAATAATTATTTATATTTTGTAGACCTTGAATTTATTGGTGATCTACATACTTTTTCTACATTTGTTGCTAATTTTACTTGTGCCTTGCTTTATTCTAGAAATAAGTCATATTCATCTATGAGTACATGAATTAATGTTAAAAAGACCTATCCATCTCATTAAGAAATACATTTCCAGTAAAATTTTATTTTTCATGTTTTAATCAATTATACACTATTAATAATTGCATAGCAATTCAATATAAGAGAACTTTGTTAACACTTAGAGCTTTATAAGAACTGAAAAATCAATTTCAATTTATAAACATAATTTAGTTGAAAAGAAGTATGTTAGAGAGAGCCGTAAAATGTTCATGAATAAAGTAAAGTATAATAGGATGAATTTATGTGTACAAAATGTCACGCATATATACATAGATAAAGAAGATGCAAAATAGATTGAAAATGACCCCAACTTTACCATTCCTATGAAATTACTTATATTATGAACTGAGTGGTATTCTTTTCTTTCCTCAAAAGGAGGCTGTAACAAAAATGAGTTTCCAATGAGATGCGTGCCTTTTCTATCTCTTAAAGGGATCTAGAATTTCTCATTAGCTTTAAGATTTGCTAGTGATGAACAGCTGGTATGACAGATATTTTCCATTAAATCTTAGCCTTCAAATCGAGACTTAAAGATGTGAGAGTCATTCATGTGAGAGCAAACTTATGTTTTCCTGCAGTACATTACTTTTTACCTGTAAGATTGCTTTAATACTTTCCATATAAGAAAGGATAGAAATGGTACACATTGTTCATCCACTGATATACAATTCTGTGCTATACTCCATCCTCTCATTAGAACAATGGAAAGATAGGGATCCAGGTCTTATTAGTTTCCCCCAAACAAAACCTATTGTTGACCCCCACCATAGATTATTGAATCTTTTGCACAACAGGTGATGCTATACATCTAACCTTCTTGCTCAAAGAAGAAGATAATATAATATTTATGGATGTTGATGATAAAGTATAATATTACAATATACAACATGGACAATGTGCAAATTAATTCGCTTAAATTCTATTTAATACGCTTAAAAAGTAAAGTAACAGTTTTATTTTGAAATTTCAATACTAAATTACAAAGGTGATCACACATTTTGCTGCCATTTAAAATTTAAGATAAAACATTTTAGATTTATAGGTAAGGAAAATGATTTTGGAAGGTATGCAAACAAAAGTAAAACTCAATGACCAATAATCACATATTTCATTTTAATTGATTATGCAAATAGGAAATGTTGATATTGGGAGTTTTTAAACTTTGCCAAAAACCAGAAGCATGATGAACTACATATTTAATAAAAAGATGAATTATAGCAAAACAGACATCAAAACAGAAGACTCTAAGGTAAATGGTCCGTGTTTTGATGCTGGTGTAGAGTGTATTTTCTCTAACAATTCATAGCCCCAACCTACATTTCATGTATTTTGGAACTGAAATCATGCTAGTAATATAATTTCTGATGCTCCAAGCTGAAGATATCACCAGTGATGTTTCCATTTAAGTAGTACTCCAGCCATCCCTTAGTAGAAAACTGAACTCTTCCCTAGAGAAATATATTGTAGTTTCAAAGAAATTTCTCTTTAAGTCTACCTGTGCATCTACAAATATACAACGACAAACCTCATTATTATGTATAATTGCAAAGCATCAATAACTTTTTAAAAATTTATTTATTTTTTAATTTTTTATTGGTACATTGTATTTATACATCATAGTGGGGTAAAAAACTTGTGTAGACATACACGCACCCATCACCCTGCCAGCCCCCATCCTATCCACACCCCACTCCCACCCCATCCCTCCCTCCCATGCTTGGCTTAGTGGTTGACTACAATATAAAAAAGTACATGGTGTGCTTTAGAGAGATTCCTTCTTCCCCCCTCCCATCCCCACAGTTAGGTTGTCTTATTCACTCCTCTATAGGATTTCCTTTTTCAGCTAGAGTTTCTCCTATGACCCATTTCTCCTTATCTTTTGCATATTAGGGAAAGCATCCAATTTCTTATTTTTTGTGATTGACTAATCTCACTTAGCATAATGTCCTCCAGTTCCATCCATTTCCCTGTAAATGTTGCAATTGTGGTTTTGTAGGGTTTTTTTTTATGGCTGAGTAAAATCCCATTGTGTACATATTCCACAGTAATCCATTCATCTGTTGATGGACATCTTGGCTGGTTCCATAATTTGGTTATGGTGAATTTTGCAGCAATGAACATAGATACACATGCATTAGTTTGGTAGTTTGGTTTCCTTTCTTTTGCGTAGATGCCCAAAAGTGGTTATTGCTGGATCGAATGGTAAATTTGTCCCCATTCTTCTGAGAATTCTCCATACTGTTTTTCAAAGTGGTTGTACTAATTTGCAATCCCACCAACAATGTTTTAGAATTCCTACTTCACATCCTTGCCAGAAAAAACAAATAATCCAATAAAAAAAATGGGCAAGTGAACTAAATAGATACTTCACGAAAGAAGAAATTTAAATGGCCAATAAATGCATGAAAAAATGCTCAACATCACTGGCAATCAGAGAGATGCAAATCAAAACTACCCTGAGATTTCACCTTACTCCAACTAGAATGGCAATCATTCAAAACACAAACAATAGCCGGGCTTGGTGGTGCAGGCTTGTAATACCCGCACTTGGGAGGCGGAGACAGGATTGCACAGGTTTGAAGCCAGACTTAGGAGACCCTGTTTCCAAATAAAAATATAAAAAAAAAAATAGGTCTGGGAGTGTAGACTGGAGGTAGAAGGGTTTCCAGGAACCCCAGCACCACACACACACAAAAAAAACCCACAATATTTTTAATATAAAAATAATTCTACTTGTGGTTTTCAGTATAGAATAATTAGGATCATGAATAAAACTCAAGAGAAACATCAAAATAACAAAAAAAATTGACAAAAATACAAATATTTTCTTAATTGTGAGACCCCAGAGGGGGTACAGGCTGGTGGTGGGACACAATCTCACCCTTCCTGTGCAGCCACAGATGTATACTCATTCTGCACAGCTGCAATTGTGTAAGGTATGACTAGGCAAAACCCAGTACTCATACTGACTTAGACATGCACCATATACACATGCTCATATCTACACCAAGGATGTATCACACATGTGCAAGTCCATGCAGATGTGGACATAAGCCATTTTTACTGGAACCCTATATAAGGAATAGCTTAAGAATAAAGTTGTTACTTTTTCTACTTCATATGGAAGCTTTGTGTACATTCTTCATCTTGGGAATCTTATCATCAGCAACTGCAGCTTACCCCTGACCAGGCCTCTGATAACTGATGTAGTTGACCAGAGCCAGCAGCACTCCTCTAAAGAAACAACCCTGGAAGGAACAACTCAAGTTGGAGATGTAGACCCCAGTCTACCTGTGGTTCCTTGTAGGGGCATATCTGGAATGATGGACACTGCCAGAGCATTGGGATGATATCCCCAGCTGGAAGATGTTTAGAGGGCTCTGGAGATATGTTCCTAGCAGTGTTGCATCATGTCAGTTGTGCCTTTCTCCCAGACTAGAGACTATACCAGGGTAACTGGTTAGTGGGGGAACTGGATTACCTGAGGCCACATGTAGAATTGACTATTTATTGGTCCCCCCACAATGTGACAATTTGACATGCCCAAGTGATTTAGGGAATTGGATATTCACCTCCTAATCAATATGACATGTATATATCTCCCATAGCTGAGTATATCCTGGGGTGGACATATTACAAAAATGGACTGTGCAGATAACCATCAGAGCATTCTGGCTGAGTTCATGTGATAAGATTATTACTAGAAGACATCTCCATCATGTTACCTTACAACTCCTCCACACCATGAGGAGAGGATTGTGAATGTACTGCAGTGCAAGCTACCAGGGAGGCAGGAGGAAATTGGACAAATGGTATTAATGCTAGAAGAGGCCAGTGTAATGTGCCTGATTCATAGTCCATTTAATTTTCCCATGTGACCAGCACAAAAACCTGATGTTTCCTGGAACATGACAGTGGACTACTGGGAACTAAATAAAAAGAAATCACTCTTGCACCCGGCAGTACCCAACATTTTAAAACTGATGGGTCACCTGGTAAATGAATGAAACAGGGCAGTTAGATTATATTGTAGCCTTTTGGCTGAAGCCTGAGGTATGTCACGGTCAGGTGATAGAGGTTTTATTCTCTCAGCAGAAATCTGTGATTGTATGGTTGTACAATTGTATTGATCATGTTATGTTAACTTCTGAATTTTTTGCATATTTAGAAGCAGCTGCCTGCAGTCTCCAAGCCACTCTCTAGGAACAGAGGCATGAAAATAAGCTCCAAAGACCTGCATATTCTGTCAAATTATTGTGTTGTCCAATCAGGTAAGACAAAAGTGATATCCAACCATAAGATACAAGCCTATACTTGACTGAGATTGATCAAATAGTTACAGGTACTGGCTGAAATTCTGAACTCAGACACCCCAGACTGGGGTAGCCCAAACACCAACTCTGACAAAGTGGGGTGCATATTTAGAACAACAAGCACAATTTTCTAATAGTGTTTTGAGCAGTTACATGCTTTTCTGGGGCCAGTTCAGTTCTAAGCAATAGCCCCCTCAAATCCCATGAAATTTGGAGGTACTCCAAGTCCCTATGAGAAAGGAAAAGCCCTATGTCATCAGTATACTAGTAGCCTATTATACTATCAATGTGGTCTACTGATGACTCCTGTCATGAGCAGCCATTCACATGGTCAGCGGTGGCTTTACAACCCACCACAGAAACATTTTGGTATGAAACTGGTGCTGGATGCTCCAGCCAATTGCCAAGCTCTCAGAGGTCTGCTTATTTCTTATGAAGGAGACTGGGCCCTTGCATGTCTGTACAGAGAGCAGGGCAGTCTACCGAGGGATAATTTTTGGCTGCCCTAGTAGGCAGCACAAACTGGTTGATTGGGTAGCACCCACTGTGGGGCAAGAATATGAGGGAGGTCTTGTGGAAATAGGGCCTCTGAGAAGGAGCTATTATACATCATGTTCCGGTACATAGGCCTTTACAGGCCCCTGGTAATGGATGACACTGCTGATATTTTGGTGCAAATATAGGCCCAAGCAGCTGAAATGATTGAAAGCTTTAATAAATTTCTCAAGGAATAGTTTGAGGCTGTGATCCCCCCATTGGAAGATATGGTAGGAACAAGTGCTCAAGGCAGTGCAGCTTTTAAATGAGCAACCAAGCCATACTGGGCAGCCCCCCTTAGATAAGAAAATAGCAGAAATATACCACACTTTGAAGATGACAGGGAGTTAGGAAAACTCCCAGGTACTCCAGAGGTGAGGGGAAAAGCCTTTTTACTCCATGCTAGATTCTAGGCATTGCAAATATCAACTGAGGAACATTAACTTCCAAGCTCACAATACAACTGGCAGGAATCAAGACATTACAGACAATAGTTATACTGATAGCCTCAATTCCTTACTGTTTTTTGATAGAAAAAAACAGTTCCTTGCATTATGAACCTCTACAGAATCATGGCTTGATTCTTCAAAGTATTCTAGAGAAGAAGGAAAAAGAGAGTCTACTGGCAGAATGAAAGTTACAATAACTTAACTTTCTTATAACTTAATCGCCAAAGTAACATTCTATTGTGATTTTCCATATTCTGTTAGAAGCAAGTCACTAGTCCAATGAATGCACATACAGGGAAATAGGATTATACCAACACTGATAATGGAAACAAGAATCTTTGGGCAGCATCTTAAGATACACCTAACCACAAACTAAACTTTTCAGACATATGATGGAATGGGTAAATGTGACTGAAAAGGAATAAAGCAACCAAAATATTCCCAAAACAGATACAACCAAAATAAAGACACTAAGACATTTATTATAGCTATATTCTTTTTTAGCTCTTTTATTTCTTAATTTTTTTTCTTTTAACAATTTTTTATTGAACATAAATAGTATACATTTAAACTATATTTGGTGCCCTCTCCCCCTCGCCCCCATTTTCCCTTCCCCCCTCCCACCAATGGTTGTCCAGGTTAAGCATGTCATATTCATAATTTTACACATATTCAAATGTAGACCCTCATTAATCAAGATAAGCCTTCCTCCTCTCCTATCTTTCCATTCAAACTTTGCTGGTATTTCCCCTTCATTATCTGGAGTCCCACTGGTATCCATTGTGTTTCCTAGTTTGGGCATATTAGAGGAAACATATGTACCTTCTCCTTCTGTGCTTGGCTGATCTCACTTAACATAATGTTCTCCAGGGCTTTCCATCTTCTTGCAAATGACATAATTTTGTTCTTCTTTATGGCTGAATAGAATTCCATTGTGTGTATTTCCCACAGTTTTGCTATCCATTCATCTGTTGATGATGATCTGGGTTGGTTCCATATTTTGGCTATTACAAATTGTGCTGCTATGAACATAGGTATGCATATGTTGCTGTATTTCTCTGAATTCAACCCCTTTGGAAAGATACCCAGGAGTGGTATAGCTGGATCATATGGTGGATCTATTCCCACCTTTCTTAGGAATCTCCACACAGATCTCCATAGTGGTTGAACTAGTTTGCATTCCCACCAACAGTGTAAAAGAGTTCCTCTTTCCCCACATCCTCGCCAGCATTTGTTGTTTGATTTCTTTATGCTTGCCAATCTGACTGGGGTTAGATGGAATCTCAGTGTAGTTTTGATTTGCATCTCCCTGATGGCCAGTGATGAAGAGCATCTTTTCATGTATTTATTGGCCCTTTGTATCTCTTCTTTTGTGAAGTGTCTATTTAGTTCATTTGCCCTATATTCTTTATGTTCAGAAATTTAGGTGGAGTAATAGGAGATAAGAAGATCAAGTTTAACTTCATAAAAAGAAAATTACAAGATCGTCCATGAAAAAATGTTGAAGAGGCTCAATGACAAACAAGACAATGCAAAAGACAGGCTTAATGCCTTTCAAGACATAGCAATAAAAATATCTAAAACAAAACAGACATTTAAAAAATCCTGAAAGCTACCAGGCATGGTGGCACAAGCTTGTAATCCTAGTATTTGGGGGGCTGAGACAAGAGGATCATAGGTTTACGGCCAGCCTCAGCTACTAGTGAGGCCCTCTGAAACTTAGTAAGACCTTGTTTAAAAATAAAAAATAAAAATAGGGCAGTTAGTCCTTGGGTTCCTTCCCTAGTACCAATACTGCAAAAAATAAATAAAATCTGAAAATCAAAAGTAAACAGATTACTAATGACCTATTAGAAAAAATAAAGAACTGAAAGGAAAGGGATAAAATGTTTTTAGATGTAACCTAAGATCAATATTATAGATCCAAGATTTTCAGTAAAGCCCCAAAGCAAGAAATTCTGTGAAAACTTAAAAAAATGACATTTTAATCAAATTATTAAAAAATAACAGCTAGAGAAATAAAGTTGCTCTAAGTGCAAATTAATAGAGATAAGAATGACAACATATTTCTTGCTGATGTAAGTAAAAAAAAAAAAAAAGTAAAGCAACCTCCCTCTCTACTGATGTGGAAACTATCAACATTGAATTACATAGTAAAAAGTAATCTTTTAAAATTTTGCTGAAATAAATACCTATATACATAATTTGGTTTTTGTTATATATAAACGTAAAGTATATGGCAAAAATGTCACAAAATCTCAGAGGGAAGAAAGGGAAGTGTAATCTCAAAAGTTATTGTTCTATATTTGAAGTGGTATACTATCATTTGAAGGTAAAATCTGAAAAATTTAAGATGCATTCTATAATTGTACATATTCATTCCTTTGCCCAGTTTTATAAATAAAGATCTCTCAAAATATAGAGATGCATATTTTTTCATATGTGTGCATGTGTGTATGTATGCCTTCATACACGCGTGTATAATTGGTGCCTTGTACCTATACATGATAGGTTTAAAGTGATATCATATTATTTCATATTCATATTATTTGGCATATTTCACTCCATACTCACCCTTTTTCCTTCCTGTACATGTTAGTGATACCTTCATATAAGAACATAACATTATTTGAATTGCTTTTATCCTCATGCCTCATTTTTATGCTCTCCACCTTCCTCCCCCAATTTTCTTTTAGTATTCTACTGGTCTATCTCCTCATTTAACTGATTTCATTCATTATGTAATTTCTCTCTAGATTCCACATATGAGAGACAACATGTGATCCTTGGCTTTCTGAGACTGGATGATCTCATGTAGCATAACATTTTCTAGTTCCATCTACTTTCCTGTAAATGACATAATTTTGCTCTTCTGTATGGCTAAGTAAAATGTGTTTATGTGTATGTATCACATTTTTTTTTATCTGACAACACCAGAGATTTCCATTCTTTACTCATTATCTATGGCTTCTTTTATGCCAATACTACATAGTTAAGTAGTGACAGAGACTTAAAATATTATATTCATCATCTGATCCTTTATAGAGAAGGTTTATTTGCCTACCCCTGTAACAAACACTAAAATGACAGCAAAAAATGAAAAAGAAAATAATAGTTGTAGGTGATAAATCAACAGAGGATATAAGATAAAAATCATTAAAAAGTACTCATTTTATCCAAAGGAAGCCATAAAACATTAAAAGCAGAACAAATAACAGAACGGACAAATAGAAAAGAAATAAGATGATATATAAATAAGATAAAGTCAGTGAATAATCCTATGAAATGTAAGCTTTGTAGACTAATGAGTACTTCCTAACAAGATAAAACTACAAGGGTTATATTTACTTTTCTGCTTAAGACAAACAAAAGGACAAAATTTATGAAACACTGGCATTCAGTAAGACACAGAATATTAAATGCAGGATGGTTGTTCCTGGGAGATAGGCAAGAAAGGTGACACGCCCTATGATCCATATGGTTTTTGTTGTGAAAGGATTTCTAGGCTTTGACCCAGAGAAAGAAATATAAAGCAGGGTTTGTCAAATTCCAGAGCTAAGAATCCAGAAAGACCAAGGTGAAAAGTTACATCATACAAGCTCCTAGAAATAATAAGTTGGACAAGGCTGAAGGATATAAGATCAATAGACAAAACTCAATCGTATTTCTATATTCTAGCCATGATCAATTAATCAGAAATTAAATTTTCCAAAATATAAATGCACCATGAAAATCTGAAATATATAGAAACAATTTTGACTAAAGTGTGCAATCATTGGAAAATTTAGATATGGCAGAGTGAAGTTAATAACGTGTAAATACAGGGAGAAAAAGCCCATGTTCATAGGTCAAAAGAATATGTATTGATAGGGTATTAATTATCCTATAATTATCTAGTTTCACTGCACTTCCAGTGAAAATAAAAGTAGTCTCTTTTGTAGAAATGGATGAGGATGAGCTGATTTTAAAATTTACTCTAACTTCCAAGGCCCCTAGACCTACAAAGCCAACACAACTTAACAAAAATTGACAGTGTTGGAGAACTTACACCTGGTTTGCAAGTCTTATAAGGCTAGTAAAATAACTATTGCGTGTCACATATAAAGATGAATAAATCAATGGAACAGATAGAATCCATACACACACTGACACAAATCTCTCTCTCTCTCTCTTTTTCTCTCTTTTCCATGCATGTGCACACACACACACACACACACACACACACACACACAATTGATTCTTGGCAAAGGTATGAAGTTAATTTAACATGAGAGATATATCATTCAAATGACGTTGAAAATTTCAGAAGCCCTAATGTTAAAACAAACCAAACAAAATTTCTATTCTTACTTCACACATACCATCCATACAGACACATATATATATATTATACATTTTTTCAACATGATACTCATTGATGAGGAATGTTACAAACAAGATATTATGTAGTTAATTTCCATTTTTAAATATTACTAGAAGAAAATTAAATCCGTATACATGTTAGTAGTCTAAAAGCATCAAAATCATCAGTACACTTGTTATTTATATATTTATATTAAATGTATTTATATATCTGTTTATTTGAGTTCAGTTGATTTTGTGATGGGATTTATGAGCAAAATAAACAGAATTGAGTGAAACCAACATTCAAGTACTCATTTTTTTCACAATACTGGATAGTTTTTTCTTCAGCATGGTGTATGTTGCATTTTCCAATTTGTTCAATGATTTAAAGCTCAAGGATGCCTCTGCTTTCAGTTGTATATGGGCCCGAAGCATCCTAGCTTTTGGCAAGCAGGTAGGAGACTCAACACAAATCAAAATAGGAACAAGGCAGACTAAAATGCAGGACACATCTGTAAACATATACATTTGAAAATTGTACATTTGAGTCCAACAGCTTCTTTCGTGAACTACTTGTTATAAGCCTCAAATAATCAACAAAACAAGAAAACCCATCCATACTACAGTCGCTCAAAACTGGACAATTTTTAAGCAAGGAGATAGAGCAAAAAAAGTAACTACTTTCTCCCCAAACATCCCCAGGGGATTCAGCCTACTTTTATTAGAAAAGTACAATTTCTTATAAATGCCCTGCTATTTTTTTTTTTTTTTTTTGGTGGTACTGGGGTTCCTGGAAGCCCTTCTACCTCCGGGCTACACTCCCAGACCTATTTTTACATTTTTATTTGGAAACAGGGTGTCCTAAGCCAGCGCACACGGCTGGCTTTGAACCTGCGTGATCCTCCTGTCTCTGCCTCCCAAGCGCGGGGATTACAAGCGTGCACCACCACGCCCGGCTAAATGCCCTGCTATTTTTAACCTGCACTTGACATACATGGATATACTCATTTCTGTGTGTGTGCGTGCATGTCTGATGGTATGCTACAGCAGGCCAGAGAACTTATGTTGCTGACAGCACCCAATCTTAATTGGACTTCTAGTTTCTGCACACACACAAAATTTTATCATCATAATACTAATTTAAACTAATCAAATGTATTCCAAAAGTTTTCGTTTTTCTTCCCCAATTTCATCAATCATCCCAGTTATAAAATATTCACTTTTTTGCGATACTTGGGATGGAAACCAGGTGCATCCTATCTCTGAGCTACACCCCTAGCCCTATTTTTTATTCCTTATTTTGAAACAGGGTCTCACTGAGTTGCAAAGGGCCTAGCTAAGTAGCAGAGGCTGGCCGCGAACCCAGATTCTCCTATCTTAGCCTCCCAAGTGCTGGGATTACAAGCGTGTGCCACCACACCTGGTTTAATAGTCACATTTTTATTCAAAATCTGTTTATATTAAAGCCTTTAAACTTTTAAATGTCTTTACAGCCATTTCCCAGGCCAGATAGTCATTACTTCATCTTTAATATTAAAAGTGGTGTTGTTTTGAGTATTGTGTATTTTAGAGAATTACTTCTTAGGAGAAATAGAATTTTTCTTAACGGGATAAGTAACAATAAGAATTACGTATCTGTCAGCCAATAATAATCACTGAACTTTGGAAAATAAAATAAGAAGAAAGACAAGCCTATAGAAGTACAGGAAAAATAGGTAAATTATTTAAAAGTAATTGAGCAAACTAGGTCTGCAAGTGGTATTGGAATTCAAGGAATTCAATAAAATCATTTCTTCAGACAAGTGTTATACATTTGAATGCCTAAAATTAGGAAGGTGTTGGGCCGGGTGTAGTGGTGCACACTTGTAATCTCAGTTCTTGGGAGGCCAGGACAGGAGGATCACAGGTTCACAGCCAGCCTCAGATAGTGGGGCTTCTCCGCAATTTAGTGAAACCTGTTTGAAAATAAAAAATTAAAAAGGATGCGGGGGTAGAGCTCAGAGGTAGAATGCCCCTGTGTTCAATACCCAGTAGCATACACACATACAAAGGAAGATGTTGGAGTGGCCTGGAGTGGCCTCATAGAGGAACTGTGTGCTGTTTAAGCATCATTCGAAGACATTTTATTTTTTGAGATAATTTGGCATTGTGGAAGCATAGAAACACATACAGCCTTTCGGAACAGGCATTGCTCACCTATTGACAGTAAGTCAACTTTAAAGATTTTTTCCTCGTCATTAATTACTTTGAGGATGGCTGAAGGCATTAAAATAGTCACACTTTAAATCACGAGTAAGCTTCCTAATTACCACCGCTTTCTGAGTTGTTGCACTTTTAAAACATATTGTAATCGCTTTACTGTTATAGTGCTCTCATAAAACAATACATCCACATATAAAATGAAGTAATGAGTGAGTACGATTTATTATGTTTTAGTTATGCTAAAAATTTTATTTTAAAATGATTTGAAGCGATCACATAATTTCTAAATTACTTCATACACAATTCTAGCAAATTTCATGTCAGGGAACTATCATGTGCTTTTAAGTGAAAACAGTGCAAACAGCAGATTGAATGTTAAACGAGAGACTTCCAGTGGCCGTAAGCATTTTGAACTTTCACTGTAATTTACAGTCATAGAATTAAGCTATTTGAATCATATCTTGAATCAATGCTTTGTCTATCATTTTATAGGATTCTGAATAATGTGACAGCTTATAGTTTGTCTCAATAAATTTTTGGCAATTATGACTGACAAGTTGATTAGAATAAATCCAGAAATGGAAATATCTAATAAACAAGAAGTATTGCTAATGAATAGTATTGTGTAGTTTCGAGGGTACCAGTGACCTAGGGTCTAGACAAACAGACTCAGGAGCTTGGTGAGTATGAGGTTCATCATAAAGGCTGTCATTTTGTTATTGCATCCAGAGGCACAAGCCAATTTTTTCAATGACACTAACTCTATGTAATGTGAAATGTTGTATAATAAAAATAATAAATCGCCCTGTTGTCTTTGTATCACCGGGTCACTTAGCAAGAAATAAAACCAGAGGAGCCTAAGTAAAAAATAGAAGTCATATTGTTCCAAATGTCAGTATATTCTCCTTCATTCTCTTCTAAAATTGCTCATATAAAAATAAAGTTGATTTGTATTATAGTTGTAAATTTCCTCTAAGGAACAGATTAGTTATACTGAGTCTGCTTGCTTGAGCATATCAAGTACCTTGCATAACATACATATTTCGTTAATTGAACTAATTTTCTCATAAGTACCTATGGCATTTCTTACTTCTGAAGATAGTTTTGAAAAGGTCAGTAAACTAAAAAATTATTGTAGCATTTTTACTATTATCTCCTCAAAATATTCTATATAGTGATATTAACCACTTACAGAGATAACTTTAAAGACTAAATACCACACATATAAAATATAATAATAGAATATATTAAATAAATACATTAAATAAATTAAAAATACATGTTATGAATAAATTAAAAATACATGTTATGAATATTTCATATATGTGGCAGAAAAACATTTGAAGTTTATTTTAGTAATTATTAGTGATGCAACTAAACAAAACGATGAATGCAATGTCCTTTTATTATTTTTAATAGTTCTAAAATAGATCTACTTTATTAGATTATAAGTTTCATACACAGAAAATTGTGAGTCTTTATTCACAATACTCCCATTACATGATATTGTTCACTAACTTATTATAAATATATCCTTAGCTAAATTTATTAAATTGGCAAATTGGCAAAAGAAATTTGATTTCTAATTGCTAAAGCTTCATTATGAGAATGCTGACCACTGAGTTCTATGTCATTTCTCAGACCACATATTTATTTTGTGGACACAACATTATAATATTGTTGTGGATTTTTAATGAATAGAAAATATACATGTCAGAGAGTTGCTGAAAATCCTCAAGATAATACCTAGATAAACTTTAGTAATGGAAGAGTATATGACACAGCATGAGAAGAAAAAAAGAGGACAGAAACATGTAGAAAAATTTAAGAACATCCAAGCCCAGAAACCTAAATCCTTTGCAGACAAATGCACCTCAGGTTTTGAGCATAAGGCACCCAAAACGTCCATGCGACTTTGTTTTCAGAAAAGGCAAGGTATGAGTTTATTTTCTTAAACAATTCACTATTTTGTGAAAAAACAAAAATCTTTGTGCAAAAACAAATAAAATCTCAATAAGTAATGTAAACAAGCTAGTACAGGGTGACTTCAGGGGACTTTCAGATATTAAACAGGCAATTGCTGTTATCCATTATCCTTATCCGGACCAAGGGTCATAAAATGGCTTTACATAGCTCTAAAGATGAACTTAGATCTCTCACAGCTTAGCTTCCTTACACCAGGTGTGCACTCTATCTGGATAGCTCTCAGGTGTGCATGTTGTCAAGCATCTTCAAGAGTCTTTTCCATTACACTATTAGTCTGTCAGTTTCTGGATTGTGTGATATTTAATAGGACCATCGGGTCTCCTGGTTGTCAGCATACTTTGCACCTAATTTTCTTTAAAACAAATGTCCAAACCAAGTTTAAAATGTGGTTCAAGATGGCTTTATGTGCTACTCCAAAGAACCAAGAACTGTAAATTCTCAAGTAGTGTGCCTCCTTAACATCCTTAAAATTATTCTCAGATAAATTTTACTTGAAGTTTAGCTTCTTTTCAAAGTCTATAGCATGTATTTAGGATCATCATTTGGTTTGTCTTTCTGCTTGATAATTTTACTATTACTTTAAATCACTACAATCTATATATTAATTTATATAAATTTAAATTAATTTTAAGTTACTATAATTTTAAAAATAAATGCCTGCTGCCCCCAAAATAATACCTTGATCTTAGTTAATGGAAAGAAAAAGAACTAATTTAGAATATTTAGAAAATCACAGTACAATGTTCCTTATTGTTTTTTTCATATTCATTTAGTAAGAAATGTTTCATGTGCCAACATATTGCCTATTTTGTTCAGTGTACATCATTTTTGTATTTTTATTTAAGTATTTAGAAATAAGAAATTGTGTTTCTTTGATTTTATTTTACATTTAGGATGGTCTGTGCCTGGACTCTCTTTGTAACCTGCATTACACATCTTCCTACCTCACTCCTGTACCTCTTAGACACACTCCAAATATGGTGCTATTCTATGGCCTTTGCTCTTGCTGTTGCCTCTAGCTGAAACATTCTTTCTCCACTTGTTCACCGAAATTGATCTGGCATTTCACCAGGCCTTTTCTGAAATGACTTATTATTAGTCTTGCTGACATACCTGTCTGAAATAGCATATTGCGATCATTCCTCAACCACTTACTTTGCCTGGTTTTTTTTTTTTTTTTTCATTGACGTTATATTTTGCAGAAGGTCTCATGACCAAACATTCATTTAGTGATTTGATAAAAAGGACTCAGGGATCAAAAGTAGTTCTTCTCAAGTCATAACTCATTACATAAAAAGAGTATCTCTCGACTAGCACCAATAATGGAAAATGAATTGAGTGGATTTAGAAGAATATCAGATTCAGGTTTCTAAATCACTATAGCAAAAGACACTTTTATTCCCTCGGCAACAAACTAAAACAGCACAGCAGAAGGGCAGGGAAGCCAGCTTGAGTCCTAGAGTACAGACCCTACAAAAAAGGTTGCTCATGAAGGCATGTATTGCCTGTGTGACGGTTATAATACTGAAACTGATAAGGCCCAGATATGACCCTTAAGGAAAGTAGGTATTTATTAAGTATCATATCATTTTCATAACTTATTCAGACATGTTGGTATCATATGGCTCACTGCCACAGACACAGAATGAAACCTTCCCAAGTTTTTTATTGAGAACAATACTGCTGAGATATTTATTTTTTTCACTTTCTACCCTATTTTCTCCCCCTCCTTCCTTTTCTTGTTTGGCTTAGTGATTGACTTTGATATGTTTGTGAATGTACATCATGTACATTAGGGAATTTCCCTCCTCTCCCCCATCACCCTCAGCCAAGCCTTCTTATTTGCTCATCTATGGTTTCTCCTCCTTCATCTAGAGTTTTTCAAAACCTAACTTCTCAGGTCCACCCATAGAAGCAAACCCCCCTGAAGACAGAAAAAGAGATGAACAGCATGAGGTCAATTGAATTAACTGTTTCCTGCACATCATGTCATCATGGCCTATTCATGTACATTCATTTATGGGTTTCAGTTTGTCACTAGACCCCATTATTCCATGAAGAAAGAGACATTGTCTCCTTTATTTTTTTGCCACATCTTCTATGCTTACTGAGGTGATTGGTATGAAGGAGTAATTTCTAAATAGTTATTAAATGTCTAAAGGAATAACACTCATTGATCTGTACTTGATAAGGCTAAAGTATAACAGGGAACAGAAGGAAAGGGGAAAAGTGCTGAAGAAGAATATATGTATATATATGGAGTGATGTTTTATGGGTGTTGAAAATGAAATACAAAGACTTGCTCCTCATTAAATTCCAAAAAGTAGAATGAAAACCCAATGCCAGAAAGTAAGTAAAACAGAGTGGGTGACAATAATGAAATGCTAAGGAATGTAAGAAGAAAGAGAACAGCTGTTCACCACGGTTTCTGAAAGGGGAAATTGGGCTTTAATTGTGAGCTCAACTCAAATATAACATAATAAAGACAGGCATGGTAGGCAGCTAATGTACTTAGTGTAAAAGGCTTTGAAATCTTCTTAGAAACCGTCACAAAAAGAAAAGATCAGTTTTTATCCTGAGTTCTTTAGCTCTGATTTTCTCACATTATGGAGCAGACTAGCAGTCTTTTCAAGGCTTCATCTGATCACAAGACTATTGCTAACACATTTGCATCCCATCCTCCAACAGTAACTACATGTATAATAAATATTATTCATAAATGTGTGAAGTATTAGAAAGCATAAAACTGAATATTTTCTCATAGTTTGAAGTGATCAATAATTAATTTTTTCATAGATAATTCTTTGACTCCAATATTAACTTCCCTAAAATAAAATTATGTCTTTGCTAGCCCTTAAGATTAAAAATGTGAGCCATAAATGATGAAAAAAATGAATAATGTAAAAGAAAATTTTAATAAATTAGAATCATATCCAACTCCAAAAAGATTATATAATTTTAATAAATCACCAGTAATAAAAGAAAATAAATAATCTCTATAATTAATATAGATTAAACATATGTAATACAATATTATATGAATAATTTTAATAAGATAGATAAATAGATGTATATAATCTGCATAAATGACCTCAATAAAATTTTACCAAGACTATTTGAAATAACCTATGTTTAAATAAAATAAAAATAAAAATAAGCTATTAAAGTATGTTATAAACTAATGATTTTGATATCTACCTGGGTACATGTCCCCAAAAGTTATTATAAACATTAACAAAACTCTATAAATCTTTGATAAAAATACGCATTAGAAGTGATTAAAATTCTTTGAGTTGTTTGAAGATGTCTTTAATATTTAAACACAATGAAGAAGAACAAATGAACTTTCAGCTTTTCTTCAGGAAAAAATGGTAAACGAAGAGCAATATTTCACAGAAAATACCTTAGTAAACGAGCAGAGAATGAAAGGTTCCAATAGTCCTCATTACTTTGTTTTACTTCCTTTTGTCCCACATGCAACTTAAAAACTGTTTCTTCTCTCTCTCTCTCTCTCTCTCTCTCTCTCTCTCTCTCTCTCTCTCTCTCTCTCTCTTTCTCTCTCTCTCTCCTTCCTTCCTTCCTTCCTTCCTTCCTTCCTTCCTTCCTTCCTTCCTTCCTTCCTTTCTTTCTTTCTTTCTTTCTTTCTTTCTTTCTTTCTTTCTTTCTTTCTTTCTTTTTCTTTTTTGGTGGTACTGGGGTTCCTGGAAGCCCTTCTACCTCTGGGCTACACTCCAGACCTATTTTTATACTTTTTTATTTGGAAACAGGGTCTCATAAGCAAGTGCGGCTGGCTTCCAACCTGCGCGATACTCCTGTCTCCACCTCCCAAGCGTGGGGATTACAAGCATGCACCACCACGCCAAGCTAAAAAATTGTTTCTTAAAAAGTAGTTCATTGTCTAAGAAGGCACAAAGGGGATAAACAGAATTCTTTAAGTTATAAAATAAGAACTTTTCTTTACCCTGTCAAATGTTGAATATTTTATAAAGATCATGAGGTTTAGATTTGGTGATATTTAGTTTGTTGAAAATGATGATGTAATATTAACTTAAATGAAAGTGATTTAGAAACACAAAAAGATGTAATGGTGTTTTCTGCTACCATACTCATTAATAATACCTCTGTGCCACAGCACCAGGCCTCACCAGCTTAGAGACAAAATATGGTCAAGGAAAATAGCTTCACAAATTGTGCAAAACTAATGCAAGCTTCTAGTATATTATTCTAGGAAAGAAATAATTTTACAGATAATATTGAAAACCTAAATACTCTCAATTATGATCATTAAAACCATTATCAGATTTCTCATGAGAATAAAGTTTTGCCTCTTGGCCTACTTTTAATAAGGATAATTATATTCTGCATACCTAAAATCTTTTTCTGATTTCAGAAAGAGAAGTCATTTATTTATCCATTATGTATTGCTGTTCTAAACTTTGAAATTCAACTGTCATTTAACCAAAAGATAATTGCATTTCAGTGATGGGCAAAGTATTATTCTTTATATGTTATATAGAAAAATGCACTCATGTGAGTATTTTATCATGAATTTGCATCATTAATGTGGGTATTTGATTCTATTTTCTGCAATGATGCAATTAAAAATATTACATATCTACTAAATGTAAATGAATGAAAATCAGCTGGAGTAGCAATATGGTAAATATTTTATAACTGGTATATGTGATTTAACTAAAGTAAATTATATATAAAGGACTGTATCAATTACAAATCATTTCCCTAACAATTTAATTTATATTTTAGTATTTTAGGTAGTGTTTAAGCTCAAATTTTCTCTCATCAAACATCACAGGTGTAGCATCCAATTGTCAATGACCTGTATCCATGTTTTCTTATTTTATACAAACTAAGATTGATCCCAGTGGTCCTCCCCCTCTCTCATTTTGACTTAAATAAGCAACTATCATTCTCAGCAAAGTTAAAACAAATGAGAAAAAAAAAGAACTGTAAAGTCTATTTTCTTTGTACTTATATGTATTAGCCATTGTTTTCCAAAGACACAAAAAACACTAGAAGATATACAGGTAGATAGATAGAGGATTTATTATGAAAAAAATAACCTCATGCAATTATGGAGGTTGAGAAGTCCCATGATAAGCTGTCCCATCTGTAAGCTGGAGACAAAGGGAAACAGTAGTTTGCTTCAGTCCCCAATCCTCAGAACTAGGGAAGTTGATGATACAATCCTTAGTTATAAGCTGAAAGGCATGAGAACTCTGGGGCCTGGAAAGTGCCTGTTAGTGTAAACCCTCCCAGAGAACAAGACCAGAAAACCTGCAGTTTTGATGCCAAGGTCAATAAGAAGAAGTTGTCCAGGTCCAGGAGATAAAGCAATAATTTGTTTTATCCAAGCTCCCACCTAACTGAATGGTGCTCACTCACTTTGAGGGAAAATCTTCCCCACTTGGTTCACTGGCTCACATCCCAGTGACCTTTAGAAAGAACCTGATAGACATACTCAGAAATAAAGCTTTACCAGTTATCTTGATATCCTTTAACCCAGTGAGGTTGGCAAGTAAAATTAACCATCACATTGCAGAAGGCAGCTTCTGTTAGTTCATTGAATTTTCTGCCATTTAGCCTCCTTCAATTGCTGTATGACAAAATCTAGTTGTGATTCTCTGCTGTCTGAAATTATTAGTATTGTTGCTCATACATCTTATGACGGGGAACATTCTAGTATTGCTCAATTAATTGACCAGGAGCAGCTTATTAGGATGATTGGCAGGTGCACAATGAAGCTTTGATGGGGATAATGGCATCCAGGGTGGTCAATAATACAAGCAATAGAACAAGTTCTGTCTTCCTCACTTTCACCTGCACCCCTGAGTAGGTGGGCCTCTGTCATCACTGCCTCCAACCGGAAGGAAATACAGATTACCCAGGTGTACACAATAAAAATGACATTAAGTTTAGCTATTTGTATTTGTATACAATTAAATGAAAGCTTGGCGATTCTTCTTGTGCCCTCCCCAAGAGCATTACCCTTCTGCTATTACAAGTCTGAGAAAGTCACCATAGCATGAAATTACACTATATTCTTAATTCCACCAGTGTATGTGTTGCCTAGTTTAAATTCCATTTTGCTTTACATTTTAGTGTCATCTAAATCATAGGTTAAAGGAAACATTGAAAAGCAGTTTTATTATATTTCTGTGTTTCCAACAAGGTTAATGAAGTTCAACACTTCAGTGGAATCTGAAAATGAAGAAAAAAGGACGATTATTGTAGTTTTATTTTGAAACAACTGCATAGAGCCAGGCAAAATCATTATAATATCCATGTCTATAAATAAATACATGGTAATTATGTGAAATTCCCATCCTTTAAAACATTTCAGTAGGCTTTTATTTAGTGCCTACTGTCCAAAGGCAAAGCAGTCTCAAATGTGAAATGCTTTACAGAATAAGATTCATATTCTAAAAAAATATTCAGAATGGCAGAATTGTCCTGTCACTTTCATTCGAACTGCTAGTTAATGGGATCTCTGGGGATATCGATTTTGCCTACATTTATGGTGAAAATATATTATTATGTAATGTAACTGATATTTTTAAATTAGAGAATCCATATATGTATAGATAGCATTTTATAATATGAGTTGTAAGTAAGTAAGAGAGCCTTAGACTCAAGCTTCACTAACTCTTTATGGATGACTTGATAAATAGTGTAATTCAAAGGGTATTCATTAAAACTATCCAACACATTCAAAATCCTTATGCTGGATTTACGTAGTTCAAATCTCAGGAGAAAAGAAATCACAAAGGGATAAACTATTTCATCTGCTCTAGTTATCAGCTGAGTGAGAGCCTTAAGTGTCATGACTTTGTCAGTGAGACACAGCAGACACTTTCCTATCGTGAGTTCTGTTCTTGTTCATCCAGAGATCAATAGAATACTACAGCTTTTATCATGAGTCCCTGACAACTTTTAGAAATAATTCAGGATTTAAATGACAATGATAAAACATTTTCACAAGTTCTACTCTAGATGTTTCTCAAATGAATACATACCTTATTTTATTCTCACTGATTGGTATATCAAAATGACATAGGAATCTGGAAGTTCAACCGTATTATTGTTAGTTGGTTTTAAGAATGTGTCCTGAGTTTCCAGTTTCAGAAACCCTCTAAAGGTTAAACTAAAGTACTTTATCAAGTAAAACATTTGTGGATCAGTTTTTTTCATTCTTGCTAAAAATGATTTTTATTTTTGTAGAAATATATAAATATTTTATTTTCCCAGTAAAGCCTCTAATACAGTATGAAATATTATAAACAATACGACATACTGTTTGACTTAGCTTCTAAATAACATAGCCTAGGTAATGTAACCAGTATGTATGTGAGACAGAACTAACCATAAGTTGATATATGTTGGACACAAAGCATTGCTTTGTGCCATTATGTTTTTTTAAAAAAAAATCATTAAAAATAAAAAATATCTTCTAACTTAGTTGTTGCAAACTGATAGTTTGCAGACTAGATTAAATTGGCCTACATTTGATTCATATAAAGACTTAAAATCTGGGCAAGAACACAAAGTAATCTGATTTTCTTAATTTTGTTGAGGAGTCAAAATGTGAGGCAACTCTGAGATAGTAGTCACTCATAATAAGCACTCTGTTAGTTTGGAATAGCTGCTGCATACTGTAATAGTGGAATGCATTCACTCCAGTTCTTGAGCACTGTAATATGTTAGATCTTGCTAAATGCATTTACTCCCTAGTTTCTCTATTTGAAATGTGTAAGTTAAGAAAAAAGTTTTTACTTTCTTATGAAACAGTGTTCACTACTCACTACTCATCATTTTTTAAAAATTCATATTTGTGCATTGTAGTCATACATCTTAATGGAGTACAAGTTGATAGAGGCATACATGTGTACACATCACTCATATAGCCCATCCACAATTTCCACCCCATTTCCTCCCCCTTCCCTCCTTCTCATGTTTGGCGTGGTGATTGACTCTGATTTTTTGAAATTCCCTAATGCATCATGTGCATCAGGGAATTTCCCTCTTCCCCCCTCCTACCCCCTTCAATTAAGTCACCTTATTTGATCATCTCTGGTTTCTCCTTTGTCTACCGGAACTACTTATCATTCTTTATCATGAAAAGTATCTACTCCATGTTGCCATATTCTGATTAAAAAAAAATCTGGAAACTCAGATTATGTGAAAATTTCCAATTTACAAATACTGTTGAAGTCAAATATTGATCAGTACACTAAAGTTCCTATAGGTGTACCCAAACCAATTTGTTTCATAAAAGGGCTAAAACTACACATAATAGAAAATATCAAAGAGATATTTTTGTTCTGAGGTACAAAAAAAGGAAAAATCTTCCTGTTTACATTCCAAGATTTACACTAAGAGCATGTGAACTTTTATATCAGTTATTTTCTTATTTTGGATTGTGAAAATTGAAGTGTTTTATTCCTGAGCTCAATTGTTAGTCTTGCTATGTTTCAATTAAAATTTAATCTGATAGTGTGATTATAGTGATTGAGTCACATATATATCCCTCCTACATATACACTTTACTGTATACTTTCCATTTCAGAAAATCATAAATCAACTATATGCAAGTGAAAGGAGAACATTGAAATACACTAGTGTTTCAGTGAACAGAATAAAAAAGAAAAAAAGTGAGTTATGGATGTCATTATATATCATTCGTGTTTAAAAGAACTTTTTGTAGCATGAATATTCAATTTACAAATCCTTGTTATAAATCAGCCATCATCAGTGAGTGATTTATCTTACTTGCCTGTATGCTACAATAACTCATTGTTTTATAGGGAAAACACCATAGTGTAAATGCACAATTCATTAAAAATTTATATATTACTGTCGAGGAAAATACCAATGGATTGAAACCTGCTAAGCTATCTGATATTGATTCTTTCACATAGAATACTTAATGAGCCTTTATTAAAATAGGTACTCAAATGAAGTTATGAGAGAGAAACCAGGTTAAAAATTTGTTATAGTGCAAAGCAAAATATTTTCTGAGAAGTAAAAAATAAATGTTTTCCAAAATTTGGGGGTAATGGTTTTTGTCCTATCTGATTGAAAAGGTGTGTATTATACAGAAAATTTCAGAACTAATGCTGATCTTGATGTATACAAGTTTTGCATTTGGACTTGGTCTAATAATCAAGTATGTTAAGTTTTATCCTCTGGCCTTTTGAGTTCAGGGAAACCCATTAATATCTTGATATAGGAGGAGAATAAGAGAGCTATAAGGCAGGTTTATTTGTATTCATTAAAATAAATAAATGAAATGCCAGCCACAAAACTTTTCCTCCCAGTTGTTCTAGTACACATGACATTTAAATGGAGATATGTAACCATTTTTGAATGTCATCTATATTCTTGAAAAATATATATTTTTGGTGGTACTGGGGTCCCTGGAAGCCCTTATATGCCTGAGCTACACTCCCAGACCTATTTTTACATATTTTTTTAAATTTGGAAACAGGGTCTCTTAAGCCAGAGAGGCTGGCTCCAAATCAGCGCAATCCTCCTGTCTCTGCCTCCCAAGCGCGGGGTTTACAAGTGCGTGCCACCACGCCCAGCCTATATTCCTGAAAATATTTTTGAAAATAATATTTATTTTATAACAGATAAGTTTATTTTAGGCCAATAAGAAAACATTAAAAATTGGCTGAAGTTGAGCAGTAAATGATGGCTTAACATTTATTTGTAACTGCATTATTAATATATGTGTGCTATGGCTACTTTTGTCCAGAAAAAATGGTAATTATAAAGAGACAACTATTAATGTATCTTCCAAGGTTAAATTAATAAAATATTAAATATGGCCTTGTAATATAGCAAAGACTATAAATAGGTCACTTGCTCTTTTGGTTAATAAGGTCAATAATTTCTAGCAAGAGGCGTACAGATGTGTTAAGTATATCTTGTAAGAGAAAATGCAGAGCAATTAACCTTTCAACTTGATATGGTTTTGTTTTCATGAGTTTTTTTTCTTACTTTGGGATAATTAAAGCAACAAGAAATGAAACGAAAGATAAGTAGTTATGGAAGTTATCTGGGTTTTTCTTCTCCCTGATAGACCTTTGGACCCAGGCTTACCTTCTCTACTCAGTAGTAGGAATAGGCAGCAAAGAGGGCTATAGGGCTTTTCATTATCTAAAGTTAATCCTGACACTTTCTAATGGCTAACAGAAGAGGACAGCTGAGAGAACTAAAGGAGAGGAGAAAAGATAGGCAGGAGGATGTAAAGATGAAGAGCTGGGGCACTTTCCATTAGCATGATACAAAAGCTGAGTGCTCAGTGCAAAGGAACTGGTTGGTTAAATCAGTAGTTCAAAACTAGATTTTAAAAAAGTATTATTTATTAATTTGATTATTTATTGATACTATTTATTGAATTCAAGAGTACTCTACCTCTGAGATACACCCCTTGCCCTATTTTATTTTTATTTTAAAACAGGGCCTTACTAAATAGCTGAAGGTAGATATGAAAAAAAAACATGCTACTGCTCCATTAAATGTTTTGCAGAATATTGCTGTGAAGCCATCACATCAAATTTGAGAATTTTTTAACCACTTTTATTGATACATTATAGTCTCACATCATAATGCCATTCATAGTGATAGTGACACGCACACAGCACGGGGTGAACTTTCCCCAGGCTCCCTCTCTATTCCCTCTCTTCCCCCCACACACTATTAAGATTAACATCGGTATCCTCACATATGTACATAACATCAATGGAAGATTTCCCTGCATTAATTCTCCCTCTCTTTTTTCTCTCAGTCTCCCCTAGACTACATCCCTGGCTCCACTGGGATTTTCCCTCAATTATCTAAAGAACCTCTTGTCATGATTACTTCCTAGCTTCCACATATGAAAGAAAGCATATGACTTTTCATTTTGAGTGATTGGATAGCCTCACTTTACATAATGTTCTCCAGGTCTTTCTATTTTTTCTACAAATGATATAATTTTATTCATCTTTATTGCTGAGTACAATTACATTATGTGTATATACCATAATTTTGTAATGCATTCATCTGTTGATGTGTACCGAGGTTGGTTCCATAATTTGGCTATTTTGAATTGTGTTGGTATAAGCATGAATATGAATATATTACTATAGCATTCTGATTTCAGTTTCTTTGTAAAGATACCCAGAAATGGTATACCTGGATCATATGATGGATCCATTCCTAGTTTTCTGAAGTATCTCCACACTGATCTCCATAGCAGCTCACTGATTCGCAATCCCACCAACAGTGTAAAAGAGTTCCTATTTCTCCACATTCTCATCAGCATTTATTGTTAGACTTCTTGATGAATGCCATTTTGATTGGAGTTAGATGAAATCTCAGTATAGTTTTGGTTTTCATCTCCCTGACAAATAATGATGTTGAACATTTTTTATATATTTTTGTCCATTTGCATTTTTCTTCTGTAAACAGTCTATTTAGTTTAATTATCCATTTTTTGATTGAGTTGTTTATTTAGTATTACATCTTTTAAGTAATTCTTATATTCTAAATTTTAGTTCTTCTGTTTTAGATTTGCCAGAGGAATATCTGGCAAAAATATTCTTCATCCCAGCACTTGCTAATCTGAGACAGGAGTATCACTGGTTCAAGACTAACCTCAGCAACTTAGTAAGGTCCTCATCACTTAGAAAGGACTTGTTTCAAAATTAAAAAAAAAACTTAAAAGTAAAATATGTTTGGAAGTATAGCTTAGATGTAGAATGCCCCCAAGTTCAATCTGTAGTAACACACACACACATACACACACATATACACACACACACACACAAACTCACACACATACACATCTTTTAGTGGATTATTTTAAATAATCTTATTTAATACAACTTAGTTTTGCGCACAATTTGAAAATCTATAATTTTTATATATTTTCCATTTTTACTTTTTAATTTATTTTTTAATTTTTATGTGGAACATATTAAAAATGGCATACATTCAGACTATACTTGACACCCCTCACTTCTCCTCCCCCCTCCCAACAATGATTGTCCAGGTTAACTATGCTATATTTATATTTCTACACAAATTCAAATGTAGCCTCTTTATTAATCAACCTCAGCCTTCTTCCTCTCCTATCCTTCTATTCTAGCTTTGATGAAGTTTCCCCTCCATTTTCTGGAGTCCCTCCTGTATCCCTAATACTCTCTAGTTTGAGCATATTAGAGAAAACATAAGTCCCTTCTCTTTCTGTGCTTGGCTGATCTCACTTAACATAATGTTTTCAAGGTCTTTCCATCTTCCTGCGAATGACATGATTTTGTTCTTTATATCTGAGTAGAATTCCATTGTGTGTATTTCTCATAATTTTGAAATCCATTCATCTGTTGATGGAGACCTAGGTTGCTTCCATATTTTGGCTATTATGAATTGTGCTGCTATCAGCATGGGTATGCCTATGTTGCTGTAGTTCTCTGATTTCAACCCTTTTGGATAAATACCCAGGAGAGTTAGAGCCTGTCATATGGTAGATCTATTTTCAGTTTTCTAAAGAGTCTTCACACTAATATCCATGGTGGCTGAACTACTTTGCACTCCCACCAACAGTGTAAAAGAATTCCTCTTTCCCCATATCCTCACCAGCATTTGTTGTTATTTGATTTCTTTATGTGTGTCACTCTGATTGGGGTTAGATGGAATCTCAAAGTAGTTTTGATTTGCATCTCCCTGATGGCTGATGATGTTGAACATCTTTTCATGTATTTATTGGCCATTTGTATCTCTTCTTTTGTGAAGTGTCTATTCATTTCAGTTGCCCATTTCTTGATTGGATTATTTGTTTTGCTAGTGTAGAGTCTTTTGAGATCTTTGTATATTCTGGATATTAGCCCTGTATCTGAGTGGTGGCTGGTAAAGATCTTCTCCTATTCTGTAGGCTTTCTATATAGGTTCTTGATGGTTTTAAAATTTTTAGTGTGATTTCATCCCACTAGTTAATTATTGCTTCAATATCCTGTGCTTTGGAGGTCTTGTTGAGAAAGTTACTGCCTGTGCCTATGTGTTGGAGTGTTGAGCCTATGTTCTACTCTAATAACTTCACAGTCTCTCATTTAATTTCTAAGTCTTTGATCCATCTCAGGTTGATACACATGGTTCTGGGAGAACTGGCTATCCATTTGTAGAAAGATGGAAATTTTCTATTTTTAATTTTTATTATGTCACAATTTGTGTATCTTTATCATGTCTATCTCCTAATAAATTATTGTGAAAATTATTATTTTATGTTTTATTTTAATTTCTTAGGGCAGCAGTAAGAAACAAATATACTTTTTCTACTCTCATATTAAATGTTACTTTCATAATTTTTTACAGCATTTATCCAATCGTAAACCTATCTTATTTTTTAAGTTATGATTATATGTAATGCATAGTAGCCACTCAATACATGGGTCAAATTATTTAAGTATTTAAAGGAATAACTGGTTAATTTTCACAGAAGCTGGAAAACCTTGTGGAAAACATCTGTGTGCTGACTTATTCCTCTCAACCATTTGGAAGAATTTAAGAACTGGTGGTCTATAAAATAAAGTGTATATTTTCATTAAATAAATAGTGACTTCTTTTTATATATAATTTAGCTAAGTAAAGAAGTCATTATATTGCTAGAATTCAATATTAAGCCAAATTTTAAGTGGAGAATTGGGGAAGGAACAGGACTAAAAATTCATTTCAAAATGTTCTTAAAAAATCAGAAATATGGCAAATATACTGCCTGATAAAGAAAAAGAAAACTATTACTGACATTTTATGTATGTATGTATGTATGTATGTATGTATGTATGTATGTATTAATTGCGAGTATAGGGTTGGAAGCCAGGGACATTCGACCTTCGAGCTACAACCCCTGCTCTATTTTTTATTCTTTATTTTGAAACAGGATCTCACTAAGTTGCAGAGGGCCTCACTAAGTAGATGAGGCTTGGCTGCGAAACCGCAATCCTTAGGTCTCAGCCTCTGGAATGCTGGGATTACAAACATGCACAACCGTGCCCAGCCTGACATTTTATAATAGTATATCAAGTGGAACTCTTTAAAATCTTATTTGAGTATTAGACTTGAAGAATCATCTTTTTAAATCATAATCAAATGATATTTAGGACCCCCTGAGTTTTTCCAGTAGAAATAAATAATTTCATACTGTAAAACCATATTAGAACTTACATTTACCCAAGACTATCCCAATTTTTCTTAAGAATTTAAGAACAAAATGCTTAGGAGGTTTGCTCAGGAGATGAATCACTGGGAATTTGGGAGCTCAAAAATGAGTTCTTTGAACCTGAAACATTCAATTTTTTAAAGTAAAGTTATTTCACCAGGCGTGATGGCTCACGCTTGTAATCCCCGCGCTTAGGCGGCAAGACAGGAGGATCGCGCAGGTTCGAAGCTAGCCGTGCTGGCTTAAAAGACCCTGTTTCCAAATAAAAATATAAAAATAGGTCTGGGTTTGTAGCCTGGAGAAGGGTTTCTAGGAACTCCAATACCACAACCACCAAAAAAAAAAAAAAAGTGAAGTTTCTTCCTCTTCAAGGAGTACAATTTCCAAAGTATCACATTAGGACACAACAATCTTGTATCCTAAATATTCTAGGCTACTGGAAAAAACAGGTGTCTTAGAAGAAACTAGAAAATGGATTTATTTGAGGGGATTAATAAGCAATTATTATTTTCTAATATGTCTTGACCATGTCCATTGCTCTCCATCTTTGGTTGCTATCATAGTTAATATATTATTTCATATCTGATTTTCTGTACTAAACTTTTACCTAGTCCTTCTGCTTCCACTTTAATCTTCACAATACTCATTCTTCACCACTGAGTTTTTATACAATAGCCAGTGTTTTTTCTAGAATTCAAATCTTATCATATAATTGGCTTGGTTATAACTTTCTAATTAACTTGAATTAAGTTTTAATAGATGGTAGGGATAGAGAAAAGAATGCCAGAAAAATAAAGTAGCTTGAAGTTATACAATGTCTGCCTCAGAAACCAGAGATAAGAGATTATTTTTAAAAGGAAATTATAAACCAAATCAGAGAGTCCTTCTATGGACAGTTCTAACTAATCTAGTAGCATTTACAAATAAAAAGACATTGTCTTTTTTGTGGTACTGGGGATGAAATCCAGGGGCATTCCACCTCTGAGCCCTATTTTTTTATTCTTTATTTTGAAACAGGGTCTTAATAATCATGGAGGGCCTCAAAAAGTAGGTTAGGCTGTCTGCAAACCACAATCATCCTGTCTCAGCCTCCTAAGTACTGGGATTACAAGTCTGTAGCAGCACATCTAGCTAAGACATTCCCTTTTAATGCACTCTTTGTAATGAATAAATAGGCCACTTAGTGAATTTTTATTACAACATATAACCAAATTCAACCAAAAACTTGAATCTTCTAAATTCTCTGTGTAAAATGTTATGTTGGTATAGAAATTTATATTTAAGGAAATCTGTATAAAAGTATACCTTGTATTATTCAAAGTTAAAGTATATTTTACTTTATATCAACTGCCATCTGTCCATAGAAAATGATATTTTATAACCATTGACTTAGAAGTGTTATACATTTATTAATTGAAAAAGTTTTTTTGTAAACAAAATGGGCATCCTATAAATCTCTTAACACTAGCTACAGTTTAAAATATTCAGAAAGCTTTTAAACCAATTGATAGTAGATATTTAGTATATATTTTGCTTTGATTTGAAATGTTCTTATTTGTTTAAGAGACTGATAATAAATAATAAAATCTGTACTATGTGATCTGCTAATATTGGGAAAAGATAAAAGTATCATGATAGACCTACACGAATATTTTTATGAAAACAAAAATTTCTCTAAATGTTTTCTTTGTTGTACATTCTGAGCCTATTTCAGTTATTCAGGGTTATTCTATGGTGCTTAGATTTACAGTTTTTATCATTTGCAGATGTTATGATTTGGATGTAAAAATGTTCCCCAGAGTAGCTCATGTGTTAGATAATGCAGGAAGGATAAAAAGTAGGGTATGGCCAAGAAAGTAGATTACTAAAGACAAAGTCTTAGGGGCTGCCACAAGGTAAAAGTAGCTTTTCCTTGTATGCTATGCTCTAAAGGCAAGATTATTGAGTAGTTTTTGTCTTGGGGCCAGCCAATCATTGACAGAAACCTGTAAACTATGAGGCAATAAATCTCTTTTTTTCCTTTAAGTTCTGCTTGTCAGGTACTTTGGTCACAGTGATAAAGAAAATGACTGAAACAGAATACTTATGATTATTTCAAGGATTATAAAAAATTGTCTTGCACACCATAAATTTCAATGCCTTAGCTCTTGCCAAATTATTCTAATTACTTGATTAACCTGCAACAAATGCTAGCATTCAAACATACAATAAAAATTATGGAGGAATATTGACTGAATGAATTAGTTTCTGTGAGAAGCACAAATTTCAAACTTGCTATTTGCTAGTATGTTTTTGCCTTGGTGCAATATATAAGCAGATTCCTGTCTGCTGGATTAATATTCACCCCTGAACAGTGTATATAGAAGCTTTTCTAATCAAATGACTTGACTTCTAAAAATGATTATAGTTTACATTTGATCCTTTGAGCTTTATTTTCTTCCAAAATTTCAAGTGTTTTTTCTCTTACTGATAGTGCTTAGGTACTTTAATTAGAGTATTTAAAAATTGCAATTTTAGCTGGGCGTGGTGGCGCACACTTGTAATCCTTGCACTTGGGAGGCGGAGACAGGAGGATCGCGCAAGTTTGAAGCCAGCCGTGCTGGCTTAAGAGACCCTGTTTCCAAAAATAAAAAAAAATAGGTCTGGGAGTGTAGACTGGAGGTAGAAGGGCTTCCAGGAACCCCAGTACCACCAAAAAAAAAAAAAAATTGCAACTTTAATGGCAGTTACATATTCCTGGTATAGAAAGCATGAATCAAGTCAGAAACTCTATTTATACTCTAAGTGAAAATAGTTGTTTCAATCAACATTTTCTCTGCTGTGATTCAAAATACATGATGATTACAACTTAGAGAAAGGAAGATTTATATTCTCACAGTTCTGAAGATTTCAGAAATTAGGTCCTTTAAAGTCTGTGGAGCTAAGAGCATAGCAGAAAGAAGCAGAGACGGCCACAAGGGCAGGCTTTTGCTCTCTTATCATAGAGGTGGTAGGCAGAAAGATAGAGAGAAAGAGAATCCATGAACATATTATAGTCCTCAAAGTCACCCTCCAGTGACCCACCTTCTCCAGTCATATGCTCATTACCTAGGTGACCCCCAATAAATCCATTACAATGGATTCATCCACTGATGAGATTAGAACCATCATGATTCAATTAAATCACCTCTGAATGTTAAGACATACATTCACACACACATTTTGGGGTTTTATTTTTCTCCTTTGCCTGGTGGGAACAACTTTTTGGTTTTTTTGTTTTACCTTTATCCATCTTAGCTACATCAACCAAAAGAAATCAAGGGGCCCCTTGAGGCAATTCTTTTAGAATTAGACTTATAATTTTTAAATTTTATTGATAACTATATATAACTATTTATAACAGATTGAAGTCCAGATCTTATTGCCTATATAGAGATAATTAAATGAAACTACAGAAGTCAGGCTTTTCTGGGAAGATGGTGACTGAGGGAAGCAGCACATCTCAGTCCTGCTGACACTCTGTCTCTATTGCCATGAAAACAGCATCTTGAAAAGAGAAAATACAGAAGTAACAATAAAAAGATTAATAATAAATATACAAGAATCTATATATATAGTAAGATATATATCATCATATACACATATATAATGTTAAGACACATACTGTAGTGTGAATGTGAATGTGGGGGGGTACTGGGAATTGAACCTAGGAGAATTCTTCCTCTGAGATATACACCCAGTCCTTTCTAGGTATTATGATTAGCTTTAGGACGACTCCTTGAAGAACTCATAAATTGATGTTTGCAGTTTATATAATTAAGTCATAAGGGTTGTAATCCCAGAGTGGATGAATCCATTGTAACAGATTTCCCTGGGTGGTACCTGTGGTACCTGGTGGGCCAGTAGAGTATGGCTGAAGGAGGGTCCCTGGGTGATGCAGGCTTGGGGTTTGTATTTGGTTCCTCCTCTGCTGGTCTCTCTTTTGCTTCTAGCCTCCATGATGTGAGCACAGTCCGTGTATTCTCCCTAAGATCCATTGTCCCTGGCCTCACAGGGACTGAACCCAAAATCATAAGAAAATAAAGCTTCTTTTCTGTAAGTTACATGATCAGTCTTTAAATCAGAGCTGAAGAATGCTGATCAGAATACCCGGCTTAAATAGTCATATGAAGTGATATGTTATCTTTAGCCCAATTCCCTAGGCCTCCACTCACTCAGAGTACTTTCTGATATACCATGTGGATATATTGTGATCATTAAAGTCCTGGCTTTGGAGTCAAATTTGCTCCTTTTTTTTTCTTTTGAAATTATTTCTTTCCAATTTCCAGTTTTCTCATCCTAAATTTTGATAGCTCTGCCTGTGTGATCAGTTCCTAATAGAATCCCTGGATTCTGAGTTGCAAGTAAGTTTTTCTGGGTGGAAATATTATACATTTCCCTGGTGGACAAACATGAGTGCTGTGCATGCTTGTGAGGTGAGCATAGGAAGTTGGCAATGGGTTCCTTCATACTCTGGCAGCTATTTTCCCTTCTTCCTGTCCTGGTGCATATCCATTCTCTGTTCTAATCCACAGTTTTGAGCTGAACTGCTTACAAATCGTTTTAGTTTTTCTAAAAAATAAGAAAATTTGTGGGTGGTCTTGGGGCCCCAGCCTAATTAGTGTCAGTGAAAGAACTTAGTAAAATACTTTGACTCATTAAGACATAGGAGGAAGCCAGGCATGGTGGCACAAGCTTATCGTTTCAGTACTTGGAAGGCTGGGCCAGGAGGATTGAAGGTTCACGGCTGGCTGCAACAACATGTGAGGCCCTCTGCAATGTTCTGAGACCCTGTTCCAATAAAATAATTTAAAAATTGGGGTAGGAGTTGAGCTCAGAGGTAGAATGCCCTTGAGTTCAATCCCATGTACCACACACACAAAACAAAACAAAACAAAACAAACATAACAAAAAAAAGAAAAAAAAAAAAAACGTTGTTTGTGGAAAAGAAAAAGAGATGGAAATTCTGACTCTTTGATGCTTGGGTATATATTTTCATATATAACCTACATATGAAATAACAATTGGGCCAGGCGTGTTGGCACATGCTTGTAATCCCCACGCTTGGGAGGCGGAGTCAGGAGGATCACGCAGGTTCGAAGGCAGCCTTCCAGGCTTAAGAGACCCTGTTTCCAAATAAAAATATAAAAAATAGGTGTCTGGGAGTGTATCCCAGAGGTATAAGGGTTTCTAGGAACCCCAGTACCACCAAAAATAGATAAATAAAAATAACATTTGGACATTAATCTGTTATAAGATGTAAAGGTTTTCAATAAGATTTAAAAGTTAAATATAATCTCACACAAGAGTTGTCTTAATAGACCCCTGATTTCTTTTGGCTGAACTAGCTAAGGTCAATAAAGTTAATAAGAACAAAGAAGAAAAAGGACCCAGAAATTCATACAATGTACTCTTGAAGCTGGGAAGACATTTTCTAAATATCTAGAACCTTCACAAGAATTAAGTTAGTATTAGCTAAATAAAATATAAATTAATAAATGCAGTCTATAATCCCTGCAGCAGTCAATACACATAACTTTAAAAAGAGAAAAAAATCAACCAAATAATTAAAATGACATACTAGATATCTGTTTAACCCCACCCACCTATAAATATCTACCCTCCTATGACTAAGCATGATTGCTGTTACAAGATTTTGGAGTCATGAAAAGTTTAATATACAACTGAGTTATATAAATAAGAAAAACAGAAACTTCAAGTATAAGGTATAATGTGTATAGGCAATTTAATAATTATTTAATCATCAGTTTTTACAAAATTTAGATGATCATGAAGTGAATGCAAATTTATATTCATCTGTATGAAACAATGAACTTGAAATCTTTTAAACAAATAAAATTGTAATATTATAACTGGAAAACAATTTACAATAACTTCCTTACTCATAGTAAAAGACTGACAACAATTCTAAAAGCATTGATAATTTGCCTAAAATGACTCTATCCCATTCAGTTGTTTTTTCCAGAAAAAAAATTTGTACCTTTTGTTTTATAATAAACAGTACTATTAAAATTGTGAACAGAGTTTATTTTTAAAATATTTAATGTTTTCATAAATTTAATATTTCAGTGGTAACAATCTTTGTCTTTACCAAATGATTAATTATATGTAAACACCTTTGCTAAAAAGTTGGTTTTCAAATGATTCTGAGTACTTCATGCTGAAAATAATAAAATTTTAATATGTGTTTTATAAACTTTATATTTTATGAATTAGATTGAAATAATCTATACTTAGCACCAAGTAAATGCTAAATACTGGCTGCTGCTTTGAACAGTCTTTAATGAATGGCATTAATCTAGAACTCATCAAATTACTGCAAACAATTTATAGCATTTCCACATTTAAGACATTTTTGGAACTTTAAAAAAATGCGAGTTGACCTTTTGAGCTATACCTGTCTAAGCATTCGTGATTTGAACTTCATAAGGCAAGATAATTTGGGGTCGGCGTAAGAGGAGAGGTTTCTGTGAAGATATACTCTGGCTCAGATTCATAATGAAACATAATTCAGAATGTGACAATTTCTTCCCTTACAAATCATGCGATTTCCAGTGTCATCCTTCAGGTGGATGACACTGTTGAGCTGGGTTATCACTCAAGCAGCTTCCTGCCAAAAAGAGATTGGTTCTCGAGAGTTGTAAAGTTCAAGAAACTGAACAAAATAAAAAGGGTAAAAAGTAGAGAAAGTACAAGTTTTAGAGTATTTGTAAAGCCTTTTCTAGGCTGCTTGGATGCAGACAGGTGAGAATGCTGCATTTCCCTATGACTTGAGATGAAAGACTTTCTCAGTATTACTAGAAAATGTACTCATGAGTGAGAGGATAGAGCGCTCCTCAGTAATGCTGTGACTACTAATTATTTAGCTTGTATCATCGTACTTTTTAGTTTAAAACATTAAAAAAAGATTGTCAAATTATATCTGTTTCAAACAATTTAAGATAATTCATCTTTGAACTCTTTGAAAACTTCTAAGATTTCAACATTTCAACATAGAAAAATAATTGCTAAGAGAGTGTCATCATCATTACCTTTATCACCAGACTGGCAATTAAATGTTGAAACTTAATATACCAGGTCACTTCAATGGATGTTATTTGCTTTATAAACTGAAGTGGGTGTAGGCTGACTGTAAATGTTGGGATAGATTAGATGTCATCATCTAATTTTCAATGTTTATTTTTAAGAAATGAGACAGAGAAGGGGTAAGACAGAAACAGAGGCAGACATAGAGAAGATCAGACAGAGAGACAGAGACAAATATAAGCATAAAAAGAGCTATACACAGAGAGATATAGAAAGAAAAATAAAGAATGATAGAAACAGAGAGAGAAGAAGGAAGGGAGGGAGAGAGAACAAAAATTGAGAAGATAACTGAATTTTTCAAGATCCACAATAAATACGTAGTGTTATAATCTGAGAGCAGTAATTGGTATTCTCACACTGTTCTTTGGCAGTATTAAGTGAAAATTTGCTTTCAGGGTTACCTTTGTTGTAGTGCAGGCACATATAGAGCCTCAGTGGCCCCAGAGTGGAGGGCAGGGGCTAGCTCACCGTGACAGTGGTTCTTAGGACCGAGATATGGAGGCTCACTGAAAACCAGTCAAGTCAGCATCCAGTGTAACTATGAGAAAAGAACAAAAGTTAAAACTTACGCAGTTTTTCCAAGTTTGTGTCTAGACATTTGTATTCAAGTATATTTGCTTCACTATATAATGCACTATTGTGTTGGCAAAATTATAGTAGCTTCCTATATTATGGACTGGGTAAGTGGGAGTGCATTGCTGAAGAAACAAAGCAGGGAAGCCACAGCTGCACAACTTGAATTTTTCACCCAGGGTCATCACTGGCTTAGAATCCGAACATTTTACAGGTAACAAGGAGCTTACTTTCAAAATTTAAAGACACCCATTATTTCACTAACTGAAGTTATACTTCCCACTAGAAAAATGGTAAAAAGTAGCCCAGAGCTAGCTAAAGATTATGAATAATTAAAATTCAGACATAATGATACTTTCTGTAGCTCCAGCATTTATTAAATATTACTTGTCTGAATGAATAAATTAATAAGTATGTACAAATGCATAAAATAAAAAGAAAGCATCCTTATGAAGTAAATTTTATTTTCTACTAATTTATATTCAGATTTTAACTTGAATTTAAAATGTATTTTTTCTGATTTTTGTATCATCTGTTTCAAGTGATATTCTACTTATGTGGATGCATATATATTTATAATCAATATGTTTCATAATTTTCTATGTATGCATTTGGCTATTTGTGGATTTACATGACTTTTTGAGGAAAATAAAAAATTGTTCTGGTGTTCAAAAATGGTTACGTATAAACACCTGTTCTGATGGTTTGAGTATGAAAATTTGGGCTTAACCAATGCCCCAGATTTTTGTATTTGGTATCTTTGGCTTAGTCCATTGAACAGTTTTTTGCTGTACATTTGTAACTATTTTCTTAGACTAGTTGTAAGCACATGTTTGCACCTTGGTCTAATTGGCTAGTATTGGGAATTTTTTGAGCCCTTTAGTTTAATGAATCTGAGATTTATTATTCTTTGTTCTTAGAAAAATTCAGGTCTTAAAAACTCATCAAATGTAACTCAATTTAAAAATCAAACACTTTTTTGGTGCATGGTTATATATTTAAACCAGAGGCATTCTACTTCTGAGATATTTCCTTAGCCTTTCTTGGTTTTTTTTGAAGCAAGTTCCCACTAGGTTGCTGAGAGCCTTGCTAAGTTGCTGAGGCTGGTCTTAAACTTGTGATCATTCTCCTAAATACTAGGATTACAGGCATGCACCACCACACTCAGCCAAAATATTCAAATTATAACCAAAATTTTCTAAAAATTTTTGGTAAATATGACCCTAACTCATATGTGGCTATTATTTATAAACATTCATGTATTTTGTTTCAAAAATATTGTTATATATAGTTAAAAAAAAACCTTTCTCAAATCCCACTGAATGTGTTACATAGCATATATTTCATGTACTAAATTAAAAAAAAACTCTAAATTCTAAAATATGTAGAGTGTAAATTTGGGATGTCATAATAAACCTGTATACCATATTGCTTTGATATTTCCCATCTATTTCTAAGAAAAGGCCTGTTTTGGATGAGCCTGTGTTATACTTAGACATAGAATACTCTCTGAATATCTCATAAATTTGTGTTCAGAGTTGATGTAATTGAGTCATGAAAGCTGTAGTCTCATCAGTAGATAAATCCATTGTAATAAATCATCTGGGTGCTAACCAAGACAGGGAGGATGTGGTTGGAGAACGTGGATCCATAGAGGACTGTCCTTGGATTATATGTTGTTCCTGATGCTCTTGCTTGCTTTCTTTGGTTCTTGACCTCAATAATGTGAGAGCAGAGCCTTGTTCTTTGTTCTCTTGCTCTCTCTTGCTTCCAGCCTCCACAGTATGAAACGCAGAGTCCGTGGGCTCTCTCTCTCTCTGTTTCCTGATGCCATTCCCTGAGCCCCAGACCCTGGCCCCACATAGACTGAACAAGAAATCTACAAGAACAGAGAAAATAAATCTTTTTCCTTCTAGGTTGTGAGGCCAGTTATTTGCGTTACAGTAATGGGAATGTTGACTAAGACAGCCTGGGAATCTGAACATAGTTCTACGTTCAAAGATCATGCTGATTGGTATTGGGGTGGGGGAATATGAGAGACTGAATCTAGGGTCATTCTATCTCCATATTGTACCTACAGAATATATTTATTTTGCAATAGGATCTCCCTAAATCATTGGACTATTTCTGATCTGTCTTCAAATCTGTGATCCTCCTGTCTTAAACTCCCATACACTGATATTATAGGCATGCACCATTGTGGCTGCCTCTGATTGCCAGTTTTTAAAATCATGTCTGATTTTTGGCAATCTCTAGACATATCTTTCAAATGTGTGAGTAGCAACAACAGAATGGCCCCAACCAGAAATTGAAAGCTAGGCTACCTCACAATAGATTGACCTGAAATTGTTAATTTTTCTTTCTATAGTTATACGAAGGGAGAGTTTCCACATAAATTTACATTATAGGAAACTAGGTGGTTTGAGAAAGATATCTCTCTCTCTCTCTCTCTCTCTCTCTCTCTCTCTCTCTCTCTCTCTCTCTCTCTCTCTCTCGATGGTACTGGGGTTCCTGGAAACTCTTCTACATCCGGGCTACACTCCCAGACCTATTTTATATTTGGAAACAGGGTCTCAAGCCAGCAAAGCTGGCTTCAAACCTGCGCAATCCCCCTGCCTCCACCCACCAGATGCAGGGATTACAAGCCTGCACCACCAGGCCCGGCTAAAGATCTCTCTTTGTTTACAGGTCTGATCTCACTTCATGCCAATTCATCTCTAAGCCCGTTTCTCCATGTCCTCTAAGGATCATGCATAGTTGACCATCATACCCAGATACTTAGGTGTCTGAACCATGTTGTTTAATTCATATGTATAATTTCTATCATTCATTATGACTAAGTAGAAAAGGAAGGAAAACAATTTCCTCTCACTGGAGCTCCAAGCCCAAGAACTTATATTATTTCCAGCAAGATAGAGCTGACTTAGCTTAATTCTAGGAGTATTTAGCAGTCATGTACATTTATCTGAAATTAGAGTAGTCACAGGAAACCCTGACTGAGCTTCAAAATGGATCAAGTGTTCACATTCTTTTAATTCATAGGAAAAAACAAAAGACCTAGAATAGACAAAATAATTCTAATAAGTACTATGCAAGAGGCATCACAGTATCTAACTTTAAACTATACTATGGAGCCATAGTAATAAAAACAGCATGGTATTTGCACAAAAATAGACATATAGATCAATGGAGCAGCATAGAAGATTCAGAAACAAATCCACACACTTTTAGACAATTGATTTTTTACAAAGGGGCTAAAATGTACACTGGAAAAAAGAAATCTTCTTCAATAAATGATGCTGGCAAAACTGGTTATCCATATGCAGAAAAATATAAATAAACCCCATTTTCTCACCCTGCACAAGAGTCAATTCAAGATGAATCAAAAACCTAGAAATTAGACTGAAAACTTTGGTGTTACTTGAAAAGGGTATAGGACCAATACTCTAGCATGAGTAAAACCTTCCTCAACAAGACCTTAAAGGTACAAGAAATTAAGAACAAATATGTGGAATTGCATTAAACTTTAGAGCTTCTGTGCAGTAAGGGAAACAATCAAGAACCTCACAAGAGAGCAGACAGAATGGGAAAAGATCTTTCCCAGCTACTACTTTGATAGAGGACTAATAACTAGAATATATGAAGAACTCAAGAAAATCCTACCACCAAAAACTATTAATAAATAACTGGTGAGTAATTGCTAAACTATAGAACCAGCTGAGATGTCCATCAACAGATAAATGGGTTACAAAATTATGATATATATATATATATATATATATATATATATATATATACACACACACACACACACACACACACAATAGAATTTTACTCAGCAATAAAAAAACAACAAAATCACATCATTTGCAGAGATATGGATGGAACTGAAAAATATGATAAATGAGATTAGTCAGTCATAAAAAATGAAGGGTCTGATATTCTCCCTCATATATAGAAGCTAGAAAGAAATGGGGCATAGGAGGGACTCTAGTAAAAAAAATAAAAGCTTAGTAGAGTGAAGGATATGGGACAGGGGAGTAAGACTTCAGGTGGCAAATTTTTCAATGGACATGATGTTCATACACAAACTCATCAAATATAGTCACTCCACTGAGCACGTGCGCGCACGTGCGTGCACGCGCGCACACACACACACACACACACACACACACACACACACACAAAGATGGGGAGAAAGAGAATAGGATGGGAACTAAGGAAGGTTTCAACAAGTACTGTGTGCATGGATGCCTCTATCACCCTGAACTTCATTAAGATGTATAATTACAATATACCAATATTACAAACAAAAATAAATTCTGGCAAGGATATGGAGCAATGGAAACTCCTATGCACTGTTAGTGGGATTGTAAATTAACACAACCACTATGGATATCAGGAATAGGTATGGAACCACCATGTAACTCTTCTATATATGTTATCTTTCCAAAGAGTTAAAATTGAAATACTATTGGGATAAATGCATAGCTATTTTTATAGCAGCACAATTCACAATAGTCAATCCATGGTATCAACCTAGGTGTCCATCAGATGAATGGATAAAGAGTTTTGCTCAGCCATTAAGAAGAACAAAATTATATCATCTGCAAGAAAATGAATGAAACTAGAGATATATTATGCTCAGTGAAATCAACCAGTCTCAGAACATTGAGGGCTATGTGTTTTCTTCATATGTGGAAGCTAGAACGAAAATAATAAAGAAAATAATAAAAAAACCCATATGTTTGTATATAAGTGTATCTCTACCAATATCACTAGTATGTGCTGGGAGCGAGGGATGTGAAGGAAACACAACAACAGACACACACAAATAAAAAAATTAAAAGAAAATTCTTATCCTGTTTTTTTACATATTGATACTGCCTTATTAAGATATTTGGAGGTCAATAAAAGATCAATGTCAGAGTCATCATGTGCTTATAGCTCATGCAAGAAAATCTAGAAACAAAAATAATACCAAGAATATCTTATTCTGATGATTTAGTTATATATGATAAATACCAAATTATTCTGTACCTTCTCTTTTCACTATGCAATTCTCCTCCCCCAAAAAACTGTTTACATAATATACTGTGACTTTCTAGACCTGCGCAGGCTTATTATGCCAAGTCAAGATATTTAGTACAGTTACTATCTTTCCATCAATTATAATTTAGATGACAAATGTATAATTGACCAGTAAATCTATATCAAGATGGATGTCAATTCTATTTTAATAAAAATACTGCCATTCCATAATATCTATGTATTTTCAAACAGTGTTCACTTTCAGAGAGATTAAGTTTGGAATGCATACATGAAACATAGTTTTTTACTTTTTAAAATAATCTACTTTGTGAACCACAGAACTATAGTTCTGGAACATAGTTGCACTTATTTTTGTAACAGTATTCTCACTTTAATCATTTACAGTGTGATTTGGTCATTAATTTTGATGAAAAGTCAAATTTTTCTACAAAGTGAAGAATTTTTCTCTTTAAAAAGCCGGGTGTAATGGCACTTGCTTGCAATCATAGTACTTAGTAGGCTGAGACAGGCAGATAACAGGTTTGAGTACAGCCTTAGCAAGTAATGAGATTCTCATCAACCTAGGGAGACCTTGTTTCAAAATAAAAATATAAAATAGGAAACACACCAATAACATAGGGCTGAGGGTGTATCTCAGAGGTAGCATACCCCTGGGTTCAATCCCCAGTCAAAATAATAATAATAATATATTGAAGAATGTTTTTATTTCCCAAGAGTAGAACAGTATCAATACCCGCAAGGTAATTTTGAATATATTATCTTTATGAACAATGTAAAGAAAGTAATATATACTTCATTCTTTATTACTAATCAGCTTCTCATGCTATTACTTCAGGAATTTCCATCATAAAAAAAAGAAACAAGAGACTATCTACCTCCTATTTCACAGTAGAAAATAATGTCTTCATATCTCACTTATTGCAGTTCTCTTCCAGAAACAGCAAAAGCAGCTTTGGTAGGTGGGAATCTGGAAATATCCATCCTTTTCCTGCATGCTCTTATCCCTAACAGCCTCAGGAGAAGCTCAAGGTGACATCTATCTATGTAAGTCAGGGCCCAAACATGGTCACAATTGAGACTCTTCCGAAAATTTTCATTTTAATCTATAAATAAACATCCATTCAGGAGAAAAAAAGAAATTACCTAATTTAACACACTGTGTATTTTTTATCTTTAATTTAATTCAGTAGTAAACCTAAAACATTGACATATATTGACAAGAAAAATATAACTTCCATCTACGATGGCATTGAGAAGTAAATTTAATTAATTGTATTGAAGTTACATGCTCAAATTATAAGACTCTCTTTGACAGAAACTGTTCTGTTTTACACTTAATATTATATTTAATATGTTTGTAAGTTGGGAACCAAAATTATTTGGGGCTATTATAAGTCCTTAAGAAGAATAACTATTTACTTTTAACTTTTGTTTCTAACCTAAGAGTCTGAAGACTATTAAGCAAACCTCTCAAAATATACTGTTAAGCTTAGCAGAACTCTAGATTTCACCAGCCCCAAAGTTAAGAATGCTGTAAGATAACATCCACAGAAAAAAGTTCCATGCTTTGCTGTAACCCACCTATCTAATGCTACCACCAAGGTATTTGTTTAATATTTTGACTTATAAACTTATTCTGTTTCTAGATAAAGGTCCTGTAATCTCCACTGTGGAGCACATTTTTTTTTTTTTTTTTTTTTTTTGGTGGAACTGGGGTTCCTGGAAGCCCTTCTACCTCCAGGCTACACTCCCAGACCTATTTTTATATTTTTATTTAGAAACAGGGTCTCTTAAACCAGCACAGCTGGCTTTGAACCTGCGCGATCCTCCTGTCTCCGCCTCCCAAGCACAGGGATTACAAGCCTGCGCCACCACGCCCGGCTAGCACATCTTGAAAGTATTTTGAGTCCATGTTCCTGGGCCTGGGGCATCATATTTTGCTCAGAATAAATGATTTCTTTCTTTCCTTTGAAACATAACTGTGCTGGTGTCAACACAAGTGTGTGCTTCCTCCATGTCATTCTAAGAAATTCTGTGGATTATTTTTAGGTGAAATGTTTAATTTCCTGTGGGAGACATTTTCTCACATAAAGAGAAGTATTCAAGGTAGTAGGTACTGTATCTGTCTGGATTTCTTACTAACTACAATGAGTAGAAGTTCCACTTAATATACAAAAGAAAAATAATTGAACAAAAATCAAAATTGCATTTCGTGTGTGTGTGTGTGTGTGTGTGTGTGTGTGTGTGTGTGTGTGTGATACAGGAGATTGAACCTAGGGGCATTCTATTTACAATCTACACCTACATCTCTTTTTATTTATTTTTCTTTGAAATGGGGTCATGTTAGTTTGCTGAGAGTCTCAATACATAGCTGAGGCTGTCCATATACCTAAAATTCTTATTTCTCAGCCTCCCAAGTACTGGGATTAGAGGAGTGTACCACCATGCCCAGCTCAAAATTATATTTTTAAGGCATATAAACTTAGAAATCACTTATTAACAACAATAAAATCTAAATATATTAATATACATTTCTGACATGAGTATAGCAAAACATATAAATAAAACATTCTACACAATACAAATATCCTAAAGACTTTCACAAAAATAAACAATATAAATATTTTAATATATATCATTTTATAACTTTATGTCTCAGAACTCTACTAGTAAATGTTTTCTTTTTATTTTATTCTCTCTCTCTCTCTCTCTCTCTCTCTCTCTCTCTCTCTCTCTCTCTCTCTGTCTTTCTCTCTCTGTTTTGGTACTGGGGATTGAACTCAGGAAATCCTACCTCTGAGCTAAACCACCAGCACCAGCCCCAGCCCTATTTTACTTTTATTTTGAAACAAGGCCTTGCTAGGTTGACAAGAGTCTCACTACTTTCTGAGTTTGTTCTGGAACCTGTGATTCTCCTGCCTCAGTCTCCCAAGTACTAGTATTTATTGGTGTGTTCCACCATGCCTGGCTAAATGATTTCTTGATTTGTCATTGTTAAATATACTAATATGTATATGACAAAAGACTAACAAAATTGAACATATAGTTTATTACTTATAGCTTATTTGAAACAATAGTATTTCTGTGCTAGAATGATATAACTAATCCATCAATAAGTGTGTATTGGTCACCTAATACTTTCCCATTACTGTTGGTCTAAGAATTAGGGCAGATTACAAAATAATATTTTAAAAAGTAGATGGATAAGCCGGCGTGGTGGCACACGCTTGTCATCCCTGCGCTTGGGAGGCGGAGACAGGAGGATCGCGTAGGTTCGAAGCCAGCAGCGCTGGCTTAAGAGACCCTGTTTCCAAAAATAAAAAAGTATAAAATAGGTTTGGGAGTGTAGCCTGGAGCTAGAAGGGCTTCTAGGAACCCCAGTACCACACACACGTACACACAAAAAGTAGATGGCTATCCTTAAGAATTTTCATTTATATTTTACATATAAATATTAGATATGATGTCTCTGACATTAGAATATCAGTTATTAGAGAAAAGCAACGTATCAGTAATAACTCTATGACTCAATATGTCATTATTTTGTGAAATCTTCTGTTATCAACTGGTTTAAATAATTTAAAAACACACTATTTGTCTTTATTTAAAACTTTAACTTTACATAAATTATTGATCACATAGTTTTTTAATTTTAAATAATGAAGTATAAATAAAGTTGGGTGCCCCCAGGAGGTCAGTAAACCACAAATGTTTATATTTTATCACTGATAAATAATTAGAAATACATCAACACTAATTTATTATGTAAGCACTTATTTAATGGCAAAATGTCTACATATAGTTTTAAACTATTGTTGAAAACAGATATCCTCACCACACACTCTTCACATAAATCCATACTTCTCACTTTCTGAGGGTGTCAGCCAAAAGTTTTCATGGTAAGAAATAATACACAGCATGTCATGAGTAAAATTCTGGACAACATATGCATCCAAAAGAAGCCTGTAATCCCAGTACTTGGCAGGGTGAGACAAGAGGATCACAGAAGGTTTAAGAACAGCCTCAGCATTTAGTGAGACCCTGTTTCAAAATAAAAATTAAAATAAGACTGAGGGTATATCTCAGGGGTAGAATGCCTCGGGTTCAATCCCTAGTATTACAAAAATAAATAAAAAATTGAGCTTTTCAAGGAAAGCTTCTTGGCAAATACACACTATATTTAAGAGGTTTCCCAATCCCAAAGGAAAAACAATTACTGTGTTTATCATGCAAATACGAATACCTCTTTAATTTTTGTTGTCTGGGAGAAAGGGCTTTATGTGTTGCCAGTAAAACCATTTCCTTAAATTCTTTGGAAGCGATTACTCTTTTAATGGGATATATTACACTTGGTACTTTTATTTAGAGACAAACATATGGTGACAAGTGTAAAGTTGATGAAGCTGGTTTACATACTTCACTGACAAAGTGAAGTCTCTGAAATGAGCATAATCAAAGAGAAATGATGTTTTACTTGAAGTAAGTTATAGAAATGTAAATAGTAAGTCTCTCTTATTATAAATTAGGGTCATATAAATATATTTTCATTAGATAATGGTGATACAAAGAAAAATAATTTATAAACCATTTAAAAGAATGAAGGTTGAGAGAAATAAAATATCCTCCTAAACTCTTTCTTAGTATAAGACTAAGTTTTTTTGTTAATAGTAAATAGAAAGCATTATTTCTCTTTTTATCTCTTTCCTTTATATGACTTAATTTATTTTTGTTTACAGACAGTCTAAGTAAAAGCAAAGAAGAAGCAGAAAATTGATAGTTGGATTGCAAACAGAGGTTGCTTAAACATAAGAATGGATGGGTAGGTTATTTTACTATTTGCCTTCTACTTCAATCCTAAAAAACTATTATTGTGAATATTGCTATTTTTATAATCAAGGTGTTCATCTTTTATTGGATTGCATGCAACTAAATTAAAGTTATATAACGTAAGAGATTTATATTTCCAAAATCATAAAAGTATTTTTCTTTTTTCTATATACTTTTATTGATGCATTATAGCTTCAAATCCTAATGCAAATTATAGTGTTAGTGACATGCATGTACACAGCACCTGGTAGTCTTTCCCTTGTCTCCAAAAAGGGTAATTAGATTGACATTGGTATTCTCACATATTTACATAGTAGATGAAAGCATAAAGCAAAAATTTATCAATGGAACATCCAGAGCATGCAAGTTTTCCACCTGTGCCTGCCCTGTTGGAGGATAAAGAGAAGAGCCCATACTTTCTGCCATAGAATAGCATGAGTCGTTTTAGAATTTTTTTTTTAAATGTAAAATATTATCCAACCAAGGACTAATATGACTTGGCCACTGAACATAATAAAGTCAGTGACATTTCCTTGAACTCAGAAAGATTGTTATTTGGGGTCATTTTGCCACTGCTTCAAAATATATTGTATACTGATTTAAATTATTGGCTTTGTAACAATATAGACCTGAGTATAAGAACCAGAAATATCACTTTTCAGTTATAGAAGCATGCATGTCATCAATCTTTCATAAATTTTAGTTTATCTACAAGATGTATATAATGATACTTCTCATTAGATTTTAAAAATATGATAATTATAAAAGTATTTAGCTTAGAATTTTACACATTATTTAAACAAATACTTATTTAATAATGATTAAAACAGGATGATTATGTTTTATTTGCTGCCAGATAATTTTATTTAGCTGAATCTTCAGTGTGTGTCATATACATATATGCACATTGGATCTTTACAAATTGCATAATTATTTGGACATATATGCTTACTTCAACAATGGATCTTCAAGGAACAATTCTATTTTCAGATTCTCCCCCAGATATCCTGTTAGTTTGCCAAACATAGTCAATATATGTTTTATTGATATATATGTTTTATTGATATATACGTATATATTGATATATATGTTTTATTGATAAAGTGTTTCCAGATAAGAAACAAGAGAACATGTGTGTGTTTCTCATGTGTGGGTATGTGTGTAGAGCATGGAAATTCAAATTTTCTTTCTGAAGGCTAAGTAACTGAGTTGGCAGAAACAGTATATAGCCATACTAATATAAATAAAGATGGATGTCATACAAAATAAAAAAGAGGGATGTAAGTAATTTCAGAAGGGTATTAGATTATTTCTAGGGGAGAAAAGATCAGAGAGCCAAGAGTAGACTGGGATAAAGTCCCTTTGGACTTTAGGTGTATTGTTTGGTTTTAAGTCTCTTCCTCTGTAATATGAGTTTCATTTTCCTTGGTTAAGTAAGAAAATATGAAGGGTACTGTTTTTATTTCTTTAGTGGATCCAGTCTCTTCCCACATTTGCTGTTTCTGCTCATTTGTTGATTCCTAGGTGCTCTCAGTGTATAGTTTACAACAGGGCAGTATTGAAGTGTTTCTTTTTGAGTGACAACTATCTATCATCTATTTGTCATCTATCATCAATCTATTATCATCATCTATCATCTATAAATTTACCTATCATCTATTTATCCACCCATCTATTGAGATGTTTTGAGATATTAAATAACAATATTATGGAGGCTGAAAAGTTTATACCCAGGAGTTCTGATGGTGTAGTTTCAACCCTCATGTACATCTTACGTAAGAAACAATGATGCATCTCCCAGATAGTAAGAAAAAAGATAGAATTATTTCTCACTCAGTCTTTTACTTAGGCCTTCAAAGGATTGGATGAGGCTTATCCATATTAGTAATGACGATCTGTTTTACTCAGTCTACAACTTAATGTCAAGCTAATCTGTAAACACCCTCACAGATACCCAGAAGTATCCATTAACCAAATTGTAGGCATTTCTTTGCCCAGGTAAGTTGACACATAAAATTAATTATAACATGTGACAAACAAAACCCCTATATATCCTATTATTTGTCTTCTTTGTCTTGGCTTTTATAAAAAAAATTATTTCTAATAAAAATTTAATTATTTTGTGATAGTGACAATTATGTTTTTTCCTTGGTGTTACGCTCATATTTAGACTCTTCCTTGTGTCCTACCTAGTATTTCTCTCATGCTTCCATAAAAATGTACTTTAAACTTATGGTGTCATGTTGATGTCCCAAAATTTCAGATTTTGGAGATTTCAGTATTTCATATTTTGGAATTATGTCTTCTTAATCTGTATGTCCAATAATCATAAGCTGGTCAATTCAGGAAGAAATATTTTATCATGTTATTATTTGCCTTATACTTTTTGGTACCAGTGAAACTATATCCGAGCAAAAAATATTTTAGCACATTAGGAAAAAAAGAGCATCTGGAGATGTTGGCTATTCAAATTTTCTATGAAGTATTAATTTTTCATTCTTTCAGAGAAAAAATTAAATGTCAAATAGTTAGCTTTCTAGATATCAGGTATGAAATTTTAAATTTTAAAGTTTCAAATTAAATCTTAGTGTGGTGGTGCACACTTGTAATGCCAGTACTTGGGAGGCTGAGACAGAAAGTTTGCGGATTCTCAGCCAGCTTTAGCAACTCGTGAAGCCCTCTGCAACTTAGTGAGCCTCTGTTTCAAAATAAATAATAAAATTGGGCTTCAGGTATAGCTAAGAGGTAGAATTCAATCCCCAGTACCACACACACACACACACACACACACACACACACACACACACACACACACACACAGTTTTAGATTAAAGATGAACCTGCAATGGACATAAATATGAATTAAAATGTAGCAAATTCAAAGCTCATGGATTGGAATTAAATATTTACTTAATTGTGAAGTTGTAGCACTGGTTTCTTTCAATTTGAAATTGTTATCATTTGTATATAAAATATCCCCCAAATAATCATGTGTTGAAAGCTTGGTTCCAGTTATATTTTGGATATAAAATGTCCCCCAGAGAATCTCTTGTGTTAGGCAATCAGCCATGTTCAGAGATGAGGCATAGCTGGGTCACTGGTGGCATGGTCTTGAGAAACTATTGCTGGACCACTCTTTGTTCTCTCTGCAGTTTTTATTCCTCCTCCATGCTCTGAAGTCCTCCTGTTGTGGGTTTCTACCTTGGAGCTAGCCAGTCATGAACTGAACCCTCTGAAACTGTGCACTATAAAATAAACATTTCTTCCTCTCAGTTGTGCTTGTCAGGTATTTTGGTCACAGTGATGGAAAATCTGACTAAAACAGTTTCAAATGGGGCCTTGTTCAAAAGTGAGGCTTTTGATAAGTCACTGAATCACAAAGGCTCTGAACTGATCAGTGGATTAATAATTTGGTGGCATTATTTGGAGGTGATAAAAACTGTATGAGGTGGGGCTGGTTCAAGGAGTGGGTCTATGGGGATATGCCCTTGGGGATGATATTGTCTCCCCTTCTTCCTGGCTGCCATGGGCTGAATGGCTTTCCTCTGCCCACCATGGTGTTCTGCCTCACATCAGGTACAAAGCAGTGGAGCTGACCAGGGACTGAAACCTTTGCAACCATGATCCAAAATAAATCCTTCCTTTTTTCTTTTTTCTTTAATTGGTACATTCTAATTATACAGCTCAATACAGTTCAGAGTGATAGAGCCTTGTATGCACCTATAACTCAGTGCTCCCCAGTTTCCACCCTATTTCTGTTTCTTCCTCACCTTCCTATGCTTGACACAGTGATGGGCATTGATAAGTTTGTGTGTGTACATCATGTCCAATGAGGTGTTTCCCTCTTCTCCCTTGCAGTCTCCCTCAATTAAATCCCCTTCACTCTGCTAAGGTTTCTCCCTCTTTGTCTGGAGTCCCTCTTTTGTTCCAGTTTCTCCATAGCTTTCACATATAAGGAAGAAAATCTGAATGTTCACTTTTTGTGATGGTCTAATCTCACTTAGCATAATATTTTCCAGTTCCATCCATTTCCCTGCAAATGATATAATTTTGTTCTTTGTGGCTGAGTAGAATTTCATTGTGTAGATATTCTATAATTTTATAATATATCCATCTGTTGATGAACCTATCAGCTGGTTTCATAGTTTGGCAATTATGAATTAATTGTTCAGGTATAAACATGGATATTCATGTATTGCTATGGTAATCTGGTTTTAATTCTTTTGGGCAGATACTCAGAAGTTCTATATCTCAGTCATATAATAGGTTCATTCTCATAAGAATCCTCCACATTATTTTTCAAAAAGTTGTTGCACAAATTTGCTATCCTACCAACAATGTATCAGAGTTTCTCACTCTAATGAGCATTTAATGTTGTTTGTGTTTTTAATGATTACCATTCCAATTGGGGTTAGGTGAAATCTGAGGAAAGTTTTGCTTTGCACCTCTCTGATAATGATGAAATGATATATTTATTGCCCATTGTACTCCTTCTTTTTTGAAGAATCTAGTTTATTTTATCATTTTCGATTGTATTTTTTTTGGTGGTGAGTTTGAGTTCTTTGTATATTCTATATATTAGTTCTCTGTCAGAGTAGCAGGTTGTAATCCTCTCCCATTGTGTTGGCTCTTTCTTGAGGTTCTTGATAGTTTCCTTTACTGTACAGAAGCTCTTCAGTATAGTGCAATCCCATGTATTAATCTTCCTTTCAATTTCTTGTGCCTTTGGAGTTTTAGTAAGGAAGATTTTACCCATGCCTATATATTGATGTGTTGATCCTATCCCTTCGTCAAGTAACTGCAAGTTTTCTGATCTAATTTCTATGTCTTTATCCATCTTAAACTGACTCTTTGGCAGGGTGAGAAAATGGAATTTATTTTCATTTTTTTCCATGTGGATAATCAGTTTTGCCAACAACATTTGTTGAAAAGGCTTTTCCCAGCATATATTTTTGGTTCAATTGGCTGTAAGTATGTAGATTTGTTTCTCAAACTTTAATCTGCTCCATTGGTCTCTGTCTCTGCTTTTATGCCAGTACCATGCTGTTTTTTTTTTTTTATGATGGCTCTGTAGTATAGTTTGAATTCAGATATTGTGATACTTCCTACATGGTTCTTATTGCTGAGAAAGATTTTGGCTATTCTGGGTCTTTTGTTGTTTCATATGAATTTGAAGACTGATTTTTCTAGATCTGTGAAAAATTACCATGATATTTTAATAGAGTTTGCATTGAATATATATATTGCTTATGGTAGGATGACCAGTTTGTTTGATGATATATAGTTTGTCTATCCAAGAGCATGAAAGATCTTTCCATCTTCAAGATCTTCAGGCTCTTTTTTTGTAAAAAAAAAAAAAAAAAAAAAAAAAACTGTTTTATACTTTTTTTTTTTTTTTTTTTTTTGGTGGTACTGGGGTTACTGGAAGCCCTTCTACTTCCAGGCTACACTCAGAGACCTATTTTATATATTATTATCTGGAAACAGGGTCTCTTAAGCCAGAGCGGCTGGCTTTGAACCTGTGCGATCCTCCTGTCTCCGCTTCCCAAGGGCAGAGATTACAAGCATGTGCCACCACGCCCGGCTGTTTTATACTTTTATACTCTTCATTGTAAAAGTTTTTAAATTTCTGAGTTAGAATTATTCCTAAATATTTTATTGTTTTTAAAGCTATTGTAAATAGAAATATTTCCTGTATTTCTTTTTCAGTGGATTTATGGTTGTCATATAGAAAAGCTTCTGAATTTTTTAGATTAATTTTTCATCCAGACACTTTGATATATTTCCTAGTCAGTTCTGAAAGTTTTTTGGTTGAGTTTATTGGATCTTCTAAATATAAGATCATGTCATCTGAAAATAGAGATAATTTTCTTTATTTTCCTATTTGTATTCATTTGATTTTCTTCTCTTGCCTTATTGATCTTGCTAGAGTCTTGAGTACTTTATTAAAAAGAAGTGGTAATAGTGAGCATCTTTAACTTCTTCCTGATTATTCATTTATTTATTTATTTATTTATTTATTTATTTATTTATTTATTTATTCAGTACTGGGGACAGAACTTGGGGCATTCTAATTCCAAGGTACATCCCAGCTCTATTTTTTATTCTTTATTTTGGAACAGGGTCTCACTGAGTTGCAAAGTTTCTCACTAAGTAGGTGAGGCTGGCTGCAAACCGCAATCCTTCTGTCTCAGCCTCCCAAATGCTGAAATTACAAACATGGGCCACCATGCCCAGCTGTCTTCTTCCTGACTGATTTTAAAGAAAATTCTCATATATTTTTTTCCACTCAATATAATGTTGACTGTGGGTTTTTGTATATTGCTTTTTTGATGTTGAGGTAAGCTCCTTCTATTCCAATTCTCTAAAATGTTTTTAATGTATATCGGTTGGAGATTTGGTCAAGTGTTTTTAGCATCTATTGAGATAATCATTTTAATTTTGTCCTTATTTCTATTTATGTGGTGAAGTGCATAAATTGTATTTTGTTTGTTGAATCTGCCTTGCATTCCTGGGATGAACCTGACTTAATTGTGGTCTATAATTTTCTTGATATGATTTTGAATGTGTATTGCTAGAAGTTTTCTGTCCAAATAAACAATATTGGTATGTAATATTTTTTCTTGAGTTTTTTTTTTTTGAGGTGAGTCATTAGGTTGTTTATTTGGTGATTTTCTGTTCTTATGTGAGTGCTATGAATTTTCTTTTGCTAATGCTTTCATAGTGTTCTTTTTTTTTAAATATCACTCTTACTTTATTTTTTTAGATTTTTTTAAACAAATTTTTTATTGAACATAAATGGTATACATTTAAACTATATTTGGTGCCCTCTCCCCCTGCCCCCATTTTCCCTTCCCCCCTCCCACCAATGGTTGTCCAGGTTAACCATGTCATATTCATAATTTTACACATATTCAGATGACCCAGGATTAGGGGTGGCAGAAGAAGGAAGGAGTCCCATAGAGTAGGTTTTGATTTGACATTATTTGTATTATTTCCAGGAGATTTCAAGTTCTCATCTTCATCTGTTGAAATCTGAATTTCATTTTATTCTCTTGAGCATTCTGTTAAGTACTATTAGCTACTTGAGAGTTTGAGGAAAACAAGTAAGACAGATTTAGCTCCTATTTTCATATTCAGTGTAAACCATAACAAAGGCTTCGCTCTCAAAGTCAACTGTAGTAATTGCAGCTAGGTAAATACAGCCATCTTCTGACCAAATGTCAGAATATGTGTCATCAACTTGCCACTGTTTCAAGGAAGTTATGTTATTCCTCTTTTGGCTTTTATTCTTAACAGGTTTTCTTCTAGGTGTTCCCTTTGGTTTATATTCAGTTTCACGAAGGTTAACATTCTTTAGTGGATGCTTAAAGAAATCCAACCACAGCTTTATCATAAGGCTTTATTAATGCTGTATCAGTCTAAGAGTCAGGATTATCGTTCTGGCTCATGCTGCACTGGAATACCACCAAGTCTTTCTGCTTCAGACTCAGGACATGAATGCTGCAGCTGCCCATGGTCATTGCAAGCATAGCATGAGGCTCTGATCTTCCCCTTTTTTTTTTTTTTTTTTTTTTTTGGTGCTACTGGGGGTGGAACCCAGAGGCTTTCTACCACCCTGCTATACTCCCAGAACTTTTTTTTTTTTTTTAATTTGGAAACAGGGTCTCACCAAGTTGTTGAAAGCCTCGCTAAGTAGCTGAGGCTGGCTTCGAACCTGTGTGATCCTCCTGTCTCAGCCTCCCAAGCGCGGGGATTACAAGTGTGTGCCACCACGCCCGACTTCAAAATTCTTTTTTTTTTTTTTTTTTTTTTTTTTTTGTGGTGGTGGTACTGGGGTTCCTGGAAGCCCTTCTACCTCCGGCTACACTCCCACCGGCTACACTCCTAGACCTATTTTTATACTTTCATGTGGAAACAGGGTCTCTTAAACCAGCGCGGCTGGCTTTGAACCTGTGTGATCCTCCTGTCTCTGCCTCCCAAGTGAGGAGATTACAAGCGTGCACCACCACGCCCGGCTCCTCCTTATAAATTATTTCTGTCAAGCATTTTAATGACCCAAAACTGGTCAACATATAATTGTGTATTTTTATAAACCATTACCTTTTATATATTAACAAATGTTTCTAGATTCACTAAGTTTTAGCATAGGAATAGAAAGACTTTAATGACAACATTATGTAATGATTTACATTACGATAAATAGGTAAATATTCATGATTACAATAGATGCCCAAGGTGACACACACAGTTTGAGGCAGAGTTTGTATGGTAATCAAGACCACCTCAGTTTCTATTCTGTGTTCCTCCTATTAAGTAATATTAAGAATGACAGGGCATAGCTAGAAGCTTCTGATATTTCAGAAAGTACATTGATTTCAACATAGTTTTATTTTTCTCAGTCATCAATCTCACTTATTGCCAAACTTTTCAGGAGAATTGCTATTATACAAGAAACAATTACACTAAAAAATGCCGACTATAACCACAACTGTTTTTCAGAAGAAATGGAAATAGTATTCCCTATAACAGGCAGCCATTACCTAATATTAAGATAATTGCAATGTTATCAGAACATTTACTGGATTATAAGAAAAGCCTGAGATCCTAAATTACATTTTCTGTTAGTCATGTTTTATCATTATTTTTCTCTCAAGATATTTACCTGAGAGATTAAAAAATGTCAGTATAATAAAGCCATGATCTAATTATCAAGCAATGGCTTAGACAATCTGATATTATAATAGTATTCTCTAGTTCTCTAGTTTTGAGTTTAAAATGGTCCACTTTTTACATCTATTATTTCTGAAAGTCAAAATTCAGGTATTTGCTTTTTTATGAAAACATTTCTTATTATTTTTTACTCTTTCTTGAGAGCTATTTTGGTTTTACATAGCTTTATAAAGAATATATATTGGATTGTGTGTGTGTGTGTGTGTGTGTGGTATTGGGGATGGAACCCAAGGGCTTTCTGGATGGAACCTCGGAGCTGCATCCCCAGCCCTATTTTTTATTCTTTATTTTGAAACAGGGTCTCAGCAAATTGAAGAATACCTCACTAAGTAGCTTAGGCTGTCCTTGAACCTGTGATCTTCCTGTCTCAGCCTCCCAAATGATGAGATTACAAGTGTGCACAACCATGCCTGGCTGGAAATTATTTTTATTAAAATTGGTAATTATTATTATTATTATTATTATTATTATTATTATTATTATTGGTGGTGGTACTGGGGTTCCTGGAAACCATTAAACCCTTTACCTCTGGGCTTGTGTAGATTTTTTTTTTTTTTTTTGAAGTAGGATCTCTTAAGCCAGTGAGGCTGGCTTCAAACCAGTGCGATCCTCCTGTCTCTGCCTCCTGAGCATGAGGATTAGAAGTGTCCACCATCACGCCTAGCTAAAATTGGTAACTATAATTTGTTGTCAGTTTAATATTCTTTTTTTGGATTTTCACTGTGCAGAATAAGATGGCATAAATTGAAATATATTTACAAAATATATTGTTAACATAAAGCATATAATTTCTTGTGATGTTTATAAACAACTTTTTACCTGATAATACTCATTTTCCAACATTCTTCATCTTAGCTAGCCATTCCAGAAAAAACAAGTCTACATAAATACATACTTTTATTAATCAATCCACTCATTCATAGTTTTGCTATTTTATCATTTCTACTTCACTGCTGTTTAAAATCAATTTTAAAAAATATTTATAAATATAAAGATAGGAACAAATAAAAAGAGTAAACAAAATGTAATTCATAATGTAGTAGTCAATCGTAATCTACAGTAGTATTAGGAACAGAATAAACAAAACAGATAACAGTTTTAAAATAAAATTATAGAGAAACTTTAAATTAGAAAATGCCTATTTAGATTTTAAAGTGTACCACCAAAAGGTTTTCAATCCTATCCCATATATCATATATTTATTTGTAGGATATCTTGTTTAAAATTCTTATTTCTAGAGACCAGAACTGGGGCCTCCCATGAGGCAAGGCCGCTGCTTGAGCCAGTGATGTCTGGATCAGTCCACTGAGTAGCCAGGCCACTACTGGGACCATCAAGAGTGGGATCGGTACTTGCAACGCAGCATGCACAGAGAAATATCGCAGAAAATATAAATCAGACGCTTCTCTTAATCAGCAATAACTAGGAGGAAAAGGGCAACAGGAAGAGGTTGAACTATAGAAAGGGCCCTATAGTGAAGCAACTAATGTGACCAATCAGAGGGTATGTAATACTGGAGGACGGAGCCTCTTTAAAACGCAGGAGGTACATAAACAAATGTATCAAAGTAAATCACCAAAGAAGTGTGCGATGGAGGGAAGGGGAGGGAATGGGATGGGGGCTGGAGGAGGGCTAATTGGATGATGTGTGCTTGTATATCCTCTCAAGTTTTGTACTCCAATGTGATTGATATATGACTACAATGCACCAATTTAAAAAATAAATTAATTAAAAAAAAGAAAAAAATTCTTATTTCTAATATTTACCAATATCCTTAGTAAGGAAATGTACTAGTAACCTAATGCACTTGAATTTATAGATTCTTTCATTTGTTCTTTTGTATTTCAGTGAGTATCTTTTGATATTACTCATGTAGTAAAATAAATTAATAATAACTGAATAGATAATTTTATGTATGTAAAGTATCTAGTGTAAAGAACACTTTGACTATTAATCTTTATTTCATACCCACTAATAAAAAGTATCTTTGTGAAGGATGTTTTTTATTTATCAAAATGAAGCAAATTTTACTACAGTTCATTAGAACTGTGTTTGATCCCAAAGGAAAAAAAAAGTTAAGCCTTCCAATGAAGCAAATATTTAAATAATGGCTTATTTGATGGCTAAAAATTTTGTAGCCTCTGTCTGGTATAATTTGATTCAGAATTTTTACTGATGATTTGTTATATACAGAATTCTGAAGAAAAATTATATAGGGTATTAACATAAGGGTTTTGCTCCTTTGTATAACTAATAATAAGAAAATATTTAAAAGAAGTAGAGGTGATTAGAATAGGGTAAGCATCTCTTCCTATGAAGACCATGCACATATCTTAAATATTATATAAGCTATTAAAGCTTTTAAATTATGAAAGCAAAAATACCAAGAATATTGAGGATAAATGTATGGTTAAACATATAGACAGAAATGATTAAGGTTTGTATAGAAAGAGATAGGGGACATTAATTATAAGAAGAGGAGATTAATTGGCTAAATGTCTATGTGCACATTATAAGCTTTTCATTAACTATGATTGACTGAGTATAGATTTTTTGTTTATTAATTTTAAGTTATCCTCATTTTTATGATTAGTTCACTATCAATACTTCAAATTTTGAAAAATTTTAAGCAATATCTCTAAATAGGTCCTTACCTAAGTTATCATAGTTGTTATTCTTGAAATTAATTTTATATGGAATTGAAGCTTCTCCATCTATTCTTCATATATTTCAACTTCTAGTACTTGTCATCTCTATCTCTGTGGCATATCTTTATCCATTCTAGTAATTTTCTCTTTTGAATTATCTACTAGTACACTATCCATTTCATACAATATTTTAATACATTTGTTTTTATTTCCAAGATTTCCAAGAAGAAGAAAAAATGTTTGTTTTAGTTATCTTTTAAATTTTTTTTAAATTGGTGCATTGTAGTCATAGATCTTAATGGAGTACAAGTTGGTAGAGGCACACATCACTCATTTAGCCCTTCTCCAATGCCCACCCCATTCTCTTTTCCCTCCCTCCTTCTCATGTTTGGCTTCGTGATTGACTTTGATATGTTTGTGAATGTACCTCATGTATATTAGGGAATTTCTCTCTTCTCCACTCCCATCCCACTCAGTTAGGATCTTATCAATAATTTCTTCTTCTTTGTCTAGAGTTCTTCCTATGACCCATTTTTTCCCTTGCTTACACATATTAAAGAGAATATCTAATTTCTTATTTTTTCTGATTAACTAATATCACTTAGCTTAATGTTCTCTCCATCCATTTCCCTGTAACTGACATAATTTTGTACTTCTTGATTAAAAGTTTATTGTGTACATATCTCACAATTTTGTAATCCATTCATCTGTTGATGGACATTTTGGCTGGTTCCATAGTTTGGCAATGGTAAATTGTGGGGCTACGAACATAGGTATGCATGATTAGTTTGGTAGTTTGGTTTTTATTTTTTGGGGGGTAGATACTCTGAAGTGGTATTGCTGTGTCATATGATAGGTTCATTCCCATTCTTCTGAGGATCCTCCATACTTATTCGGTAATTTGCAATCTCACCAACAGTGTATTAGATTTCCTACCTTACATCCTCACCAGCATTTGTTGTTATTTGTGTTTTAATTATTAACATTCTACTTGGAGTTAGATGAAATCTCAGTATAGTTTGGATTTGCATCTCTGAGTGCTAATGATGCTGAGCTTTTTATATATTTAGTGGCCATTTGACTATCTTCTTTTGTGAAGTGTCTATTTAGTTTCCTTGCCCATTTTTTGATTGGGTTGTTTAATTTTTAGTGCTGAGTTTCTTGAATTCTATGAATAGTCTAGATATTAGTCTTCTATCAGAGAACTAGGTGTCAAAAATTGTCTCCCTTTCTGTTGGCTCTCAGTTGAGGTTCTTGATAGTTTCCTTTGCTGTACAAAAACTCTTCAGTTTAATGCAATTACATATATTGATCCGCCTTTCAGTTTCTTGTGCCTTTGGGATCTTGTTGAGAAAGTTTTTATCTGTGCCTATGTGTTGCAAGGTTGGACTGAGGCCCTCTTCAAGAAGCTTCAAGGTCTCTGGTATAGTTTCTATGTCTTTGATCCATCTTGAATTAATTCTTGTGCAGGGTGAAAAAATGACTGAAAGCTCTCATTGATGTTTAAAATAAATTGTAACTTTACTCTGGAGCGCTATTACTTTGGTCAAGTCATTTCATATTCTATAAAAATCATTTGGTTTGGAAGATAACTATGAATTATTGTCCTGTAGTCTAATTTATTATCAAGCAGCTCACACATTAGTTCCTATCATACATTAATGAGCAAAGTGTTTTGTTTCAACTTATAAGAAACACAGCAACATACTATATAGTGATTACATTATTTATCATGTCTCCATAATATTGAGGCTGACATTTTAGGAGACATCATGTCCCTATGTCTGCATTGCTTTTGTAAGAAACATTAAATTAAAAATGATAAATAAATCCAGATATTGTAACAGACATTTCTTATTCTCCAAACATATAAGTAATTATATGATAGACACTGACTCACAGAGTTTAAGGAAAATGACATTTTATAAAACTTGTACCAGTAAAATCATATTCAGTGACTCACAGTGTTGTGCCATCTAACCTCTGATCTTAAAAACAAGCCCTTAGAAGGTCACTGCAACCTTAAATGATGTTGATTTTCTTCAGATTATGCTGTAACTTGACAAGAGCCATATGAAGGCCGCATTGTAAATGATATGTCCTGGTTACTAATGCCCTTTTCTGCTGGTGCCCAGACAGCTTGTGTCAATTCTCTGAGGCCAGTAATATTTTCTCACTATAATAAAGGATAATCTGACCCCCACTTCTACCACCACTACCAGTGCTACCAAAGCCCTAGACTTATTTTTCCTTAGATAATTAATGCTTGGGGAAAAAGTTTCACAAATATCCTTGTATTAAAATTTTTATTTATGTTACTGGGGATGGGCATTGTACCTCTCAGCTACACCCCAACCCTATTTTGTAGTCTTTTTTTTTTTTTTTTTTTTTGAAACAAGGTCTCACTGAGTTGCAAAGAGCCTTGTGAAGTACTTGAGGCTTTCCAAGAATGCAATCCTCCATTCTCCACCTCCCAAATGCTGGGAATATAAGCATGCGCCACCATGCTGGGCACAAAATTTTTTTTTTTTTAATTCTTTTACTTTGCCAGGTGTAGTGGCATGCAAGCTTGTAATCCCCAGATTTGGGAGAAGGAGATAGGAGGTTCAAAGCCAGCCTTGCTGGCTTAAGAAACCCTGTTTCCAAATAAAAATATAAAAATAGGTCTGGGAGTGTAGCCCGGAAGTAGAAGGGTTTCCAAGAACCCTAGTACCACCAAAAAAAAAAAAAAAAAAAAAAAAAAAAAAAAAATTCTTTTACTTTTATAGTATATTCACACTTAATATTTAATATTTAAGAATCATACCAATGTTTTTGGTTGTGTGTTTTGCTTATGTAACATGAACTTATATAGAGCAGAGAGCTATGAATACTAGTTTTTTCCCCATAAAAATTAACATTTAGCAAAAAGAAATATAAATGGTTGATTTCTTTACAATCTATGGAAAGCTTTTTTAGAACACTAATACATACATTAATGTGTCAGGATAAATAGCTATTGTTATTCTTGGTGTATATTGGACTAATTATTTATAGATTTTAACATTTATGTTTGTAGACTTAAAAAATAAAATTATCAAAATAAATAATAACTAATTTTAAATAAGTAATTGGAAAAGGCCTTACCACAAAAGTTCTTACTTTCTTAGTTGACAAAATATAAGTCTGAGCCATTTTTTCATTATATCAAAAGTGAGAATTCATGTTGTTCAATACCCTAGTCTTTCATAATAGCTCTAAGAAAATAAAAAATCTTTGATGGCAGTAATACTTTTATTCATTTTATTTTCTCAGAACAGGGAGTGATAGTGTTGGTGCAAAATAGGTGTTATGTGATTAACTGAACAGAGAAAATAAGCCTCCAGTTTATTATATTATTCAAAAATAATCAAAGGTATCCCATGAATGTGTGCCAATTTACAAAGGAGGTAAAAGAGAACATCTCTCATTTTAAGAGGAAATTAACCATTTAGTAATAAAGCTAATTGCCACTGAACAGGTTACAACATGAGTTTTCTATAAGGAATAATTAATTCACAGAAAGCTTATGGAAATTTTAAAAGAACATACCACAAAAAAGTGCATATCCAGGATTATAAAAAAGGTAATACTGACATTTTATAGATAAATGAGACTAGAAGGAACTTTATATATATTCTATCCTATTTCAAGCACACAGAAGATTTATCTTTAATTTCAACTGGCACATAAATTGAACACTGCTGAGAGGTCAAATTATACTTTGGAAAGATGGAAGGAGTGATGAATAATAATAATGATTGCACTTTGCATTTATGTAGCATTGTATGCCATTTAATCTCCTTTTATATCCACACCTCTAAAGCAGAATGCAGAGATTTCATAATATCAAGATTATGATCCAGCTTTATCTTCCATTTATTCACACTATGCAGTTTTCATGCCTGCTGTATTGTCTCCTTCTGAGAATACCAGGGACATTCTATACTCAATTTAGTGCACACTTCAAAAGTCAGATCTTTGTAGACAGTGTAATAAATGTAACCAAATATATTTTTCACTATGAACAGTGACATTCTGGATGCAAAAGATATATTTGTTTTGATTTTTTTTTTTTGTGGTACTGGGGTTCCTGGAAGCCCTTCTACCTCCGGGCTACACTCCCAGACCTATTTTTACATTTTCATTTTTGGAAACAGGGTCTCCTAAGCCAGTGCGCGCAGCTGGCTTCGAACCTGCGCGATCCTCCTGTCTCCGCCTCCCAAGCGCGGGGATTACAAGCAGCGTGCGCCACCACGCCCGGCATATTTGTTTTGATTTTAAGGCTACAAACCAAAACAAGGATCATTCAAATAAAAATTCCTATGTGTTGAGGTAGACCAAATGTACGTAGAATGTAAAGAAAACATTTTATGTCTTTCCTTGAAGTTAGAAATGTAAGAGTGACTGTTCTAATATCTCCTTATTTTTAACCTACTGTCAATATTCAGTCAATATATTATTCATAGTTACTGCTCTGGATGTTGTGATAAAAATTCTGAAAGCAGAAAGTACATAAATTGGGAAGAATAAGTCATATAGTAATCTCCAATTCATAGAGTATATAATTTTACATTTTTTATTTTGCAAGTAAATAGAAAAATCAACCCATGTTCTTCACCATGGATAATATTCATGATCACAAATAAGATATCTATTAGTTTGGTTTTATTAGACTTTTATTCTCATTAATGTAAACCCTGGGATACACATTTACTACACACATTCCAAGACATTATGAGTTTTTTTCCAGAAGATTCCATTGGAGATTATTTTGTTTTAAGTAGCAATCTCCCTACAATAGAGTAAAGTAGCTTGTTCTATGACCAATAAGGAACTGCTATGACAAATTTTACTAAATTGGGTGTCATGCTTCTTGAGAAACAGGTAACTAAAGATACGTGTCAAGTCCTATAATTTCTCTATTTTTCAAACAAAAGAAACCAAACTTTGTCACAGAGATGAGAAGATAGGGTAGAAAGAGAAGGAACGTCTAAGTACTGAAGTACAGCGGTGGCTAAGTATAATATGGCTGCCTAATAGGAGTCTCTTCACTGATTCTCCAAACTAGAACATAAATGTGAGTACCATTAAATATAAAACTCCACACCCTTGGCATGGCTAGAAGGCAGAGTACATTTAAAATTACAATCACATATAGTTATTAGAACAAACAAACACCAAAACTCAGTGGATTCACTTTTATGCTCATGTCCAAACTCTTTCATCTGCATGTAGACACTGCCTTTTCTCTAGACATACCCGGGAGAGCTGGGGACATTAAGAGAAGACCAAGGAAGCTGGGTAGTAAATTGGAGCCTCTATAAGGAACAGTTTTGCCTGGAGACAATCTTTATTTGTCTGGATCTCAGTCTCCCTTCTCTACATGAAGAAATAGCTGGTGGTCTCATCTTGAAATCATTCTCTTAGATCATCAGGCAACACCAGTAGAGTTCAATAGATGCTGAAAAAGCATTTTACAAAATCCATCACCCATTTATGTTAAAAACACTGCAGAAAATTGGGATAGAAGGAATGTACTTCAACATCATTAAGGCAATATACTGTAAACCTAAAGCCAACATTATATTGAATGGGGAAAAACTGCAAGAATTTCCTCTAAAGTCAGGAACAAGACAAGGATGCCCACTATCACCACTACTTTTCAATATAGTCCTTGAGACTCTTGCTGCAGCAATAAGACAAGAGAAGGAAATCAAAGGAATTCACATAGGAAGAGAGGAATTAAAATTATCCTTATTTGCAGATGACATGATCCTTTATCTGGGAGACCCAAAGAACTCAACTAAAAGACTTCTTGAGCTGATTGACAAATTCAGTAAAGTTGCAGGTTACAAAATCAACCTAAAGAAATCAGTGTCTTTTCTTTATGCCAACAAGGAATCCACAATGAAAGAAATAAAAACAACAATTCCATTCACTATAACCTCAAAACCAATAAAATATCTAGGAATAAACCTAACCCAAGATCTCAGTCTCCCTTTTCTACATGAAGAAATAGATGATGGTCTCATCTTGAAATCATTCTCTTATATCATCAGGCAACACCAGTAGAGTTCACTAAGAGCCACATTAGCAACATACAAACCAGCAGACCAAAATAATACTGCATATTTTTGAATATTAAACTGTGATTAAAACTGCAATCTACACAAGTGGTCTATGATCACATACTAACTCAAACTACAGTAGGTTTTCTGCTGTAGAGCCAAAATGTTCAGGATACAGTTAAAAATTCTGTCATACCAAAATCAAGAAAACCACAATCTGAATGAGATGAGAAAACAAAATCAATTCATATCAATACCACATGGATCAGATATTGGAATAATCTGACAAGGATTTTAAAGTATCCACCATAAATTGTTTCCACCAAACATTATGATTTGTTTTACTTTGAAGTTATCTTCTTATTTTAGAAGAGCTTTAGGTTGGCAGAATAATCAACAGAATTCCAGCATCCCACACCCAGATACCCACATCACTAAAACCTTTTCTTGGTATAACTCATCCCAACTAATAAAACAAAATAGTACACTATTATTACCTAAAATCTATACATTATTCAAAATTAGATTTTTTTCTTATTCTAATTTTCTATCCTGGATACATTACACTTATCTATCATGTCACTCTTCTAGTCTGGGAAATATTCTGAGACTTTCCTGGCTTTTGATAAACTTGACAGTTTTGAAGAGTTCCTGGTGAGGTATTTTGTAGAATTTTCACCACCTAAAATTTGCCTGATATTTTTATCATGACTAGACTAAGCAAATGAGTTTTAAGGAAGGAAGATCACAGAGGAAAGTGCCAATCTTGTCACATCTTATAAAGAGTACATGTCAGTGTGACTTGTCACTGACAATGTTAAGCTTAGTCACATGGCTTGGAAAGTGTTTTTAGACTTTTCTACTCTAAAGTTGCTCTCTTCTCTTTCCCTTTCCATAGTATAGTATTTGATGGAAGTTACTTAATGCAGCCCATGATGAAGAAATCTGGAATTATGCTCCACCTCCTTAAAATGAATAGAGATTTTTTTTTACTTCCATTTATGTGTTTAATCATATTAAAATCAATATGGACTCAGAGATAATGATTTTATAGTGTGGTTTATAATTCAATACTACATATATTGGTTTCTACTACGTTTATTTTTTGGGTTGCTCAAATTGTTCCAGGTTTGGCCATTATAAGTTCTTTAGTTAGTTCCTATGTTTTTTTGTGTGAGTATTTTTCAAACCTTTAATTTGAACATTGCACTACAAGACATTCTAGGCTCATCATGTATATTATCCCCCATAAACTTAGACTCAGCCATTTCTTTTAGAAGCTACAAAACATTTTCTATTTTTTCCTTCCTTCTTTTTTTCGGTCTATTCTTTCTTTTTGCTTAAGTTGACTTCTAAGTACATAGTATTATGTTTAATGAACTAGCTGTAGGTATTAAAGTTTTAGAATTCATTGAGCTTTTCTTAGAAGTTTAAGAAAGTTCTCTTTGTAAATAATTTTGGCATATTTGAAATCAACATGTATTCTATGTAATACAGGAATTGAATACATAGGAGCTTTAAACTTTTTATTTATACTTATCTTGATATCCTTTAAAGCTATTTTTAAATTACATTATTAAAATCATTCAAAATTTTTATGTATTAAATGGGTATTTATAAATTTATATTGCTGTAATATAAGGTATGTGTATGTATGTATGTAGGGGTGTGTGTATTTAGGGACAATGCTGTGTACACATACATATATGTGTATATATAACATATATATATATATATATATATATATATATATATATATTTAAGAACCATGCTGTTTTCATAACTTACATGTTCTCAGTGGACTTTTTTTATCTACACAAAATATTCCTCTGCTTTACATATGTGTTTTTCTTTAAATAATTTCAATTAAATGTTAAAATTCTTACATTTGGTTTATTTTATGTTAGAGCTTATTTTTATACATATTGCTTTATTATCTATATTTGTGGCCATTTTAAAGTATTACTATTAAAACTAGTATGTGAAAAAATTTACTACTGATTTTGAGAATCTTTTTTAATAAATGGCACTAAATAATTCAGATTTATTGTAAATACTGGTATATTTAAATTTATTCTTTTTATCTTCTCTTGTATTCTCTATTTTCTGTACTACATTATATCTTTTTTCCACCTTAACTTTGTTGGATATAAATGTTTTGGGGGTTTTTCTAGTATATACTTTTCTTAAATAGTTCAGTAAAAATTTTTAGTTTTTGGTTTTATCTTTAACATTTTCTTTAAAATTAGCTAATTAAAAGTAATTGATGTTCAAAGAATTGTACATATATAGTGTGTACAATTTGATGGAATTGAGTCTTGGGCTTTTTTATTTTGTGATGTTAATGAGTACAGATTCCATTTCATCATTACTTATTGTTATGACCAGATTTTTCATTTCTTCATGACAGAATCTTGATTGGTTGTATACATTTAGGGTTTTACCAATTTTCTAAGATACACAATTTATTGTTGCATTATTTTATATTAGTCTCTCAACATCATTCATATTTCTTTATTATAATTGTAACATTTTCACTTATTTCTGATTTTATTAATTTGAACTTTATCTCTTTTTATTAGCCTAGCTATAGTTTTGTTAATTTTTGTTGCCCCTTCCCAAAACCAATTCATAGTTTCATTATTTTTCTATTTCATTCCTTTTTCTGTTTATATAAGATCTAGTCTTTATTATTTCCTTCTCTTTGCTAACATCCTGGAATTTTACATCTGATCATATAAACAAAAGAATAGAAAGCAAGGTATTAAAGAGATATCTGTACACCATATTTATAGAAATATTATTTACAATAGCTAAAAGGTGAAAGCAACCCAAACATTCATAAATAGACATGTAGATAAGCAAAACATGATCTTCATATGCAATAGAATATTATTTAGTCTTAACAATTAAGAAAATTCTGGCATCAACACGATTAAACCTTAAGACTTTATGCAAAGTGAAGTAAATCAGTCACAGAAGGATAAACTCTGTATGATTTCAATTATATGACACGCATAGAATCATAGAGACAGAAAGTATAATAGTGATTGTCAATAGCTGAATAGAAAGTATTATTGCTTAGCTGGTGTAGCACTTCGGTTCTTAAGATGAAGAGAATTTTGTACTCGTTGGTATCTTTCAAAAAAATTAAAGTCAGAATCCTATAGTGATATATATGTATACATGTTTACAGCAGCACAATTCACAATAGCCAAATTATATAACCAACCTTACTGTACCTCAAAAGATGAATGGATGATGGAAATGTGGTATATACACACATTGTTCAAAGTAGAGTTTTACTCAGCCATTAAAAAAATAAAATTATATAATTTTCAAAAAAAATGAATGGAACCAGAAAATACTATGCTGAGTGAAATCATCCAGGCTCAGAAAATCAAGGGTCATATGATTTCTCTCTTAAGCTCGATAGAAAATGAAAACAAACAAACAAAAAAACTTTAGTTAACTGAAGAGAGAGAGAGACCAGTAAAATAATGGAAGGGGACTGAAGAAGGCTACAGGGAGGGAATAAAGGAGAAAAGTGAGCAGCAAAGAAAAAACTAAACCATGCATCTATTGGAAAGAGAGAGTAATCAGTTTGAAATATATCTATTATTGTTTGCATCTAGAATGTTCCCCAAAATCTCATGCATTGAAGACCTTGTCCACAATATGGCAGTATACAGATGTGGTGTTTTGGGGAAGCGATAGAGTTATAAGAACTGTAAACTGATCAGTAAATTAACTCATTTGAGGGGTTGGTAATTTGAAGTAACTACTGGAAAGAGGTGGAAACTCAGCCGGGCATGGTTGCGCACACTTGTAATCCCAGCCTTCTGGTGACTGAGACCAGAGGATTGTGGTTCACAGATAGCCTCAGCTACTTAGTGAGGCCCTTTGCAACTCAGTGAGACCCAGTTTCAAAGTAAAGAATAAAAAGAAAAAAAGGACTGGGGGTGCAGCTCAGAGGTAGAATGCACCTGCGTTCCATCCCCAGTACTGGGGAAAAAAAAAAAAAAGAGGTGGAAACTCTAGTTAGTTGGGAAATGGTTGAAGGAATTAGGGCACTGGAGGAAGGCCGTTGGGGACTATATCTTATCCCTCATCCCTTAGTCCCTGCTCTCTCTCTCTATCTATCTATCTACCTATTTATCTCTCTCTGCTTCCTGGCTACCATGAACTGAACATCTTCCTTCTGCCCAGCTTTTCTACCATGTTGTTCTGCTTCACATTAGGTCCAAAGCATTGAAGCCAGCCTGCCATGGATTAAAATCAGTTGTTGGCCAAGATAAATCTTTCCTTTTTTACTTGTCTCTCTCACATATTTTGGCCCTGGAGATGAAAATTAACTAAGAAAATGTCCAAGGGATTCTTCAAAACAAATTCCTGTTTTCTAATAAAGAAGACTTTACAAGGGTTTTATCTTAACAAAAAGTGAATTTTCCCAACTCATTTTTTTGTGTGTGTGGTACTGGGGTTTCTGGAAGCCCTTCTACCTCTGGGCTAAACTCCCAGACTTATTTTATATTATTTTTATTTGGAAACAGGGTGTCTTAAGCCAGCACAGCTGGCTTCGAACCTGATCTGTCTCCACCACAACAACTGCGGGAATTACAAGCGTGCACGACCACGCCTGGCAAATTTTCCCAACTCTTCTCCCCCTCTTCTATCTACCCTTTTCTAATTAAGAAGAGAAAAGGTGGAGAAGTACTTACATTGGCCAAAGCTAGGGATGTATACCAATGAAATAAAAAGACTTAATCATAAGATTATTGAATGTTTCCTCATTCTTATTTTTTACCACCACACCCACTGGGCACACATATTAAAATTCAGCCTATGTTTATTCTAGTTTTTTTCTGCAGGTTGGAAAGTCCTATCTTTGATCAGGAGGAAACAATGATTTCTTTTATTTGTGTAAGTGAAACTGTTCCTGTCAAAATATAGAAGACCTACAGGGTCCCTCATTCACCAAACTGTATTTTCTTGGTGCTTTCTCTGAGAAATCATCTGCAAATCTATATGAGTAAATAAGGTGACCTAATTAAGGAAATGGGGGGCAAAGAGGAAAATTCACTAATGTGCATCATGTACATTCACAAATATATCAATCACTAAGCCAAACATGAAAAGAAGGGAGAGGGGAAGAAATGGAATCAGAAGTGAAAAGGGGCTAAATGAGTAATGTGTGCATGTATGTCTCTACCATCTTGTATTCCATTAAGATGTATGACTACAGCCAGGTGTGGTGGCACATGCTTATAATCCCAATATTCAGGAGGCTGAGACAAGAGGATCCAGGTTTGAGGCCAGTCTCAGCTACTTAATGAGGTTCTTTGCAAATCAGTGAGACCCTTTCTCAAAATAAAGAATAAAATATAGGGCTGGGAGTATAGCTCAGAGGTAGAATGCCCCTGTGCTTCATTCCCAGTACCACAAAAAACAAAGATGACTATAATACACCAATAATAAAAGTTATATCTAAAAAGTATAAAGCAAATTTATGTTTTGTAGAAAGGAGGTTGAATTTTTACTCAACTGTTATAATTCTTTTAACATATTTATGTTTGCAGCATATTTCTTTATTATTATTATTATTATTATTATTTTAATTTTTTATTGGTGCATTGTAGTGATACATCTTAATTGGATACAAGATGGTGGAGACATTCAAGCACACATGACCCACTTAGAGCACATTTCTTTAAAAAAAAAAATATATATATATATCAAAAAATATATAATCCTTTATCCCTGAAAGGATTGAGGTAAAATGAATGGATATTTATAAAAAATAAAACATATTGGCTTATGAATCTGAGATAATCTTTTTACTAAATTACTCAAATTATTCTTTGCTTCATATAAAATAGGCACTAGTGAGTCCCTTAACATAAAGTTCACTTAACAAGTCCATTATTATCAAAATGGCTAATAGATCCTAAGATTAAGTTATACAGCATAAATACTATTAAATGTTGAATAAATGAAACTCTTCATTGTGTAACCAACTAGCAAGAGACATTTACAAAAACATATTTGAAGCATATTTCAGAGTATGACTGGAATTAATTAGCTTCCAAGCACCACTCAAGGAAATGCTTCCTTGCAAGAGGCTACTTGTGTATAAGGGTTCTAAAAAATGAATAATATGGAGAGATTCATATTGTGCCTATCTTTTTTCTGAAAATTCTGTCCTAAATTAAGTCATCTAATCACTACTCAAGTATAAAAGAAATGGGCTTCTGTGTTTTACTATACAAGTTTAGTTTTTACTTAGAAAATACTTTCTTTAGGAAATTTCTTTAATAAATACCATTTTGTTTAGTGGTATTTAATAGGTTATGTCAATGATTACTATGTATTTTTTAGTAAATGAAGTGTGGGGTAGGAAAGATTTGCTTCTTGCTTGATCTGTACTTTTGATGTTATGTATTTGGCTTTTGGATGCATGGACTTTCTAGATATACATAGCCTTTCTAGAGATTTTTTTTTATTTGTGTGTATAAGGTCTTTATATGATAACATTGCTGTTGCTGACATAAGGAAGTGGGATTCTAGAGATAAAGAAGTTTTTATCCCATAATATCCAGCATAGCAGCTCATATAATGAATCTATATTAAGCCGTATGTGCATTAGTTTAAAGAACATTGTTATTGCCCAATGAAACAATCTTTATACTGCAAATATTTTTGGAACCAGGGAGACTTGCTTTCCAATCTTTTCCTCCATTATGCTAGCTCTGTGGTGTTAAAAGATTCTTTACACTTCTTAATTATTTCATTGTTTTTAAGTATCTGTTATTTGGGAATAATATCATTTCCAAGATAGCTATTATAATTAAAGACAATGCTTCCAGAGTTTTCATATGATGGCTAGATTTGTACTTACCATATACTAGCCATTAATTTTAATAATGTATTGACATACAATTAATATATAAGAAAGTTTACCCTAATATAATATAGAATTAGATCGTTCTTAACAGTTATATATAACTGTGAATTATCACCATTGTCTAACTTTTAAAGATTCTCATTACCCTTAAAAGAAACCTTATATCTATAATTTCTCACTCTAAATTCCTCTAAACATGCACACAAACCCTAGCAACCACTAATATACCTTCTATCTCTGTAGAATTACTTATTAAGAACATTTTGTATTAATGATGTTGCATGATTTCATGAAAACAGGTGGTCTTGAAGACTGGCTTTCATTTAATACATGGATCATCCACTTTATATGTATTTTACTTTATTTTTCTTACCAAATCATATTTTACTGTATAGATCTTCCACTATGTGCTTATTTATTTTCTATATATGAACATTTTATTTTTAAAGCTCAACACAAAATATTTCATTATATAAAATATATCAAGATTAATTAAAAACAGTAAATTGTCCAACGGTAGAAAGACCTGCAAAATATACTATGCTAATGGGTAGAAGGACTCATATTATTAAAGACATCTAGTTACTCTTTAAGTTCAATATTTTTTTCAGGATTCATCATATATTTAAAAGCTGTTTTTTCAAACTTTTATTGTGGTATTACACTTTCTCATAATAAAGCAGTTAGGTGTGATAGTGACATATATGCACATTGTGCTTGGTAGGCTTCTGCCCAGCTCTACCCTCTCTCCTCTTCCCCATTTAAATATGGAGAAACACAATGGTATTCTCACATAATCACATGCCATTGAAGGCTTTTAGGAATATTGTTGAAATGATCATTTGTATACAAAGTTTTTTGGATATGCATAACTTCTTTGGAAGATAAGAAGAGAATTTCTGAGCAATACAACTGTGTGGTAACATATTCAGGAGTTTCCAAATTGTTTTCTGAAGTACCTACAACATTGTACACTACAACAGTCAATGTATACATGTTCTAATTTCTACGTATTCTTGTCAACACACCATTTTCTTAATTTTTATTATAGTCATTCTAACTAGCATAATAATCATTCTAGAAAGATGTAAAAAGCAAAGAACAGTTTCTTCCTTTTTCATAGGTTTATTGGTGCATTGTAGTCTCACATATGTAGTTCATAGTGATGGTGACAAACATGCTCATTGCACTTGGTGGACTTTCCTCCAGCTCCCTGTCCACTCCTTGTTCCCTGTCCAGGATATTGAGATTGGCATTGGTATTCTTTCATATGCACATAATATCCATGGTAGTGATTCTTTCATTGGTCTTCTTCCTTTGCTGCCCCCCCATCCTCCACTAGACCACCTCACTTACTTCACTAGAGTTTCTTCTCCATTATCTGAAGTCCATCTGGTATCCTGATTACTACCTAGCTTCGGCAAATGAGAGAAAACATATTACCCTTCACTTTCTATGACTGACTAATTTCATTTAGCAATATTCTCCAGTTCCATCCATCTTCTTCCAAATTGCATATTGTTCCTCTTTATTGCTGATTAGAACTCTATTGATGTATATCACATATTTTTATAATTCATTTAGCTGTTGATAGACACCTAGGTTAGTTTCATAATTTGGTTATTATGAATTGTGCTGCTTATAAACATGGATATGCATATATACTATAATGTTCTGGTTTCGGTCCCTTTGAAAAGATACCCAGGAGTTATATAGCTGTATCATACGGTGGATCCTTTCCTAGTTTTATGAGAAATCTCCACACTGATCTCCATAACAGCTGACTAATTTGTAGTACCACCAACAGTGGAGAAGAATTTCTATTTCCCTACATTCCCTAGCATTTATTGTTTTGACATCTTGATGATTGCCATTCTAATTGAGTTTAAATTAAATCTCAGTGTAGTTTTAATTTGCGTCTCCCTGATAGCTAATGACATTGAACATTTTTCATATATTTATTGAACATTTTTATTTTTTTTCTGTGAAGTATATTAGTATACTTGCCCATTTTATGTATATGTGTTCTAGTTTCTATACATCCTTGCCAACACACTATTTTCTTCTTTTTTATTATAGTCATTCTAAATAGAATAATCATCATAGAGACATTTATCTTTATAGGGCCGGGTCACATATGTCCAGGCAAATAATAATTTCTACTGACTACTTTTCTTTCCTGTGTGGGACACATTTCAATACTTATTCATATGCCATTGTTTATTTGTCTTGAAACCCAGAATCATTTGACTTAAGCTCTATGTTTTCAATTATTATAGCAAATTTCTGAGTTCCTTTTTATTGATGCATTGTAATTATACCTCTCTTTAATTTTATTTTTTATTTTTACTTTTTTGTGTTACTGGGGTTCCTGGAAGCCCTTCTACCGCCGGGCTACAATACCAGACCCATTTTATACATTTTTTATTTGGAAACAGGGTCTCTTAAAGCCAGCACAGCTGGCTTTGAACCTGCACGATCCTCCTGTCTCCACCTCCCAAGCGCGGGGATTACAAGCGTGTGCCACCATGCCCGGCTCCCTCTTTTTTATTTTTTATTGGTGCAATGTAGTCATACATCTTAATGAAATAAAAGATGGTAGAGACATACATGCACACATCACCCAATTAGCCCTTACCCAGTTCACACCCTATTCCCTTCCCCTCCCTCCTTTCCATGCTTGGCTTAGTTATTGACTTTGTTATGTTTGTTTAAGTACATAATGTACTTTAGAGAGTTTCCCTCTTCCCCTGTCCCATCTCCTCAATCCCCTCACTTAGGTCTCCTTATTTGCTCCTCTATAGGATCTCCTTCTTCATCTAGAGTTCCTCCTGTTACCCATTTCTCCCTAGCTTTCACATATTAGGGAAAGCATCTGATTGCTTATTTTTTGTGACTGACTAATCTCACTTAGCATAATGTCCTCCAGTTCCATCCATTTCTCTGTAAATGATGTAATTGTGTTTTTCTTTATGGCTGAGTAAAATTTCATTGTGTACATATCCCAAAGTTTTGTAAGCCACTCATCTGTTGATGGACATCTTGGCTTGTTCCATAGTTTCACAATGGTGAATTGTACAGCTATGGACCATAGAAACACATGCATTAGTTTAGCACTTTGGTTTCTTTTCTTTTGGGTAGATACCCAGAAATGGTATTGCTGGATCAAATGGTAAGTTCATTCCCATTCTTCTGAGGATCCTCCATACTGTTTTATAAAGTGGTTGCACTAATTTGCAAACCCACCAACAATAACTTAGAGTTCCCACTTCTCCACCAGCATTTGTTGTTGTTTGTGTTTTGAAAGATTACCATTCTAGTTGGATTTAGGTGAAATCTCAGGGTAGTTTTGATTTGCATCTCTCTGAATGACAATGATGTTGAACATTTTTTATGCATTTATTGGCCATTTGAATTTCTTCTTTTGTAAAGTGTCTATCTAATTCACTTGCCCATTTTTGATTGGGTTATTTGTTTTCTTAGTGCTGAGTTTCTTGAGTTCTCCGTATATTCTAGATATTAGTCCTCTATCAAAGGACTAGCTGGCAAACATCTCACATTCTGTTGGTTCTCAGCTGAGGTTCTTGACAGCTAGTACAAGATGGTAGAAGCATACTTGCACACATCACTCATTTAGCCTTTCCCCAATTTTCTCCCCTCCCTCCTTCTTTTGCTTGGCTTAGTGATTTACTTTGATATATTTGTGAATCCACATCATTTACATTAGGGAATTTTCTTCTTTTCCCTCCCATCACAATCAGTTAGGCCTCCTTATTTGCTCATTTATGTTTTTTTCTCCTTCATCTTGAGTTTCTCCTATGACCCTCTTAGCTTCCACATATTAGGGAGAACATCTGATTTCTTAATTTTTGTGACTAACTAATCTCACTTAGCGTAATGTTCTCCAGTTTCATACATTTTTCTGTAATTTCTAACAGGTTTTGTTATCTGCCTTTTATTATTTTGTTTTATCATTCCTATTGCAATCAGTAAACTAACTTTTGTAATAGCTATGATATGACAAAAAGCCACTTTTTAGTGATGTTGGGGCCATCTCACCATGAGTTTATTATTTCTACTGTAAATTCTTCAGGTCTTACCATGGAACAACATTTTTTTTTTTTGAGAATTGTGTGGAGTATAGAGCACACAGTGTCTAGCTTTTTACCACTCTGAGTTACATAATCCCTATCTAAACCATCTGCAATAGTTTTACTCAGCAGGAAAATCATTGATACTTGCTTCTATGAAACGTAATAGTAATGAGTTTGAATCAAACATATTCTTCAAAGTGTATCCATTTCTTTTATTATATTAGCACACTTACTTTTCTGTTATTTCTATTTCTTGAATAGAGGAAGTAATGATAAGTATAGTAAAGACTTTTCATTCGTCCATTGTACATGAAAATAATTATTTAGTAATATTATAAGTTACCTCAAATTTAACTAACATTTTTTTGTGTCATTCACGACCCTATGTTGTTTTCACAGAATCTGGGAATACCTTCTGCCTGTTTCACTTGCTTAAATTCTACCTTGAGATCCCCTAACTTCTATGAATAAAGTTTATAAATGTCTATTTCTTCACCATTTATTTCTTTAGACATACAAAAGAGAGATTACATATACAGCTCTTGAGAATGAAGCAAAAAGTAAAAAATATAAAACAAATTGAGACAAAAATAGATTTCAATGAACAAATAGTATTCCTCTATATTTATTTATGTTAATACTTTTATTAATGCGTTATAGTCTAATATCATAATATATTTCATAGTGATAGTAATATGCATGCAGAAAGCACATGGTGGGCTTCCTTTATATTTTTATATTATTTTTCTTGGTTATGTGAAGAAAATGCATACTTTAAAATATAAAGAAAAGTTTTCAAAAGTTTCAATTAACTTTTAAAATGTATTAAGAACCACTTTTGCAAACTCCAAATATAATGTTGTTTTAAAAAGCATGTTTAGCCTTTCATTTCCTAAGGCTGATTATCTTTTTTGAAAGTACTCAGTAGCCCTTTGTTGTTGTTTTCATGTACTCATTAGTTATATATGTTGTTCTAACTTGTACCCAATAACTATTAGTTGAATTGGACTGAAATGACTTTTAAAAGGTAAAACAAGCGCCGGCTGTGGTGGAGCATGCTTGTAATCCCCATGCTTGGGAGGCGGAAACAGTTTCCAAATAAAAATATAAAAATTAGGTCTGGGAGCATAGCCCGGAGGTAGAAGGGTAGAATGGCTTCCAGGAACCCCAGTACCACAAAAAAAAAAGGTAACACAAACTGTTCTCCTTTCCTCTATCACTTATTTCCCTCATTTTTGCATGTATAGTTTCAGAAAATGTGCTATAATTTGCTTAACAGATTTTTATTTTTTTACATTTATTTATTTATTTATTTATTTATTTATTTATTTACGGCACTGGAGATGGAACCCAGGGACATTCTAACTCCAAGCTACACCCCCAACCCTATTTTTTTATTCTTTATTTTGAAAGAGGGTCTCACTGAGTTGCAAAGGGCTAAGTAACTGAGGCTGGCCACAAACCCAAATCCTCCTGTCTCAGCCTCCCAAATTACAAGTGTATACCACCATGCCCAGCTGCTTAACAGATTTTTAAAGTCTTCATATCAGTTTAAAAATATATAAATTTGAAGTTATTGTATATGAGGGCAACTATATATTCGGGCTATACTTCCCCCTTTGATATGCTGGAAATATACTTTGATACATGTTGGAAAGTTTTCATTACTCTTCCTGGCAATAATTTCTGGTGATTCTTTGTATTTGCTGACTTAATTTTTTCATTGTTTTCACTGAGTTTCTAGCTTTAGCTGCTGTGATGTGAAACAAAGGGAATAGGCAAGAATTCAAAAGCAGATTTTACAAAGATTAAAGAAGTCCAGCATTCATTTCAACTTCCAGTAATATACTGTACTCTATCAGGCATGCTAATTCAGAAATCTTTATCCTAGTGCCAGACAGATAAATGAATATACTATCATGCATATTCATGATTGTATTGAGAAGTAAAAATTGTGCAGTGCTCAACATTTTCTAGTAACTTTGCTATAATTGTACTTCTATGCCTCTACTTAGATGTCAGTACTCAAAAAGCAAAAATAAAATGGTCTATGATCTTTTAGAAAGGTTATCCAGTGAGTTTAGAAGAATGTATGTGATTTGATGTTCAACTAGTTCTATGATTTACAAAAAATAGTTTTCTCTCATTTTAATGTTTCAGAGTAAAATTAAAGCATACTTTCATAGAGAGAGACAATAAGCACCTGACAACTTTACAAATTAAATGAATCTATTCTGATTCATTCATCAATATTTCCTTTAGAATATAAAAAAGACTCTTGTGGTTAAATAAAAATAAATCACTGTTTATTGGCATTTTGAAGGAAATATGAGAAAGAGATTCTATTCCCAACTATTTTTAAGCCAATATTTGTCAACCGTGTATATCCAGTGTAATGCCTTTGAATAATAGTAGAGCTAATATGAAGAAATTTTTTAAAAACTGTGCTATATTCATTTCCTTCCACTTGATTGTTTCCATTGTTTGAAGATAACTGTTTATTCACTTTGCAGCATACAATCCATATGCCTCCTATGGCAACAATAAAGGAAGAAAAAAATGTGTCATGCTACACAGGGCTTTCTTCTTGAACGTAATTAAAATTAACAACAAAAGGTACTTCATAGTGTTTGTGAAAAGTTTGCTTTTCAAAGAAATGTATAAAAAAAGCATCAATAACCCACCATTCTTCTTCCTGTTAAATAGAAGTTAAAGAGTATTAAGGTATCTTTTTGTGAAACATTATTAAGACTGCTTATAATATATTCCAAATTATGTCAAAATGGAAGATAGAAAAAATTGCCCTGTCTGGGTAGCTTAATATTTGTTTGATCTATTAGGTAAAATGACTGTATTAAAAGGATGGGCAAAAATAAACTGAAGAACGGACTCATCGACTAATACTTTTAAAGTGACTTCCACAGATATTTAGAAATATAATAACAGATAAAATTATATTATATTCAGTCAATATATTTTAAATGGAAGAAGTTGATAATATATTGAGCATTGTTATTGATTATGCAATTTGAAATTTCCAAAATAAAATTAAAGGACGATAGCTAAATTTGGATATTAATATGGATTTCTGTGTTAAACTCCATAAAACCTTGTCCATAATACTCCATTTTAGAACCATGATTATTAAAAATTTATTTTTTGAAAGCTAGGTTTTATATTAATATTTGACAGATTTACTTTTAGGTCTTCTTTAATCCTTTCCCCAGTTCAAGATAAATTGCCTTGTTTAAATTGGTTTATCAAGTCCACTTTCATGGTCATTTAACTAAATAAAAACCTATAATGTATGCCTCAAAGGTATTGCCATTTCTACTGTCTGTCCAGCAAAAAAGGTTTAGTACCTATTATTTTGAGATTGATTGGATGATTAGATGGTATTTGGAAGTTAACAAGAAATCATTTCTTAACAATAGCTTCTTTTTGACGTTAAGTACTACAAAATATTACATTAACATTTGTGGTACTAGGAGATTCATATAATTTATAAGAAGTCATTTTTGTAACATCTAAAATTCTGAATGTAATTTACAGAAGCACCTTGTTTCTCTTACTGAGACCAGAACATTGCCTGAAGGTATCTACTGCAGCTTTGTTTAATTATTAAGTATTCATTCAGAAATAGGAATCATGTGGCTCTTCCAATTGTTACTTACCAGTACTTTAGTAACTCAATAGGTTTTAACATATTATCTTCTTTGTTTTCTTTAAACTCAAATGTGTTAGGGCCTCATAAAGAAGGAGTTGATCAATTATAATGTATAGTTTGATGAGTAGGGCCATAGTATTTTCACATACAAATGCAATCATTCTAAGTTTCTCTGTGCTGTCTTCTATAGTTGATGAAATGAAATTATACTAATTTTCTGGCTGACAGAGCCATTTCAAATATTAAAGTAATATTCAACACATTGGGAAAATGAATTTAATGATTTTCTATATGCTTTCTATTAGAGAAGAGCTCTATTCAAGTTTTTCTTCTTACTTTGCGAATCTTTTCATCAAGATTCTTTATAGGTTTATTTTATTTCCTGTTTCACACCATCGCTTACCATTTTCTAGCCACTATTATATCTATCTGCATATGCTTGAAAGTATTTTAATTTTTCCTGTATATTTGGTTGATTATATATCTTTAGACTATAATTATAGCCACTATTAATGAGAACAATATTATTTTCAATTCTCTACTTACTTTTATTGTTGACTTTTTTTTTTTTTTTTTTTTTTGCGGGTCTGGGGATGGAACTCAGGGGCATTCGACCTCCGAGCTACACCCCCTGCCCCATTTTTTATTCTTTATTTTGAAACCGGGTCTCACTGAGTTGCAGACGGCCTCACTAAGTAGCTGAGGCTGTTCACAGACCGCAATCCTCCAGGTCTCAGCCTCCCGAATGCTGGGATTACAAGCATGCGCCACCATGCCCAGCTATTGTTGACTTTCCCCCCCTCTTCTATACAGTAGATGACAACTGCAAGTTCAGTATGAGAGAGGTTATATACATAATTTTATTTGTACATTATAGTCTCATATCATAATGTAGATCATGTTGACAATGGCTTATATTCACACAGTACTTGGTGGCCTCCCCATTTCCCTCCCTCCCAATACCAAGAGTCCAGGTTAACAATGCTATAGTCACACGTATACACATAGTTCCAGGTAGCATTTCCATTAATAAACCTCACCTTCTTCCTCCCCTACCCTTCCTCCCTGTCTCAGCTGAGGTTTATCCTCCATTATCTGGAGTCCTTCTGGTATCCCTAATATTCCCTAGTGCAAGCATATTAGAGCATTTCTTCTATTTCTGTGCTTGGCTAATCTCACTTAACAGAAGGTTCTTCAGGTCTTTTCATCTTCTTAAAAATGACATAATTTTGTTTTTCTTTATTGCTGAGTAGGATTCCATCGTGTGTATTTCCCATAATTTTGTAATCTATTCATCTGTTGATGGATACCTAAGTTGATTCCATAGCTTGGCCACTGTAAATTGTGCTACTATAAACATGGGTAGGCATATGTTACTATAATTCTCTTATTTTAACCTTTTGAAAAGATACCCAGTAGTGGTATATCTGGATTAGATAGTGGATCCATTCCAAGTGTTCTAAGGACTCTCCACACTGATCTCCATAGCAACTAAACTAGTTTGCACTCCCACCAACAATGTAGAAGTTACTATTTCCAATATTTGTTGTTATTTGGCTTCTCTAATCAGTGACTCCATCATGGTTTCTCACCAATTTGCAGTCTTTACTATTTCTTTCTCCACTATTTTCTTTCACTTTGTGCCAGCCTTCCCTAGCATACCCATGAATATTAAAAAGCATCAGGTAGAGTTTTAAAAATAAAGACTTCTTGAAGGTTTATAATCATTCACATTGTAGAGCATATGATTGTATGATAGCCAAGGGAAGAAATAGGAGACTGAAAGATAAATATATAGAGTGTAGGGTAGCAATGAAAGTATCAAATAATAAAAGAGGAGGAACTTATATCATCTGATTGGTGAACAGATTAGAGTAGCAAATAATGACAAATAAATATTAGGTAATATATTCCTTTCTATATATCAGCATATAGTCTGTAAAACACCATTGAATTAGACATTTTTACTGCAAGATATATTCAATGATTATTAAGTTCTTAGTTATGTAACTAATAATTGCATTGAGCACCTTATCTATGCCTTGTATAGAAATATGCAATAGTTTTGTTTTCAGTTTCATAGAGTAATAGTTATCAAAGAAAATAAATGATAGAACTAAAATATATAAATTTTAATTCTACTAATTCAAAGTTGTCAACATTAAAATGAATGGATAAATCCAGGCATAGTGACATTTGCTGCTTGTAATCCCAGTACTTGAGAGGCTGAAACAGGAGGGTCGCAGATTCAAGATTAGCCTCACCAATTTAATGAGACAGTCATCAATTTAGCAAGACTTTTTTCAAAATAAAATAGGGCTCAGATTGGAACTCAGAGGTAGAATGACTCTGAGTTCTATCCCCAGCAACACACACACACACACACACACACACACACACACACACACACACTCGGTGAACCAGAGATTAGAAGAAAATAGTCTTTTAAGTAAGGCCTCAAATTTTGTATAAATACACAGCTCATACAACTTAGTTATAAGGAATTAACAATACAAGTTAAAAAAAGAGCAAGATTTGAAAAAGTTTTAAATGCAGATATGCAAATGTTTAAGAAATCAATGAAAAAGTGATTATCATTATTAATCTTGAGGGAAATGCAAATCTAAACTATACACTTACAAGTATAATTGAAATTAAAGTACTAAACACACAAATGAGTCACAATCATGGTGACTATTATACATTGTTTGAGGAAGTATAAAATGGTAACATAATCTTAGAACAATGTCTTAAATACAAAATTAAATGTACACCTGCCATATGTCATTACAATTATTTCAATAAATACATGTTAGTAAAAGGACATAATATTCAGAGTATCTTTATCATAATAGACAAAAAGGACAAAAACCTTTTGTTTACATCACTGATTAAGGAATGGCTAAGTAATCAGTAATATGCTCAAATGATAAAATACTATTTATTGATAAAATGAAACAAACTACTAATGCTCCTTGTGACATTAATTAAACAAAAAAATCCTACAATATGTCTGGAGTCTTTTGCAAAAGAATACATATTATATGATTTGATTTTCTGACATTATTTATCAAATACACATGATTACTCTGAAAAAAAAAAAAAACCTATCTGAACAGTGATTCCTCTGGTGTGAGAATGAGAGTGAAGACTGACTAGAAAGTAAATCAGAAAAATTCTGGGGTAATAGTAATGGTCTATATCTTTCATTGGTTTTAGTTATACAGGGTATGTGCTTGCAAATACATCTAACATAAGTATGCAATATTTTTCATTAAATATCTATAAACAAGTATGAAAATCTAATGATTGTTGTGCATGCTAAAGTAACTAGGGAAAGTGAACACATGTCTGCAATTACCTTTGAAATGTATAAGCCAATAAGATGGACCAGCAGAGAGAGGTAGGTATACATAGAAGGATAGATACTTGAAGAAACACATGAAGCCTAATAAATGGTAGAATCTAGGTAGGTGGTATACAGGCGATCTTTGTAAAATTATTTCAACTGTCATTTTTTACATGTTTTATAATAAATGCAGATTCACATATATAAAAACATCAACTGAGCAAAGTACCTACTAATGCCAAATGTAACCTCACCTCAGCAATTGCAGTCTTGTAAATCTACCTAGTAAAAACAAGTACACATATTTATCTCTAGACATGTTCAGAAATATTTGAACAGTAATCTTCATTATTTATCTGAACTGGAAATAATTCAATAATTCAAATGTAGATTAATATCATATTGAGTAAATAAGTTGGGGTACATTCATTCAAACGAATACTAACACAGAAAACAAATAAGTTACAATTACAGTGTAAAAGTCAGAATACTGGACACACTATAAGGTTAATGATTAGCAGGAGGCACATGGAAAAATGCCAGAGCTTGGATCTGATTTATAAGTTGGGTAATTGTTACATGAATGTGTTCATTTTGTGGACTGCTGTGGCCTGTGTGCTTTATTAGCTTTTCTGTATATGTTACACTTAAATAAAAATGAATTTAAAAGTCTCTTCTGGTTTTACATATTGCTCATATTTCTCTGAGATCCTATATCTAAAATGTCATCAAATCCTGTTGGCTCTGCCTTCAAACTATGTCCAGAATCTGACTGCTTAACACCACTGTCCATGTTACCACTTTGACCCAAATTTGCATTGTTTATTATCCATTATCAGGATTATTATAATGGATTGCTAAATGTAAATGTACTTCCTACTTCTATATTTGATTTTCTTTCAACTTATTCTTAACACAGTCACCAAAATAATCATGTTGATAAACAATTCAGATCTTGTCCCTGTTGCTTAAAACCCTCTGTGCTGATTAACTTTAATGTATTATCTTGTCTGGGCCACAGGGCCTAGATATTTAGTTAGACATTATTTTAAATGTTTCTGTGAGATGCAGCTTTTGGATGTGATTAACATTTAAATCAGTGGCTTTTGAGTAAATCAGTTTGCCTTAAGTGATGTGGGTGGGGGACATCCCATTTTTTGATGGTTGAAAGCTATTTAAGGAAGAATTGTGCCAGCAGCATGCCTATGGACTCAGACTCCTAGTACTTCCCTGGGCTCCAGCCTGTCTACTCCATCAGACTTTAAAACTTGCCAAGCATCCACAATATGTCAAATAATTCCTTAAAATAAATCTCTTTATATGTACACATGTATATCCTATGAGTCCTGTTTCTCTGAAAAGCCTTCAATAAAACACTGCCCAATGTCTTCTCATCACTGTAGCTGCAACAGGCTCTGCTGCCCATTCATTATCTCTCCAAATCCATCTCCAACTGCTTGCTTCCTCTCTCACATCTCTGTTAGATCTACACTGGCCATCCTGCTGTTACCAGTACACACCAGGCAAGCCCTTGACTTTTGTGTTTGCACTTTCTTTAACCTCTGACTGCAGTACTTTCTTCAGATATCTATCTGGACAGCCTGTGTTCTTTAAAATGAGTGTTGAACCTAAAGACCTTCTAGATAACACTATTTTAATTTCAATTTTTTTTTTCTTTTGTGGTACCAAGGATGGAATCCCAGGAGCATTCTACCTCCAAGCTACACTCCCTAGCCCTATTTTTTTTTATCCTTTATTTTGAAACAGGGTATCGTTAAGTTGCAGAGGGCCTCACTAAGTAGCTTAGACTGGCTGTGAACTTGTGATCCTCCTGTCTCAGACTCCCAAATACTGGGATTACAAGTGTGTGTCACCATGCCCACTGTTCACATGCTCTGCTTTTTATATTCTTTAGTTTTTGATGCTTTACTTACTGTCTGTCTTCCCCACCAGATAATAATATCTTTAGGGGCAGGTTTATTTATTTTTCTTTAACTTTTCCTGTTTTCTGCTGCATCTACAGTTTGATTGTTACACAGTATTTGCCCAATAAACAACTGATGATTAAATGAATAAAAATAAATAGAAGTATACTTCAGAAACTAGACGTCTTAGGCTAGAGTAGACTAATGTTTATGATGCTTTTTATTTCTTTTTCCCCTTTTCTTGCTTTTTTTATTAAGGAGTACATTATGGTTCTATGTAATAGCAGGATTCATTTTTACTCATTTGTATGTACATATACACAACTTTTTCACTTGTATCCCCTGCTATCTCTCTTTCCCTTTTCTTCTCCCTTACCTTGGACCCCTACTTCTACTCTACTGGTCTTTATTTTATTTTCATGATGTCTTCTTCCTTTCTTTTCTTTCTTTACCTCTAGCTTCCACATAAAAGCAAAAACAAATGACCCCTAACTTTCTAAGTCTCGCTTTCTTAAAGAAAGGATGGATGAGTGGAGTTACTTTGTATAGTTCATTCACTTTTATCATTCTTCCTTTCCCCTACCTCACCTCAATAATTGAAGACAACTGAATTTAATTTGCATCTTTGATAATTCATTCAGTATTTCTATTTCTCAGCTTTCAAATACAGTCAATTGAAAAATGTATTTGCTCTCACTTTTCCTAAATATCTTTTCTGAAATTACTCTTATTCTCTATTCTTTGCAAGTTTCAAGCATTCATAAATGTGATTCAGTATTTTTTGGTGAACAAAAGTATCTTAATTCCCTTAAAACCCTCTTGGAAGTTAAGTGATTTCCAATTTAACAAGAAAAATGTTTAATCCCACAGTGAGAACTGCTTGTGATCTCAGTATGTCTTTAAACAGACACCAAAAGCAAGGTGAAAGATTTTATCTGTAAGGTAACAATCAGCAATGATAAATTCCAAAATAAATATTATTGGATAATTTAAATAGATAATTGCTTAAAATATGTAGATAAGATACATTTGGGAAATATTTTAAGATGAGTTGAACTGTGAAATCTTTTCAGAATCTTTGTTGCCGGTCGTGGTGGCGCACGCTTGTAATCCCTGCGCTTGGGAGGCGGAGACAGGAGGATCGCGCTGGTTCTGAGCCAGCCTTTCTGGCTTAAGAGACCCTGTTTCCACATAAAAAGGTAAAAAAATAGGTCTGGGAGTGTAGCCCATGGGAGTGTACCCTGGAGGTAGAAGGGCTTCCAGGAACCCCAGTACCAACAAAAAAACAAAAAAAACAGAATCTGTTTGCTATAGAAACACCTCATCTTAAGTTTGTAGATAAACTGAAATGCATGAAAAAATTGCTTAGTCCCTTCAGTGTTTCAAGAAACATGTATCTTACTTTGACTAAAAATGAACAGGTTTAGCAACAAAAATATGTACCACATAATCTTGGGTTTCTTAGTTTCCTAAGGTACTCTTTGTAGCAGGTATGTATGATCTTTCATGAATGATGTTGGCATCACTTCCCTAAACTCCAGTAATTTATAAGAACTTCATATTTATTTTAATCAATTTATTTCACTCATGTATTAATAACTTTGCTGTCTGCACTATATACACTCTCACTCATTTTTCTTTCAAGATCTGTCACGGTATTTTTTTTTATCATATTGCTCATGAATAAGATTGGCACGATGTCATGGGAAAAGTAAGCAATTCTAATTGTCTTTAGGATCATTTTTGGGATAATTCAGAGTTTTAAAAAAACACATATTTTAAAGATAAAAACCCAACACAGAGTGCTGAGTGTTTTTTTTTTTCTCCCCTTTTTTTTTTTTTTCTGGTACTGGGTATGGAACTCACGGGCATTCTACCTCCAAGTTACACCTCCAGTCTGCAGCCTATTTTTTATTCTTTATTTTGAAAAAAGATAATTTTGCAATGAGTTGTAAAGGAACTCACTAAGTAGCTGAGGCTGGCCACTAATAAAAATCCTCCTGTCTCAGCCTCCCAAATGCTGGGATTACAAGTGTGAGCCACCATGTCTGGCTACAGAGTGCTGGATATTGTTGTTACCATTCTTTATGTAATCACTTAGAAAGAATCCATATCATTTTTTGCCTTTAGTCATTCTTTTTTGCTTGTTTTTTTCCTTATTTCTCTTCTCATCAATAGATATTTTTCCATTGAAAATCTTCTATAATGAATTATAAATTGTTCTAGAAAACAAATATATGAAATTTGTGGGCAGAAAACATATTTATTTATTTATATATATATATATATATTTATTTATTTATTTATTTATTTATTTATTTATAGTACTGGGAATTTAATCTACCTCTGAGGTATACAGCCAGCTTTTTAAATTTTTTTATTTTGAAAAAGAGTCTGGGTAAGTTTCTGAGGATAGCCTCAAACCTGTAATCCTCCAGTTGCAGCTTCCCAAGTACTGGGTTTGCAGGTATGTACCACACTGCCCCACAGGGAACACGTCTGAAGACAGTATTGTGGCAAAGATAGTAATAGCTGCAAAGCTCAGTGTGAAGGCCTTGGCTTTACCTCAAGTGGGCAGGCACATGAGATTTTGCCGTTGTGCATGGGAAAAAACAAGTAAAATTAATAAATTGATGGTATATAAAAATGAAAAATAATTTTAAAATGTCAAAGTGTTCTTGAATTAATTTGTCATGCTTGTCATGTGAAAATCCTTCATGCTTTTTAGATGGATTTTATGTGATCACAAAACTATAGAATTTATTTGAACAAAATATGTATTAGCACCCAATATGCTGACAATAATTATAGTCAAATGTTGATTAGACAAAATATTACAAATGTTTTTTTAAAAAGTTTTATATAAACCAAGCTCTCTATAGACCATAAGTAATTCTTTGAAGTGGAAAATAAGATTTGCTTAGTGGTACAGAGTATAAGTTTAATGCATGAGAGCTGGAAAATGATGTTTAACCTTGTAGCTATTTAACTTTCATCACAGTTCAAAGTCTTCTTCTATTGAAATATATGCTCCTTAGTGGGTAAATGTTAGATTTCTTTCTTAGGTATTAACTTGGATGGTTTGCTATTAAAAAGCTAGATTATAGTAATAAGTATCCATGTGTTCCCCATTAGAAGTAATTCAAATTTCAAAATCTAACACCGTGTGTTAGAATAAGGTCTTTGCATGGTGCTCTTTTATGTATTAATTTTTATATATTAATTGTTAAATCACATATACCAAAATTTGACTTACATTAAAATATGTTATTACCATTGATCTTATTTTTGTGAGAGTTTCAAAGTCAAATTATAGTCTAGATAAAGGTTTACAAATTCTCAGATATTCAGTTATATAAATGAATAAGAGTCAAAAATAGATATATAAACTTCATAAATGTTAAAACTAATAAATAGATATAGCATCATACTATAAACTAGGAAAAATAATTTCCATAGTAGTGAAATTAAAACAGACCACAAAATATAGACAGATAGCTAATTTTCCTACTCAAAGCAAATGAGCACATTTGTAAAGAACCCATTTGTACCCTACTGTGATACTCTAGGGATTTTTATAAACCAGAGAATAAGAAAATAATTCCCTTTGTACCTCTTTCCAGAACTGTGAATCAACATTGTTATCAAAGTTAAAGAAGAAACTGAACCAATTATACCAAGCTGTATTTTTAATTTTGGACCATTTGCTCTTGAGTAATTGAATAATGAAGATTAGAGAAGTCGGGAAAAATTATGAACCATTTTTTTAGTTTTGGAGCAACTGATACTGAAAACTCAGTTCTTGCTTCCAGAGTCATTTAAAATAATTGTGGACAAGATTTTACAAAAAATAGAAAAAAAAAAGAAAAAGAAAACAAGTGAGGAGTTAGAATAAACTAGCTCAAAAATAACTGCTTTCCCAAACATCATTAGAAAAATAAAAAAAGGATGAGAGGTGATTTTGAAGGTAAAATTTGAAGTAACTAAGCTCCAGGTGTCTTTGTTAGGAGACATAATTGATGTTTACATGGTACTATCCTTGAGATAGCATTCCTCAGACCCACCTCACTGGTACCAGTTCATCATTCCTGTAATCCGTAAACTGAAGGACATACTAATAATGCTAATCTCATTTTCTTCACAATTAGGGAATGGAAAAGAAGAGGAAAAATAACTAAAAAGAATAAAAGTACAACTTTAAAATAAGTCACTCACCTGCTGGCTGAGCAGCAAGCTTCATACTCAAAGCATAAAATAGACCCTCCTTTCACAATTATTATATGCACAGAAAAGTATATTCAAAACTACAAAAACAGTGTCTGGCAAAGTAAGTAACCCTAATTCTATTTCTCACTGAAATAGCTAGTTACCTCTAAATTATAGAACAAAACAAAGCAAATCAAAATAAACAAAAAGGTAAGAATGGGTACAAATTATTGGGACATCATAGGACATAGTAGGCAGAGAAACTCAGAGAAAACTATTTCGTTATATATAAAAACCAAGTGATAACAAATCACACGGAATATAGTGGCCTACAGAAAATAATACATCTTCTTCCTCTAAGAATGCTGAATGAAAGAAAATGCCACTTATGCCCTTAAAATCAGAACAAAAAGACTAATTGTAAGGGATACACTAAAAGGGGTCAATAGGACCTATATAGTTTATCTCCCACTTAAATAAGAAAATAAAATGCACAGAGAATATAAGACAATAAATTAAAAAAAACACAAATTGTGTAAAAACTATCAGTGGTCAAAATCTTTAAAGTATATAACTGATTAAATTATTTGTTCATTTAAATTTTTATTAACTAATGTATTTTACTTTCTTTAATACGTATATTTGAGCATATATCTTGTCAGAGTGATAGAATATGGAAATAATGCATTAAGCAAAATCAGACATAGTCCTCATTTGTGTGAAACTTTCTTTCTGGACAAATATATAAATGTAAAAGAGTAACTATGGTAGGTTTCATAGAGGAGAGATGATATTATAAGTATATGAAAGAATTTAGCCTTTCTTGTGATAAAAGAAAGCTTTCTTAAGGTTGAATTTTATGCTACAAGATGATGGGATTTAGTTCTATAACTAAGGAAGAAAAAAATTACATGCATATGCAAATTCATATTGTAGAGACATGATGGGAGACATGAGAAACTAGAGATGGCCATGTAACTAAAAATAGTTAACCACTGAAGTTTTTGCTAACAACATTTGAATGACAGCTTCAAAAATCTCTTGGAAGAATACTGAAGATCTCATTTCTCATTTTTTAGTAAATATGTGCTAGATTACACAAAAGTATCTTTCTGTTTGAAGGAAAAACCTAATTTTAATTTTGAAGAAAATATGGAAACATATCTTCAAAAATTAATCAAAAATTTAATGACAAATAAGCAGGAAAAATAGAAGAAAAAATTAAAATCCTGAACTATAAGCAATAAAATGACAATGGGGCAATTGAACTGATATTTTGATGGCCTTGAAAAGTAAATAATAGAATTTACCATCATATAATATTTACCCACAGTGTGTTCCAACTTCCAAATGAGAATGAACCAGAAGTAAACTATTGTCACTATCATGTTTGCTATGGGACCAAGAGGAGACCTTCTCTTTACAATAGAATAGTGAGAGATCTATAAGAAAAAAAAAGTCTATAAATATGTTCTTTAAATTTCTCTATGCTCCAAATATTTATATATTTATCCTGTATTTTATACATATTGTTATTGAAAATAAATGGTATACATTTAAACTGTACTTGGTGCCCTCTCCTCCCCACCCCATCTTCCCTTTCTCCTCCTCCCACCAATGATTGTCCAGGGTAACCATGCTATATATATACTTTTACAAATTTTCAGATGTAGATCCTCATTAATCAAGTTAAGCCTTCTTCCTCTCCTATCTTTCCATTCAAACTTTGCTGAGATTTCCCTTCCATTATCTGGAGTTCCTCTAGGCTGCCTATTTTGGGCATATTAGAGGAAAGACATGTCCCTTCTCCTTCTGTGCTTGGCTGATCTCACTTAGCATAATGCTCTCCAGGACTTTCCATCTTCTTGCAAATTTTATGATTTTGTTCTTCTTTATAGCTAAGTAGAATTCCATTGTGTGCATTTCCCATAATTTTGCAATGCATTCATCTGTTGATGGAGACCTAGGTTGATTCCATATTTTAACTATTATGGATTGTGCTGCTATGAACATGAGTATGCATATCTTACTGTAGTTCTTTGACTTCAACCCCTTTGGAAAAATATCCAGGAATGGTAGAGCTGGATCATATGGTGGATCTTTTCCCAGTTTTCTAAGGAATCTTCACACTGATCTCCATAGCAGCTGAACTCGTTTTCACTCCCACCAACAGTGTAAGAGTTTCTCTTTTCCCACATCCTCCCCAGCATTTGTTGTTATTTGATTTCTTTGTGCTTGCCACTCTGACTGGGGTTAGACGGAATCTCAGTGTAGTTTTTATTTGCAGCTCCCTGATGGCTAATAATGTAGAACATCTTTTTATGTATCTATCGGCCATTTGCATCTCTTCTTTTGTAAAGTGTCTCTTCAGTTCAATTGCCCATTTCTTGATTGGGTTGTTTGTTTTGCTAGTGTAGAGTCTTTTGAGCTCTTTGTATATTCTAGATATGAGCCCCTTACCAGAGTGGTGGCTGGTAAAGATCTTTTCCCATTCTATAGGTTTTCTCTTTAAGTTATTGATGGTTTCCTTTGATGAGAAGAAACTTTTTAGTTTGATGCCATTTCGCTTGTTAATTCTTGCTTTAATTTCCTGAGCTTTAGAGGTTTTGTTGAGAAAATTACTGCCTGTGCCAAAATGTTGTAGTGTTGAGCCTATGCTCTCCAATAATAACATCACAGTCTCTGGTCTAATTTCTAAGTCTTTGATTTATCTTGAGTTGACTCCTGTGCATAGTGAGATGTAAGGATTTAGTTTCACCTTTCTACAAATGGATAGCCAGTTCTCTCAGCACCATTTGTTTAAAAGGCTGTCTTTTCTCCAGCGTATGAGTTTGGATGATTTGTCAAAGATTAATTGACTATAGATGTGTGGATTTTCTTCTGTATCTTCTATTCTGTTTCACTCATCAGTATACCTGTTATTGTGCCAGTATCATGCTGTTTTTACTACTATTGCTCTATAGTATAATTTGAACTATGGAATTGTTATGCCTCCTGTGTGATTCTTATTGCTGAGAATTGTTTTGGCTATTCTGGGTCTTTTCTTTCTCCACATAAAGTTCCTGCTTGATTTTTCTAGGTCTATGAAGAATGTTGCTGGTATTTTAATGGGAATTGCATTGAATCTCTAGATCACTTTTGACAGAATGGTCATTTTGATGATATTTATTCTGCCTATCCATGAGCATGGAAGATCTTTCCATCTTTCAAGGTCTTCTTCAATTTCTTTCTTTAATATTTTATAGTTTTTGTTGTAGAGGTCTTTTACATCTTTGAATACTTTATTTCCTAGGCATTTTATTGGTTTTGACGTTATAGTGAATGGAATTGTTTTCTTTATTTCTTTCATTGTGGATTCATTGTTGGCATAAAGAAAAGACACTGATTTCTTTAGGTTGATTTTGTATCCTACAACTTTGCTGAATTTGTTAATCAGCTCCAGAAGTCTTTTGGTTGAGTTCTTTGGGTCTTCCAGATAAAGGATTATGTCATCTGCAAATAAGGATAATTTTAATTCCTTTCTTCCTATGTGAATTCCTTTGATTTCCCTCTCTTTTCTTATTGCAGTGGCAAGAGTCTCAAGGATTATATTGAAAAGGAGTGGTGATGGTGGGCATCCTTGTCTTGTTCCTGATTGTAGAGGAAATTGTTGTAGTTTTTCCCCCACTCAATATAATGTTGGCTTTGGGTTTACAGTATATTGCCTTAATGAAGTTGAAGTACATTCCTTCTATCCCAATTTTCTGCAGTGTTTTTAACATGAATGGGGCATTGGGTTTTGTCAAATGCTTTTTCGGCATCTATTGCTATGATGATGTGTTTTTTGTTCTTGGTTCTATTCATGTGGTGAATAATATCTATTGATTTGCATATGTTGAAGCAGCCTTGTTTTTCTGGGATGAAACCAACTTGGTCATGGTATATTGTTCTCTTGATATGGTTTTGAATGCGTATGGCTAGTATTTTGTTTAGAATTTTTACATCTATGTTCATGAAGGATATTGGTCTATAATTTTCCTTTCTTGAGGTATCTTTATTTGGTTTGGGGATTAATGTGATACTGGACTTGTAGGAGGAATTTGGGAGCATTCCATCTCTTAGAGGTGTCAGCAGGTTCATGCATGTGTAAGTAGTATTTTGTTGTTGATGTTGTTGTTGTTGGGTTTTTTGTACCAATGGTGAGAGGAGAAAATAGCTGGAGTAATGGGTATAGAACTAAAGTAGAGGATATGATTGTGTAAGAATTTATATATGATAAGGTAGAGTCTGATTGAGAATGAGAGATGGTGAAATAATAGGATTCTTGTAGTTAGTATATTTAGTTATAGAGATATAAAATAGCTTGAATACAAATCAAGAAGATACAGTAAGGGGAAAAAAGTTTTGAGAGGAGATAGTAGATAGAATAGAGGGAGGGAGCTTGTAAAAGAAATAAGAGAGGGAGTAAACAAACATGCATAAAATAACAAAACAAGCAACAAAAACTAACAATTGTAAGAGTAAATCAAAGATAAAAATCCATACAAAAATAAAAAAGCAGTACTTCTAACTTACATATATAGGGCCCATATAATGTGTGCTCACTATACTAGATTCTGGGGAATGTTCCAATATGTCTCATTTGCTTTGTAACCTATTGTCAGCTTTTGGACATACTTTATGAGTGTTTGCACTCATTTCTCACCTCTGACAACTTTGTGCTCAGGTGTCAGGTCAGTGGGTATCACTGTAAATGAGTTCTGTGTAAGCTCAGGGTTCTGTTTTTCCATCCTGGGCTCTGCATTTCAGGCATAGGGCTCTGTGCTTTCTGGCCCTGTGCTCTGAATTTTCTGGCCCTATGTTCTGTGCTCTCTGTTCTTGGACGCTGAATCATCTAACTTTGGACTCTAGGCTATCAGGCCCTGGGCTCCACACTCTCTGGCCCTAGGCTCTGTGCTGTCCACACTGGGTTCTGTAATCTATGGCTTTGTGCTCTGCTTTTTCAGGCCATCAGCTATTTGTGTTCAGTATGATTATTGAGAGATGGTTTTTAATACCTAACATTTTGAGATTTAACTTCTGTTTGAGGTAGTGTTTGTTCTTCTTTGCTCAGTTGCTTTCTGGGTGAAAATTTTTGTTTCTGGCATGTATTACTTATTTTTGTTTTTGTAGTTAATCTCTGAGTATTTTCTCTAGTACTGATTTAGAAGACATAAAATTTTCCAGCTTCTCTTTGTTGTGGAAGACTCTTATTTCTCCATCTAATTTGGTTTGCCTCTGAATGTCACTTGGTCTTTTGTTTTTGTTGCCTTTAAAATTATCTCCTGCCAGGTGAGGTGGTATATGCTTGTAATCCCAGCATTTGGTTGGCTGAGACCACAAGATCATAGATCATGGATAGCTTCAGCTACTTAGTGAGGCACTCCATAACTTAGTGAGACCCTGTTTCAAAATAAAGAATAAAAAATAGAGCTGGGGGTATTGTTCAATGTTCGAATGCCCCTGGGTTTCATTCACAGATGTGAAAAAAAACAGATTCTCTCCTTAGCTTCTACATTTGTTAGTCTGACTATTATGTAGCGTGGTGAACCTTTTTTCTTATCTTGTCTAACAGGGGTTCTATAAATTTTTCTACCTGTGTACCGACCTCTTGTTTTATGTTTGGAAAGTTTTCTGACATTACTTCTTTGAGAAGATTGTTGATCCCTTTAGTTTCACCTTCTATATTTCCTATTCTATGCCAATTGTTTTTAGGTTAGCTCTTTTAAAATGGGCCCATATTTCTTCAAGGAAGAAAGATTTTTTTGAGGAATGACAGAAATTTTTCTGATTATCATGGGACTTTATGATTATATATTTCTGTCAAAACTCATTATATTGTACATTTTAAATGTTCATAGCATATTAACTATAAAACATCCTTTAAATTACTATAAAAAGTTAAATTAAATAATTTGAAATTGTTTGAATAGTTTATCTACAAGCTAATTATTATTATTATTATTATTATTATTATTATTATTATTAATTTTTGGTGGTACTGGGGTTCCTGGAAGCCCTTCTACCTCAGGGCTACACTCCCGGATCTATTCTAAATTTTTTATTTTTGGAAACAGGGTCTCTTAAGCCAGCGGGGCTGGCTTCGAACCAGCGTGACCCTCCTGTCTCTGCTTCCCAAGCATGGGGATTACAAGTGTGCGCCACCACTCCCGGCTCTACAAGCTATTTAAATAGGCAGATACATAATATGTAACTTCACAAATAATTGCATAAATTCCTTTATATTAAATAATTGTATTTGTTTCACCTAGAAGACTGCTAAAGCATATATATAAATGGTATTTGAAAATAGTTGCTACAGTACCATGCTATTTGCATTGTAAATTGTGTAATATTTTATCTCAAGTAAAAAAAATCTGCAAAAATATGTGTGAGGCTCTGTTTCATAAATAAAAAATAAAAGGGCTGGGCATATAGGTTGGACATAAATGCCCCTGAGTTCAATCCTCCATACCAGAAAAACAGCTAGAAATAAAAAAGAAATACACTAACAATATTTAATTGCATTTTTGGTAAAAAGACCCCCCCCAAAAAAAAAGGATAACCTAGTGCATACTAATAGAAAATTGACTATTTTATAGCTTACAAAAAGTATGGGCATGGAGTTCATGTTGCTTGTATTAGACTGTGTGCAACAGTGGCAAATTATGTAAACTTCTGTTTTCTCTGTGAAATGTGAGTGACATTAATGCATCATAAATCCATCTCTTTCCAAGTGGCTTGAATCCAGTTATTTGATGTTTTCACCACTTGGCTGTTATAGATTTGCACACTGATTAAGGCTAGTGATGAGCACCTAAAATGAAAAGCAAATAATCCAGAGAAAAGGACAAAGCTAAATGCTACAACCTGGGAAATCAAGCCATGCTGGGGTCTAGCCCTAGCAAGAGTCGGGGGTCTGCAGTGGTGGAGTGAAGAGTCAGCAAAATTCGGAGGAGAAACAGCACACAGATGCAATGGAGAGTGAAGCTGCTCTATTTACTTTCGGTTTAGGCAAACATTTTATACTTTATTTTTTGGCTATGTTCTATTCTTACAATTTTTTTCTAGAATTAATCCATCAGTAAATATACAAAGAACTAATACATCAAGGCAAGGTGACAGACGGCCAGTTTCTTTTTCAAGGAAACATTTCCTCTTACCAGCAACCATGGAAAACATATCAGGAGCTTATTATTTACTAATATAATATCAAAGTAATATCCTATGCTAAGCATTATACTCTCTGATTAATATACATCATTGTTTTTCAATCAATAGGCACTACTAAGGAGAGGAACGGTTCATACTTTCCCATGTCCAAGGCTGTGCCCGGGTACCCATCTATTCTGTTGCTGTCCACGTACCCATGGTACAACCAAAAAGGGGGTGGGATTACTGGGGGGTCAGTAGCCACTCTACCCTAGCCTACCTCTGATTAAATAAATATGCTGGCTTTTTAGAATTCATGACGGTGGGAACAACTTGTCTTGGCTCTGTTTTAGGTGTATTGTTAATATTTCCTTGGGAAAAATCTGGAGAGGATTGGTTGCCTTTAAGGCTTGTTCTGCTTGTTATTGTCTGAGTCTTCATAGAATTCTTGTTAGATCAGTCATTGGAAATTTAGGTGCAACTCATACACAAATGTTACAGTTTCAGGGAGTAAATCTTGAATTATTTTACACAATTTGAAACCATTAATAACATAAGTCTCAGGTATCTTTTTGGTAACAAAGCCAATTCCAAAATATCCCCAAATTCCTATGCCTAATACTATTCCCCAGAAGGAGATGCTGTGCACCTGTTCCAGGGAATGTCTGCCATGCAGCATTTCTGCTAAAATGAGCCTTGCTCAATTTTAGACTGGGAAGAAGGCGCAGCAAAGCCAGAGTTAAGAAACTTAACCATAGCTGCTGTAGCTGTATTTTTTGTTTACCTTGTTAGAATAATTGCCTGTCCAATTCAGATAAATACATAAGCAATGCCACATGTTGCTTTACCTTATGCTTTTAAATTTTTATTAGTCTAAAGTTGTTTTTTTTTTTTTTGGTGGTACTGGGGTTCCTGGAAACCCTCCTACCTCTGGGCTACACTCCAAGACCTATGCTTATACTTTTTTTTATTGGAAACAGGGTCTTTTAAGCCATCATGGCTGGCTTCGAACCTGCGTGATCCTCCTGTCTCTGTCTCTCAAGCATGGGGATTACAAGCATGGGCCACAACGCCCAGCAGTCTAAAGTATTTGTAAATCTCTAAAAATGTATACTGCACAACTACCAATTAGCATTGATTGAGTAGAACAGTACAATTATTTGAAAATACGTATCTAACCAGGAGTGGTGACACACACTTGTAATCCCAGAATTCGGGAAGGCTGAGACCATAGGATCACAGTTCACAGGTAGCTTCAGCTACTTAGTGAGACCCTCTGCAACTCAGAGCCTTTTTCAAAATAAAGGATGAAAAAGCAGGGTAGGTGTTATAGCTCAGAGATTGAATGCCCCTTAGTTCATCCCAAGACCCACCAAAAAAAAAAAAGTATGCATCCATTTATAAATGTAATATTTACTGAATTTCTACCATTTTATATGGCAGAATTCAAATATTAAAACATACAGAACCCTCAATTTCTTTTCTAAAAGACTTTATCTACTCAGCAAGAGGATTTATATTTAAAAATAATTTACATAAAATAAAAGTAAAATAGATTTGTATGCCATCAGAATAAATTATACATATAACACCAACAAACAATGCTAACAAAACAGGTCATTTTTCCATAATTATTGCTGGTAGAAGCTTAAAAAATATTACAGGAAAAAAAATGACTTTTTAGGTGAATGCAATGGCACACACCTGTAATCCCAGTATTTCAGGGGCTGAAACAGGAAGATTGAAGGTTTAAGACTAACCTAAACAAGTTATCAACACTCTCAGAAACCTAGAGAGATCCTGTTTCAAATTGGCTCTTGAAAAATGATGAAACAAAACAAAAAAATTTTCCATTTGAGAAAGGAATAAAAGCCTGTAAAAATATACACAAATAATATAATGATATTTTCAGGATTTATAAAATACTAATGTAGAGATTGTGATGCCTCTGGCATGGTTCTTATTGCTGAGGATTGCTTTGGATATTCTGGGTTTTTTTCTTTCTCCATATAAAGTTCATGACTGATTTTTCTAGGTCTATGAAGAATATCATTGGTATTTTGATAGGAATTGCATTGAATCTGTAGATCACTTTGGCAGAATGACCATTTTGATGATATTTATAATGCCTATCTATGAGCAAGGGAGATCTTTTCATCTCCCAAAATCTTTAATTTCTTTCTTTAATGTTTTATAAATAGAGCAATAGTAGTAAAAGCAGCATGGTACTAGCACAACAACAGGCATACACACCAATGGAACTGAATAGAAGATACAGAAACAAACCCACACACCTATAGTCAATTGATCTTTGACAAAGGGGCCAAATTCATATGCTGGAGAAAAGAAAGCCTTTTCAAAAAATGGCGCTTTTTGTAGAAAGATGAAACTAAATCCTTACCTCTCATTATGCAAATGAATCAACTCAAGATGGATCAGAGACTTAAAAATTAGAACAGAGACTGTGAAGTTATAAGAGGAAGGCATAGGCTCAACACTTCAGCATGCAGGCACAAGCAGTAACTTTCTCAACAAGATCTCCAAAGTGCAGGAAATTAAAGCAAGAATTAACAAGTGTGATGGCATCAAACTAAAAAGTTTCTTCTCATCAAAAGAAATCATCAAGAACCTAAATAGAAAGCCTACAGAATGGAAGATCTTTACAAGCCCTCAATCTGATAGAGGACTAATATCCAGAATATACAGAGCTCAAAAGACTCTACACTAGCAAAACAAACAACCCAATCAAGAAATGGGCACTTGAACTGAAAAGACACTTCACAAAATAAGAGATACAAATGGCCGATAGATACAAAAAAAGGTGTTCAACATCATTAGCCATTAGGGAGATGAAAATAAAAACTCTGCTAAGATTTCACCTAATTCTAATCAGAGTGGCAAGCACAAAGAAATCAAATAACAACAAATGCTGTGGAGGATGTGGGAAAAGAGAAACTCTTTTACACTGTTGGTCGGAGTGCAAACTAGTTCAGCTGCTATGGAGATCAGTGTGAAGATTCCTTAGAAAACTGGGAGTAGATCCACCATATGATCCAGCTCTACCACTCCTGGATATTTTTCCAAAGGGGTTGAAGTCAAAGAATTAGAGTAAGATATGCATACCCATGTTCATAGCAGCACAATCCATAATAGCCCAAATATGGAATCAACCTAGGTCTCCATCAACAGATGAATGGATTGCAAAATAATGGGAAATACACACAATGGAATTCTACTTAGCTATAAAGAACAAAATCATGGAATTTGCAAGAAGATGGAACGACCTGGAGAACATTATGTTAAGTGAGATCAGCCAGGCACAGAAAGAGAAAGGACATAAGTTTTCTTTAATATGCCCAAACTATGGTGTATTAGGAATACTAGAGAGACTCCAGATAATGGATGGGAAATCTCAGAAAAGCTAGAATGAAAGGATAGGAGAGGAAGAAGGCTGAGGTTGATTAATGGAGGAACTACATTCCAATATGTGCAAAAGAATGAATGAAGCATGGTCAAACTGGACACTCATTGTTGGGAGGAGGGGGTAAAGGAAGTGGGGAGGGAGGCACCAATCACTGTCTGAATATATGCCATTTTCAATATGATCCGCATGAAAATTAAAAATATAATATAATATAAAATACTAATGCAAATGATTTTGCAGTGTATAAATCAGAATTAAGAGATTTCTTGCTAAAAGTTCTTTTGTTGCATGTTTGCATAAATAATGACCCATAAACAAATCTGCTCTTTCTTTTTTCAATGATAATTGGAATCAATATATAATGAAGAATTTTAATGACTATTTGGAGCCATGTAGATTGAAGATATTAAATTCAAAATCAAAAGACATTTAGTTTTCTTTTCTGACTTCATCTTGACGTCCAGGTGTCTTCATAATTTAATTGGCAAATTAAGTGATAAAGAAGCTTGATTAATGTACTAAACATTTCACTTGATTTTTTGTGATTTCTATTTAATTGTTTTTCTAAGAGGTCACAAGTTTATTCAGCTTTAATTTTAGATACTTTTCATGAGGATTAGAATACACCAAAATTACAAAATTTTCCATTACACTGTATGTGTATTTAAGGTACAGATCATTGTTGACAACCTTGTTGTGGCTTTCTATCTTGAAGATATATTTTGCTATATCAGGAATGTGAAGTTCATCTATAAATATCCCCATACAAAAAATATGCTTAAATATGGCTTGAATGCAAAACTCTTCTCCACTAAAGCAATTCATTAGTAAATGTCAATTCTTTTTTCTCTTCTTGATTTTTGACAGGTACTCTGACAGCATTCAGTATAACAAAGGAATAGATATGCTTTATATGACTATATCATTAGATAAAGAGGAAGGAACAATTTATAAAATACATTTTAAATATGGAAACTCTATTCACTACCATGAGTAAAGAGATTTAAAATTCCCTGAGGTTATCTAGTCAAACATTTTTATTTTACAGATGAGAAAAGTAAATTTCAAGGCTTTAAGGGATTTCCACTGGGTAAATAACCCTGGACTTACAGTGCAGTATTGCTTCAATGGCATCATGCTGCTTACACATTTGCTTATAAAATACCTTCCATAATTTGAAAGAGCACTATATGAAAATGCACATCCTGATTTGAGGTGTCATGTGAGGACTTGAAGAAATACTGCAAGTGTTCTTGGAACCCATGACAAAATCACCTAATAAAAAGAAAATATTTTTAATACACCAGTCATCACTAACCTTGGATGATATGAAAGGAAATTCCATTTTACAATTACAAAATATCCTTAAGTTTATTGTAGGATAAATCATTACACAACACTAATCTGGATTAGGCAAGTAGTTTATAGTGTGATCATAATTTTTTAAATGAGAAAAACAAGGCAGCCAGATTTAAAATAAAAAATAAAAACTTTCTCGGTATCACGTAGGTTGAAAATGGTAGTAGATCCGGAATTAGAAATAAAATAGTGATCTTAATCACTACACATTGGCACTCAGGTCTCTGAAGACGTCTTTCTAAGCCTTACAAATTGGAGTTCTATCTAGATACAGGCATGGCTGCCTGACCCCAGACAATATCTTTCTTTCCCCAGTGTCTTTTATTTTCAGACTGAGATGTAATGCCTCTATGGACAACCAAGCTTCTTTATAGTCTTTTCATTTGACTTAGGAAATTAAGGAATTTCAAGTGCACTTCTAAATAGCTACTTTTATGAATGACTTTTAAAAATATTTAATCAAAGTAATAGAGCCATGCAAACCTAAAGCAGCACTCAAAAAAAATGTACTGAACACAAACTACAAGTTTCTCATTAAAATAAATAAATATGGTAAATCAGTAACTATTGTTTCTATCTCAAGAGACTAGAAAAACAAGTAAAAATTTACCTCAAAGAAGAAAAACTATTGGAAAGCATAAAAATCAAAAAATTAAAAATGAAATTAAAAGACATATAATCAATAAAACAAAAAGATATTTTTACAAAACGTATAAAATTATAGGCCTCCAGCAAGTCTTAGAAAACTCAAAAGAGGAAAGGTACAAACCAGCATTATCTGAAATAGAGATATTGATATGAATCCTACAGTTAAAAGGACACTATGAAAAAGGTTTTGTTCATAAATTTTAATTTAAAAATAATAGGGAAGCTGGGTGTGGTGATGCACACTTGCAATCCCAGCATTCAGAAGGCAAAGACCAGAGGATTGTGGTTTGTGGACAGCCTCAGCTACTTAGTGAGGCCCTCTGCAACTTAGTGAGACACAATTTCAAAATAAAGAATGAAAAAATAGAGCATGGGATGTAGCTTGGAGGTCAAATGTCCCTGGGTTCCATTCCAAAACCCACAAAAAAATTAATAGGGGAATGCATAGAAAATTATAAAAAATCAAAGTTCTAATGAAAAAATTAAGATATTGCTTGCAGCACGAATGAATCTTAAAAACTTTATTCTAAGTGGAAGAAGTCACAAAAGAGGAGATAACTACTTGCCTAGATCTGGAGGAGGGGAGAGTGATTGCTAACAGCTTCTCTTCAAAGTGATGAAAATGTTCTAACTCTAGATTGTGGCAAACATACTAAAACACACCAAATTGTATGTCTTAAATGAATGAATTTTGGTAGATTAATTATATCTTGGAAAAGCCATCTTTTAAGATTCAGAGAATTATGACATTTAATTTCTGTCAAGATGTTTTTCTTCCAAACTTGTCAAGTTTTCCCAAATATAGCAGAGATTTGGTGGTCTATTTACACTGCATTTTCACATTTATGCATTTTCCTTAACAACTTTTAACTACTCTGAATAAAAAGGTTGACCTGAATAAAATTCATGGAGTAAATTGTGAAGCCAGTTGTTCAATATACAGAAAACTAAAGTGGTCTATTAACACACTTCCATTCACACCTTTTTAGAAGGCCCATACTTCACTAACCAGTGGTAAGAAACTGTTGAGTCTGTATTGTTTATTTCTGCCATCTATCTTTCTTCTTAGAAAAAGGTCTTCCTTTGTTATTTTATCAGTTGAACTATTTTTGTTTTATAAATATATCTTTTCTACTATGACTCCAAAGTTATGTTAATATATATACTTTTTAATATATATAAATATATATTAATATGCAGATTGATATGTAAAGCACATTGTCGACAGAGGTGTTTTTATGATATATATGAAATTTATATATTCAGGTATTTTTCTATGATTCACTCTATTAACATTTGTAATAATAGTAGAAGCATTTGTAAAAGTAAAGGAGCTACTAGTGAGTTAAAATAAAAGATAACATTTGTTACCTTTGAATTCAGGAGGAAAAGGGACAGTTGTGAAAAATAATGATGTACTAAACATGTTCATTCATTTAAAACACACAGTTCAGTGGCTTTTATTATTTTCACCATCAGGAGAGTTAGGATGAATGTGAGAATATGGTAAACACAAACATAATTTTATTTCACTGTCTTAATTTCTGTCAAAACAATCTGTAGTTTCACTCACACATCAGTTGTTTTGAAATCAATGCAAATATTAGCACAGTAAAAAGGCCAAATAGGAAACAACACCTAGTTCTATTTTTGAAAATTAGTTTTAAACCCAGCCCCATAAAAGTATCTCAACAACTCCAACTAGTATTGGTCATAATTTATAAACCACTTTCTTAATCCATGTCAAATATAGAATTCAACTTAAATGGTTAAATAAGTAAAAAGTAAATGCTTTCTAAGAACAGATGAAAGGTGACTTTTACAATAAAAGATAGCTTTTTTGTACCACTAAAAATTGAGCTACAATAAATTTGTGCCCCTAAACTACATTGTAAAAATAAGTTTCCTTTTACTTTGTACAGAAATAATTTTCAGAAGATGTGACTACAAGGACAAATATCTTAAGATTCACTTCCTTATCTGCTCTTAACACACTATACTAAAATATTTTTATATGGTTAATTTTATTATATTGAAAATAAGTATTTATTCCATTATAAATAAATATTGTGTGCTAACAATTTGGCACATAAAATTTACATACTAAAATCTTTGAAAACAGTATTGTAAAATATTCCTAACACTTTAATGAATGGCAATTTGCTGTAATTTCTATTTAAGATCAATGTTTCAGCTTTTCAGAGCTTAATGATGTAAACAAAACATGAAATTAAAAATAAATTCAGTTACTTAGCTGAATTTTAATTTTTTCATATTGGATGATGGACATTTATTAAGTACTTAAAATAATATCTAAGAGCCTCCATCATTTTAAACTTCTGTTATGAATATAGTAGGAATAGCTATTTTTAATGGGTATATGTTCACTTAAGATACTTCCAATAAACTAAGTAATAGTAATGTTTGAAATTCTGATTTTCTTGACTGGTGTGTTCTTAAACTAATTACTTCAAGCAGGTGCACCTACTCTTTAGAAGCAAAGTGAAGCAAGATCTAGCTAGAAAAGGGGTTGTCACTTATTGGGAACATGAAGCAGATAAAGAGCCAAAGGATGCTTTCAGGTGGAGATGAAAGTCACAAAGTGTGTGAATTGAGAAGAACAGATTCATTTATCTTTGTCCTTTTACACCTGGACAAAAATGCAAAGTGCCATCTGTCAAAACTGCATGCAATGAAATAAAGGGCATTTTGTTTACCTGTGAATAAATTAAATGGACTTGGATGGGATTTTAATGAAAGTATGCACAGCTGAGATTTCCAAACAATCAAGTTTGGCATTTTCTACAACAAGCTTTTGATGGCCCTCTTTAGAGGACAATTCTCAAGGAGAATTCTCTTTTCCTTTTTTTTTCTTACAGTATGGTCATCCAGCCAATTTTACATTTTCTTTTTAATATATGACACATTCTAGATTAGTAGAAAAGTATAAAAGAGTTCCAACAAGTCTCCACCATAAAATCTTGAGCAACAAGAGATAGATATCTAAGATAAACAACCAGATATTTTTGAAATAGAAACTATATTTAAAAATTGATGAAAATAATGTGTCTATAAACTGACACATCTCATTTTATTTTTAATTTTTGATTAAACAAGTGAAGAAATAAAGAAAATACATATTAAAGTAAAAGTAAAATAATAAAAAAGTAAAATGCAATTTATAAATAAATTTGTTTTTGGAAGTAGCAATCTAATGTTCTAAAAGCTAGAGTTCATAAAAAACACATTAAGAAGATTGTGAAAAGTCTGGCTTTATGTATATAGCTATGAAAACCTCAGGAATGCTAAAAATAACATTAACAGAAATACATTATTTCTGTGAATTATTTCATTTATCAATGTTCATGATTATATACATTGAACCTTTCAAAAGAGCATAATAATCTAATTTGTACTAAAGTAAACAACACAAAGTAGAGAAGTATAAGTTTATATTAGTATAATATTTTGAGATATTTTAAATAAGATGCAGAATTAAGATATTTTTATCTTTTTAAGATATTTTGAAACATTTAAAATATATTTATGAAGAATCCAATTTCCTGAACAGCAAAGAACTCATCAAGAGAAACTGGAAATTATGAGAAAAAGAATAGCAAGGAAACAATGAACTCCCATAACCACACAATAACAGAGCCCACCAATACAGGATTAAAGAGATTTCCAGAGGGACAATTCAGAACATTATTAGTAAAATAATACAGTAATTCTGAAAAGAATTCAAAGAATGCCTGTAAAAAAATGAAGGAACAAGTAAAGAAAAAATTCGACACTCTAAACAAGAATCAAAAGAAGCCTTGAGCCGGGCATGGTGGCACACACTTGTAATCCCCATGCTTGGGAGGTGGAGACAGGAGGATTGCACAGGTTTGAAGCCAGCCTCACTGGATTAAGAGATTCTGTTTCCAAATAAAAATAGAAAATAGGTGTGGGAGTGTAGCCCGGAGGTAGAAGGGCTTCCAGGAACCCCACTACCACCAAAAAAAAAAAAAAAAAAAAAAAAAAAAACCCTTGAGCAAAAGAGAAGGATGTAATAATAAGACCACATGGAAAATAGACTCTCACTATTAGAAGATGGCCACTCCAAAAATGAACACATAGTAAATAATTTAGAAGAAAAAAAATCAATTTGACAGCATAAATTGGACATTGAAGAGATATGGGTCAATTTCTAAAAGAGCTAACCTAAAAATAATAGAAGTTAAAGCCAGGAGTGGTGGTGCACACTTGTAATCCCAGCATTTGGGAGGCAGAGACTGGAGGATTGTGGTTTGTGGAGAGCCTTGGCTGTGCAGAATGAGAAAGTGGGGTTTATTTCCATTTTTCTACATATGGTTAACCATTTTTTCTAACACCATTTGTTGAACAGGCTATTTTTCTTCAGTGTATGTTTTTGGCCCCTTTGTCAAAAATCAATTGACTGTAAGTGTGTGGATATGTTTCTTATTCTTCTACTCTGCTCCATTAGTTTTCCAGTCAATTGGTGTGTAAATTTTCAAAGTAGTTTCCCCACTGTCTTTGGTGATGTCTCCTTTTTTATTTATTTTATTAATTTAAACTGACTATTCTTTCTTTTGTTTAGGTGGCCAAAAGGTTGTCAATCTTACTAACATTTTCAAAAAACCAGCTTTTTGCTTTGTTGATCCTTTAATTTTTAATTTTCTTTCATTTATGTCTGCACTGATTTCAATTATTTCCTGTCTCTTGCTGGCTTTGGAATTAGACTGTTGCTGTTTTCATAGGTCCTTGAGATGTGTCATTAGGTTGTTTATTTGATGACTCTCTGTTCTTTTTCTGTTGGCACCCAATGCTATAAACTTTCCCCTTAACATTACCTTCAAAGTGCCCCATAGATTTTGGTATTTTGTGTCTCTATTTTCTTTAATTCTAGGATTTTTGTAAATTTCTTCCTTTATTTCTAATCTTATTTTCTCTTAGTGTATTATTTAATATCCATGCATTTATATAGTTTCTTTTGGTCCTCCTATTTATGACTTCTACCTTCATTCTGTTGTGATCTGAAAAATGTAGAAAATTAAATTACATCTTTTGAATTTTCTGGTGCTTGCTTTGTGGCCCAGGATGGGATCTATTTTAGAGAAGGTCCTATGGACAGCTGAGGAGAATGGGTACTCTGGTGTTCCTGGTTGAAACATTCTGTATATTTTTTAGGTTCATTGGTTTACAGTTGTCTTTAGTTCTGAAGAGTGTTTACTCATCTTCGGCTTTGAATATCAATTTAGTGGCATTAGTAGTAGTTTGTTGAAATCTCCCAATATTATTGTGTTTGGGTCTATTTGAGACCTGATGTCCTAATGAGTTTATTTTTAAAATGTGGGTGCACACACATTTGAGGCATAAACATTTACTATCATTATATCATCTTGCTGTGTTGTTTCTTTTAATAATAGGAAGTGCCATGCTTTGTCTCTTCAGATGTATTTTAGCTTATAGTCTATCTTACTGGATACCAGTGTTGCTACTGCTGTTCATTTTCAGTCTCCATTGTCATGGTATATCTTTTTCCTTCTTTGAATTTTAGCCTTTGAATATCTTTGGTTGTAATGTGAGTTTCTTGCAAGCAGCATATATTTGGATTATGTTTCTTATTACACATTGCCAGGCTATTTCTTTAATAGGTGAGTAAAGTTCTTTGGTATTCAGTGTTATTATTGGGATATGATTTTTTTTCTGTCATTTTGTGTTCTATATTTTGTTTGATGAAGTGTTATTTCTTCTTTGTAGCCCCACTGATCAAATTTATCTCTTCTTTGGTTTTAAAATTTACTACTTTTTTCTTCTTTATGATTAATTTCATTAAGGATTTTATATATTGCTGGCTTAGTATCCATAAATTTTTAAAAATTCTGCTCATTTTGAAATATGTTTATTTCTCCATCAATTTTAAATAATAACCTTGCTGGATATAGCATGTAGGTTGGAATTTTTTTTTCCAACTCAACCAGTCTCTCCAGGCATTAATGACTTTCATTGTGAAGTCTGGAGTGATTTTTATTGTTTTGCCCTTAAATGTCACCCATTTGTTTGTTCTCATTGCTTTTAATATTCTTTCCTTAGCGTCTCTGTTGGTTATTTTGATTATTATGGTGTGGAGAGGTCCTTCTTTTATCTAGTTAACACTAGATCAAACTGTTAACAGTGTTCTGAAGTATGTCTCCTGTACATGAATGTCCATGTCTTTTTCCATGTTTGAACAATTCTCTGAAATTATTTCTCTGAAGAGATTACAGATACCTTTGCTCTGTGCCTCTCTCCCTTCTTCAGTGTCTTTTATTCATAAGTAGGATGTGTTCAAGTTATAACTATTGTTCCATAGTTGTTGGATATTTAGGCTCTCTTGTAACGTCCTCCCTATGCTATCGATTGTACTTTTAGTTTTGAGTGAACTGTCTTCCTGCAGTGATATTCTGTCTTACATTTCATCTAATCTGGAGAATTTCTTTCTATTGCTGTCTTGATTTCATTTATTGACTTTTTCATCATTCAGTCCAAGTCTCTTTTTTATTCTTTCTTAATGTCTCAAAGACTTTCACCATACTTAAGATCAGAATTTAGAATTCTTCTTGCATTACTTGTAGATCATATTCATGATGTCTCTCATTTCCTCACTGTTCCATGTCATATTTTCATATTTCTTAGGTTTGAGTTTTGTTATCTTGGCATCTTTTTTCTCTTTATAAGTTGTTGTTGATAGGTGCTGTTCCAGATTGCTGTTGGGAGAGATGGTTCCAGCTGCCACTCACACTTTCATATTAACACTGAACGCTGTTTACTATCACCCATTGTTGTTTTAACTGTAGATAGTCAATATTTTGAGTTGCTCTGGTGTTTCTTCTGCTTGTTGATATGGTGGTGTTGATGGGTTTGGGGTGTTAAGGTCAGATTTTCTGTCTATCACTATCTTTATAAAGAATCAACTCAGTGGTGTGGGCAGAATAGTTTGTGACCTATGTGTTTTTTTTAAAACCTTGATGTGCAGTTTGTTGAGTGTTTCTTTCTATTCGCTGTGGTTAGTTTATCTTTATTGTCTGGTTGTACTTTTCTGTGGATCATTTCTTTGATCCAATCTTATCTGTAGGGATTTAGAAGTGACAGCAGTTTCATGCATGGGGAAATACTGTTATTTTCAATTTTGAGGGTTAGGTGAGGAAGGGAGAAGCTGGGGTAATGGATACAGGAATAGGGTAAAGTAGAGGCTATGATCAAATTGAGTATGCATTTAAGTATAATAAGGTAATATCTAGTTGAGATAAAAGATAATGGATATATAGTAGAATTCTTGTTTTCAGTGTAAAGTGTTTAGGTATATGATATGAAATAGCTTGAATATAAAACAAGAAGATACAGAAAGAAAAAAGTTTTGAGAGAAGAGAGTAGATAGCATAGAGGGAGGAAGCTTATAAAATAAATGGAGGAGGGAGCAAATAACATGCAGAAAATAACCAAACAAAACAACTAACCAACTAATAGTAGTAACAATACCAAATCAATGACAAGACCAACCAAAAGAAAAAAACTAATGACACTAAATATATATATAATATATATAATATATATTATATATTTATATATATAATTTATATATATAATTATATATATATTATAATTATATATATATAATTGCAAATTTACACATAAAGGGCTCACTCAAGCTCTGCAGAGAGACTTTGAGCTATTTAATATCTATTCCCTTAGTAGGTTCTAAAGCATATTTCAATATCTCTCTTTTGCACAAGAACATATTGTCAGTTTTTGTACCCAGTTTTTCCAGTTTTTGAGTTTTTGAGTGTCTGCATCTCTCTCTCTCTCTCTCTCTCTCTCTCTCTCTCTCTCTCTCTCTCTCTCTCTCTCCTTCTCTGTGTGTGAGTGTGTGTCTGTCTGTCTCCCTCTCTTTGTGTTCAGATTTCAGGAATGCAGGTATCACTGTAAATAGGCTCAGTGTAAGCACAGGGCTCTGCACTTTCTGTCCCTGGGTCTGTAACTTCCTAAACTTCCTATCCTCACTGGCAGAGGGTGTCCAGTATAATCTCAGAGTGACCTCCTGTGACCTTGTGTGAGTACTGGATCATGAGCACAATGGGCCTTTCCTATATCTCTGTAGGTTATAACCCAACCACCTCAGATGTAGACCACCAAATCTTAGACCATCAGGATCCCTGAGGCTGTTCTGGGCAGTTGTCTGCTGAGAAACACAGTTACCTTAATGTCCTGTGGGCTCTGGTGTCTGTAGGGTACAGTGCTCTGCTGCAGGTGCAGGATTCTGGTGAGTGCATGGGCTTCTGGATCTTTTTTATTGTTTTATCTCTCCCTGAAGTGTGGTGCTGGTCACTTAAGATGTTGGCGTTCTGCCACAACTTATTTTACCTCAAGTCTTTGGTTTTCATGTCAAGATTTATTGGAACTATGGAACCAGCAAAAGTGACTCAAGAAGGTTGCCCGAGAAGGACACTGGCCTCCACACCAGGTCAGTCATGCAAGGGCTCGTTACTATTGATATTGTGTTCTGATTAGTGGATATTCTGCCATTGTTTCCTTTCTTGTGTTTTTGTTTGTATGTATCTTCATTGCTTTGTTATTCTTGTCAAGGATCTGCCTTCTCAGTAGTTGATTTTTGTGTTTTACAGTTACTGAGATGTGCTGCATCTGACAGTAGCTGTTTTCTCTTCCTGAAACTTTTTAATTTTATGCCATCCCAATAATTGATTCTTGATATTATTTACTGATCTACTGAAATTTTTCAGAAGGCTATTTCCTGTGTTTATATTGTGAAGTGTTCCCCCTTTGTTTTCTTCTAGGAGTATTAAATTTTAGGTCTTATACTTAGACCTTTGATCTATTTCAATTAATGTTTTGTAGAGTAAAAAATAAGGACATAGTTCCAATCCTCCACATATGGATATCTAGTTTACCCAGAACTATTTGTTAAACCAACATAAGTGCCTGACATCTTTGCCAAAAAGCATATGACTATAGATACATGGGTTTATTTCTGTGTCCACTATTCTATTCTCTTGTTCTATATGTCTGCAAGCAGAGTTTGTGTTTTTATGGCTCCTGACAGTTATTTTTAAAACAATGACTTTTAGCCAGAAGTCATGATGCATGCTTGCAATCTCAGTATTTGGAAGGTTGAGACAAGTGGATCATAGATTTGCAACTAGCCTCAGTTACTTAATGAGGCCTTCTTCAACTTAGTGAATCCCTGTTTCAAAGTAAAAATTAAAAACATAGTAACCGAGTCAGATGTGGTGGCACACACTTCCAATCCCAGTACTTGGAAGGCTAAGACAAGAGGATCCAGGTTTGTGGCCAGCCTCAGCTACTTAGTGAGACCCTCTACAGCTTAGTGAGACACTATTTCAAAATAAAGAATAAAAAATTGGGCTGGGATTTTAGCTTTTAGTAGAATGTCTTTGATGTCAATCCCAATAACAACAACAAACAACAAAATAGTAGCTAGGAGGTAGAATTCTCCTGGGTTCAATCATTAGTACCACCCATAATCACACACACAAAATAACTTTATATAGAACCTCATATATTTTAAACAGCAATTTGAATCTTATTGTAAGAAAAATTTTCAGTGAGTTTAAGTGACTATATATTTTAACCTACTGATGGCATTTTTTTTTACCAGTAAGACTAAGAATGCTGTGAAAGTAAGAAAAATTAAAAGACAAACAAAAAATTATGAAGTACAGTAATTTTATAAAAATGTGATTTAACTAAGAAAGAGAAGCATAATTGCAATGAGATTAACCAACACCGAAACACAAGACTCATTAACTAGAAATATCTGAGAAGAGGGCAGTACTGTAAAAAGCAAAACACATAAAATAGGTCTTTCTTTTTGTTAGGATAAGCAGCCCAGGCATGCTAAAGATGGTGCCTTTCTGGCATCTCCTCCAGACTGTGCTTCACAGCCCACCAAAAAAGGCCACAGGGTGCCTACAACCAGTCCCCTACTCACTGGGGTATGAGTCACCCAATCAGCAAACACCCCATACATCTAACAGTCCTCTGTGGTGAGTGGAAACCTCCTCCAGTTCCTAGAAATCCCCAGCTGCCTGTGACAAAAAGAAGCTGGACAGTCTAAATAAAGTGGACTTGCTTGCTTGCTTATCTCCGACAACTGGTCTTGGGTCCTTTCTGCACCAGACTTTCACTTTTAGCATTCTCACTGCTATAATCCAAAACACCTTACTACCAGAGTTTATAGGAAGGAAGATTTACTTGTTTAAAGTTCTGAAGATTTTGATGGTTCAATCCATGTTAGGCCAGGTATAGTCTGTGGAGCTTAGATTGTAGTGCAAGGAGGAGAGAAAGTGGCAGGTGGAGAAAGGTTTCTATGTTCACATCACAGGATGCAAGAAGCAAGAGAGAGAGAGAGAAGAAGGGGTGGAGAGAACAAATTTAATTATCAAGGCCATGCCCCAAGGACTTCTCACTTACCATGCCCTGCCTCCAATATAATTGCCTCTGTGAGGTCTAGGGGGATTTTCTAAATTCAAACTATAAGTGAATAATGATCACAGCAAAACATTGAGACATTTTTCTTAGAAGATATATTTTTCTCATTTTGCCTATTACAACAATCACTTCTAGAATCAAAGGAGAATAACTTCTAAAATGTGAAAATATCTAACATTATTAGCTATTGTTAATGCCAAGCTCCATTCTAAGTCTTCAATTTGAATACATGACAACTGACTTAGGCCTTATAATGACAGTGTGAAAGAAAGTATATTATATTTACATTTTTACATGTGGAAACTATAGTTCATTGTGAGTAACTTACTTGCCCAATAGAATAAAGCTAGCAATTTATAAAACCAAAATGTTAACATTATTAATCTATTGCAGAGCCCAGATATTTATTTTATACTGCCTTCTAAATCATGCTGGTAACTTTTTAAACCTAATTTCCATGTACATGTGCAACTTTTAAGACTGATCGTTGGGCTTAGTGGTTTTAAATGTAATAAAAAATTTAAAAAGGGTAAAAACAATTAAAATAGATTAGCATGTTATAAATTTTTATTAAGATTCTTTGCAATACTTTGTTCTGATGTAAGTTCTCAGTTATAAGAATCAGAAAAGCACTAATAATCATGCATGGTACTATATATACTATATATTTTCTCAAACACAGTATTTTTCTCTTCAGTTTATCTTTCAAGATAAATTTCTTAATTTTATTCACTGGATCTTTGTTGTCATAGAGTAATATTGTTATATTGTGATGATGGCTTTGAACTCAACCTGTAATCATTATTATATTTTTAATAAACTTGAAAAATAGGAGGATATTGTTTACAAAATTACTACATTTACCTGTGTGACCCTGTAATCATATTGTCTGTTACAGTGGCTAACCTTAGTTTTCTAGCCCTCTGAGAAATCAAGTGCTCTAAAATTAAGACATAAATTTGTTTCTGGGGAAAATCAAGTTTTAATTCTAGACATAAAACTATACTGAGAAAAACCCAACCAGCTGAAGCAGAATAAGAAGATTAATCAGACAAAAAAACTGATTAAAAAATATAAAGGAAGATGATTAAAAATAAATCTTGAATAGGTTAAGCAAAGGTCATTAGAATTTTTCTTGAATTTGTTATAATAATGAGCTATGAATTCTCTTGATAACTTTTCTTGGATAGTAAACTTTAAATAAAAATAGTCTCCTGATTGAAATAAATTTAATTCTAAGATAACTTGCTTATTTGTTTGTTTTTACTGTTGGTATATTTTTGTTAGTCTAGAGGTAACTTAATTACCATCATAGTAAAACATTAATGAATACTTATTTTATTTTAAATTTCATATACAGGGGATAAATAATTATCTTTATTTTAAATGTTACCTATATTATCAATATTAAGCCATTTGTGCTGAAAAGAAGTAACATGGCTTGATCTGTTTTCATCCTGTTGACATTAGACCTTTGCTATGGAAAAAATATCTTTTAGTCATTCAGCTCTCAAATTAGAATGAATTAAGACTTATAAGTTTAGACTTAGAAGATTGCTATTAAGCTGTTTTTGAGAAGTAATCAATTATGTTATGAGCATACTAAATTTTATATAGAAAAAGTTTCAATGCTTTTTTGAATTTCTCCTTAATTAGCAGAAATGATAGACTCTTGATTGTTGCTAAACAAAAATGCCTCATCACATTTTACAAACTCTTTCCTCAATAAATTCATAAAAACCTCTGAGACATTATAGATTGATCTAGAATTGATTACTGCTATGCTGAGTTGAACCCTGGAGTTCTTTATGTTTAAACTCACTATGACTTAAAACAGACTGTTACTTATGGTATCACTTCTTAAATGCCCATCTCATGCTATGAAACTTTCAAATGTATGTATATTGATAGACTATAAGAGAAAAGCAGAGGGAAAGACACACATTTAGATACCTGGAGGGACAACTAGACCTTGAGTATATTAGTAATAATAAAAACCTTATCAACAAATATTTCAAAGATCCTTAAAATAGTAAAGCAGTAAAAAGAAACATGTAAGCCCAGTGTTGTGTTGCACATCTGTAATCCCAGTACTGAGGCAGGGGGATCACAGGTTTGAGACCAGCCTCAGCAACATAGTGAGACTCTTAGCAAGCTAGTAAAATCCTGTTTCAAAACAAAAAATACAAACAGCTGAGGTGTAAAATGGCCCTGTATTTTATTACCCCTGTGTCACACACACACACACCAAAAAAAATATGAAGTATACAGTTAAAGAATAATAAACTATAGAAGTGTTTAATTAAAGTGTACAATTATTTTCCTAATTCTAATTATATATGAAATATGATTTCATATATTTGGTGGTACTGGGGTTCCTGGAAGCCCTTCTACCTCCAGTCTACACTCCCAGATTTATTTTTATATTTTTATTTGGAAACAGGGTCTCTTAAGCCCACGTGGCTGGCTCCGAACCAGCGCGATCTTCCTGTCTCCACCTCCCAAGCACGGGGATTGCAAGCATGCACCACCACGCCCGGGCGCAGTTTATATTTTATCAGTTTTTTTCTGTTATGTTTTTTAATATATATTTTCAATTCTATAAGATTTTAATATAGTTTCTAAAATTAGAATTATTTTAAGCCATATTGCCATGTTATAGTAGAATGAATTCACACCTCAGTTTCACTAAGCACAAACAAATATATCACACACATATTACATATTATTTGACCTCAATGAAATATTATTAGGCCTCAAGACTCATAGACAGAAAAGCAAATAAATGAATGAAATCATCTATTTTTCTAACCATAAATATAGTTCTTACCAGTGGACACTTCCCACTGTCACAATCCACCTCCTTAAAAATACAGAAAAATAAATTTTTTTAAAAAAATAAAAATGAAACCCCATCACATTTAGTTCAGTACCCTGTATGTGCTTTCTATGTAACTATATGGATTAGAAGAATAAAAACAAACAATAGTATCCAATGATACTACCATAATTTTAGTGGGAGTGAGAAAAAAATACGTGAAAACACTAAAATATTCAAACAACATGCATTGAAGGTAACAACTGTTTTTATGCCTCAAATAATATCTTCTCTTCTTTATCACATTTTTCATATTATAGCAGTAATCATAAAATGTGATAAAGTAGAATATAAGAGATTGTCCCTTTTACAAATTATCTTCAAAGCAAGAGTCTTCAGTTGGTAAACAAAGTAAAATAAAAAGCTCAATTTAAAATAAAGTATGAGCCCATGATGCTTAACTAAGTGCATGCTATCCATACTTAACCTTGAGATAAGTTGTTACTTGTGCTTAGAATTTTTAAAAACACTTCAATCTTATTCATAACAGAATACATTAGATTCATTTGCATCCTATAGAGACATCTGGAGAGGAAGAGATGTACAAAATCTACAGAGGGACAGCTGAGTAGCTGTAATGAAGAATTTGCTACTGTTAGTCACAAGATGTTTATAAAAAGGTATGCTAGAAGGGAATATCAAGACATGGGAAAATAAATGGACTTTACATAAATAAAACAACTCCACATTCCAACATTATTGTTCTTGTGGTGAAAAGTCCTGTATTCAGAAAATTAAGAGACAAAAACAGACCACATCTTCCACATCTACTCAGAAATGCACCATCTCCAGTGTTGTTGTTGTTGTTGTTGTTGTTGTTGTTGTTGTTGTTCTTCTTCTTCTTCTTCTTCTTCTTCTTCTTCTTCTTCTTCTTCTTCTTCTTCTTCTTCTTCTTCTTCTTCTACTCCTTCTCCTTCTCCTTCTCCTCCTCCTCCTCCTCCTCCTCCTCCTCCTCCTCCTCCTCCTCCTCCTCCTCCTCCTCCTCCTCCTCCTTCTTCTTCTTCTGGATATTGCTTTCCATTTGGTCTCATTTCTCTTTATACTTGAGGATTTGCTTTTGAATTTCTTATAGTTTAGATACACTGGTGAATTAATTTTCTCAGCTCGTGTTATCTAAACATATTTTTATTTCACCCAGACAAGGACATATGAGCATTCCCCTGCCAACTCGTATGCTTCTTTTTAAATGTAGCTACATCAACAGCCAAGAGCCAAAGACCTTTGACTTATTAACTTGACAAGATCACTGATCCAATCAGGCTTCATGACCATCTGCTACAATAGAAAGTGCCCCTTGGCAAAAAGCTAATGCAGTCTGGCTCTTCATGAGTTTTCCTTATCCCAATGATTGCAACACTTTGCTGACTCTCATTCAGGGCTTGATACACTTTTATTGGTGTTTTTGGCAGGAGGGAAAGTCTACCAGTTATCCTACCATGTTTAAAATTAAAAGTCAATTATTGGATTTTTATTGAAAATCACAGTACAGATGGGTTCTCACTGGTAAAACTAGAGCACACAAATTATTGGATCTGGTAGAGTATTGCAATGAACTTCGTATCCTTTCCAAACTCCCATATTATTCTCTAAATATATGAACAGAAAATCCGTATCTAGCAATCTCTATAGTCTGTCTCAAGAGAAAGCAACCTATTCTTAAACCTTTGAAGTCCCGCGCTTCCTTACTGTCATGGTTGGAGTCTGGAATAATCCCTTCAAAGGCTCGTATTGAAAAATTGGTCTCCAGTGAAGCCATGTCCAGAGGTAGGGCTTTGGAAAAGTGGTTGGATCATGAGGACTCTGATCTCATAAATGGATTAACTCATTAGTAGATTTATAATTTCATGATATTCTTAAAATGTGATGAAAATTCTGGGAGGTGGAATTCAGATGAAGTCTACTTTTGCAACATGACCTTTGGAATTATATCTTGTTTCTCTCTCTTTCTCTTTCTCTCTCTCTCTCTCTCTCTCTCTCTCTCTCTCTCTCTCTCTCTCTCTCTCTCTCTCTTTCTTTCTCTCTCTCTCCACACTGCCATCAAGTGAGTATCTTTGCTCTACCAAGACCATCTTATTATGATGCTTTGCCTTGCTTTAGGCCCAAAAGACCCAGGAGAAACCATAAGCCAAAAAAACACTTTTTTCCTTCAGGTTGTTTTTCTCAGATATTTTGTCACAGCAAAAGAATTTTAAAAGCTGACAAATATACTTTGTGTATTTATTTTTTTCCAATTTTTATTGGTACACTATAGTCTCAAATCATAATGTGGATCATGTTGACAATGGCAAATATTCACACAGTACTTTGTGCCCTCCTCTTCCCCACTTTCCTTTTATCCTCCCTCCCAATACTGAGTGTACAGGTTAACAATGTTATATTCACATATATACACATATTCAAATGTAGCTCTTCCATTAGTTAGCCTCAGCCTTCATCCTCCCCTACTTCTCCTTTCTGTCTTTGTTGAGGTTTCCCCTTCATTATCTAGAGTCTCTTTGGTGTCCCTGATATGCTCAAGCTAGGGAGTATCAAGGACATTTGTTGTATATAAAAACCTGGCTTTGAAAATTAACTAGGGTCTTTTTATCCCTGTTATATATAAGGTATTCCCAAGGAATACCTAGTAAAGTACTAACTCTAAAAAGTATATGGAGCCAATATTTTATCAGATTAACATTTGCAAATTAGATAGAATTTTAGCCAATCATTTTTACTTCATTATAGTTTGATGTTATATACAGATGATGATGAGCTTACATTGCCCCTTCAGTTTTATCTATTAGAGTTTGCAAGACTTATAATAATGAGGTAATTATAATAGTCTAGGAATTGTATATGACCACACAGGTTTAGGCAATTTAACTAACATATACCTTGTGGGATAAAGAAGCAAGATCCTGCCCCAAGATAGCCTCAAGTTTATTATCCTCAATGGCAAGGAGCGAGAAAGTCTGAGTGGGAGTGAATTCAGAAGATAACCTAAAAATAATTATCGATTTTAAGAGATCGATTGGGTAATAATACAAAAATTCACAATATGGAAGAATTAGAAAAATAAATGTAATTTTATTTTTTAGAAAAGAAATTAGTAGCCAGACATGGTGGTGCATGCTTGTAATCCCAGCTTTTGGGAGGCTGAGACCAGAGGATCATGGTTCATGGACAGCCTCAGCTACTTTAATGAGGCCCTCTGCAGCTTAGTGAGACCCTGTTTCAAAATAAAGAATAAAAAATAGTACAGGGGGTATAGCTCGGAGGTCAAATGCCTCTGTGTTCCATCCTCATACCTGCAAAAAAAAAAAAGATAAAAGAAAAAAAGAGATTAATGATAGGACATGCCTGTGATTCAATTATTTGGGAGGCTGAGACAGAAGGATTGAAGGTTTGAAGACAGCCTCAGCAACTTTGCAAGATCCTGTTCCCAAATAAAATAAGACTGAGGATTTAGTTCAGAGGTAGAATGCTCCTGAGTTTCATCCCCAGTTCCAAAGAAAAAATGTTCATGATCTGACTAATAATCTGTTATTTTTATCAGAGAAAGTGCTTACACTATAGTATGTTAATTATAAAATTTACTTAAGAATTAACATTTTCTGACATTTTGAGGTTAAATGAGAATGAATTAGCAAAATTGATGGTTTGTGTGAATTTACTTGCAGGCAAGAAGATACTTAATATACCCATATTGTTGCACCAGGGAACAAATAGGTAGTTATGTCTTACTAGAATTGAAATGGATTAGAGTAGAAAATACAGTTTCCTAAATTTGAAATATTCCAGATATAATTATCATTCATACTTTCCATACATTTTGTTCAAGGCTCATTTGAAAGAATAAATCACTATAGGTATTTTTACATAGATAAAAATGTAATTATACATATTTTGCTTCTATGAATAAGTCAATTGTCAAATAGTAGAGTGACAGGATATAAAAACTAATAAAAAGAAATAATTGTTTCTATTGTGCCAGAATTCACCTCATAGTGAAGCTGTGGGAAGCAGAATGTACTCAGACAGACCTTTTCCTTTCCTGCTTTATTTTCCAGGTCATTCTGTCTTAAATCATATGCTTTATGTTCCTTGGCTATTAGGAATTTGAACTTCTCTTTAAATGCAGCCTACCTCTTTTATTACACCCCTAACAGGAGAACTTCAGAGCTTTATCTTTTGTATTTCCAAAGAATAGATCTTTCCTACCCATTTCCAGAAAATCAGGGCTGTCAATTGAATTAATAATGTATAGTAGAGCAATTTCTCTATTAACTATATGGCTATAAAATTAAATAGAAAAGTTGTCATAATTCTTTCAATATTTATACATTTTATCTTCTAAAAATACTTAAGGGATATTTTACTTGTTATAGATGGTCAGGGACTAATCATCTTCAGCTAATGCCACTCTAGGGGGTAGGCAAATACTTTCCTTTTTGTTTTATTTCATTCTCTTTATTTCCCTTTTTTCTGTTGCTTTTCTTTTCTCATAGTTTTTTAAACCTAGTTGTAAGATTTTTAAATTTTATTTTTATTGTGTGCAGTAGTAGGACTTGAATCAAGAATATTTGGTTTTTATGTAGGTAAAATAGTTACAAATTACTTTTAACATATCTATCTCAATGCAAAGTTTATTCTAGCTCACTGTAAATCTACACTGAGACTTGAGTTTATTTATTTATTTATTTATTTATTTATTTATTTTATTTATTTATTTTCTTGGTGGTACTGGGGTTCCTGGAAGCCCTTCTACCTCTGGTATACACTCCCACGGGCTACACTCCCAGACCTATTTTTTAACATTTTTATGTGGAAACAGAGTCTCTTAAACCAGCGAGGCTGGCTCCGAACCAGCGCAATCCTCCTGTCTCCGCCTCCCAAGCGCGGGGATTACAAGCGTGCGCCACCACGCCCGGCCCAGACTTGAGTTTAAATACCTGACTAACAATAATATGACTCTGTTTACCATTATCTTATGAACGCATTTCTACGAAAAACCTTATGTAGAGAGTTCTGTGTTATGTATTTGAGGTTGCATTTATAAAGTATGTGAAATGGACATCGAGTCCTATGAGCAGAGGAACACTGAGTAGTGGAATAAATAGTTTTTGTCCTTTTGATTTTTAGCTCACATTGAGAATATACACAGTCATATCAGGTAATGCTCAATCTTTCAGAAGATACTTGCCCATTTTTATCTTCCTCCCCAATCTCTTCTCAAAGAGAGAAGAGGAGAACCGTCTGGTCTCAATAGATAAATAAACGAATCTTCATCTCAAAATGTTCTGAGTACTCAGCTGGGCATGGTGGCACACACTTGTAATCCCAGTACTTGGGAGGTTGAGACAAAAGGATCGCACAGATTGAAACCAGCCTCAGCCACTTAGTGAGTCTCTCAGCAACTTAGTGAGACCTTTCTTCCAAATAAAATATAAAATAGGTCAGGGGTGTAGCCTGGAGGTAGAAGACTCTGGGTACTATTCCCCAATACCACACACACACACACACACACACACACACACACACACACACATGTTCTGAGTACTCTGACCAAGTCAAAACATGATTGGTTTGACACTTTTGGGTGTGACTAACTGATCCCATCCTTGGGCATCCTCCTGATACTTATTGCTGGTTTTGTGGTCAGAATTGTAACTTTACTCAGAAAGATCAGACTTGGAAATGGATTCCTACTGACTTAGTTCTTTGGTTGATTTTCTGCCTTAGCATTTCATCTAGGTTCTCTCTTAAATGTTGAACATGCCAGAATATTAGAAAGTCACTGCATCCTTGTCTGTACAGACTTCATGGCAAACCCTCTCGCTCGCAACTCAACACCAATTCTGAGATGAATAGTGTCTGAAGAGCTGCCTCAAACTCCCTGCCTACCCACACCTTTTTGCTTCTTATTACAATACAAAGATTTCATGTGAGTTTCTTTACTCATAAACTTCTAAATGCAACCTCAGATAAGAGCAAATGATATAACAATAATAGTGATGTGGAGAAATAAACATTATGCAAAGAGACTGAATCTGTAGCTGGAAGTAAGTTTCAAAATTTTTCTTCCCCAGCAGGTAGGGACTCTTGCTGAAAAAAAGCAAATTATATTTCTTTTCTATATCTGACTCACTGAGAAAGTAAATTTGTGACTCTCAACACATGAATAATTGTTTACCTCACCAAGACTACAATAGTATTCCTGTTTATGTATGCATATATGATAGCTTATTTTCATTCTAAATGTCATATTCAAAAATGGTGGAAGTTAGCTTTTAGCATAGAGGTGACCATAGATATCATCAATTTTTTCTACTGGTCAATCCTATTATCACAATTAGAAAAGACATAGATTACAGCGTCATAAAAACAGAAAGATGCTGACAGCACCACAATATATTTTATGTTGAATGACATTTAACATAAAAATCATCACTCTGCTGGAGTAAACTAGCTCTTTGCTCTCATCCATATCAGTTAGCAAAAATAGTTTAATTTGTAGATATGTACCTTCCTAGGTAGGAATTAGTTCTCGGCTATCCCCTGTGCTCACAGGAACAATCTGAAACACAAAATTTCTAACTCTTTAAATCATATTCATTGAAGCAAATAAGGTTCAAATTAATGAATATTTTAATGACATATACATGTTAACTTATTTAAAATTTAATCCCTGAGAAAAACAGGCTGTAAAGAACTTTACACAAAGTAATATATTATCCAGTTAGTCCTTTTTCTCTATTATATGACAATATACTAAAATAATACAGAAACTTGTTTCAATATGGAGTCTCATGTGTTTGAAATACCAACACTCAATTATTCAATAAATGTTAATTGGCAAAGATGATATTGATATATTACTCATTTTTCTAAAGGCTTTTTTAAACTTTCTGTTGGTTTCTCTATCCATCTGCTTCAGATCATTGAAAAAAAGTCAGTGCTTATTAGAAGAATAAAATTTCCCACAATTTGTAAGGTTCAACAAATCTCTTATACATTTGAATTGTACACATACATTCATACACAAAGAACTCACTATGGTTAATTGGTTTATAATTATTAACTTTAGAAGCATCATCTCTCTTTGAATTATAACAAACACTAAGGAGATTGCTCAGATAGACAAATGGAAAAGGAGATTAACCTATATTTATTGTTGTCATGTTTCCATGACTTTCTTCCCTTGTGCAGTACAACTATTTAAAGCTGGCCTTTCATGGTTCATATGATACTATTTCTTGGGGTAGTATCAGTGGCCTAATGGAGACGGTAGCACCAACTTTGACAGAATTAGAGGCTGATTACTCATCTTTAGTCTTCACTCACTTTATCTTCAGTTATTACCTCTCTAAACTTATGTTGGTAAGATTTAATATATATTTATTTCCTTATCTCTTTAGGGAATGTAAAGCATTGTAAAATGTTCCTATGTTAGGTATCAATTTGAAAAGGCAGGCAGAGCATGTTGCCATTTTTCTGTTTGACATATTTTCCAGATAGACATCTTCTTCCTTGCTTCTGAGCTTTCTTGCGTTCTGTTATTAGTTGTCTGGAGTAAATGCAAAGGCAAGCATTGCCTTTACTTAATATTTTACATGGTCTACACATTTACTTTAGCTTTTCCATTTTTAACTCCCCAGTTGAGTCTTCTGGACACACACACACACACACACACACACACACACACACACACACACACGTTAAGAGGTTGACTTGGATGTCAGAATACTTTTATCCTTTTGCCTGAAGAATTAGTTGTGAGTATGGTTTTGGGGTTAAAGAATTTCCATTTGGTATCAAAAAAAGAGCTACATGGCACAATCACTTCAGTTTCTCTTAGGTAGCATATTGATATATTATTTAGAGTATATATTAGAGAATTCTGAACAAAAATAGATCCATTTATGATTTACATTGAGATCTATATGTTTAGCTCTCTTTCAAAGCAGTATTTTGGAAGAAATAATCAATTCTGGAATTTGCAAATTGGGATTTAATACTTTTTAAAACTTTCTCCAGATATCAAACCTGAATAAAAATGTAGGAAGAGAAAGGAGTTGCTTATAACTCAAAATAATGAACAAAATTACACTAGCCTAAGCTAGTAAGGCTACCTAGGAATCATCAAAACACGTTTTTCTTAAAATCCTAACACAGTTTATTACTTCAGAAGCCAAAGAAAGAGCCAGGCATTGTAGTGAATGTTTGCAATCACAGTACTTGGAAGGCTTAGACAAGAGGATCCTAGGTTCGTGACCAACCTCAGCTACTTAGTGAGGCCCTCCAAAACTTTGTGAGATCCATTTTCAAAATAAAAAAATAAAATAAATAAATCTTGGGGTGTAGCACAAAGATAGAATGCCCCTGAGTTCAATCTCCAGTATCACAAAAAAAGAAAACAAGGAGAAAAATTAAAATAGCGAGTGTATGTTCATTTTATATCCTTTTCTTTTTTAATTGGTGCACTGTAGTCATATTTTAATGAGATACAAGATGGTAGAGGCGTATGTGCACATATCACTCATTTAGCTCTTTGCCAATATCTACTTCATTTTCTCGCCCCTCTTTCCTCATTTTTGACTTAATGATTGATTTTGATATGTTTATAAATGTACATCATGTACAGAAGGAAATTCCCCTCTCCCCTTAACCCCAGCCCCCACAGTTAGGTCACCTTATTTGCTCATTTATAATTTTTCCTTCTTCATCTAGAGTTCCTTCTATAACCCATTTTCTCTCTAGCTTCTGTATATCAGGGATATCAGTGAGAACATCTAATTTTTTACTTTTTGTGACTGACTAATCTCACTTAGCATAATGTTCTCAGTTTCATCCATTTCTCTGCAAATGATATAATTATGTTCTTTATGGCTGAGCAAAATTCCATTGTGTACATATCCCATAGTATTATTTCATTCATCTGTTGATGGACATCTTGGCTGGTTCCATATATTGTCAATGGTGAGTTGTGTGGCTACGAAGATAAATACACATGCCATAGTCTGGTAGTTTGATTTCCATTCTTTTCGATAGATATCTAGAAGTGGTAATGCTGGACCATACGGTAGGATCATTCCCATTCTTCTGAGGATCCACCATACTGGCTTCAAAAGTGGTTGCACTAATTTGAATTTCCACCAATGAATATTTTAGAGTTACCACTTCTTCATATTCTTACCAGAATTTGTTGTTGTTTCTGATTTTAATGATTGCCATTATAATTGGATTTAAGTGAAATATTGTCCATAACTTATTTGCATGTTTCAAATTGCCTTGCTTGTTTTTGTTGTTTCCCCATTGAATTCTAAAAGTTCTGTTTTCTTTATTAGATATGTGAGATTTGCATATCACTCTGCATATTGTCTCTTAACAGAATCTTTCACAGAGCAATTTTATTTTGATAAAGTATACCAAAGCCGGGCGTGGTGGCGCACGCTTGTAATCCCTGCACTTGGGAGGCAGATATAGGAGGATTACATAGGTTCAAAGGCAGCCGCGCTGGCTTAAGAGACCCTGTTTTCAAATAAAAGAATATAAAATAGGTCTGGGAGTGTAGCCCTAAGGTAGAAGGGCTTCCAGGAACCCCAGTACCACCACCAAAAAATAAATTTAAAAAAGTATACCAAACCTACTTTATCCTTCCTGCTAAGGATTATACCTTGATATCAAATCTAAGAACTCTTGTCCTCTTTCTGAAGTCAAAAGATTTTATTAAAACTTTTCTAAGACTTTTATATATGTCTATTATTAGTTTTACTTTTTATACAAGGTGAAGCATCTAGTAAAATTTCCTTAAAAAGTAATCTTATATCCACTGAATTGTTTTACAATTTTGTTAAAAAAAAAAAAAGCCATATTTGTGTTAACCTATTGCCAGGCTCTCTATTTTCTTCTAGAGCTCAAAGTGTCAGACTCTGACATTTGCAATTGTGGATAATGTAGCTGTATCAGTCTTAAAAATCATACATTGATTTCCATGAATTTATTTTTTCCACAACATTATTTTAGTTATTTTAGGGTCTTTATCTTTTCATATTCATTTTAGAATAATTTTGGTTATTTTTGATTTATGAAAACAAATCTTTCTGAGGGAATTATAGGGATTTATTAAATTTGTGCATCATCTCATTGAAAATTCTTGTCTTTACTCTGGAAACTTCCAATCCATAAACATAATAAGACCATTCATTTCTCTGTGTCTTACAAATTTTTTTCATCAGCATTTTTTTTTTTTTTTTTTTTTTTTTGGTGGTACTGAGGGTGGAACCCAGAGGCTTTCTACCTCTGGGCTATACTCCCAGACCTTTTTAAATTTTATTTGGAAACAAGGTCTCACTAAGTTGTTGAAAGCCTCACTAAGTATCTGAGGCTGGCTTCGAACCTGTGCGATCCTCCTGTCTCAGCCTCCCAAGCGTTCATCAGCACTTTGCATGTTTCAGCAAACAAATCTTTACATGTTTTGATAGATTTTTTAACAAGTATATATGTTATATTTTTATTTTTTGTGATCTTATGTTTGTTGTGTCTGCAAACTTGGTAAACTCACCCACTAGTTCTATGAGTTTTGTTTTTGCAGTTTGCTTGAGGTTTTGTACAAAATTATTCATGTCATATACAAAGGCATTTTCATTTCTTTTGCTTTGTATTCATTTTATTTTCTTTATTTTTGTTATTTCAGTGGTTAAAAGTCAGGAACTATATTTTATAGTCTGAGAGCGTATGCGTTGATTTGTTCCTGATGTTAGGGGAAAAGCATTTAGTCCTCTGCCAATAAAGCACAGTGTTAGCTATAGTGATTTGTAGATACTCTTTCTCAATTTGAAGATGTTTCTATCTAATTCTACTTTTCTGAGAGTTTCATCATAATGAACATTGAATTTTGTCCAACACATTTTTTATCAATTGATATAATATACGATTTTATGCTCTATCTTGTTATTATGTTGATTTTCAAATATTAAGCTAACTTTGTATCCTTGCAGTAAATATCACTTGTAGTGGTGCATAATTTGCTTGTATATAGTTTAATTTTATTGCTAATATTTTGTTAAAAATTTTGACATATATATTTGTTGAGAGATATTGGTCATTTTTCATTTCCTTTTTAATACTTTATTGTGTAGTTTTTATATTAGTTAATAATAACTTTCTAAAACAAAATGAGAACCATTTTTTGTCTTTTTTGCACATGGTTATATAAAATTCTTTAAAGACTTTTAAAAATATTTTATTGGTGTTCAAACATTTTATAAAACTCTTAAATAAAGCTATATATACTTAACACTTTGTCTTATTTTGAGAGATTTAATGTTATCAATTCATCATCCATAATAGAAAATTATTAAATTATAATAATTGAAATAATTTATTTTAGATTGCGTGAGTGATGAGAGTATTTTCTTAAGGAAGTATAAATTTGGTCTACATGGTCAAAAAGTTGTGTTCAAATTTTATTGATTCTGCTGATTCTGATTATCCATTTCATGTTTGTAGATTTTATAGTGATATTACTTATTTAATACCAGTTTGGTAATTCATGTGTTTTTAAACTAAACTCAGTCAAACTAGGAGTTTGTCTATTTCCTCAATTTCTTCAAATAATAAACTCTTCATACCATTAATTCTCTCTTTTGCTTTTATTCTAAATTTTATGAATTTATGCTTCAGTCTTTAGTATTTTCTTCCTTCTGATGGCTTGTTTTATTTAGTTCTCTTTTTTGATAATGGAAATTAGAAAACTGATTTAAGATCTTTCCTCTTCTCAAGTATGAATTTAGTACTTAAATTTTTCTGTCAGCAGTCTTGTTGCTCTACTATCCAAATTTTTGCATATTATATTGTTATTTTAGTCAGTTGGCTGTTATTATGATTTTTAGTTCTCAAATTTTCATTTAGATCTTCAGGATATTTTCAATTTATTTGCTGAAATTCTTTTATATATACTTTATTTATTCAATACATATTTCTAACTATTTGTTATAATACTTTTGTGATGCCTACTTATCATAATTATAATAGATTTCCCAGATAATTTCTGTCACTTCATTATTGGAATTCATTGGTTACTTTTAAATATTTAATTTGAGAACTTTCTAGATTTTGATGTGATTTTTTTAAAAAAACCTGCATCAAATCATGAGATCCTGGATCTTATTTAAGCTTTCCATTTTAGCTGGATTCCCTTGACACCACTCCATCAGGGAAAAAAATCCTTACTGATTTCTTCTAAGTTGTAGAATTTATGGATCTCTATTTGTTATTAGTTGAGACCATAGGCTGAATCCTAATTATGGATGTGGATTTGAATTCCAGCTTCCTTATGAGTACACACCAATAAGTCATTAGTAGGAATTCCTCAAGGCTTCATTCTTATGTGGCCTGAACTATGCCATTGGTGGGGAGGTATAATATAACTTTATTATTATTGGGGGCAAATGAAAATCATGACTCTTCTGTCTCTTCTAACACCATCTTAGTGGAGAAAATGAAAGTATAGAGTCCACATAGAGAAAACAGAAAATACATCAAGTTCATCTTCTTATATAAGACTTCCCAATATTTTATATTTTCTAATAAAAATATCATTAAATGATATGTTTTTAGAAGTTACAAGTTCAACCAAAGTCAAATATTGTACATGTTATTTTCAACTTATCATGTTACCTAGTACATTTTAATATTTGTAGCATTTTAATATTTTTATTACCTTGCCCAAATATTTAAAAACATTGCTATAAAAATGTGAGTTATCCAAAAGATTTCACACATTTCCCTATATGCCAGTCACTCTATTAAGCTTAATAGGCTATATTAACTGTAATGATAGTCTTTTTCTTTGAAACCTCTAATTTACAGTTTTGGCTTATCGTTATTTATATTACTCATTAGCTTTCTTTTGGAAATAAAAATTCTGAGATATTATATAATAAAACAATGTGTTAATTTTCTCATATATTTTCTGTATCAGAGAGTATAAATAATTTCTCCACAAATTTTCTTTATTTATGCCTTTTCTACCTTTTTATGAAGCCCAGAAAGGTCCATTTTCTGACTTTATCAAGAGAGTTCCAAAGACTGTTCCTAATTTGATGCATGCTAATATTGCAAAAATTATCATGAGAGCAGTCATGTACTAAATAATTGCTATAAATTTGCCCCCAGAGCAGTGATGTGCCAAATAGCTTCTGTAAGTAGAACATGTGTTCATTCATGTATTTACTCTTAAACAGCATAGTCAGTACTCTAGCCACTATTTTGCACTACAGTTGATTTCACTACACAACAAGAAAGCAGATGCATTTCCTCAGGCAACAGCTTATGTTTTATGAAATTGTCAAGCTTGGGGTAACATTTCTGATATATTATGCCTGGGGATGTGCTTTAATAAGTTAATACTTCAGTAGTTAGTGGTTTAGTGCTAGTGGTATATATTTCCAAAGATTATTATACTTAGAGATAATTATTTCAGGGCCATACGGGCTATGACTTATTTAGTTCATATATTTAATAATGTAATTGTCCATTTTTATTTCATACCTTTAATAATGTTGTTGACTATTTTCTCTATTTTCTGACTTAACATTTGAAGCCAAAAAAATCAATAAATGGCTTTTTTTTATTTTTGGTACTGGAGAATTGAATCCTGGGGCATTCTACCTCTGAGCTATACTCCTAGCCCTTTTCATTTTTTATTCTTAAAACACTCACTAAGTTACCACCTGTTACTCTCAAACCTGTGGCCTTCCTGTCTGAGCTTTCCAATTACTGGGATTGACAAGCATGACAAACATGTACCACAGCACCCTGCTCAAAATAGAATTTATGTTGTTAAAAATTTCAAGTGTATTAATTACATTTTGTAGGCATAGAGGATGGAGGGAAGTATGGTTGGAAATACCATCTAAGAATCTGAATTCATTGCTTCTTAATAGCAACTAGAATAAAATTACCTTTGAAGCTTTGGAATATTTCTAAGACCAAGAAAAATGAAGTAACTTTTAGTCTTTAAAGTTATAACTTTAGTGAAAGCCCCATTGAACAAAATATCCATTGTGATGCATTTAAAATTGCACTCAGCCAGACAGGGGGGCAAATGTCTATAATCTCAGCACTTGGGAGGATGAGACAGGAAAATTGTAGGCTTGAGATAGTTTAGTGAAAATCAGTTTCAAAACAAATAGAAAACAAAACGGGCTGTGGGATTAGCTCAGAGGTAGATCACCCTTGGGTTCAATCTCCAGTACTACAAAAAATAAATAAAATAAAGTAAAGTAAAATTAGCTCTTACTCAATTCCCACCCCCCCCCCGAGTAACACTGTCCTTCAAACCCTACCCACATATGAAATTTGGCTGGTCAGAATTTATGTAATATATAAAAAAGTAAATTATATGCTAATATTTTGTAGTACTTATGTATTGAAAAAGTTGTCTATATCTGACACACAATAAAACCAACCAGAATATTATCAAGTGTTAGTTCTAAGTATTGTCAATTATTTTCATTCTCTCTTGAATACTTTTAATGAAGTACTAGTTTATTTCAATAGGCACAGATTATATGCATTTGTTTTCTAATCAGAAAAAGCATTCTCACTACACATTAAGTCCCTTAATTTTGAGCAACAGATTGCCTTGAGCCCTATGTGAAATGCTTAGCAAGGGACGGACATCTGAATGTTTACCTTGCACTTACCTCTTCTCTCAAAAGTACAAACAACAAAAAAGAATCTATTAAGGTTTGAATTAATTCCAATTTCTAACCAAACAAATAGTGTTAATGCTTCTCGCATAATAGTTTGTTCAAATGTTTGCTTTCAGAACTAGATAAAGCAAGAAAATATCGAGCCATCATTCTCACATAAAATACAAGTATTTTAAAAGTGTCTTCAAGTAAAAGGAGAAAGGCATGTTAGTGCAGAAGAACGTAAAAGGAAAATATATGTATTATTGATTTTAGTCATCAGTATGCATTTATTTTTACCTTAACATAAACAGAAATTGAATTTTAGTTTTCTAATGAAATATTGAATTTTACATTGGGTATACAAATTTTTTTTCTAATTTTAATGACATGACATTAATTAATTTTGGCTTGCCTCCTTTTAGGTTTATCAGATCCATTCAACTCATATTGCTATTGTATAATTGTAATCAGAGAACATTGTGAATATGTGTTATCTTAATATATTTTATAAATCATGTGTCCATAACAAAGATGATTCCTGAATGTTCAAGAGTCAAGTTGATATTTATAGATTTCTTACAATGACATTAACAGTTGTCATATACAGTATAGATAAAGTGGGTCTAATGATAAAATTTCAGCTTACTAACATCAGGCATCAATATCCAATTGCATTTATATTCATGCTCTAAATAGAAATCGATCACTAGGTAGTGAATTAAATTCACATTTTTAATTATATCATTTTCAACTTGCTATTAAAATAACTTTCTCTTGTTTTCTCCCTTTCTGCTTTTTCTCTGAAGTAAGAAAATGATTCATTTATTTTGAATCAGTAAGTATGACAGATAATTTTACTCTTTTTGTCTAATCTGTACTCCTTAGGATCTTTCACCTCTGCCCTTTTTTTCCTGAGTAGATATTTTTGGAAGAATAGTTATTTTAATAATGAGCCACATATTAAGGGGAAAGTTAAAAATAGTCTATATTTTTACTAGAGCACAACTTAGAGAAAATATAATTGAAAAAATAGATAGCATATGTATCCCATATATAACTAGAGTATTATTCAAAATTTATGTGTAAAATTGGATATATAATAATTTCAATTTGGTTATTACTCTTACAACTAATTGCAGCAATATCACTGTACATTCCCAAGATTTCTATATCTTTGATTTGTCTAATTTGTTGAGAAAAAACTCATCTTCTTGATGAGTTGATTTATTTTTCTTTAAATTAATATGCAATATTTTATTTAATTTACTAAAATTATATGTGTAAACTAGTAAGTAGATTCCAATATTATTTGACTTAAAGAAAGTTATTAAAATGAGAGAATCAAAGATCATCTTAACATTGTTACTCAGAATTTAAAGTAAATATATTTAAAAATAATGTCTAACTTATAATTAGGTTTTCAATTAAAAAAATTAAAATGTATTTTGCCTATTAATAGTACAAAGAGAGTCTCATGATTTTCTTAACTACAGAAAATATCAGACAGTATGTTATATTTTTCTCTCATGTGAGAGAATTGAAAATCTGAAAATTCTAACAAATCCCAAATAATTAAATTATGAGGAAGACAAAACATTCCTTGGAAAGAATATACTTATAGTTACTTTCATCTGTGACAAAGAGCCATGAGATGAATGATCTGCAATAAATTTTGGTAATAAAAACAATGATAACATTTCTAATAAACTTAACACAAATGTGTGAGCCAGTATTAAAGGTAGGAATTACTAAGAGCTTCAGTCACAAAAAGAATTTGTACCCAGCACCTATCTTTTTTCAAAGGTCATCTCTGACTGCAAAGGAATAGTATATCAAAGGCTGAGGGCAGAAAGATGAACTGAGAGACTATCTACTGAATTGTTTATTACCCAGTGGAAGGTGACATATGAGCTAGACAACTGAAAGAAATTTTTTCTTCAAATTCCCAAACTTTACTGAACACAAGCCAATGGTTGTTGGTTTCTGGCTGCTGACTTCTGAAGTCTGGCTGCACAAGATTAGAACTTGAAGAAATTGCTTTGAAGTTCTCTGAGTGTACTGCAGAGATTATTCAAAAGACGGAGATAAGATAGGGCAGAGAGATTCACTCACTTATATAATGCCAGGATTGAAATGAAGTGCACAAATCTCCATGTCAACCATCCAAAAGCAGCTGTAAGACACTAAAATGTCCCCTGGTTCAGAAATCTATCTGCTAGACTAGAGAAGAACAAAATATCTCCAAAGTCCCTCTACTGCTCCCATGTCAAGTCATGTTAAAGAGAAAATAAAGGTCCTATCAAAAAAATTTGAACCTCATAGGATATTGTTTATAATTTCAGGATTAGCACAGTCTGCACCGATTCAACTCAAAATTCAGACTGGTAACTCCTTTAAATATTACTCAGCTCAAATTATAATATTTTGTAAAACATATGGCAAGATAAGTTGATTCTTGATCAAAAGAAGAATTAGTGCAATCACTTTGGACAACTGTATGGAGAATCCTCAGAAGGATGGGAACAAATTTACCATAAAATCCAGCAATACCATTTCTGGGTATCTACCCAAAAGAATGGAAACCAAGCTACCAAACTAATGCTTATGTATCTATGTTCATAGCTACACAAGTCATAATTGCCAAACTATGGAAACAGCCTAGATGTGTATCAACAGATGAATGGATTACAAAATTATGGGATATGTACATGATGGAATTTTATTCAGCCATAAAGAAAAACACAGTTACACCATTTACAGGGAAATGGATGGAAGTATAGAACATTATGCTGAGATTAGTCAGTCACAAAAAAATAAAAAATTGGATACTTTCCCTAATATATATGAAAGCTAGGGATAAAATGGGTCATAGGAGGAACTCTAGAAGAAGAAGGGGATACTATAGATGAGCAAATAAGGCGATCTGAGGGGATGGGAGGGAAGAAGAGGGAAATTCTCTAATGTCCATGATGTACATTAACAAACGTACCAAAGTCAACCACTAAGCCAAACATGAGAAGGAGGGAGGGGGAGGGAATTAGGTAAGGGCTAATTGGGTGAGGTGTGCATGTATGTCTCTACCATCTTGTATCCCATTAAGATGTATTACTACAATATACCAATAAAAAATAAAAAAAGCAAAAAGAAAAGCTCAGCCAGGCATATTGGTGCATGCTTGTAATCCTAGCATTCGGGAAGGTGGAGACCTGAGGATTGCAGTTCAAGGATAGCCTCAGCTACTTAGCAAGGCCATTCAAAACTCAGTGAGACCCTATTTCAACAATAAAAAGAATTTAAAAAATAGAGCTGAGAGTGTAGCTCAGAAATACCCCTGGGTTCCATCCCCAGCACCGCAAAAAAAAGTAAAAAAAAAAGAAAAGCTCAATACAAGCAGAAGAAAGGATGGATATAAATAAATGTTATCAAACTTTAAAATAACTGTAAGAAATATGCTAAAGAATTGATAAAAGAATTGAAATGATGTCAACACAATGATGAAATTATGAATATTGAATCAACTAATGTGTTAAAATAAAAATATATCAGAAGTAAATAATTCACTTTAATATCCTACAACTATACTTCATAAAGCAAAGAGAAGATCCGTTAAGATGATGTTCAATATAAATTGTCAAATTGAGCAAAAAAGGAAGAATGAAAGTTAAATAGAGAATCTGAGACTCATGGAGCAATACTTAGCTCATAATATAATTAGGGAAGACAACAAAAGTGAGGCAGGAGAAATATTTGACAAGCTACAGACTTGAATCTTCTCTTTTCTGAAGTATCTATTTAGTTCACCTTCCCAATTTATTTATATATTTTTTTGTGGTACTGGGGTTCTTGGAAGCCATTCTACCTCTGGGCTACACTCCCAGACCTATTTTTACATTTTATATTTGGAAACAGGGTCTCTTAAGCCAGCACGCGTAGCTGGCTTCGAACCTGCGTGATCCTCCTGTCTCTGCCTCCCAAGCGTGGGGATTACAAGCGTGCGCCACCACACCCGGCTCACCTTCCCAATTTTTATTGGGTTATTTTCTTAGTGCTGAGTTCCTTGAGTTCTCTGTATATTCTAGATATTAGTCCTCTACATGAGGAGTAGTCGGAAAAATATTCTCTCATTCTATCAGCTCTTTGTGTGGTTCTTTTTTTTTTTTTTTTTTTTTTTTGCAGTCCTGGGGATAGAACCCAGGGGCATTCTACCTCTGAGCTACATCCACAGCCCTATATTTTATTTTTTATTTTGTAAGAGGGTCTCACTGAGTTGCAAAGGGCCTAAGTAGCTGAGGCTGGTTTCAAACCTGTGCAATCCTATCTCAGCCTCCCAAATGCTGGGATTACAAGAGTGCACCACCACACCCAGCTTTCTATTGGAGTTCTTGATTGTTTCCTTTGCTGTACAGAAGCTCTTCAGTTTAATGCCATCCCAAGCATTGATCTTCCTTTCAATTTCTTGTGTTTTGGGGGTCTTGTTGAGAAATTTTTTACCTGTGCATATGTGTGATGAAGTGTTGGACCTATGTCTTCTTCAAGGAGCTGCAGGTTATCTGGTCTGATTTACAAGTTTTTGATCCATTTTGAATTGACTCTTATGCAGGATGAAAAAGTGGGGTTTATTTTCATTTTTATGCATGTGGTTAATCAGTTTTGCCAATGCCATTTGTTGACACGGCTATCTTTTTATCCAGTGTATGTTTTTGACCCCTTTGTCAAAAATCAGTTGGCTGTAAGTATATGGATTCGTTTGGAGTCCGTTATTCTGCTCCATTGGTCTATGGGTTTGTTTCTGTTTTTGTTCCAATAGCACTATGGATTTTTAGTATAGTTTGAAGTCAGGTATTGTGATGCCTCCTGCATGGTTCTTGTTGCCAAAGACTGAGAGTTTTACAAAAATAATAATAGACACCAACCAAAGATATAACAAAATTTTTATACACAAAATAAATTTTTAAAAAAGAAAAATCAAACAAGCAAACAGAAATAGATTTAAGTACATTTATGAGTAAACTACTAAAGTAAAGTAACTTTAAAATAGTCAGAGAACAAAACACACATTGCATATAGTGGGAACATGATAAAAACAGGAGCTGCCTTCTCATCAAAAAGAATGAAGAACAGAAGACTATAGAATATTATCTTTACTGTACTGAAAGAATTATACTAATATTTTATAATTGCTTTTACAGAAAAAAATAAGTGTTAAAATCAAGCAATTATTATGAAGAATTTCATAGAATTAAATGCTTAAATAAAAAAGTATCAAATTAGTATAAATACAGCCAGGCGTGGTGGTACACACTTATAATCCCAGCATTCAGAGGCTGAGATCGGAGGATAGTGGTTCGTATACATACTCAGCTACTTAGTGAGGTCCTCCGCAACTTACTGAGACTCTGTTTCAAAATAAAAAATAAAAAATAGGGCAGGGGGTGTAGCTCAGTGGTTGAATACCTCTGGGTTTCATCCTCAGACCCGCAAAAAAAAAAAATGTATGAATAATGAATACAATGCACCAATAAAAAATTTAAAAAAGGACTCAAAAATAAACTCAACTTAAAAATGGACAAATGAACTAAATAAAAATAGTATTTATCAAAAGAAAAAATATTAATGATCAAATCAATAGTTGAATGGATTACAAAACTGTAGGATATGTACACAATGAAATTTTATTCAGCCATAAAAAAGCACAATTGCAGCATTCACAGGGAAATGGATGGAACTGGAGGACATTATGCTAAGTGAGATTAGTCAGTCATAAAAAGTAAGGAATTGGATGCTTTCCCTAATATGTGAAAGCTAAGGTGAAATGGGTCATAGGAGGAACTCCAGGTGAAAAAGGAGATCCTGTAGAGGAGCAAATAAGGCAACCTAACTGTGGGGATGAGAGGGGGAAAGAAGAAAACTCTTTAAAGCACACAATGTACTTATTCATGTCGTAGTCAATCACTAAGCCAAACATGGGAGGGGGGAGGGGGAGGGAGTGGGATGGGGATTGAGTGGGAGTTGGCTTGGTGATGTGTACATTTATGTCTACACAAGTTTTTTACCCCATTATGATGTATAAATACAATGTACCAATAAAAAACTTTTAAAGTTGATCAATATCATTAGCCATGCAAATTAAAACTGTAATGAAATGCAATTTCACCCCAAGTAGAATGGCTATTATCAAAAGAAAAAAATGATGGTGAGCATGTGGATAAAAAAAAGTCCTTATACACTGGTCATGGGTGCAAGCTAATAGATACCATGAAAACAGTGTGGAGGGTCCTCAAAAATCTAAAAATAGAACTATTATTCAACTCCTGGGTATATATTTAAAGAAACTGAAGTCAACATACAGAAGATATATACAGAAGATATCTGCATGCCATGATTATTATAGCACTATTCATGATAGCTTAGGTAAGAAATAAATATAGGTGTCCATCAACAGACGATTAGATTAAAATGGCTTATGTATGGACACATACCAGTGAACTAGAATAGATAACCCAGAAATAAATTATTTTTCTTTATTCATTTATTGATAAGCACCTATGCTATATACATACATTATTGTATATGTATATTGTGTATGTATATAGCATATGTATATGGTATATACATACATAATAATATGGAGTGCTATTCATCCATAAATAAAAATAAAATTTGTCATTTGCAGGAAAGTGATAGATTTAGAAGACATCATGTTAAATAAAATAAGCCAGACATGGAAAGACTAGTATCACATGTTCTCTCTGACATGTGAAAACAAATTAAGCAAGTTGACCTGAAGTTATGAAGATTACTAGGGACTGAGAAGGGTGTGTATATGTGTGGAAAGAGAATGAAAATAGAAGAAGGAATTGATTCATGATGTATTGATATATGTAAATATTACATTAAATCTCAGTCTCTACAATGAAAATAAATAGCCATAAAATATAGCTTAAATAGCCCATTCGATTTAAATATTATTTTAGAGAATTATTAGTAAAAATATATCACTTAGGAAGAAAATTTCAGCCCATATAGCCTCGATGTTGAATTCGATCTGTAATTCACCAAATAAACGAAAACATTTTTTTGCATGGATGATACTGGGGATTGAAACCAGGGTCATCTTACCTTCAAACTATACCCTCAGCCCTATTTTTCATTTTGAAAGGAGGCCTCACTAAGTAAAGGGTAGCTTGAAACTATGATCCTCCAGTCTCAGCCTCCAAGTACTGGGGTTACAAGCATGTGCCACCATGCCAAGCAAATGAAAACATTTATACATAAGTTATTTTGTGGAAATTGCATAAACCTGATACTAAGTTTGAAAAAACATAAAAAAATTGAAGATTGGTATATCTTGTAAATATAGATGGAAAAATACTATATTAAATATTGACAAAATGAGATTTACAATACATTGGAAGGATAACATATTTTAGCAAGTTGAATTAAGTTTATTTAACATTCACGATTTAGTATATATAATTTAATATTAAATAATAAGGAAAATAATGTGATTATTTAAGGTTATAAAAATATTTGATAGGAAATCTCAGAAAAGTGTAAATAGAAGAATAAGACAACCAAAGGGTATCTATAAAATAAAGAGCATCTATAAAAAATCTAAAAGCAACATCAAGGTTTGTTATGAAACATTAAATACTTTACACATAAGATAAAAACAAGGCACAAATATTATTTTCCCAAATGCCAACTAATTAATTTGTAATTTATAAAGTTTATCTATATCTAGGCATAGAATTATTGGTAACTAGATTTTTCTAGTACATATCTGAATTTTCGAAGAAGACCAGTTTATTCTTTATATAAAAATATGGCAAACCTAAATTTCTTACATATGGTTACAGAAACAAACATTGTGATATCTCAAAGGTACGTCTGATAACTGGTGGGCAGCATATACACACACTGGTCAAAGAAATGATATACCTGGACAGAGTGGGAGAGCATGAGACTACATGGTGCTATACAGAAGGGAACACAATTAGCCAGCCTACAGTACTTGGTAGGCTGAGACAGGAGGATCGCGGTTCAAGGGCAGCCTCAGCTACTTAGGCCCTTTGCCACTCAGCGAGACCTTTTCTCAAAATAAAGAATAAAAAGTAGGAATTGGAGTGTGTACCTCAGCAACAGAATGTCCCTGGGTTCCCTTCCCAGTACTGGAGGGGGGCGGGGAAGAAACACAGTTTAAATTAACTCATTAAACTCACATTTATTGAGAACATATTTCATTCTAGATAGAAAACCTGTTTTGAGCAAGATAACCACAATTTCTCTTCCAAGGAACTTCTATTTTAAAATAGGAGAGATAATAAATATGGAAGTATAAGAAATATTTATCTAGCAAATAAAACAAGATTGCTAGTAGTAACCAGGTGATCATGGTGAGGTAAAAAGTAGGTTTAGGTAGAAATTCATAAATTACATTTTCCATATTAACTCTGTAATATTTGTCACCTCAGTGGCAAACAACAGTCGACATATTCATTTAGGCGTTTGATAAAAATTAGAGGAAACATAAAGATAATATTTCATGTTTTATAATTCAGAAGAAAGTTTACATAGAAAGAAATTTTCTGCCAACAAGATTTATTATGCCAACATGTATAAGTCCAAAAGCAAAAAAGGATCAGATAAAAAAGAATAAAATGCAGAAAGAGAACTGGTAAGACACCTCAGATCAAATCAGATCAAATACATTCTGGAAGTTCATTAAGCAAATACTGCACACTATAATAACAGAGAGACAAAAAATTTAATAATATTCATTTCCATAAGAAGTAAATAACTACAGGAATGAAAATGATTTAATATCCATTCAAAATGAGAATCATTTCATTCTTAGACTTACATGATTATTTTGCATGAAGCTGGATTTTAAGTATTAGTTTTCTGAACACTTCGTTATCCAATAAAGTTTGTCTTAATAAAATGTTCTTGCTTTTGACTTTCTTATGACTCCACAACAAGGGGTCAAAAAAGTTCTTGCATTGTAACAGTTATACATATTCAAAATTCTCATGCATATTCAAGTGATCCAGATCTTTTTGCTTACACTGAAGAATTTTTAAAATTATAAAAATTGATCTTTCTCCTGTCACCTGCTTTAAATGTCATTTACTTTAGGTTATGTTTTCATAAATCCTATCAGAGTTATACAATGGTTGCAAAGCATGTTAATTTTAGGTCAAACTATGGCAGCTTTTATGACCAAAAATGGACAACTAAAGTTTTCCTTCATAATGCTGGGAAATGTGTTTTAGAAGACATTTGATAGTATTTTAATCTGCATTATTATCTGTGATTGTTTTTAAGATACTTTTTAATTCTTTCAGTACTCATCTATTCTTTTGTTACATTTCATTTTCAAATTTGTGCTGTGGAAGAAATGTTTTAAAGATGGAAGTTGGTGTCTACTCATGACTCACTGTAGCATAAGAGCCTTATGAGCAAAAAGTTTTGTAATTTTGCCCTAGAAAACTTAAATAAGCTTTTTCTCATTTTCTGATACTGTATCTATTAGACAAAGTTGTACATTATATTTGCTGAGCAGAAACTATGGGTGAATTGTTTCTTCCCCAAATTTATATGTTGAAACCTCCATATATAAATGCGATAGTATTTAGAGATATGATTCTTAGAGGAATAATTAAGACAATAATTGATTGTAAAAGTGGGGCAGTAACTGATAGGATTGGTTACTTTATTAGAAGAACAAGAGGCACTGGAGATTCTTCCTCTCCATGAGCACAAAGAGAAGACAACATGTCAGGACAAGGTGAGAAGGTGGCTGGCTATCTACAAAACAGCCTTACTGAAACCAGTGCTTTCAGCACCTTAATCTGGAACTCAGCTTCAGAACTGTGAAAATTGAACTTTCTCTGGTTTAAGCCATATAGGCTATGATATTTTTTTATGACAACTAGAACAGACTACAATAAGAGAATACATAATGACCACATAGCTTGTGTCAAATATGTCCAAATTTAGAACATGCAAATATTGTTTGTTTCAATGTTTTCCCACCAAGTTCTATATCATTCTTAAATAAAACTTTAAAAAACTACAGAACACAATACTTTTGTTAAAAACTGATCTTTTATGATTATTGTAATTATTTTTGCTAACAATTTTAATGTTTATTCATTTGCATTTTATGGTTCTCAGATAGCTGTATGATATGAGTGATGGTTGATTTGGAATTGATTTTATTAATTTTAAAAATATTTGTTTTTCAAGGTGAAGGATTTGCAATTATTGAAAACGCATAGAGATGTTTTTAATCTGAAAATAAATTCAAGTGAGGATTTCTAAATATGTTTAGGAAACAATAACATATGGAAAATAATAAAAATATATTACTTGAAGGTAAACAAATATTAATAAATGGAGAATGACATAAAAATCAGAGAAAAGAAAGTTTAAAATACTTGGACTAGAGAACAATGTATCAAGACAAAAAGACAAAAAATTTCTAACCTGCTTACAACATACTGTCTAGGGAATAGTTTCAAATCTGTCAGTACAAGTATTCTGTTAAAAGAAAAAAACAAGGATATGTGGCTGTGCAACTCCATGGAGTCCCATCTTATCAGCACTCCTCTGGTTATTTTGGGGTATCTTCAAGCCTAAAATTTCAAGTGATAGCCTTTATTCAGGAATTGAATTTTAATTCAAAATATCTTGCATTTGCATAGTGCAGTGTCACATATATGTCAATTCTGATAAAATGGGAAGCTGATAAATTGGGGTAGCAAGTCGGAGGCCAGGCTAAGCAATTTAGCAAGACCTTGTTACAAAATAAAAAATGAAAAGGGATGGAAGTGTTGCTTAGTGGTGTAGGATCTTTGAATTCATTCCTCACTACCAGCCAACATACAGAATCAAAGGTACACTTATCCTGTGGACTTTGACAACTTTCGAGATGCTTGATGAATTTTAGAAGTACAAATCTCAAAACATAAGTAAGGTCCAGCATGGTGGTTCACATCATTGAAATAATTCAGTGAAAAACCATTGAATTATTTTTATAAATATATTGCTATAAGCCAGGCATGGTGGCTTTTGCTTGTTATCTCGCCATTTGGGAGGCTGAGACAGGAGAATCCCGGTTCGTGGACAGTGTCAATTACTTAGGCTAGATGTGTGGGAGGTTTTTTTTGTTGTTTTGTGCAGCTCAAGTTATAGAAAAGCAAATGTACAAAATCTGTGACTTAGAATAACTAACTAAGGGATCAGTAATGAATTTTGTATTATGAACAGGAGGATGAAGAGAGCGGTTTTAAGGCCTATGGTTCTTAAAGCCCTAAAGATATAACCTGGTTGTAATTACTGGGCACATAATTTTTCTTTAATACTATTTATACCTATGTATGTTATCTCTTTTTTGTGGTACTGGGGATGGAAGCCAGGGGCATTCTACCTCTGAGTTACAGCCAAAGCCCTATTTTTTAAATTATTATTCTTCATTTTGAAACAGGGTCAGGGTTGCACTGAGCTGCAAAGAACCTCACTAAGTAGCTGAGGCTGTCCATGAACCACAATTCTCCTGTCTCAGCCTCTCAAATGCTGGGATTACAATCATGCGTCAACATGACCAGCTCATATTATCTCTATATTCAACTCTTAATTCATAAATAGCATCCTTGCTGGAGAAAAATACAGTAATATTCATGGCAATGGTATGATGATTACATATCAGAGATGAAGGAAAATCAATTAGTAGAAAAGTGGTTGTAGCACTTCGATATATGAAATCAATCACAATTCCGAAGAATGATGGATTAGAATGTTTTTCTTTGTTTGTTTGTTTCTTTTCTTCTTTTTTTTTTTTTTTGGTGGTACTGGGGTTCCTGGAAACCCTTCTACTTCCAGGCTATACTCCCAGACCTATTTTTATACTTTTTTAGTTGGAAACAGAGTCTCTTAAGCCAGCGCAGCTAGCTTCGAACCTGCGCGATCCTCCTGTCTTTGCCTCCCAAGTGCAGGGATTACAAGGGTGTGCCACCACGCCCCGCTGGATTAGAATTTGCTGATCACTTTAATTTCTTGTATTTTTAGGGTCTTATTGAGGAAGATTTTACCCATGCCTATGTATTGGTATATTGGTGCTATGCCCTCTTCAGGTAACTGCAAGGTGTCTGGTCTAATTTCCAGTTTTTTTATCCATCTAGAATTGACTCTTGTGGAGAGTAAGAAAGTGGAATTTATTTCCATTTTTTTACATATAGGCAACCAGTTTGGCCAACAATATTTATTGAAGAGGCTATGCTTTTTCCAGTGTATGTCATTTTTTCTTTCTTTCTTTCTTTCTTTCTTTCTTTCTTTCTTTCTTTCTTTCTTTCTTTCTTTCTAAAAAACAGGGTGTCACTAAGTTGAGGATAGCCTCACTAAGTAGCTGAGGCTGTCCATGAATCACGATACTTTGGTCTCAGCCTCTAGGATGCTGAGATTACAAGCATATGCCACCACACCTGGCTGACAGATATCTTTTTTTTTAATTGGTACATTGTAATAATATATAATAATAAGATTCAGTGATATACATATACACAATATTCATTGTGTGTTTCCCTCCAGGTTCTACCCCCATTACCCTCATAGATAATATGATCATTGCTATAGATAACTTCATATATGAGTTAAGCATCATTGGAATTGTTTTCATCATTAGATCTCTCTTTGACTTTTCCATCTCCTTCCACAAATTCTTTTCACTATTTTACTAGTGTCTCTTCTCATTTGTCTCTTTGTTTTCTGGTTTCTCTGTAACATCTACATATTAGTGAAAACCCTTGACTTTATGTGACCGGCTAGTCTCACTTAGCATATTCTCAAGTCCCACCCATTTTACTGCAAATGGTATAACTGTGTTATTTTTTAGTGCTGAGTAAAATTTCAAGGTGTGTAAATATCATATTTTTTCATCCAATAGACATTGTTAGGGAAGAATTGGAATCTTTTACCACAAAATATACCAAGTTTGTTTTTTCTTTTTATTTTGAATTTATTATTGGTTCGTGGTAATTGTAGACAATAATGAGAATCATGGCGATGCATTCATATATACACATAACATTATTTGGTCTTTTTCCTTTCCTCTATCATCCAATGACTTTCCTCCTCCCTTCCCCATTCTCCTCCATTCCTACTGGTCTCTCTCCTATTTTCATAAGTTCTCTTTTATTTATAAAATAGAACTTTTGAATAGGCACAGATAAAATTGAAACCTCTAATATCTCAGGAAAATTCTTGAGCATAGAAACAGCATCTTTCTATCATCAGCCCACAAGTTTCTGAGGGAACTGTCTTCTCGGGCACAAGAAATTGTAATGGCTTCATGTAGGTCAATGTCTCACAAGTGGATACTTAACTCTCAAGATGATTCACTAACCCTCATTATTCTCAGACTCATAAGGAGAGCTAAATCCTTATCTATTTATGTGTAAGAATTTATTTAGGAGACAATACGTTATATACAGAGAAGTTGAAGCATATTTCAGTTTTACCAGCAGGAATCTAAATTCTTAGGATAAGAGAAAAGAAAAGACTAATTATAAGACAACATGAAGCCAGGTGTGGTAGTCCATGCTTGTAATTCCAGCATATGGGAGGCTGAGACAGGAGGATCACAGTTTGCAGTGAGTCTCAGTTACTTAATAAGGCCCTTTGCAACTCAGTGAGACCCTGTTTCAAAATAAAGCATGAAAAAAAGGGCTGGATGTATAGCTCAGAGGTAGAATGCCCCTGGGTTCCATCCCCAATACCACACACGCACACACAAAAAGATATCTTGACTACATTCCTGCAGCATTCAAAATTATTATGCTATGTTAGTTGTGTGATTATAAAAGTATAAAATTCATCAGTTCAATGATCATGAACAACTTAAAAAGCAGCAATGAGTTTATAACCACTTTCAAGTGAAGTATGTGACCACAGAGCAAAGTTGATCCCCTACGCTATTACATATGGAGCATGTACATAGTTGATTATTCACATAAACCCCAAAGGATCACCAAGCTTTTCAAATTTCATTCTAATATTTTAAAACTCATTGACACAAACCAGATACCTAACCCAAATGCTCTAATTAAATTAATGTCATGATGAGTGCTGAGGGGAAAAAAGTGACCTGCTTTTTAAATATCATGATTCCTCAAGCACAAATGTGTCATATTTCATCTGTAATGATAGGTGAAATTTATAGTAGGCATTTCCTCACAGTAAAGACGACTTCCTTCTCTGGGATTAAAGTGATTTTTAATTATTTTAAATTAATTGAAGAATTTGAAAATCTAGGACACAAGAACTTGTGGTCTATACAGAAATTTATTTTTCTGCCTCTTAATTATTATCTAAATTTAAGCAATGTAACACGAAGACAAAACAAAATAGAAAAATAAGCATAATATTTTAAGACCAATCATTTTTTAAAACTTCTAAAGAATTAATATAATTTTGAACCACTGTTTTTTATTTTAATTTTTGGTATTGAAGTTTGAACCTAGAGCCATTCTACCTCTGACCTACACCTCATTCATTTTTTTTTTTTCATAAGCAACATCTCACTAAGTTCCTAAGGCTACCTTGAATTTACAATTCTCCTGTATTAGCATTCCGTGTACTAAAATTACTGGTATACACCATGACTCTTGGCTCTATTCTTTTCTTACAAGGGAATCCATACAAAATACACTATGAAATAGAGAATAAATAACTAAAATGAAGCAATAATAACAATAAAATAAGATCTTTATGAGGAAAATAAGAAAAATTTAAAAGTAGTAGTAAACAAAATAACAGAGTTGAATATCAGCTATAGTAAAAAAAATAGAAAGAATGGCATAAATAATCCACAGAATAGGAAAATCTGAAGTGACTCAGTCAGAATGAAGCTCACAAATAAGAATAGTAATTACTAAATGTTCTAACTTAAATAGCTGCTAGACCTAAAACAAGCAATAAGAAATATAATAGGAACAAATAAGAAGAAAAAAATGCAACCAAAAAATGTATCATCCATTCATCATCTACCTATCTATAATCAATATATCTATCATGCATCCATTCATCCAGATATTTAGGAGAAAGAAGCAAGAGTATTCTAGATTTTTGTGGTATCTTTCCAAAGTAGCCTGGAAAAGATGGAGAAAGGACTATCAAAGCTACTGGCTGATTTCAATGAAAATAATGGGATCTCATCCAGCATTAAACATAAGAAATAGGTTTTAAAACTCTAGCACAAGGTGGGAGTGACTGGCATAATAAGACAAGGTGGTGTCTATGACAGGATTATTTTTCCTCAGAGGTCTGTGAGAATGGCTGATCTTTCTCAATGTAGCAGTCTGTTACATGGTTATATGAATTACACAAATGAACTTTACAGGTCTACTGGGATTAAAAATGACTTGCATTGCTTTAAGAAGGATTTAGACTTGTATGCCCAATCACCAGATGCAAGCCAATTAATGGACTGTTGGGAGCCATTAAGGCCCCCTAGATTGGTGTCTCTGACTCAGCTGACTGTCCTTCGCCCAAAGTCAACAAGGTTTGGGGTTATGGACAGTTCAAAGAGGTCTGAGAGAGGATCAGGTGGTGATGACACGAGGGTACTGATAGGCCTATCTGTAATATGTGTTTTGTATTGGTCTTTATTGTATTCTGGTGGTGGTAGCATGAGAATATTGATGGACCTGTAGCTGTGTATAAATACCTCTGGAAAAACAAACCCGGTGTCAGCACAATAAAGATGAGATTGACCCAGAAGTTGCGTTGGCCAGGAGTGTTGGCACAATAGAGAATACTGACCCAGGCATAGTTGTCAACCAGTAGGAAATATTGACCCACAAACAGGGGACAACCAGTAGAGATAGTAGGCTGGCGGCTCCCCCACGTTAGAATTTAAAATTCTCCATCCTCACGCCTCACTTCAGAACCCGTACTCTTGCCGGCTGGCTCCGGCAATGGATCAAGAGTACCCTTATTTATATTTTAGTAGTGTTACAAATAGAACCTGTAGACCCATGCATGAACGCTAAGTACAGCTTCTACCATTGAAAACAACCCTGCCCCAACAAGAACTCTTTTTTGAAAGTCTTGTTTCCAGACAAAATTAGTGAAATAATTTAAAAAAGTAAATAATTCTTTTTAGTGGAATGCAAGACATTATCTAGATCAAGAAAGACTTCTCAGGGTTATTTGATAATACAGGATTCTGACTCTTATTTGTCTTTGACTATTTTGCAACTTTGTAGATAAAGCAAATCCTTAGAGAGGGTTGATGGTGCAGCCATTTTTAAAATGCACATAAAAGTTTTGTAGTGAAAGTGTAATCAATATACATGCATGGAAGAGGCGAGTCCTATGCTTAATTGTAAATTGTATTAGCATTTCTCATTAACTCTTTATGTGTGCATTCTTGTATTAATTTCTATCTAGCTTTTAACTGTTTTTTAATGAAAAAGAATGAATATATTTTATGAGAATTATAGTATTACCTTAAACTATATCAAATTTATTCCCTTAGATAATATAGATATATGCCTGATCAGGAGAGGCAATTTACCATGTCAATGATGTGTTTCACACTATAGCTTAACTTCAGGAAAAATTTTCTGATGGTTTCCAGAGAGAATGTAAAGCAAAAATAACCTTTAACTTTTTAACACTTCATTTCTTTAGAAATGTATTTCATCTTTATTGATTTTGTAAGATGTTTTGTTGTGATTTCTGGTTCATAACATGAATGGTAGTGTTTCTTCTTGAAGAAAACAATGACCCACAATTTTGTTTATGGTTAAATATTTTGCGATCTCTAGAGATAGATGATAGTGATCTAATATCTGTTGAGAGGGAAAGAGATACAATAGAGAGAAAATTTGTTAGTCTTTTGCATTTTTTCATCTATTTATTTTATATTGATACCAACTAAAAAAGTTTGTCTATTGAGAAAAAAAGGGCCATTGAAAACTGAAGTGGATGCTTGTATATCTGTTTTTGTTCTTGACCTATTGCTGAATGTTTGAACTTCAGCCATATGCTAGAGTTAATATGCCTATTCCTCTGTAATTTTGATAGGTCATTAGCTCTTGTGTAGAGATATAATATTTTCTTATCTCTAGAGAGAATTAATAAATTTGATTATAATGTCTATTAAATTAAAAGGAATATATTCTGATTAGCTTACAAAGGTAATTAGGCACTTAATGAAATAGACTTTTCTACGATCCTCAGAAAATAAGAAAATTGAGTTAGTTATACTTTATATTAGCTAGACTAAAAAATTCTTTAGAATAAACAAGCTTAGAAACAATTTTAGAAAATAAGTTTTCATAGTTAAGGTCATCTTGACAATTAAAACTAGAGTGTGTGTTAAAGGGCTTTGATAGTCTGCTAAAATATGTACATTGAAAAAGCTTTTTTTATTCATGTATCAGTTTTCTCTGATAAATGAAAATCATCTTTTTGTAATATAATAAATAATATGAACAGCTGAAACTATATAGCAATAGTGGTACAGAAATAAAACTATGCATATATATATATATTTTTTTAAATGTAAAGAAGTAATTTTATCTTAAAGCAGCTGGTCTTAAAATTTATTCAAGACCTCTTTACATTAATAAATTACCATCAATACATATCCCTTCAGTACTTTATTATGTGAGAAATAATATCCAAAATTCATTTAAAAACACTTTTTAAGCGATGATATCCCATGTTCATGGACTGGAATAATATTGTTCAAATGTCCATATTATCTAAAGTTATACACAGACTTAATAGAATTATATCAACTTTCAAAAAACTTCCACATAAACAGAAAAAAATCTTAAAATTGGCAGAAGAGCAATTTATTTTGGTTAGGTTGCAATCTTGAGTAAAAAGAACAAAGCTGAGTGTATCATACCACTTAATATCTGATATATGACACAGGCATATGAATCAAAATAAAAATGTATTGGCTTAAAACAGATTGACCAGTGGAATAGGACACAGTGTCCAGAAATAAACTCATGCATTCATGATCAATTGGATTTTAACATCAAGATGTCAAGAGCAAACCATGCATAAAAAATTAATCAATAAATGAACAATACAGATCCACATGTAAATTTATTATTATTATTATTATTATTATTATTATTATTATTATTTATTATTTTGCGGGTCTGGGGATGGAATCCATGGGCATTTGATCTCCAAGCTACACCCCCTGCCCTATATTTTATTCTTTATTTTGAAACAGGGTCTCACTAACTTGCAGAGGGCCTCACTAAATAGCTGAGGCTGTCCGCAAACTGCGATCCTCCTGTCTCAGCCTCCTGAATGCTGGGATTACAAGTGTCTTTTACCATCCCCGGCCACATGTAAATTATGATTCTTCTTCCACACCATATGCAACAAGTCAACCAAAAATGTATTTAAGAGATGACTATAAGTCCTAGAACTGGAAAATTACTAGACAAAAACATAAGGGAAAATCTTAATGACATTAGTTTGGGCAGTAGTTTCTTGGATATGACCTCAAAGCACAGGCAACAATAGCAAAAATAAAAACAGGTATTACATCATAAAGTTAAAAAGCCTCTGAACAGCAATGGAAACAAGTAGCAACCAAAATATTTACCACAGAACTTGGGAGGAAGTATTTGCAATCCATGCATCTGATAAAGAGCTAATGTCTAAAATATACAAGGATCTCAAACAACTCAATAATAAGAAAACAATTGTATCAAAAACTGCAAAATATCCAGTAAACAAATTAAAAAAAAAAGATATGACTGCTCAACATTACTATCAGGGACATGCAAATTAAGGCTTCCATTATTGTTTCTTTTAGTCAGCATTTTTATTGCTCTGACCCAAAAACCTTGACGATAAAGACTTAGAGGAAGAAATCTAATTTGCTTAGAATTTTGGAAAATTTAGGAGTTCAGTTTATATTTAGTCCAAGTGAAATCTGGATCTCAGAGAGAGAAAAAGAGAGGCTTGCAAATGCTTTGCTCTCACAGAATCAGGGCCAGAAGCAAGAGAGAAGCTAGGGGAGGAGGGACTAAAATGGACTTTTTCTTTGGGGGCTGTTGCCTATTAAATATGAAGAATGACACTCAGAGACAATAGAAGAGTAAATGGAGAGTTTATTATAAGAAGAACACAGAAGGAGAAAAAAAGGAAGTGGGGACCGTGATGTCTGGCCTGCCTCCTGGAAACTTCCTGGGAGTAGCCCAAGAGATGTGCTATCAGTTAAAAACTGCCTTCTCCCAAAGTTCATATGATCTACTGGGAGAGAGGTGAAGATCACCCCTACCGACCTCGGTCATTCTTGATGTTTAGTGGATGCCTTCTGCCTGAGCAGAGTGCCATCAATTACAAACCACCTTCTCACAAAACCACATCTGTGTGAGAGGAAAAAGCTCCCAAAAAAGAGGGTTCTCAAGTGGAAAAACAAAAGCAAAAATAACTAGAGTGGCATTTCTAGGAGTTTGTATGCTTCTGAGTCTTCTTTTCCAGGTGAATTCTCAGAAGGCAGTTTCCTGGGATTTGCATATTGTATTTGCATAGTGTCTCTCTTCTCCATCTCTCTGTTGAGTTTCCAGATGTTGTTTTCTGGACTCTGGGAAAGCTCCTAGGATTGTTTATCAGCAGAAACAACTGTAGTTTTGTGACAACATAGCCACTTTCAGGAGACTTTTATTCTCATTATCACTCTTCAAGAGTTTTGGAAGTTAGTTACTATCTATTACCTCTTAGAAAAATTTTCTACCATTGTCCTCCAGCCCTATCTGCCTACTTCTTTCTACCTCCTCAGTACCTTATGTAATCCCTAAGGCCACATGTCCTGAGACCTCTCCTGAGCAGCCAAGCCCTACCTTCAACAAGACTGCTCTGTCCATTTGTTGTCTAGGGAATATTATAATCCAAATCAGAACACTCTGTTCTTGGACTCCAAGACTTCATGGCCATCTCACAAGGCAAAATGCATTTACTTCATCTTCAAAAGATCCATAGTCTTAACAGTTCAAGCATCATTCAAAAGCCAAAAATATCCTCTGAGACTTAAGAGACACTCTTGCCTATGAGCCCCTATAAAAAAAAAAGCAAATTATATGTACCAAATATATGATGGGATAGAGTAAACATTTGCATTTCAAAAGCAAGAAATAGGATCATAGAAAGAATGGAGTCAGGTGCTGTAGGGCACACATGTAATCCCAGTACTTGGAAGGCTGAGAGAGTAGGATGACAGGTTCAAGGCTAGTCTCAGAAACTTAGCAAGAATTAGATTCAAAATAAAAATAGCTGAAGTTGTGGCTTGGAGGTAGAATGCGCCTTGGCTCAAATCCTAGTAGCTACACACACACCCCAAAAGGAAATGTGACTAAAATATAATCAAAATAGAGTAGAGGCAAACATTTACTCCTTCAGCTTCATTTCTGGCATATGGGGCATCTGGTGGTAAGATGTCATTTCTAAAGTGCCTAGAGAGCCCCATGCCTATGGCCTGATTAATTAAATTGGTGGCATACTTGTTCTTTTATACTGACTTTAGGGTTTTCAGCTTGCAGTCCTTCCAGATTTTTGGTATTTCTGAATCACAGGGATTTTCCATATCACTTTTGCTTCATCCTGAAATTTCCCCCAGTGCCTGCTTTTAGAAATTCTGACCCTGCCAGTTTCTTTCCTTCCCAAGCCTTCCTTTGAAATCTGGGGAGAAGCCTCCACTCCATGGCCTCTTTTTTTTTTTTTTTTTTTTTTCAACAAAGCCTGCATCACAGAGAACCAAAAGCCAAACTCAATTGCCAGGAGGAAAGGTAGTTAAACCCTCTTTAATTATGGCCATTGGACTCTGTTTGATTTTTGCCCCTAAACTCTTGAACCTGTTTCCCTGGTTACTCACTGGGGTTGAACTACCTGGATCACCTTCCTTCATTTTTATGCAAATGTTGAACTTCTATGACCACATTCTTTTCTTTTTTTTTCTATTCAAAGAACTATGTGCCCTGTTAGAATGGCTGTTATAAAAATGATAAAGGATAACAAGTGTTATTGAAGATATGGAGTAAAGGGAATCCTGTGTACTGTTGGTGAAAATGCAAACCTTTATATACCCCTTATAAACCAAGCATGGTGGGACATCACTTTATTTGTGAGGCTGAGACTGGAGGATCACAATTTCAAGGACACTATCAGCAGTGCAAAAAGACTATGAGCAACTTAGGGAAAATGCGTTTCAAAACAAAAAGTTAAATGGGCTAGAGGTATAACTCAAGATAGAATGGCCCTGGGTTCAACCCTTAGTATCTCACACAAATCTCACACACACACACACACACACACACACACACACACACACACGCTCATTTGTATGCATCTTATCGAAAACAGAGTTACTCAAAAAGCTAAAATATAATTTATTATATATCAGTGTCACTTTTGAGTATGTATTCAAAGGAATTGAAATCAATATAGATCCAATTGAAATCAAAGAACTATCTGTACTCTCAAAGCCGGGAGAGCCAAATTTTTCATAATAACAGAACCAACAATAGTGTCCATCAGTGAATGAATGAGGAAAACATTGTGTTCAACTTTTAAGAAGGAAATTCTGTCATTGTGACAGTATGGACAAACTTTAAGGGCATGATGTTAAATAAAATAAAACAGCCACAAAAAAAAAAGAAAAGAAGCCCGCATGATCCCACTTATAAATGGAATTTAAAGAGCTTTAGTTCAGAGAAGTACATGGTAGAATGCTGATTACCGGATCCTGAAAATAGGGTGAGGGAGGCTAAGGTAAAGATACTGATCAAAACATACACAGATTCTATTAGGGTGATAAATTTCAGTGACCAACTGTACAATAGAGTGTGCTATCTATAGTTGAAAATCATGCATTACATTACTTAAATTGCTAAAAAATAGATTTAAAATATTCTAAGCCAGGTGTGGTGGTGCATGCTTGTAATCCCAGCATTCTGGAGGCTGAGACCCGGAGAATCGAGGTTTGCGGACAGCCTCAGCTACTTAGTGAGGCCCTCTGCAACTTAGTGAGACCCTGTTTCAAAATAAAAGAATAAAAAATAGAGCAGAGGGTGTAGCTTGGAGATCAAATGCGCCTGGGTTCCATTCCCAAACCCGCCAAAAAAAAAAGTTCAATTCACAGAAAAAGCACATGAAGTGACAGATATGTTAACTAGCTTTAATTATTTCAATATTTTCTAAACCAATTGTTTCAATATTTTCTAAAACCACATATTATATGCCAAAACATATATTTTCAATTTAAAATTAAAAAACAAAATTAAAATGTCTCAGTTACTCATTTTTTTCAAAAAAGCATTGGCCTATTCATTGTATCTTGTCATAAATATCATGTAATTTGTGAAAACTATATTTTCCAAAATAAATAATGTGAATAGTGATACTGGTTTTACAGTTTTACAATTTTTTTCCTGCTTACAAGAGGATGGTTAAATTTTTATATCTATCTACACACCTGTTTCTGCATATTTAGTTAATATGATGTCACATATTATGTAGCATCTTGAAATAGTGTTCACTAGTAAGAAAATGAAAATGCAAAAAGCTTAGAGCATTTTAACACTATTAAAATAGTTTGTCTTTATAAACTCCCTACTAAGATCTAAGAGATCCCAAAGAATCCCTTTATTATGATGAAAAATAATTTGAAAAATAGATTTTATTTTTCTTGATCTATAAGTGAATTTGTAAAAAAACTATGAAGTATTATAAAATATTGGTAAAATATGCTGTTGTGATAAAATTCTTTTCCTTCTTTATTTATTAATGTCCTCATGAATATTATTATGGAAGATTACACTTTAATTTTGTGCAATCTGCTTGCTCTGGCAGTCGAAGTTCACTATTTCCCTGGAATAATTTCGTATACTTTATTATACGAAATACTATATGTATACTTTATTATACAAAATATGAAATATGAAATTTCGTATACTTTATTATAAGCATTATTATATTTCTAAATAATTGAGAAATTTTAAAATGTCCTACACCTATAAATAGAGCTAAGGTTTTTCTTTACAATCTTTGATCTTCTATGTATATTTTAAATGTTTAATTATCATTTGTACTAAATAGGTAACTAGTTAGTCCATTGAGTATTCACAATTTTATTTTTTGAAACAAGTGTATACTCAAGACTGCGCTCTAAATTTACAAAATAAACGAAAATATTCTGAACAATTTTGCCTCTCAATCGGTGAGTTTCCCCAAAGGACAAATTGAAAAATCATGAAGATTATTTGCCTTTCACATTTGAAAGAGAAATGCTAGAAATAATTATCTTTGTTTGTTGCATAAGAGCTGCATGGAAAAATATTCTGAACGGACTTAGATCATGGAAAACAATCAAAGCATGGTCTTGATAATTTCAACAATATTTATTGCAATAGTGACAAAGACAGGTTCTTTATTCATTAGTGCTCCATCCAAACTTTATATAACATTATATTTGAGGGGAGAGGAGGAGAGAAAGAGAGGGGGAGAGTGAAAATTAGTACAACCCGAAAGCATTACCAGGTAGCTTAGCTGGCTGTGTCAGCCTTTCAGGTTTGGGTGAGTTTTTTTTTTTTTAATTAATTTATTTTTTAAATTGGTGCATTGTAGTCATATATCAATCACATTGGAGTACAAGACTTGAGAAGATATACAAGCACGCATCATCCAATTAGCCCTCCTCCAGCCCCCATCCCATTCCCTCCCCCTCCCTCCATCCCGCACTTCTTTGGTGATTTACTTTGATACATTTGTTTATGTACCTCCTGCGTTTTAAAGAGGCTCCGTCCTCCAGTATTACATACCCTCTGATTGGTCACATTAGTTGCTTCACTATAGGGCCCTTTCTATAGCTCAACCTCTTCCTGTTGCCCTTTTCCTCCTAGTTATTGCTGATTAAGAGAAGCGTCTGATTTATATTTTCTGCGATATTTCTCTGTGCATGCTGCGTTGCAAGTACCAATCCAACTCTTGATGGTCCCATTAGTGGCCTGGCTACTCAGTGGACTGATCCAGACCTCGCTGGCTCAAGCAGCGGCCTTGCCTCATGGGAGGCCCCAGTTCTGGTCTCGCTGGCCCCTGAACCGGTCTAACCCCTAAGCTGGCTTTGGTCCCAGCCTTGGAGGCCTCAGGAGTGAACTTGCCTCACGCCAGGCTCCGATGCTGGCCATTGACCCCTGCACCGGTCTAACCCCTTGGCAGAATTCCAATCCCGGCCTCGGAGGCCAGAAACTGGCCTAGCCTCATGGCAGGCTCCAATGCCGGCCTCGTTGGCCCCAGCACCAGCCTAACCCCTTGGCAGGCTCCGATCACGGATTTGGAGGCCCCAGTACTGGCCTTGCCTCAAGGCAGGCTCCGATGCCGGCCTCACTGGCCCCAGCACCAGCCTAACCCCTCGGCAGGCTCCGATCCCGGCCTCGGAGGCCCCGACACTGGTAATGCCTCACAGGAGGCTCCGATGCCGGCCTCACTGACCCCAGCACCGGCCTAACCCCTCGACAGGCTCTTATCCTGGCCTCGGAGGCCCCAGTACCGGCCTTGCCTCAAGGCAGGCTCCGATGCCGGCCTCACTGGCCCCAGCACCGGCCTAACCCCTCAGCAGGCTCTTATCCTGGCCTCGGAGGCCCCAGTACCGGCCTTGCCTCAAGGCAGGCTCCGATGCCGGCCTCACTGGCCCCAGCAGCGGCCTAACCCCTTGGCAGGCTCCGATCCCAGATTTGGAGGCCCCAGCACTGGTCATGCCTCAAGGCAGGCTCCGATGCCGGCCTCGCTGGCCCCAGCACCGGCCTAACCCCTCGGCAGGCTCTTATCCTGGCCTCGGAGGCCCCAGTACCGGCCTTGCCTCAAGGCAGGCTCCGATGCCGGCCTCGCTGGCCCCAGCACCGGCCTAACCCCTCAGCAGGCTCTTATCCTGGCCTCGGAGGCCCCAGTACCGGCCTTGCCTCACGGCAGGCTCCGATGCCGGCCTCGCTGGCCCCAGCACCGGCCTAACCCCTCGGCAGGCTCTTGTCCTGGCCTCGGAGGCCCCAGTACCGGCCTTGCCTCACGGCAGGCTCCGATGCCGGCCTCACTGGCCCCAGCACCTGCCTAACCCCTCGGCAGGCTCCGATCCCGGCCTCAGAGGCCGCAGCACTGGTCATGCCTCAAGGCAGGCTCCGACGCCGGCCTCGCTGGCCCCAGCACCAGCCTATCCCCTCGGCAGGCTCTTATCCTGGCCTCGGAGGCCCCAGTACCGGCCTTGCCTCACGGCAGGCTCCGATGCCGGCCTCGCTGGCCCCAGCACCGGCCTAACCCCTCGGCAGGCTCTTATCCTGGCCTCGAGGCCCCAGTACCGGCCTTGCCTCAAGGCAGGCTCCGATGCCGGCCTCACTGGCCGCAGCACCAGCCTAACCCCTCGGCAGGCTACAATCCCGGCCTCGGAGGCCCCAGCACTGGTAATGCCTCATGGCAGGCTCTGATGCCGGCCTCGCTGGCCCCAGCACCGGCCTAACCCCTCGACAGGCTCTTATCCTGGCCTCGGAGGCCCCAGTACCGGCCTTGCCTCAAGGCAGGCTCCGATGCCGGCAACACTGGCCCCAGCACTGGCCTAAGCCCTCGGCAGGCTCCGATCCTGGTCTCGGAGGCCCCAGCACTGGTCATGCCTCAAGGCAGGCTCCGATGCCAGGCTCACCGGCCCCAGCACCGGCCTAACCCCTCGGCAGGCTCTTTTCCTGGCCTCGGAGGCCCAAGTACCGGACTTGCCTCATGGCAGGCTCTGATGCCAGCCTCGCTGGCCCCAGCACCGGCCTAACCCCTCAGCAGGCTCCGGTCCCGTCCTCAGGGGCCCCAACACTGGCCTTGCCTCACGGCAGACTCTGATGCCGGCCTTGCTGACCCCAGCACCGGCCTAACCCCTCAGCAGGTTCCAATCCCGGCCACGGAGGCCTCAGTAGTGGTCTTGCCTCACAGCAAGCTCCGATGTCGGCCACTGGCCCCGGCGCCCGCCTAATCCCTCAGCAGGTTCCGATCACTGTCTCTGTGGTTATTATTTCAAAGGTTCCAGTTGTAATGTATCAGATCTCTGCCTCCCCCGAATATTGGCCACTGGCATTGCCACTGCCTCCACCGTTTCAAATCCTTCCCAGGCTCTTTTTCCACTCTGAATGTTGTCCAGTGTTCCTAAGCATGCGTGATGGTAGCATTTAACATTTGGTGTAATTTCTCCAAAAAAATAAAGTTGGTAAGATCCGGTTTCTGCTTCTCCTGAATACAAGTCTCCACCACCATCGCGGAGAACTCTTTCAACACCGCATTTCTCCTTGGTCTCCACTAAACTCTCTCCTTATATGTGATGTCTGAGATTCTTAACAATATAGAGAAATAGCAGTCCTCTTTCACGGCAAATTTTTCCATAAGTTCCAGTGCATTTAGATAAGTTTTGTCTGCACTTCCAGTGTCCTGGCATCCATAACGGCTTTCTTACCTCCTCTCCGATATTTTTCTTTATCTTTTTCTGTTCTGGGCCCGGTTTCTCCAGGGGTCTGGCGTGCTATGCGCAGTTTGGCCGGGGCCCAGAGTCCCGCGACCCGGGCCCCATCTGGCGTGCCCAGCCCGAGAACGCCGCCCAGAACCCAGCGTCTTACTGGGCCTGGTTTCTCCAGGGGTCTGGCATGCTACTCGCAGTTCGGCCTGGGGCCCAGAGTCCCGCGACCCGGGCCCCATCTGGCGTGCCCAGCCCACGACCCCCGCCCAGAACCCAGCGTCTTACTGGGTCCGGTTTCTCCAGGGTTCCGGCGTGCTATGCGCAGTTTGGCCGGGGCCCAGAGTCCCGCGACCCAGGCCCCATCTAGGTTTGGGTGAGTTTTGAGAGTGATCGGAGTCTTCAGACTTAGCCTGAACCAAAGCTTAACTATAACCAAGGTGAAGAATTGTCCAACAACAACCAACTTAGCTGGCCAGGCCAGCATTTAATCTCATTATTGGTGGTGGGAATGAGAAGGTGGCCAGGCTCCTTGGCAGAAAAAGCTGTGAGTTTTAAATTTCAGGTCTAACAAGTGTAGTCGTGGCTGTCAACGTGGCCCTGTCAGGTGGGTGGCAGGCATTGCACCCATGCATTTCCTATCATGCCTGGAGACTGCACCTGTGCCTGGTGCCTGTGTGTTGCCTGATGCCCTGGGTGTGCTGTGCCATGTCTGTGTGCTGCAAGAATTACACCTTCAGGTTGTACATCATTCTGAGGTGTGATGAGCCATGCCCACGCGTGCTTTGGGAGTTAAATCCTCCTTTGGCTTAAATGGAGCCCCTCTTTTATTTTTAAAGAAAAAGTATGGGCCTCATTCAAGATACTTGGTAAGTCAGAAGATACATTTATATACCTAAAATTACATTAATATTTTTCTTAAAATCACATTTTTATGAGAAGTACATAGATGTCAATACACCTAATGTTAAAATTATGTTTCTAAATTCAGAAAAAGTTACTAATCACAATTTTTATCATATAGTATGAAATATAATTGAATAGAGGATGTTATTTACCTCCATTCAATTTATTTACCTCCTTTACAATTTATTACTGTAACCAATAATATATTAGCAGCTATTGAGTTTTGATACATCACCAATTTCTATTCTGCTAGATTGACTTTCTTATATTTGCTGTAGCCTTTGAAGTTTACATTTCTAAGATCAGCCTAAGATTTTTTCTTTACATTCTTGAACATTTTTAATAAATTTAACTTGTGTTAAGTAAAACATACAATACAGTGGAAAGTGTGCCCCCTTAGCTCTAATAAGACATAATGCCTAGAATAATTCACTTATAATTCTTTCTTATCGTAAAGTGTTTTCATCTGTTTTTTGTTGATTTTAAAGCAGAAAGAGATTTCTAATAATGGATTTTAAATCTCTAAAATATAATAGAATATTCAGATTTTGCTTCATTTTATGATATTTGTAGAACACTTAACTTTCAAGGAATTTGTTCACTTTATCTGGATCACCATCTTTATTACAAAGAAGTCATTAACATAATTTGCTAATTTTCAGTGTATATTGAATCTGTCATATCATCTTAATATCTAATATTTTTATTTTTGTTTCCTCCTCTTTCTTATTATCAGTCTTTCGGTGTGCTTATAAATTGTAGTATTCTTTTCAAAGAACCAATTTATGTTCTGCATTTTATTGTATAATTTACTGGTTTTCTATTGTTATTTTGTCTTATTTTAATTCTAAATTTATTTTTTTTATTTTATTGCTTTCTAAGATGGGTAAGATTAAAGATTACATTATTCGTCAGTAGATTATCAAACTTTGAATAAAATGCATTTAGATATTTTTGTTATTTTTGTAAATTTACTTATACTAGCTTTACTTATAATTTTATTTACAAATTATCTGGATTTAATAAAATATATTTTGGATTTTTAATCATATATGTTAAATGTTTCTCTCATACTTCAGTATTTGGGTCTTTTATTTTATTATTTCTCTCTCTCTCTCTCTCTCTCTCTCTGAAGAGGTCTTTCAAAAACATTTTAAGAGATGTTTATTTGCTATTAAAAGTTAAATACAATGATATATCTCTATATACCTTTACTGCCACAAATTTTTTTTATTTTGCATTGAAAGCCGCTTTTACTCTTTTCAGAATGTGCTCCTAGTGTCTTTATGCAAATAATATACAAATATATAGTCTTATTTTTTACACAAAATATTACATAAAATACACCCTATTGTGAAAGCTTATATTTATTTTCTTATTTTTCCATAAGTCTTGGAGATTTTTCCAAATCAGTTGACATGGCATTCCCTGAATGAGAATTCAAGTCCTCAAGGAAATTTAATAGAACCTTGGATATAGGAATAAACAAAACACAAAACAAAAATGAAACAAATAAACAAGAATCTCAGAGGAGCACTTAAATTTGTTGTATGAAAAATTTAACATTTGAATAGACTTTTTATTTCCTTATATGAAATAGAATAACATGTTACATTATTTTAAATTTTATTTTCTTAGTTCCATTTAGTAAAGACTAGTTTATTTTAGAATTCAAATTTTCAGAGTGCTGTGTGCACGTATGCCTCTATCATTCTGACCTTCATCATGATGTATGATTATAATGCACTAATAAAGAACTCAAAAATGTATTAGTTATTTTCCAGTTTGTAATAATAGACAATCAGTAATTAAAATTTCTACCACTACTTAAAAATCTTTCAAATGTTCAGAATAGCAAAATTGACATTTTGGGCAGAAAAGTTATAATAGTTTGTTTCTAAGGAAGAAATTATCAAATACAGATATAGAGAAGTAAAATAAGAAATTGTGAAGCTTTTGGCCTTAAAATGTTAGTTTGTATTTATGACTATCAATTCCTAAGAAATCAGTGAACTAAATAATTTAATACCATTCCATAATCTTTCTTAATGTATGTCTAAGGGATGCATGTTATATTTTTAAAAAGCCTCCAATTTTAAACATATTTATATCTGTTATTCTATTATTTCATGTTAATAAAACTAAACATTTTTCCTTCTTTCATTTTCATTGTATCTATATTGTTCCCAATATTACATACAAATTTAGAATTGAAAATGTATTTACAACCAATTTTTCTCTACTTAAATTCTGTGAAATAAGAGGAACATAAAGCAGATTAATGAAAATTCTTAGTTTTCTTGAATTATCTTATTTAAAGCTACCTTTAATGCTATTTAAAGTATAAACATTCATTTATTAAACATATATTTAATGAACACCTGCTGTGTTGATAGAATATTCTAGGAACAGGACATATATCAGTGGAAAAAAATAGAAAAAATATCCATCCTATGAAATTTTCTCATAATATAGAAATATAGGAAAAATAAAAAAGGGAGAACAAGACAAAGTATGTCGTATCTTAGAAAGGTTCTAAATAGAGTGAAAAAAGATTTACTGAGGAGCTTGGATTTGAGCAGAGACTTGAAGGAAGGAATGGAGTAAGTCACGTGGAGATGTGGGAAAAAGCTTCTGGCACAGAAAGAGTTGATAAAAAGGTTGTGAAGAGAGACAGATGCTGAGGTGAGTTTTAAGAATTAGGCACAGGGGAGCAGAGGGAGTAGTAAGATGGGGTTAGGAGGAAACTACACTAAAGAGCTCTTGTGTGCATATATGAATGTATTACTTTGAGTCTCATTACCATGTATAAACATATTGCACAATAAAATTCCAAAAGAAAATGACAGGGAGGGAGGGAGGAGAGAGAGAGAGAGAGAGAGAGAGAGAGAGAGAGAGAGAGAGAGAGAGAGAGAACGCTGTTCCCTTTCCCTCTGACAGCATGTATATCCTTAAAACAGTGTAAGTTCATGATATATAGACATAGGAATACATCAGTTCATCAGAAGCAGAAAGCAGTGAGGTGCCATTGGCTAGAGAAGGACTCAACATAAATGGCTTCCATTTATTTCCACCCTCAGGACTCTAAAAAAAGTATAGTTTGTTATAGGTAATATTATACAGCCAATGTAGCATATTATCAGAACTAGAAATTTCAATTATCCTGTTGCAGTAGGAAGCTTACAACGTGGTTTAAGGGTTCTTTTAGTTCTTGAATTCAGGCAAGTACCAGCAAGGCAAAGTTCATGAGGTTTCCCAGGTTTACTGAAAAATGTATCTGCCTTCAGCTTTCCTACTTTTTGGAAATTATATTTTACTTCATTACAGCACATCTAACTCGTTCTCAATATAATTCTTTCACTTTCCAAAAATAAATAAATAATAAACTATTTAGTCTACTTGAATTTTATTGCATTACAATTTTAATGGCCTAAACACAACTTCTGAGGTGTTAAAAAAAATAAACAGGAAAGAAGCAGGAAAAGAAATAAAAGGTCCAAAACAAATGTTAAGGGAAGCAATTCAAGCTAATCTTGTCTAGTCTCTGTAATTTATTATTTTGCATGATCAGTCATTAGAGTCTTACCTCTATCTGAATGTACTGAAAGTTGCTGGTGGTTTAGTGAGGAGGAATTATGTAATTCACTTTACAGCTTTAAAGAATCCCTTTAATTGTTATAAAATAATTTCTAATGGTATGTACAATTTGTCAATTAGTACACAAAAAATTCACAACTTTATGAACAGAAATAGATAATAAAATATGAAATACATTAATAATATTTTGATGGTGTTTAAATATATTTATGAAAAAATAAATCTGATACTTATTAACCTAAAGAATGCCCTACTTAAATGTATAAAAATTAATACTAAAAATAAATATGAAAAAACATTTATGTAAAATGAACATGTTTCCTAAAAATATATTTTGTTAATAAGAATATCTAATATGTTAGAAATTAAAGAAGAAATAATTACTTGCTTTAGAATGAGTGCAGAAATCATTGAAAAAATCTATCTGTTGAAGAAGAGACCTTCATTTTATCATAACAATTTGAGATTATGACTCTATACTTAATTAGGTAGACTCTTCTCCTTGATAATAATGTAGTAAATCAATTGTGGATGCATGGAGAAAAGCTCTTTTCTAAGAGTATATTCTCAAGAAATATAGTCAGTTAAATATTTGAATTTCACCATTAAATTTGCAATGTAAATGTAATTTATGTTGGTCGAGACAAACATTTCTTCTTGGAATAATTCATCACTGCTAAAAATTATTTTAAAATATTTTTAAATTATTTTAAATTTAATTTCACCTGTTTCTTGAAATAAACCTTCAATTTTAAACCAAAGCCAAAAAGATACTGTGATTAATTATATTAAAATTAGCTTTACTTATGTATTTTTAAGATAAACCTTTAATTTTTGTATGTGGCTAGAAGAAAGGAACGCTGGTACTTAAAGTCTACTTCTAGGTTGTAAGTAATCTACATGAAACTATTTTCAGTACAATGAAGACGTGAGCAGAAATGAGTAACAGGCTATCCAGAAGAGAGTGGAGGGTTGCTTCTGTTGACAAGAAGAAAAGAACCAAAATATGCTTTTTTGAATATATAATCTGATCCCTGTATTAAAAATAGCTTAGAAAAGACATTATGTTGATTGGATTATCACTGATCATGCTTTTTAGAAATAGAAGAGCATGTAACATTCTAAAAGTGTAAAAGTTGTTAGTCATCAACCAAAAAGATCTTAAAGATTAACTTTTAAAGATATAACATTATTTTCAAATGCATTTTTATGAATATAAGGTAATTAATTAAAATTATATTAAAATCCTTTTCTTGTGGTTTTATTTTTGGCCTTTACTAATTACATTGAATATTTAATGCTTGATTAATTATACACGTACTGTAATTTGATCATGTTCTACAGTATGGTTTTATTTCTTGTTGGTTGATTCTGTATTAGAGTGTTTAATTAGAACTTAACTAAAAAAATACCAGCTCAAACACTATACTTCTCAATGATATATACATATAATCAAAGTTGATCACATTTAGTAATAAAATCCTGCATCCTCAGGGAGACTTACTAATTTACATAGCAATCAAATAATAATTTCCAAGTCCACAAATATAATTATTTCCTTTGGTTCCACCTTCCTTCATTTATTACCTCGTTATTACTAACACAGGAGTTTTCTTTGAGCATATCAATTATACCTGTAGCAACAGGCATAACCATTGGTAGATCACTCTAAAGGTTCATGGCACTTGATAAACAATGTTCAACTGCTCCTTTTTTTAATCATAAGCTTTGCTGCATTGTACTACTTGACTGCCTGCTTGGTTGAATTCAAATAGGCTAGTATAGGACTCAAAGCACTGGCTCTGCAAATGCAAATCACCCAGAATATGCAAATTACAAGTTTGTTTAAAAACGTGGGTGTTTGGTTAAGGATACTAAATCATTTTTCCATCCACAGCTATTTTGCTTAATTACAAACTTGAAATGCACATAGAAAACAATCCTACTCCCAAATCACTCAGGTCCAACATACACATCGTTGGCATCCTTTTAATTAAACTTAGCTTCTGAGCATTAATTAAGAACTCCATGGAGATAAAACTGATTAAGAAAATTTCAAATGTATACCTACAGGCTGACCATTTAAAGAAAAAGTTGTGTATGCAGACAAGAAATCACAACTTCTAAATTACTATTATAATAAAATTGTACAATTGTGCTATTATGTGATGCATAGATTTAAAGTGAAAAATGAGCTGACAAGATTATATAATCATTTCCAGGAAACAAGTAGCCTCAAGCTGAATTAATTATAAAAGAATCACTTTTTAGGATACTCTAAATGTAGCCTATTACAAACTTAAAATGCTTTTATTAATTGCTATATACATTTTATGCACTTTGAAGATACTAATGCATCATTTTAGAAAATAAACTGGATAATAATATCATTGTCCAATCTGACCTACTTAAAGAGTTTCCATCAAACAAGTCAAGTCAGCATTTCATTTTATTGGAAGAAATAAAATATAATGAGGTAACATTGCCAGCAAGGCTACTGTTAGCCCCTATGGTGCTTTTACATAAATTAGAAAGAAAAGATCCTTACTTAAGATGTTTTATTTTCATATGTCAGAAATTTTTTTATAAAACATGAATATTGTAAAAAGAAAATATTTTGCTGTTCTCTGTTATAAAATGGTATATATATATATATATATATATATATATATATGAAGTAGGTCAGATTGGAATATATATATCTGTCTATCATGTCGATGGGGATCCCAGGAGGTGAGCTACTCATGTTACTTATTTGTGTTTTTCCCTGAGGAATATGGAGTAGAACATTCCATATTAGGTGAATAGATGGGTAAACTGTCAGTATTTCAACTACAGGTTTGTGGAATTTTTAATATAGATTTTTATTTTCTGACCAAAAAAATACCCAACTGAAATGCCAGTGTGCAGTCTAAAGATAATCTAAAAAATTTTTAATGTTTTCATTATTTTATTTTCTTTAGATATTGAGAAGCATCTATTACACTGCAAACTGTAATAGTAGGACTGCAAAGTGAGAAAATAATAGTATTTTGGCATATAGCATTAAGGGAAATAGATAAAATATTAAATATCAATCAGTGCTGCAGAGATTAATTTATTAATTTGTGCCTCCACTAGTACATCAGTTCCTTTATTCAAAATCACTCATTGTGTATTTTCTAGGCACTATTAGTAAATACCAAAATCAATTAGTATTACCAATTAAAGGCATTGAAACTGCACTATATATTAATGCCTGATTAACTCTGTACATACATTATTTAGTTTGATCATGTTCTTACAGGGTGGTTTCATTTCTTGTTGGTTGATTCTAATTAAGGTGTTTAATTAGAACCTAAGTAAAAACATACACTAAATATAGCAGATTCTAATGAAGGGATAGCAATGAAAAATTTAATATAATGTGGTATGTTCTGTGCAATAAAGAAGCAAATATCAACCTAAATTGGATGAATATTTTCTCTAACTCATTTCTCTGTAAACATCATATGTTTAAATAATAAATAGCACTTAAAACTTTAGACACATTAGTTGATATTGAAATAAAATAGTCTATAGGAAACTTTCAAGGGAAAAATTCTTACCTCATAACTTATGCAATAGTAACTTAGAGGTAAGAAAATTATTTACATGTTTTAAAAAATAAAACTATTTACATAAGAAGAAAATATCAATAAATGCTGTTCTAGACTCATGGTAAAGTAGCTTCCTCTAAATATGGATAGTTAAATTCAATATAGGCAAATAAAGTTATTATACAATTTTTCATAAAAAGGATGGTGAATTTACCAATAAAAGCAGTAACAAAGTCACTAAACTTATAAAATATTACAAAACTTACTGAAAACAATAACTTCAAATTAAATTGAGATGTCATTTTCAAGTCAAAGTATTTTAATTTTTTTCTATTTGTTTATTTTTAAATTTTCTCTTGAATGATTAATTTGTATAGACATAAGTTTTTAAGATGAAAACTTTATGTATTAATATAAAATTAATTCATAAATATAGTATAAAGTATATTAGTATAAAACATTAGTTTTATATTAATGAAAGTAAGGTACATTAATGAAACACTCCTGGAAAGCAATTTGGAGTAAAACAACCAAAGATAAATAGGAAGTGAGAGAAAAATGCCTTTAAAAAGGTGAAAAAACAAGGCACTTGTGGTGGTGGCACACACTTGTGATTCCAACACTTGGGAGGCTAAGACAGGAGAATCACATAGGTTTGAAGCCAGCCTCAGCTACTTAGTGAGGCTCTTAGCAACTTAGCGAGACCCTGTTTCCAAATAAAGTATAAAATAAGTCTGGGAGTATAGGTTCCATCCCCAGTAACACACACACACACACACACACACACACACACACACACACACACACCTAAAAAAGCCATTATAGGAAATTTGTCTTTCATTTATACTATGAGAGTATGTCCAATAGACATTTCAACAAGGGCAACCACTCCAAAGAGGCCTTTTCAATAAACTACAGTCAATTCATTCTTTTTAGTAGAATATTTTTATTTCTATAAGAATTTCATTCAAAATTTGGTCATGACTTACTAGATTCCAAAATATTTAATCCCCTTTTACTCATAAAAGGATACCTTACTTTATAGGCCATACCTTGTCATTTTAAATGTTTCTGTTATCTGTGTTTTAAAATATCTGTTTTCATAACTGGCATATTGAGGTTAATAGAAAAATGTAATGTATTCATTAGGTTAAATATCTCATTTTTTACTTTATATTCATGTTATCATAGTTATGCTGAATTTCTCAGAAAATATGCAGAATCCTACAAGAAGAAGCTAACACATTGTTGCTTTTAATTATCAAATTAAAAGTAGGTCATAAGCAAAACCAAAGATATATCTTTTTGAAATGTATTCTAAAGAGCAACCCAAACATATAAGAAGTCACTAGTTTCTTCTTATTTCCTGGCATAAATTTGCTGCTGTATTTATTCATGACAATGACATGAATAAAGCAAAATACCGAGAGGCAGGCCACCCCAGGCAGGGAAGACACAGACCATGCAAAATGGCAACTTAATTCATTATTATTTTATAATGTGCTTTTTTGATACATTATAGTCTCACATTGTAATGTAAATCATGTTGACAGTGAAATACATGCATATAGCTCTTGGTGGGCCCCCTGCCTCCCCATTTTCCCCCTTCCCGATACAGAGTACTGAGATTGGTGTTGGTACATTGACATTAGTACACACAGTCAGTCGATGGCAGGATTTCCATTGGTGAATCTCAGTTTTCTCCCTCCCCTTCCCTTAGACCACCTCCCTGGCTCCAGTGAGGTTTCTGGAGTCCCTCTGGTATCCCAATTACTGCAACCTAGCTTTAAAATATACATTTTAAATAACCTCTTTCTACCCCGCACAGATGAGCCCTAGGGTCAGTATATAAGCCAAAAAGCATATTTTTCCCTTCAAAAGGTAAATTTACAAAGAAGATAAAAGGTTTCTGGGAAGGTCTCTGAGAAGGTCTGGAGTAGAAAACCTGTCTCATGATCAGGGATGTTCTGAGCACAATAAGTGGTAAAAATAAGAGGAAGGGTAGAGGTGTGGAGCTGCAGGTGCATGGGGTCAAGTTGCGGTGGAAGTTTCTTCTTAATATCTACCCTGATGCCTCCTTCTCAGAGTCCTAGACATGTTCCTCATAACTCTTAGAGTGACATCATTCTGAGAGTCCTGTGTGGTGCTTAGGGGAGATATACCAAAAAAAATTATCTCCATGCAGAGCCAAATATCACTATCCCTGGGAAGTATAAGTTAATCTACCTCACTCTCACTTACTCATTTAAAAGAAAAAAGAATTATTGATCTATAAATTAAAAAACAAAAAATAAAATTTAAACAGTTGGGGGTAGGTAATAATTACTTATAATATGATTTTATATTTTAATAGTTAAACAGAAGGTATATAAATGTGTTTGGGATAGTTTTAAACAAAGAGTAAGAAAACTTAAGTGTTTCCTTCTATTACATTTTCTTTTCCTTCCCCATCAGTAACCAGGGTGAAAAGATATATCTTGTCTCTAAATATTTTTAAAGCTTAAATTTTTATATACCATTATATGTATGTGTATATATATATATATATTTAATATATTATGTATATACACACATATACACATATAGATGTATAGATACATTCCAAATATCTATACATTTATCTCTATAAATTTATATACTTTGATGTGGACCTTCATTATAATCTAGAAAGTTTCTAGAAAATCAAAAGATATTACTAAAATGCAATTTTATTTAAATATATTTACTATATACAAGCACACTCTTTATCTACTTTCTCATATCTATAGACAAAACACTGTCAGTAGATTAGAAGCCTTCATATATGCAACCATTAATCTTGTAATGTTGAAAGTCTAAGAATCAGCATGCACTCAAACATTTGCACATTAAATGTTTCTGAATGAAATGTTTTGCAAATGTATATGCCACTAGTTTACATTTGGAGTACTCCAATTCCTATATTGAAAAATAAAAAGAAATGTGTAGAGAAACTGTAACAAAAGACTTAAGATGTGGGAGCCAAAGAGAAGAATTATTCTGGCTTGAGTAGAGAAGAGTTTGAGAGAAGACATAATAATTTGTGTGAAGTTGTAGTAGAGAACGGAGAATCAGAAGTCATTTGAGAAGCAGACAGAACAGAAGAGGGCAAATTCAGATAGGAGGAAAATCATGAATACTAATTGGTAGAGAGAAATTATACCAGACAATCCTGCTAGCCAAAGTTTTCAAAATACTCTTCAGAAGTAGATACTTTTTGATAGACTGGCAGAATCTAACAGTCATAAATTAAAATATCTAATTAAATCTACTAAATATACTGAGTCATCAAGACAATTAAAGGTAGGACCAAAAGCAAACCCCACATATCGAAATGCCACACCAATCTGCTTTTACACTTGCCTCAGATAAACAAAAACTAAACAAAATAAGAATATGGTATAGAAGACAGGATTTATTAGTGATCAAACATCTGTTCAATGGATTTTTCAGTAAGAAACATATTTCAAAGTGGCAACTGCTTCTGTTTCTGAATTGCACAGTACTATTTTATCATAAAAATTGCATACCTAACACACCTAAATTTGGATTAATCCATCAATGAAACTGTTCTTTTATAACCCACTCAGCTTCCTAGAAAATTTATTACCTTACACACTCAATTGCTGCAGATGTGTTCTTGGTGAATTCTTTTAATATAATACTATTTTGTTCAAATTTATGAGTGAATTGAGATGGATAGAGTACATACCTAATTAGATTCAATAACCTAATTTGGGAAAATACAAAATGGTGTAGTAAGTAGGTGAAGTGGAATCAATAATGCATACTCTTAAATTAGTAAAATCTCTTTTAAATTTTGGTTGAAATGCATTGATTATTAATTTAGTCACTGTTTTTAGAAATAAAGTATTATACAGACATATACATTTTCAAATAATTAGAGCTAACATACTTTAATCACTAATGCTTACTTCCCTTTTAATCAATTTTTAATGGAGTTTCCTTTTTGTTTTGTTTTTAGAATGTCTTTTGCATGACATAGTCAACTAGAATAAGATATTAAACATTCTTAAGTATTTTCTGATAAATCTAGCTCATTTTAATTTATATTATAAAAGAAATTTATTCAGGCCGGGGGTGGTGGCGCACGCTTGTAGTCCCCCCCCCCCCCGGCTTGGGAGGTGGAGACAGGAGGATCATGCAGGTTCGAAGCCAGCCGCGCTGACTTAAGAGACCCTGTTTCCAAATAAAAATATAAAATAGGTTTTTGAGTGTAGCCCGGAGGTAGAAGGGCTTCCAGAAACATCAGTACCACCAAAAAATAAACAAAAACCAAAAAAACAAAAAAACATTATATATATATATATCAGGTTCAACCTTCTCATCTTGTAGAAGAACAAACTGAGACTCTGTTGAGTATGACCATCCCAAGATACCAGAAGCCCTGGAACTCCAATCCTGGTCCAGGAACTCCTGCTTCTATTATTTGCCTTGTTTTTTTCATCAGGCCAAGTGATGAGTCAGATGGTTAGTCTGCATTGTCAAGTTGACTGGATCATGAAACATTTAGGACTATGTGACTGTGGGTGTATTGATGAGATGACTGGTTTATGTTATGGCAACTTCAAGAGGAGGTCCTGCTCTGAATGTAGGCAACATGGTTCCAATAGCCACAGGACCTGGATAAAAAGGAGAAAGCCACATGAATGCATGTGTGGTTTTTCCCAAAGAAAGCACAGTGGCAGCTTTTTGAACTGGACCTTCACCGTCATTTCTCTGGAGAGTTTCCTGGCCTTACCAGTTTGGGCTAGGACTTAACAAATGGTCTGATTCTGAGACTCCAGCTCTTGGACTACTCAACCAGGTGCTGGTTTTTATGGCTTTCTACATGCAGTCAGCAATTTGGGACTACACTGCTTTGAAACGTAAGCTAATTTGATAAACCTCCTTTAACATATATGTCCTGTGAGTTTTGTCTTAATGAACCTGACCAATGCAGAGAGGCTCACAGTTGTGGAGTTAAATGGAACTTTTTAATCCATCTATACACAGTACACAAAGAGACAACCACAAAAATTGAAATTTTTGAAGTAATGTAGAGGGAACCCAGGGGCATTCTACCTCTGAGCTACACCTCCAGTCCTATTTTTTTAATTTATTTTGAAACAGGGTCTCACTGAGTTGCAGAGGACCTCATTAAGTAGCTGCATCTGTTTGAGAACCATGATCCTCCTGTCTCAGCCTCCCAACTGCTGGGATTACAAGTGTGTACCACTATGCCTAGCTTTTTTTTTTTTCTCCTATTTTCTCTCTAGCTTCCAGATACGTAAGAAAACATAAATCTCTTGACTTTCTAAGATTGGCTGAATTTATGTAGCAGAATGTTTTCTAGTTCTTATGTATATTTCAGTTCTTTTATTGTCTTTGATCCTTTGTATCCTGTTATACACTTGATTGTCTTCTTCCATTGACATTATGCGCATATATGAGAATACCAATGTCAATCTCAGTACTCTGTACAGGGAAAGGGAGAGGGGAAGGAGAAAGTTCCTGGGGAAAGTCCACCAAGTGTGTACATGTATGTCACTATAACTGTGATCTACATTATGATGTGAAACTATAATGTACCAATAAATGTATAGAAAGAAAACAAAGTTATAGTCTAATTTGAAAAAGTATAGTCTATGTAGCTCAACAACAGAGTATGTGCTTACCCTGAATGAGGCCCTAAATTCAATCCCAAATACAAGCCCCTGAAATTAAAACAAAACTGTAGTCTAGAAGTTTAGAAGCTTCCTTTTCCTGGTATTAAGAAAAAAAGATAAATGAGCATTTTAAAATTGAATATATAAATATTAAGATAAATCAGTTTTAAAAAGTGCAAGAAAATCCTGGACAAAACATATTTCTTCTTGTCTGCTTACCTTGGTTATACGTATAGGCACATTTAAATATTTACATTATGCTTACTTTCTTTTTTTTTTTTTTCAGAGACAAAGGCAAAGATTTATTAAGAAAAAGTGAGGAAGGCCAGGCGTGGTGGCGCACACTTTTAATTCCCGTGCTTGGGAGGCGGAGACAGGAGGATTGCGCAGGTTTGAAGCCAACCGCGCTGGTTTAAGAGATCCTGTTTCCAAACCAAAAAAATAATAATAATAATACATATATATATATATATATATATATAATATATATGTATGTATAATATTATATATACATACATATATATATATATATATATATATATATATATATATATATATATAAATAGGTCTGGAAGTGTAGCCTGAGAAGGGTTCAATCCCCAGTACTGACAAAAAAAAAAAGAGAAAGTGAGGATACACATTCAAAAGAGAGCATGGGCCAGCTCGAGACATGAGAGGAAATTTTTGAATTCTGACATGGTCATTTTACTGCCTGTGGTCAAGTGACATTTGTCATCATGTTTCAAGTCAAATGTTGGAAAAGATTTTCTGTAATTCCTAAAGACTTTTTTAAAATTCAGATTGAATATTTTCTGAAAATTATTAGCTGCTATTGTATATCTATAACATGCATGCATGTTTATACATCCATATAAGTAATATGTATATATGAAGACATATGTATATGAACATATATCTATATACATACACACACATTTAAAATTGTCCAAAATTTATATAGAAGTAAAAAGACAAAAATAGACTTTGAACATATATTTATACATGTATCCAATAAATGTTTATAATGTATAATGTTTATTTTTGTATGTCTCCACATGCATATGTACATATATAAAGGTTGTCATCAGATTTTTGTCACTGTAACAAAATATCTGAGAAAATCAATTTAAAAGGAGGATTGACATAATTTGGCCCATAGACTCTAAGGCTTAGTCCTTGGTCACTTGGACCAGCAGCTTGGGCCTGATGGCAGGATCATGTGGTCAAGAAAGACTATTCATTTCATAGAAACCAGGAAACAGAGAGAGAAGAGAGGACAAGTCTTAAGAAAATTACCCCAACGATTCAACTTCTTTAATTAGGCCTCATTTCTTAAAGGCACTACCACCTTGCTATAGGCCAGAGACCAAGCTTTTAACACATGAGCCTTTGGCGAATATTTCATATATAAATTATATCAATATATAAAATGCTAAAGGTAAGAGCCTCAAAGTCATATCACATCTATCAAATGATTTAAATCTTAGAGATAATCTTTAAAATAATTGAAATAAACACTACCAGACATTCATCCCCATTTAATATGTTCCAAATGATTCCAGACCAGCACAGATTATATTGAATTGTATAAGAGGCTATGGGCATATTCTCCTCACTGAGTGGTTAATGAGCCCTGGTGTCCACTTTTATGATCTTGATATAACCTATACAATTCAGACTTATACCATTTCCCAAAGGCTTTGAAACTAACCATCTTCTCTTCAGTGTTCAGTAAAGAAAGAGCACTTATTTTTATCTCCTTTGCTTTATAGAAGCTCCCACTGCCCAGGAACTATGTTCTTCATGCTTCACTGAGGTTTGCTTTTCAGAGGACCCCAATATGGAAAGACCAGTAAGGTGTTTTTTTTTTTTTTTTAATAGAAAAAGGATGTCATTGGGTTGTTTTATTTTAGGGTTATTTGAAAGTTGAATACCTTCTTGAGGAATTGTTTCTACAGCAATTGCCAATTTTCTGCTTGAGAGGTTCATGATCAAATCATCTCTGGTAGTTTTTCGTTGAGATTCTTTCTCTTTATATTGAAGAATACTGGCTGGCACATGTTAAAATTTCTTTTTCTACTTTAGTTAACATTTACAATTTCCAGTACTCACCAAAATGAATTACCCAAACTGATAAATTTTATTTTATGGAGGAATAAATGCATCAAAGGCGTTAAAATGGAAAGTGGGAAGGCTGTGGTTAAAATATTTGCTTGCTATAAAAATAAACAGAAATGATAATCTTCAAAACAAAGCTTCAAGATGTAGATTCTGTGAAAGGACTAGTAGTGTCTCCTGGAATTTGACAAACATATCAGGAAAAGTTTACTATAAGATGATATAATCATTATAATTAAATACTTTATTAAACAAAAAAATTCTATAAATGGCTTATTTTCTTCTGGCTTCTACTTTTTAAAATACTTTTTAAAATCTAACGAAAACCCATAGGTGATTTTATCTATTATCTTTGTCAATGGGTGGCCATCTCTTTGTTATAAATTTATTAATGTATTATAATTATACAACATAGTGAGATTCAAAGTGTTACATTTATATTTATACAAGTTTCTTGGTGTGTTTTCCTTTAGATCCCACCCCACTCCCCATCTCCCTTCTGGTATATGTTAGTGAGATCATAGTATCTATCATACACTTCAGTATTCCAAAGGAGTAAATATTTAGAAATAATAAATAGAATTCTTTAAGAAGGCACTGTAATGATGGTGATACAATATCTGCATGGAATTAACAGATTTATTGTGATAAGAATTGTGCACCTGAGGGGAGGGGAGGGAGGAAGAGGGAAATTCTCTAATGTTCATGATGTACATTAACAAACACATCAAAGTCAATCACTAAGCCAAGCATGAGAAGGAGGGAGGGGGAGAGAATGGGGCGGAATTGGGTAAGGGCTAACTGGGTGATGCGTGCATGTATGCCTGCATCATTTTGTACTCCATTAAGATGTATGACTACAATGCACCAATAAAAAGTTAAAAAAAAGAATTGTGCAACAAGAACTCTATAAATTGAAAGTGTTCTGTGTACCATAATTCTTTATAAAACAAGAAAAGCATGTTTACATCTCTTTCAGAAATTGTATTATTAATCACTAATTTTTTTCTATATAAGATATATTATATCTGATAACTTAATTATTTAACAAGTAGTGTATTGAATATAGAATTGGTTCTCTTGTCAAAATATTTTTCCTTTTTATGATTACAAAAATATGTAAAATATACATATCCATATGAATATAAATTCATCCCTAAGTCTATTTCAGTCTAATCTAAAAAAAAATTACTAAGGGTATTAGTGAAATTATCAATAAGTATGGTAATTAATGGATCACTCCCAGAGTTAAAAACACATTAAAAAGTTGATTGTACTAACAAGAGTAAGATAACAAATTTAAAAAAAATCTTCAAATAAACATGATACAAACAAAAATATTACTGCCACTGTGTATTTTAATATACTAAATATATATAACATTGTTGTCTATCTTTATATAGTAATATTGTTGAGCTCAAATTAAGACAAAGGCATGAATATAGAATTTATGAGTAACAACTTCAGAGAGTGATAAATTTCCCTTTACAGAATGTCCTCAAATGTCACGTATGCTGTTGCCTACTAACAAAACTTTATTCTTTTAAAAGACTAAATAAAAGCCCATATACTTATAGAACATTTCCTTTATCTATTCATCTGTCAATGATTATTTAGGTTAATTCTACATCTTGGCTGCAATAAGCCATGAAGCAATAAACATGTGAGTGTAATATATCTTTGAGATTCTGATTTCAATTCTTTTGAATAAATACAAAAATATATTTCTGAAAAATACCACAGTTATATATTTTGAATACTACATACTTTTTTTCTACAGCATTCAATCATTTCACATTGCTACCAATAACATGTAGTTTCCAATACTTCCAAATAATCACTTTTTTCAGTAATAATAGACATCCTAATGGGTGTGAAATGATAGCTCACTGTGATTTTAATGGACACTTCATTGATGTTTTGTGACATTGAACATCTTTTTATATAACAGTTGTCCATGTGTATGTCTTCTACTCCTCGAAGAATAGCCTGCCATAAATCGACATACAAAAGAAAGAGAGAAAGGAAGAAAGGAAGAAAGGAAGAAAGAGAGAAATAATAAAAGAAAGAGTAAGAGTAAAGAAAGAAAGCCATAAACTTTATCAATCAGCTCTGCTAGAGATCTTCAGAGCCTCTCAAGCCTTCGGACCAGTCAAATCCATTTTATTTGTCACTACTATACCTTGGAGAGTATGTTATTTTAGGTCAGGGCTCTAGGATAAGTGAGACCGAAATCAGCTTCTTGGGCAGCCCCACATAACTTGTAGCTTTAGATGCTCTCTCAAATTCTTTCTTACCTTATAAAGAATCTGGAATTTTGATTGTGTTGCCTATTTTCTCTATGATGAGCTAAAGAAAAGTTCTGTGGAAACTTGGTACCATGGTAGAAAAATGGCAGTCTTTATCTCAATGCATCAAGGTGGCTAAAATATGATCCCATAAATATTCATTGTGGTAAAGCACAAGTTAGTCCTCTGAGCAGCCACTGAAAAAGTTAGGATGTTAGATGTGTGGTCAAACTCAGAATATCTTTACTAGATTCTGTCTTTCACACATCAAATTTTTTTCTAGGAATTATCAGTGAATAAATGTGTTTTTTGGGGAAAGTGTAGACTTACACTATCTTTCTGATGCCACTCTAATCTTCATTTTTAAGTGAAAATGTTTTTAATGCATTATTATAACTTAACATATATAATTTCTAGGGCAAAATATCTCACATGGTAAATGTAAGAATATAAAAGCAGCATTTGAAAACTAATGGCATGTCCATTTATATAAAAGGACAAAATGACAAAAGCTCAGGAGCTAAACTTAAAGGCGTTTAGAAGAAAGCATATGTGGTAAAGAATAGGTAGAGAGAAGAATCTTTAACTCATACAAAATATGACAAAGTGCAAATGCTATGCAAGTCTAGATCTTTATCACAAGTGGTAATGTCAACGGGTTAAATGCTTAAGGACAAGAGCTGGGATTGATTTTTAACTTTGCATTTTCTGTGATTAGTAGCTCAGCATGCTCTTATTTTAACATCACATATTTCAACTGAAGCCACATATCAACAAAATTCACATGACTATCCATCTTTAAAAATGACCTGAACTAAGAAGTTACTAATATGTAAAGTTTTAGTAATATTAGGGTACTTTAAAAATATCAGTTGTAAGTAAGATAGTTCAACAAAGGATTTTAGAGTGGAATGTGACTTTGAAGCTCATCTGGCTCAGAAATGCTCAAAACAATTGATGTCAGATTGGTTCACTCCAAATCAGCCTTTAAGTCTACCTCACTTTAGTCCGAGGAACAGGACTTGCTTTGATACATTTCAATCCTCATGATGACTACTTAGTTTAATTCTTCCTAGGCCCTCAGGATTACGCTAGAAATATTCAAAAAGAATTTAGTACAAACTTTTCAGTCCTTTTAAAACATATGTAAAACCTACTTGCTGATATCTATAATATCAACTTTATTTTTAACACAGAATGAATATAAAAGTCTAAGGACATCTGACTCCCAGGCAAGGAATTTAAGGGGCTGTTATTATAGAGTTATAGAATCTGCTAGGGGAAGATCACTCCCAGCATGAGTGTAGACATTATTCATAGCCTAAGAAAATAGCTCCTTATCCTATCATGGAAATATAAAATATTTTATCCAAAAGTATGTTGGAAACTTTATATAATGCTTGCAGTATTTGTGTTTCTAGACTCAGAAATTTTCATGAGTTATTATAAAAGTAAAGGCTTTTTAAAATGTCATTTTTCATTAGAACACCAGTTAAATAGATAAAAGAATAAAATGAATACAAATCTAGAAAATGTGCCAGTATTGGGAATGACCTAGGAAGATTTGGGAAAGCTCTGATTATTAATATATTTCAAAAGAAAATAATTGGTATATTTCAAAATAGTTGTGTTAAAATGGAGGCAGACATGGATAAAGAAAGGACTTGGTTTCTGCCTAAAAACAGGCAGCTATTCCAATGTAAATCAACCTAGCTCAAAGTAATTAACAAGTCAATAGAGGAGAGCTAGGGCTTCTTCTTTCTAAAGACAGATCTACAAGATGAGCTAGGGAGGATGAGGCAGGGTTTGACCTTGCCCTTCATGAAAGGAGACACCTCCCCACACCTTGCTAGGGGAGGTACCTTATAGGGACTTTCACTCTGTCAGAGTCACGCAAGCAAGATGGAGGTCATGGGTATAAAAAGGGCCAAGTCCACGTGTAAGCCCTTTGGTGTACTCAATCGAGTCATTCCCTCATGCCATCTTGGCATGGGGCTGTATTTCTATTTTCTGTATTTCTATCTTTCTAATAAACTCCTTTAAATCTTCAGCAGCTGTCCAAGCAATGGATACTTATTCTTAGCTTAGGACAAGAATCCACGGTTTTTCTGTTTGTCTGTTTGTGTGGTGGTGGTGGGGGGATAACTTCTCCCCACACACACCACGCACATTTCACCCCCGCAACATAATAAAAATGAATTTCTAGAACACCTATGATTCAAGTACTTTCGAGGCTGAGAAAGGAGGATAACAGGTTAAAGGCCAGCCTCATCAATTTAGCAAGGCCGTGAATAATTTAGCAAGACTTGCTTTCAAAATAAAAAATAAAATGGGTATTGCTCAGAAGTGGAATCCCCCGGATTTAACCTCTAGTACCAAACAATCAAAGAAATTAAAAAAATAGAAAATCCTATCAACTAACCAAAAATAAATAAACGAAATAAAAGACCATCATTGTAGCAGTTCTTGGGAGAATAAACTCATTTTATTTTGCTTTGAAATATATTTCAGCTGAAATTATCTATACAAATATATTCTCAAAAGTTGTCAATGATTTGGGTTATTTTTGAAAACTGTTTTTTGATCATAAAATATTATAATGCTATAAACTTATATAAATAGAATAATTTAAAGAATGCAAAGATACCGTATGAAAATATGATCTTTTGTGAATGACAGTATACTCTGTGAAATTCCTAATCTTTTCACAACCTTGGCAGGGAAAAAATAAAACTGCCACAGAAATATGTAGTTATAAATAAAAAGTGTCCATATCTTTGTACATATGAAAGAATTATTTTGATGAATATGGCACTCATCTTTCCATGATAATGTAGTTTATTCCATAAGAATCAATTTAAAAAGTAGTAGAAAAATCCTAATTGTATCTCTGCTATGAGGATTTTATTATATGTGTGCAGAGGGTAAGACATTTTGTGACTGAAATGTACCATGTTTCATTTAATTGATTTTGAATTTTGCTTAAGTATAACATTATGGAACTCTTTGAGGTTGAAACTGGAAGCTATTAAGTCTTTCTTTATTTTTAAGGGCCCAACAACAAGTATTTGGATAAGCGTAATGAGTGACTGACTATCAAGAATATCTGGACCTTCCTAAAAAGTATAAGACACTTTTAGTGAAATCTTATATTGAGGCTTTAACATGTACAAATGCCTTTGTGGCTTTGATTTATACTTTTTGTATTGATGAGGTAAGAGATTCCTATCATCTTTTATCACTTGCCTTGAGGAATTTGGTTTGGCAATATTGGTACTGCTTTTGGCCAAACAATTGTCAGTGAAATAATAGTATGTAGTGTAGATTGGGCTAACTTGGCTAAGGCACCACTGCTATAATGATCATTTTATGTTTGGCCCAAAGTACTGGCTGTTTGAGTACTGACCTTACTAAAAATGTTCTGTTAAGGGATGAAACAGTGAACCATATATAGGATATGGCAACTCACAATATTAATTTTCTTATTTGTCAAGACAGCTAATCCACAGAGCGTCCCAAGTATCCAAGTATTCTGGGATGGGTGTGAATCCTCTTCTAGCACTGTAGTATCTATTATTACTACAATGACAAAATATATACCAGCTGTTGATTGTAGGGAGACAGTAATTTTAATAAAATTATGTATGAGGACCTTCCTGGGTGGTACCACAATGTTAAGGAAAAATTTACCATGAAATACCACTTATTTTTTCCAGGCATAAGGATGGGCTAAGTTATGCTGTCAAATGGATCAGTGCAGAGAACTATGCTTCTCTAACAGGTAAACTAGTCTAGTTGGTATGGAGGTGCCAGGGGTATTTGGTTTTGTCAAGGCAGTTTTAAGTGCCAGTGACTTTATTTTTATTTATTATTTGTTGAGTCAGAGCATCCATCTTCACTATGGAATATTTTAGAATATGAGTGGAAAAGTTAGGTAAAGCAAGAGTTCGGATGATAAGGTAAAGCACAATTATTTGATTATTTGTAATATATATAATATATATATATATATATATATATATATATATATATATATATGAACACCAGAGCATATAAAGTGTACCCTATTTATATTTAGATGGACTGCCAGGCATAATTATAATTTGAGTCCCTGTACTGATTATGGTCATAATGTGTTGCTAATTATTTCACCCTTTCTTCCTTCCTACCTTCCTTCCCTTTCTTTCTCTCATTCTCCATTTTTTCTCTCTTTCCTTTTTACTTTCTTTCTCTCTTCTTTTTTCTTTAGTAGTTACTAGGTATATTTTAAATGAGAATCCTTTTCTATTCTGTTCATTTTACAAATTTCTTCCTTCACATAGTAACAAGCAGTATCATACAGGTTATGGACCTTTCACTTGGCAAAAATTTCTTTATTGGGTTTAAGAGTCCCCCAAAATATTCTAATTTGAAGTAATTTTTCTTACAAGATATCAGGAAATATGAATTCTACCCTCCATAACTCAGAAGTTCTGCTTCTTGCCGGGAGTGGTGGCACAGGCTTGTAATCCCCGTGCTTGGGAGGCAGAGACAGGAGGATCGCGCAGGTTTGAAGACCCTGTTTCCAAATAAAATGTAAAAATAGGTCTGGGAGTGTAGCCCGGAGGTAGAAGGGCTTCCAGGAACCCCAGTACCACCACCACCCAAAAAAAAAAAAAAAAAAAAAAAAAAAGATGTCTCCTTTTTAAAGCCACCCAGGAAAGGCTTGATATGACATCTTTCACAGTACCACCAAAAAAAAAAAAAAAAAAAAAAAAAGTTCTTCTTTTTTGCAACAGAGTTAAATGTATCAGCATCCCCAAATGATATTTTCATGATCCTAGTGAGCCATCAGCATTTTGGAGGGCAAGCCATCAGCATTTTGGAGGGCAATCTATGTAGGTAACATAGTGATTGGTCTTCCTTGAAACAAGTGAATACTCAATGAGTTCATATATTTTATAGTGTATTAACCCTTCATCTTAAATTGTATAGATTGATGTCAATACCTGCTTAATCCTCAAACTCAGCATTACAAAACGAGAGATGTTCTCCTGAACGTATAATCAGTTACAGCTCATGCTGGAGATGAAATTTATTATTCAATCTGAAATACACAAAGAGCTCCAGAGTGAGACACAACCCAATGCCATTTTGAATCATGTCCAGATCTTTATCTTTTCTCTAAGTATTTAAAATTTTGTTACCTAGGTTGGATACATTTAGAGAAGAAGTTTCATAAAAATTAGCAAATATTGCACAAAGTAAAACAGAAAACTATACCAGAATGTCAGCAGGGAACATATGAAAGTATGGGCCAGGAGGCAGCCAGTGGAGCCAGTTGGAAAGCAAAGGTAGAGAAGAGAAGCCACCAGTGCTGCTGGTCGCCACATAGGGACCCTGTTCAAAATGCCAGTTGCAGTGGCCATCTCAGACGTAGAGGATAAGCGTCTTCACCCAAAAGTGTTTTGGAGCCCATGATGCCACATGTGAACTTAGAGGATGTAAAAGTTTTAACGCTAAGGATTTCTCAATAGAGTACGGGCCTAGTCTGTTCCAAAAATGAATTTTGAAAGTGAGAGTGGGTTCTATTCAGCCATAAAGAAGAACAAAATTATATCATTTGCAAGAAGATGGAAAGCCCTGGAGAACATTATGTTAAGTGAGATCAGCCAAGCACAGAAGGAGAAGGTACATATGTTTCCTCTAATATGCCCAAACTAGGGAACACAAAGGATACCAGTGGGACTCCAGATAATGGAGGGGAAATACCAGCAAAGTTTGAATGGAAAGTTAGGAGAGGAGGAAGGCTGATCTTGATTAATGAGGGTCTACATCTGAACATGTGTAAAATTATGAATAAGACATGGTTAACTTGGACAACCATTGGTGGGAGGGGGGAAGGGAAAACGGGGGCGGGCACCAAATATAGTTTAAATGTATACTATTTATGTTCAATAAAAAATTGTTAAAAAATAAAAAAATAATATATGGATTGTAACTACTGATATTTTTGACAATAAAGAATCATAAAAATAAAATTTAAAAAAAAGAAAGTGAGAGTAGATAAGGAGAGGAAAATGGCTTAGGGCTTTAGGGTGATTAGGGGGTGGTGCTTGGGTGAGAGTTACTGCATAAATGGCTTGGCTTACTGGTTAGAACTTCATTAAGGAGGAAACATTAAAACTTTATCAGTTTGTCAAGTTGTGGGACAAAGAAAATGTTCAACCCACTTATGTAATTGATTGAATAAGAAAACACTAAAATTTTAAAAAAGGAGAACTTAATATTGAATATAAAATCTTCTTTAGGAAACTCTGCATGTATTTTTATTTTTAATGTTTTCTCTGTTTTGCCTATAAATATTCTGAATCTGAGCAACTGTGTGTGATTTGCCCATGGCCACATAGTTAGAAAAAAAAAAAAAAAAAAAAAACTAAGATTAAGGCAGGTTTTATTGTCTGTCTAACCACATGTCACTTTTTTTTTTTTAACAATTATCCTGTGATAATACTCGCTTAAGTCCCCCCCCACACACACATATGGTTCCTTAGCTACAAAAATCAAATAAATGTGTGCTGGCACACGCTTGTAATCCCCGCGCCTGGGAGGTGGAGACAGGAGGATGGCGCTGGTTCGAAGCCAGCTATGCTGGCTTAAGAGACCCTGTTTCCAAATAAAAATACAAAAATAAGCCTGGGAGTGTAGCCCGGAGTTAGAAGGGCTTCCAGGAACCTCAGTACCACCAAAAAATTAAAATAAATAAATAAATAAATAAATAAAGGAATAACAATATAGCTTACATATCAAAGACATTTTTGCATGGCCTATTTATATGACTTTATCTATTATCTGTTTATCTATCTATTTAAAAATCTTAAAGTTTACATATTTTCAACTCAGTTTTCAAGTGTTTTATTTCATTTTTGCCTTAGGGAATGAAAACTGATTAAACTTTGCACTGGGTAATCATCTGTGTATAGCCTCATTAGATTTTTTTGAATCTTGGAAATGCAATAACTTATTTTGTTAGATTGTATAGCTTTTCTAGTATAGGCACACTAAAATGTATTTTGTGTCAGTGAAGGGGAATATTGGAGGTAAATGCTAATATTAGTTACTCTATATTATTTTTGAATAAGGACTATTCATGTTGTGATTTTAAATACATTATACAGATTTGTAATTATTTCTCATATTCCAGCTATTCAGTATGTGGAACTAAGATATAACCCCCTCTCCAATTCTATTTGGCTTAGAATAACAAACATTAATAGCCTGTATTTCTTCAAGAACACAATTTATATTTGTTCTCATGTAAATAATTTAAAAAACTAAAATCAATTACCTAACTAAAGAAATGCACATATGTGGAAACTAGGGAGAAAATGGGTCATAGGAGGAACTCTAGACAAAGAAGGAGAAACTATAGATGAGCAAATAAGATGACCTAAGGGGGATGGGGGTGGAAGAGGAAAATTCCGTAGTGTACATGATGTAAATTCACAAACATATCAAGTCAATCACTAAGCCAAACATGAGAAAGAAAAAAGGGGGAGGGAGTGGGGTGGGAATTAGGTTAGGGCTAGTTGAGTGATGTGTGCATGTTTGCCTCTAACATCTTGTACTCCATTAAGATGTATGACTACAATGCACCAATAAAAAAATTAAAAAATAAATTCACAATGGCTTCAGGAATGATGGGTATACAATTTAAGCAGAAATGTTTATTATTATTATTATTATTATTATTATTATTATTATTATTATTATTTTGGTGGCACTGGGGTTCCTGGAAGCCCTTCTACCTCCGGGCTATACTCCCAGATCTATTTTTACATTTTTATTTGGAAACAGGGTCTACTAAGCCAGTACGCATGGCTGGCTTCGAACCTGCGCGATCGTCCTGTCTCTGCCTCCCAAGCGCAGGGATTACAAGCATGTGCCAGCACGATTGGCTAGCAGAAATGTTTTTAAAATGAAATAAATCTTCTCTTTAACTAGTCTTTTGGTGTTTTAGGAGGATGACATACCAGAAGAACAAAGATCATGAGTTTAAATGTATCATCATTCATCATCCATGTTATACATATTCAGTCTGAGAGATGGGGAATAATAACATCAGGAAAGTACCTTTGCTAACTATGCAAATTACTCACCTAGTCATTATAGCGACTCCACAGTGAAATGGTTTTCCAAAGGCATTCTGTGACATGGCAGAATGGAATCTGGCCACTTGCTGTGCAACCTTTCTGTATCTTATAATTATCCCACATGTTTTCAGTGAAGCAATGCTCTTTTACCTATAGATTCTTTATATTTTCCCTGGACTATTATACATGTTGTGGTTCTGCAATTTGTTAACTCTTTGATTACTAGTTTTTCTCACTAATGTTAGGAATCACGAAAACCATATGAAGCATGTTAGGAGATGGAAAGGTTGCCTGCAAGGAGTTTGCATTGCAGTCAAGTGTGTGTGTGTGTGTGTGTGTGTGTGTGTGGTGAGTTCAGTTGAAAAACAGACTTAGAAACAGTATATAAAAAATTAGGATTAGAGAGGCAGGAATTGTGGGTACAAATTCATAAGAGGTAGTGATATAGGGAGGTAGAGGAAGATACCTTCGTAGAGAATGCTATGCTGAGGGAGTATGTTTTTCTAATCTGAAATTCTTCAGAAAAATGAATCATGACTTTGTTTTTCCATGGTTGTATTTCTCCTAGTATAGTCAAAATGTTTTCATTATAAGAATATTTCTGCTATTTTACTTCCTCTTTGGAGCCTAGAACGGTGTGTGTGTGTGTGTGTGTGTGTGTGTGTGTGTGTGTGTGTGTGTATACACCTATGTAGGTGACTGGGAGAAATATTTATTGCTCCATGAAATGAAATGTAAAAGAAAATAAATATAAGTAAGTTGAAGATTTACATTCAGTTACATTAAGTGTAGGTTTGTTCCTCAGCAGAAGTACTTGACTTTTCTCTAAAGCCACTTTGAACAAAAACACTCATACCATAAAGAACAAAATTAAATGAATAAAAAACTTTATAACTAAGCCCTTATAGTCCCAATATTTTTCTAAAATAAATATAAATTGGTAATTAATTGGCTATTTTAGTATTCCATGTTTACAAGTCTTGCTTTTATCTTACCTGATAATACTTTCTATTGTAATTAGAAAAGCCAACCATACAATAAACTATTACATTTGGTAGGCTGAATTTTGAGGTTGCCCTTCTTTTCTGTTCTTATATGGCTCTGTCAGCATCCATCCTTCCAGGTCCTGGATGAGTCTGTCCCTTCACTTTATGCCATCTCATTCGTAGGGATCTGTATTGTTCATGGTTCTCTAGAATAACACATCTAGACAGAAAGAAGGTAACTAAGAGAAACCAATAGAAAAAAATTACTTAAAGTAATTGGCTTATGGGATCATTGAAGCTAGTGTATCTGAAATTTAGAAAAGAGGTCTTAGGAGAGGAATTACTTTTAAGAAAATGTCCATCATTAGCTGAGCGTGATAGTGCACGTTTGTAATCCTAGTACTTGTATTGCAAGTTCAAACCCAGCCTTACCAATTTAGAAAGACTCTCTGCAAATTAGTGAGACCCTGTTACAAAATAAAAAATAAAACTGGGTTGGGAGTATAGGTCGAATGCCCCTGGGTTAAATCCCCAGTACAAAAAAAGAAAAAAAAAAAAAAAAAAGGAAAAGAAAAGAAAGAAGGAAATGCAAACTTCAACCATTTTTAAGGGTTTGAACTTACTGAATGAGGCCTACCCACATCTGTTTACTTTCAAAGCCTACTGTTTGTAAATATTAATCACATCTAAAAATGTCTCCACAGGAATATCTAGACTGGTGTTTTACCAAGCAGCTGGGCACTATGGTCTAGCCATCACAAACACAATGCTAAAGAATGAAATTAATACATGTTATCCTTTAACAGTCAGAGCCAGACTTGTTTTTCTCTATAGAAAGCAAACAGGGTAGCTCCATTAAAAGAATTAATATAATACAAAAATTGAAGTTTGATATCTCTAGAAAACATAACACAGTGTAGTTTTATTTAAAAGAACCAAACTAATATCAAAATCTTTATAAAAAGGGTAATGTGTTTTCTATCAAATTGTCTATAAATTAAATTACTTCCTTTAAAAAATCATCTACTTTTTATCATGACAAAACAAAAAATATTAGAAACCTGTTGTTAGGGACCTGAATCTTTCATGACTGTTGGAGGTTAGACTCAGTCCAAAGTTAAGGTGATAGTAGGCACATGCTTTCTTCAAAAGCTTCAAAGGAGACCCCACCTCTCTCAGCTTTGGGTGCTGTGCAGCACTCCTTGGCTTGTGGCTGCAGCATGTCGGTCTCTGCTGCCTTGCCAATGGCCTTCTTCCTTGTGTGTCTGTGTATACTTTTTTTCTTACCAGAATATCAGACATTTTGAATTAAAGGGCACCCTATTCTAGTACAACCTCATCTACAGCTAATTACATCTGCAGTGGTTCTAATTCTAAATAAGTTCATGTTATGATATATGGGGAAAGAGTATATCAAGGAATATCTAATAATAGCATACTATAATATTTGGCTGGTATTTTATATAATTTTATTCAATCGACAAATGTTTAAAAATTACTATATTAAGAATATATGAAGCCAGGCGTGATGGTGCATGCTTGTAATCTCAGTGCTTGGGAGGCTGAGACAGGAAGATCGCATAGGTTCGAAGCCAGCCTCAGCTACTTAGGGAGGCTCTCAGCAGCTTAGTGAGACCCTGTGTCCAAATGAAGTATAAAATAGGTCTGGGAGTATAGTCTGGAGGTGGAAAAGCTCCTGGATTCTACCCTCAGTAACACACACACACACACACACACACACACACACACACGTATATTTGAATGGAGTATAGTAATAGTGATTCTCACATTCAAGGTCTCAGTTCAGTGAATAAGCTGGAATATGTATGGTTGTTTGATGCCTTCTGATGTGCTTCCCATATATTGTGAATAGATGGATGGAATGGAAACAATAGCACGCCTCCTAGAGGAGAGAATTCTTCTGAAATATGAATATTAATCTGTGATCAAAAGGCAATAATTAGTGTTCAAGCACAGGAAATAACTGAGTATTTTCAAAATTGTGGGGATGTGAGAAAATATTTAAATCCTCAATATACTCAATATATTCAGTATATTCAGTATAAGAGTATTCAATAAGCCTTGGGTAGCTTGATATTAACAGGAGCCTTATCATAACTAGAGAGATTGTTACAGTAAAATTCTATTTGTTTTGGGGGGGATTTTTTGTTTTTTTGATGGTACTGGGGGTGGAACCCAGGGGCTTTTCTACCTCCGGGCTATACTCCCAGACCTATTTTATACTTTATTTGGAAACAGGGTCTCACTAAGTTGCTGAGAGCCTCACTAAGTAGCTGAGGCTGGCTTTGAACCTGTGCAATCCTCCTGTCTCAGCCTCCCAAGTGCTGTGATTACAAGCATGAGCCACCTTGCCTGGTCTGTTATGGTAAAATTCTAAAGCCATAAATATAATCCAAAAGAATTTTAACTGTATATGTTCACCTATATACATAATGAACATAAAGACTAGCATTTAATCAGGAGAGTATGTTCATATGCTATATATTATTATAATTCAATCTGTTTACAGAGTAAAATATAAGAGATATAGAAGGACTTGGTGGAGACAGAAGGAACAATTAAAAATCAAATTATGTCATTCATATGAAATATCTTAAGGAGCTAAATATGGCCATAGCTGAGTGAATGTAGAAAAGGAGGAGACTGGTAGATAATGAAGCATAGTGTTACCATTTATTAATGATGAATTAAAGTTTCAGGAGGGAGAGGCTGATTAAAAAGAAGTCTAGAATTTGCTAAGTTTTCTGATTAGTTTAGTGTTGGTGTACTTTTCTGAAATGGTATATTCTGGGAAAAAATGGAAGCATATGAGTAAGTTGACAAGAACAATTTTGTAAATAATGAGCTGGAGGCTATTTAGAACATCCACACAAAAATGATCCATGTGTAGGTTGGATATTGAAACCACTTTGTTCTCAAGCTCAATTGGAGAGAGAACAAGTTCCCTTTGAAATACCCCAGGGAGTTTGTGGGCAGCAGTTATATAACCAAGTGGGACAAAGCTTTTCTTCCCACTATCTATGGATTTCTATCCCTGATTTCTTACATAAAAGAGAAGGGTTCACCTTGGTTAAAAAGAAACTGGAGCGTTAAGCTCTTCTTTGTGCTTTAACTTAGCAAACCAGGAATAAGTGAGAGGCTTAGTGCCCAAGAAACAGCTGAGCAGTGGGATTCCTGCAAACCTTTCTTTGTGTGCATGCATGTGTGTGTGTGTGTGTGTGTGTGTGTGTGTGTGTGTGGGTGTGTGTGTGTGTGTGTGTGTGAAGTAAGGGAATCAATGTACTACATATAGGGAGGAAGAGGAATCATTGGTTCTGGCCCTATGAAAAGCCTTGAAATGAAACAAACAATTTATACATGGTATATTAATCTAGACAGGTAGTAAGTGTGAATATGAGTGAAGTAAAATGTGTAGAACTGACCCCCTCTCCCCAACACATATGTATGAAAGCTGACTAATTTCTACAGTCTAGTTAGTGGTAAACCTCTGGGTTTCAGTGTTGAAGTACATCCACATATTGTATTGACATTGGGGAAAGCTGAGTGAAGATACACAGGGATTCTAAGTACAATATTTGAACTTTCTTTGAATATATAATCACATATAATTGTAAAAAAAATAAATAAAAAATGATCCCAAAGCAATTTTGTTGCTGGCATTTCTCCCTTATTAATCATCAATGATGTGTAGACTGCATTGGATTGAGCAACAACGAAGACTTAGTTACTGGATAAAACCTTAGACTGGTTGGTGCAGATCTTTACATGACACCTAGGTTTCAGTGAGTCTCAATTCACAATTTATTCATAGCAATGTTGGCAATCATGTGTCTGAGACGACAGGAGCAGGTTGCTTCAACAAAGCCCAAGAGCAGCAAAGCGTCCAAGGGATAGTAGTTAAAGCAGGATCAAGATATAACTTGTTCTTTGGGTTTTCTCTTGCTCCACTCCCTCTTATCCATGCATAATATAAATCAGCAGTCTCCTATTTTGATTTAACTATGTTTTAAGATGAAATAATAATGTTTGCTGCATAACATTTAAGATACAGTCATGTGAATATCCAGTTTGTTGGTATACAATAAAAGACACAGGATGAGGATGTGGATTTTTCTGAGGTCTTGTCCCTTGCACAAACGAGTGAGACAAACCCTAAGACATCAGCAAATATTTCCAAACAACTTCAGACACACAACAAAGCTGATGGGAGCATGTAGGTAAATTTCCTGTTAACTTGGCACTTGAGAGTTCAGAGTTGTGGTTCCTCAGAGCCTTTTCATCAGTAATGAAGATTATAGCTACTAATGATTATATGGAGAATTAAATGAATTAGTCTAATGACAACACTTGTACCATACTCTTAGAAAGAATTATCTGTGTGATCAGTGATTGCCAGTCATTTCTTGCAAAACACCTTTCATATATTAAAATAATATTTATTGTAAACATTTATGTTAACTGCTTAAATCATGTCATTTAAAACAGGCATGTTGGTGTGTGCCTGTACTTGCAGTATGTGGTTGGATGAAACAGGAGTAGTGCAGGTATGAGACTAGTCTCAGCAACATAATGAGACTCTCAGCAACCTAGTGAGACCTGTTTCAAAACAAAAAATTACAAATGGACTAGGGGTATAGCTTGGATGTAGACTGTCTCTCTTTTCAATCTCCAGTACACACACACACACACACACACACACACACACACACACACGCACACACACACACACATCATGTCACTTAAATGATTATTCAGTATATAGTATTCTTTTCAGCAAAAATTCCTTACCTATTTTGCTAACATTGGCTCCTTTAATGTTTCTAAATGAACATGCCTACTTATGATCGCAGATCTTAAAAATGTCAGTCAGAAATAGAAATTTAATGTGGACACTGTAATGCAGTCTCTTAAGTATATATGAGATCATGACTCATGTACATTCTCTGAAGGAAGTCTAGTTTGCCAAGAATGCCTTAAAATACTCTATAAAACTTTATCTAATTCACACTATGATTTTAATTGACTTATGTTCTCTAAGGATAACAGTAAATTGAAGGGCAGTGTCTAATTGACACTAATATGACTTGAACTAACCTGTAAACAGATAATAAAACTATATAAAATATACTAATCAGTTTTTGATTAATTTATTTACTTTTATTTTTCTTGTGATACTAGGGATTGAACTTGGGGGTATTCTATTGCTGGGCTACACTCCCAGGAGTAAAATTTAATTTTTTATTTTGAAGTAGAGTCATGCTAAGTTGATGAAAGTCTCAATGTTTGCTGAGGTTGTCCTCTAAACTGCAATCCTCCTGTCTAGCCTCCCAAGTACTTGGATTACAGGTGTGTGCTACCTCACCTTGCTCAGTATTTGAATTTAAAAAGAAATAATAATCAAAAAAGGCAGAAATCATTATTGACTTACTAGAAAGAAACAAGTTCATCAAATTTGAGAAAATTCTGATCACTAAATACATCTTCAAATATTTTCTAACTCACCTCATATTAGCCTTTCCAGACTATTTTTTTCATAAATCACTGAAATTTTGTTTTCTTTTTCCCCTGGATCCTTGGCAACTAAAGATCCTTCCACTGGCTCCACGAATGCCATATAGTTTAATCCATAAAGTATGTGCCCTTGCAGATTGCTATATTTCACTTAACAATGTGCATTTTTTTCTCTGTCTTTTCCTGGCTTGAGAGCTCATTCGCTTTTATCATGTAATCATTTTATTTTTTTTCTTTTAAAATTTTATTAGTGCATTATATCCAAACATCATATTGGGGTAAAAAAATTGTGTGTACAAAGATGTACTCATTGCTGATTTAACGTCTACCCAATTTCCACCCGATTCCTTCCCCGTCTCTCCCTCCCTTGCTTGGCTTAGTGGTTGACTTCGATATGTTTAAGTACATTGTGTGTTTTAGAGATTTTCCTCTTCCCCCCTCCTTTCTCCTCCTTTAGGTTGTATTGTTTGCTCCTCTATAGGATTTCCTCTTTCAAGAGTTCCTCCTATGACCCATTTCTCCCTAACTCTCACAATATTAGGGAAAGCATCTGATTTCTTATTTTTTGTGACTTACTAATCTCGCTTAGCATAATGTCCTCCAGTTCCATCCATTTCCCTGAAAATTATGTAATTGAGTTTTTTTTTGATGGCTGAGTAAAATTCCATTGTGTACATAGCCCACAGTTTTGTAATCCATTCATCTGTTGATGGACATCGTGGCTGGTTCCATAGTTTGGCTATGGTGAATTGTACAGCTATGAACATAGATACACATGCATTAGTTTGGTAGTTTGGTTTCTTTTCTTTTGGGTAGATACCCAACAGTGGTATTGCTGGATCAAATGGAAGATTTGTTCCCATTCTTCTGAGGATTCTCCATACTGTTTTCCAAAGTGGTTGCACTAATTTGCAATCCCACCAACAATGTCTTAGAGCTCCCACTTCTCCACATCCTCGCCAGCATCTGTTGTTGTTTGTGTTTTGAATGATTGCCATTCTAGTTGGAGTTAGGTGAAATCTCAGGGTAGTTTTGATTTGCATCTCTCTGATTGCCAGTGATGTTGAGCATTTATTCATGCATTTATTGGCCATTTGAATTTCTTCTTTTGTGAAGTGTCTATTTAGTTCATTTGCCCATTTTGTTATTAGATGCTTTGTTTTCTTAGTGTTGAGTTTCTTGAGTTCTCTGTATATTCTAGATATTAGGCCTCTATTGGTGGTGTAGGTGGCAAAAATCTTCTCCCAATCTGTTGGTTCTCAATTGAGGTTCTTGATAGTTTCCTTTGCTGAACAGAAGCTCTTCAGTTTCACGTAATCTCATGTATTGATTCTCCTTTTAATTTGTTGTGCCTTTGGGGTCTTGTTGAGGATATGTTTATCTGTGCCTATGTGTTGTAGTGTTGGACCTATGTCCTCTTCAAGGAGCTTCAAGGTCTCTGGTTTAATTTCCAAGTTTTTGATCCATCATGAGTTGACTTTTGTACAGGGTGAAAAAGTGGGATTAATATCCAATTTTCTGCATATGGTTAACCAGTTTTGCCAACACCATTTGTTGAAGAGGCTATCTTTTTTCCAGTGTATGTTTTTGGACCCTTTGTCAAAAATCAATTGGCTAAAAGTGTGTGGACTTGTTTCTGGGTCTTCTATTCTGCTCCATTGGTCTATATATCTGTTCTTTTGCCAGTACCATGCTGTTTTTATTACAATGGCTTTGTAGTATAGTTTAAAGCCAGGTATTATGATTCCTCCTGCATGGTTTTTGTTGCTGAGAAGTACCTTGGCTATTCTGGGCTTTTTGTTATTCCAGATAAATTTAAGGACTGATTTTTCTATGTCTGTGAGGAATGATCTTGGTAGTTTAATGGGCATTGCATTAAATCTGTAGATCACTTTTGGGAGGATGGCCATTTTAATGATATTTATTCTGCCAATCCATGAACATGGAAGATATTTCCATCTTCTAAGATCTTCTTCGATTTCTTTTTTCAGTGTTTTATAATTTTCTTTGTAGAGATCTTTTACCTCCTTGGTCAAGTTTATTCTTAGGTATTTTGTTTATTCCTAGGTATTTTATTTTCTTGTGGGAGATCCTGAGTGGAAGTGTTTTCTGAATTTCTTTTTCAGTGGATTTATGGTTGGTGTATAGGAAAACTTCTGATTTTTTAAGATTGATTTTGTATCCAGATACTTTGCTGAATTTATTGATCAGTTCTATAAGCCTTTTGGTTGAGTTTGTTGGGTTTTCTAAATATAGTACCATGTCATCTGCAAATAGTGAAAGCTTGAGTTTTTCTTTTCCTATTTGTACTCCTTGGATTTCCTTTTCTTGCCTTATTGCTCTGGCTAGAGTCTCTAGTACTATATTGAAGAGAAGTGGTGATAGTGGACATCCTTGTCTCATTCCACTTTTTAGGGGGAATTCTTGAAGTTTTTCCCCATTTAATATGATGTTGGCAGTGGGCTTATTGTGGTTTGCCTTAATAATGTTGAGATATGTTCCTTCTATTCCAATTCTCTGCAGTGTTTTTATCATAAATGGATGTTGAATTTTATCAAATGTTTTTTCAGCATCTATTGAGATGATCATGTGGTTTTTGTCTTTGATTCTGTTTATATGATGAATTACATGGATTGATTTCTTTGAAGATTTTTTGTTTTTCTTATGTGAGCACTCAGTGCTATAAATTTTCCTCTTAATACTGCCTTCAAAGTGTCCCAGAGGTTTTGATATGTTGTATCTTTATTTTCATTTGTTTCTAGAAATTTCTTGATTTCACCTCTTACATCTTCTATGACCCATTCTTCATTCAGAAGTGTGGTGTTCAGTCTCCACAGGTTTATGTTGTTTCTCTGGGTCTTCTTATAGTTGATTTCTAGTTTCATTCCATTATGGTCTGAAATGACACAGGGAAGTATGTAACATTTTTTAAATTTGCTAGTGCTCATTTTGTGTCCCAGGATGTGATCTATTTTGGAGAAAGTTTCGTGAGCAGCTGAGAAAATTGTAAACTCTGCTGTACTTGGGTGAAATATTCTATATGTGTCCAACAGGTTCATTTGGTTAATGGTGTTCTTTAGTTCTGAGGCATCTTTACTGGCCCTTTGTCTGGAAGATCGGTCTAGTATTGTGAGAGGTGTGTTGAAGTCTCCCAGTATTACTGTGTTGGGATTTATGTGTGACTTCATGTCACAAAAAGTTTGATTTATGAAAGTAGCTGCCCCTATGTTTGGGGCATAGATGTTGATTATTGTTATTTCCTCTTGCTGGACTATTCCTTTTACCAGTAAAATGTGACCTTCTTTGTCTCTTCTAATAAGTTTGGGTTTGAAGTCTAACTTGTCTGATATCATAGTTGCTACTCCTGCTTGTCTTCAAGTACCATTAGCATGGATTACCTTGCTCCAGTCCTTTACCTTGAGTTTGTTCCTACCTTTACTTGTAAGGTGTGTTTCTTTTAAGCAGCAGATGGATGGATTCTGGCTTTTAATCCATTTTGCCACTTTATGTCTTTTTATTGGGGAGTTGAGGCCATTTACATTCAGTGTGATTACAGAGAGATAATTTTTAATTCCCAACATGTTAAGATCTTATTTCTATTTGAGATACTGTTTATTCTTCTTTGCTTAGTTGTCTGCTGGATGGGAATTCTTGTTTCTTTGGTTCTGACGTGTATTACCCATTTCCTCTTTACAGTTAATCTCCTTGAGTATTTTCTCTAGGACTGGTTTTGAAGACATAAATTCCTTCAGTTCCTGTTTGTCATGGAAGCTTCTTATTTCTCCATCTAATTTGATGGATAGTTTTGCTGGGTAGGAAATTTTGGCTGGAAGTTGTTTTTTTTTTTTTCCCAGAGTTTGGAATATGTTACTCCATGCCCTTCTGGCTTTCATAACTTGGTTTGGGAAGTCTGGAGTGATTCTGATTGGTTTGTCTCTGAATATCATGTGGCCTTTTGTTTTTGTTGCCTTTAAGATTCTCTCCTTGGCTTCCACATTAGTCATTTTGACAATTATGTGGCGTGGGTATCCTCTTCTCTGATCCTGTCTAAAGGGAGTTCTATAAGTTTCCTGGACCTGTGTATCGACCTCTTCTCTATGTTTGGAAAATTTTCTGCTATTACTTTCTTGAAGAGATTATTGATCCCTTTGGTTTCACCTTCTTTTCCCTCCTCTATTCCAATTATTCTTAGGTTAGCTCTCTTAAAATGGGTCCATATTTCTTCAATGTCAGATTCCTGCTGTCGGATTTTTATTTTTTTCTAAATTAGAAACCATGTGTTCATTTTTGGAGTGATCATCTTCAAGAAGCGAGATTCTATTCTCCATGTGGTCTAATCGGTTATTTGTGCTTTGAATTGAGGCCTTTATTTCAATGATTGCATCCTTTATCTCTTTGACTCTCTCTGAATTCTTTTTGAAAGTCCTCTATTATTTCTAAAGTTATTTTCCTGATTTGATCTTCTAGAGATCTCTGGATTTCTATGTTATCATATTCTGATGTTGTGGGGTTGTGGGCATTCACTGCTCCATTGTTATTTCTCTTTCCCATGATTTTGGAAGTTTGTGCATTCTCTGGGTTCTTCCCTGCATCACTACGAGTTTCACTTAAGATGCTCTGGATCTCGAGTCTGTGGTATCTCAGTAACCACTACTCCTTTACTGGATTGTGTCAGAAAGTCTCAGACCCAGGGAGTCAATTGAGGCTGCTTAGACTGTGGGGGTGCCAAGTTGGGCGTTCTTCAGTGGGGAGTTATGAAATATGGCATGATATCTCTGCCACTGCCACTCCCCCACTGGGTTGCACTGATAAAATCTCCAACCCAGGGAGACTATCTGAGCAAGTCCCTGGGAGTGCAGTACTGGGATTTCTCCCCTAGGGGCCGCAATTTGACTCACGGTTGTTGACGGCGCTGATGGAACTATAGTGAACTCGGTGAATTCGCAGCTGCCGCCGCTGGCAATATGGCACCACTGCCACACCCTCGGCCGTGATGCTGGTATATTTCTTCTCTGGTTTTGAGCTCCACTCTGAGTCCCTGCCAGGTGTGCTGTGCCCGGCCCTTGGGAGCTTTAGATGTTCCCTGAGCTGAAAAAACTGCTGACTGATGCCCGGCTGTTCAGCACTTGCTCACCTCGGCTTGCTGTCCACCCCTCCTCTCTGGAGCCTGGTGGCTGGTTGAGTACGTTGGTTTTTAGCCGTCCGGTGAACTTGCCGCTGCTGCCGGCAGTAAGGCACTGCTGTCACGTCCTCGGCTGTGAGGTTGGCATAGTTCTTCTCTGGTTTTGAGCTCCGCTGAGTCCCTGCGGAGTGTGCTGATCCTGGCCTTTGGGAGCTTTAGATGCTCCTTGTGCCGAAAAAACTGCTGACTTCCGCCTGGCTCTTCAGCAGCTGCTCACCTCGTTTTGCTGTCCACCCCTCCTCTCTGGTGCCTGGTGGCTGGTTGAGTGCGTTGGTCTAGATCCATCTGGTGAACTGGCCACTGCTGCCAGCAGTAAGGCGCTGCTGCTGCGTCCCGGTGTACCTCCTCTCTGGATTTGAGCTCCGTTCTGAGTCTCGCTACTCTCTGGAGCCTGGTGCTGCTAGGGAAGATGTAGCCTGCGTCACTCCGCACCTTGGCTCTGGCCGCTCCGGCCACTCCAGCTGCTCCACACCGCAGCTCTGGATGCTCTGGCCGCTCTGGCCGCTTTGCGCCATGGCTCCGGCTGCTCTGTGCCATGGCGGCCGCTTTACACCACGGCTCTGGCTGCTGCACGCCGCAGCGGCCACGGCACTTCGGACTGGTTTCTTTCTGGTATCTCGTTTTTCCAGCCCTCTTTTTCTCTGTCCTTTGTATTTGCAGTTTTTATTTCTTTGCTGGTGGTGTTTTCTGGCTCTGAAAGGCGATGATTTTGTGGTAATATAGATCGATTGTTAGCGGGACTTGTAAGTGCCACTTTTCTCCATCATCATCTTCCATGTAATCATTTTAAATTGCATATATACTACAACTTAATATTTCACATAGTAAAGGACATTTTCATTTTTTTCAAGTTTTAGCTGTCATCAACAAAGCTTCAGTAAACTTTTTGGTACAATTTTTTTGTGGATATATGTTTTCAGTTCATTTGGGCAAATATAAAAAAAGATTAATGGCTAGATAATTTGATAAAATTATGTTTAGTTTTGTTAAAAAATATCAAACTATCATCAAAAGTGTCAGTATAATTGTCAATTACACCAACAGTGACTGAAAGTTCCTGTGACCTTACATCATCACCAGCACTTGATGACATTGTTAAGATTTTTGTAAATCCAATAGATGCATAGTAGTATTTTTTTAATTTTTAATTTTTAATGGCATATCATGTCAAGCATCTTTTAATATGTTCATTAGCCATCTGTCTATCAGTAAACTTTCAGTTTTCATGTTATTTGCATATTTAAATTAGTTTTTTATTAATTTATTGAGTTCAACTTTTCAACAATTAATTGTTGGGTTAATTTCTCATATGTTTTGAAAAGCAGTCCATTAGCTACATCTTTTGCAAATATTTTTTCCAATTTGTGGATTGTTATTTTATTTTTATTGCGTCATTTTATTTTTCTTTCACAGAGCTGAAGATTTTTTAAATTTTATTTTAATAAAATGCCACCTATAATTTTTTTTCTTTCATGGGTTGCTTCTTTGATGTCGTAGCTAAAATTTCACCACTACTAATCACTAAATCTATGTTTCTCTATGTTATCTTCTAGAAATATTATGGCGTTCCAATGCAGCACTTATAATTAATCTATTTTAAGCTAATTTTTATAGAGTGCAATGTCTATGTCTAGATTCAGGATTTTGCATATGGATTTCTGAGTTCATTTGTTTTTATTGCTAATGTTTCCATTTTATGTCTTCAGTCACTCTTCTAGCTTGTTTAACTTGTAAAATTTTATAAAAAACATAAAAGTACATGTCTTTTTATTCTAACATCTTTGTCAGTTCTATATCTGTTATGATTGACTGACTTTTGATACTCATTATCAGATGAATTTTTCTGCTTTTTGCACACCTGAAAAATTTTACTGAGTGCTAGAAATTTTGCATTTTATTTGAGTGTTGAATGTCTTCTTGTTTCTATAAATATCATTGAGCTTTCTCTAGCATATTGTTGAGATATTTGCAAATAATATTACCCTTTTAGATTTTGGCCTTATACTTCGTTAAATGGGTTTAACCTGTTAAGATAAAAGCAGCTTTTGGTCAATGCTATTTTATTTTTCAAATTATGAAGTAATTCAATACTCCAATGGATTAAGACTCCTTAAGCCTTCTTGGTAGGTTTGTCTAACCTTGTCTGAGTTTTGTGTACTACTCTGTCCTACTGTTCAAAGTCAGTTCTTTTCTGGACTCTAGTTTCCTACCACGTGCATTCTGGTCATTATTCTACTAGAAATGCCATTCAGTGGGGACCCTTCCTTGCTGCCTTGGTGTCTGCAGCTTTTAAATTCTATACTTTACTAGGAATTTTCAGGATCTAACTGTATTTTTTCCCTACTTTATGACTTATAGACTCACTCAAAAATAATCTGAGATAATCATAAAACACCGATTTGGGTTTCTTTTCTTTCATAGGTTACTGCCCTATGTTAGCTGATATTAAATTACATAAACCAATAATTCACAATTTTTGTGTTTCTTTTTGTTTCAGGTGAGTTAGCACATCCAGTTCCTTACAATCTACAGTAAACAGAAGCAGGTATACAATTGCTGATTTTATTCTTTGTATTAAAGCACATTGATTCGTCATAAATCATGCTTAGGTAGCTCACTGTTTTCTTTTATTTACCATTTACCAATAGAATCATTGAAAACAACTCTTGATGAAAGTTTAAGAAATGTTTCCAAGTAAAGTCACTTCATGTGTGATTTTTTATATTGAATAATATCATTTAAGGTTTAATGGGTTTAAAGTGTTTCTAACAGGAAGCTTTTATTTATACTTACATATAAAAGATCTTTTAAAACTCAAACATAAGTTTTGTATTGTAAAGGCTATTCTGCTGTCAGGAATTACCATTAGGAAAACAATAATTTGAAAACAGTATGCCAACCAGCCACTAGATATTTGCTCATAGAAATTAAAAATGAAGAGCCACCATAATTTTAAGATGTAAAAGCACATGTAAATTCAAAATTTTGGACAGGTTAGGGGGGAAATAGCTCTACAAAGAGGACATCTTACCTTTCAGTGGAGTGGCAACCCTAGAAAAGGATGTATCATTTACTTCAGAGATTTCTTCTGATTAGTCTTTTTTTTTCCTCTTCCTTCAGTGCAAGTATAAATCCAAGCTAAATGTAGAATGTGGAAGTGTCTTAGTCCACTAAGGATGCTATAACAAAAATATCACAGAAGGAGTGCCTTATAAACCACAGAAAGTTATTTCTTATGATAAAGGCTGGAAATTCTGAAATGCACACATTAACAGATTTGGCCTTTGGTAAGAGCTTTATTCTTCATTCATGGATAGCTGTCTCTTGCTATTCCCTCACATGATGGAAGTAGAGAGAGGATTACCTGGGCCTCTTTTATAAGGACACGTAGTCCCATTCATGAGGGTTCTGCCTTCACAAACTAATCACCTCCTAAACACCTTGCTTCCTGACATTGCCACATTGGAGATTGGGTTTCAATAGACAAATTGGGGGAGTGAGCACAAACATTCATGCTGTAGCAAAAAAAACTTGCCTTTGATATCATCCCTGAGCCTTCTCTAAGCAATTATTCTTTATGTCCCCATTCCATGCTTCACTTTAAAAAATTAGAATGAAAAAATAGCTATCCATACTTTCATGCTCTTTGACATGAACACTGTGATTTCATATTTAAATTAGCTCTCATATCATTTAAAACAAGGACATTTTTTCCTGGAAACAATTTTAGACTAGTAGACTTAACCAAGGAAAGTCAGATCACAGCAGTGCTCAACACCACTCCATGTGCTTACAGCTATTTTCAAAAAAATACAGCTTCATTGAATAGGTAGATATCATCATATCTCTAGGAGAAGCTGATAACATAGAAGATCTACTCTCATATTTTGAAAAAAATATTCTTTGAAAATACTATAATGAGAATAATTATTATGTGCCATTTTGAATATGACTGAAAATCTTGAAGTATTGGTATTAAAGACTAATATGAAATATATAGAAAAGTACTATTAACATGATTTAATATAAAGCATTGTTGATGCAGCATTGCGAATTACTAACAATATTTTGAAGTACTTTTAAACTGATATGAGTAGTCAGGCGTGGTGGCACATGCTTGTGTTCCCAGTGCTCGGGAGGTTGAGACAGAATGATTGCGTAGGTTCAAAGCCAGCCTCAGCTACTTTGTGAGGCTCTCAGCAACTTAGTGAGACCTTGTTTCCAAATAAAGTCTAGAATAGGTCTGGGAGTATAACCTGGAGGTAGAAAAGCCCCTGGGTTTCACCCTCAATACCACACACACACACACACACACACACACACACACACACACAAATAATGTAGTTTGTTTGGCTGTTTATGCAGCTTAATAATAGGCTATTATGAATTTCAGAAGGTTTTTCCATTCAATACAAATTTAAAATTTATAAATTCTGCCAGGCATGGTGGCTCACGCTTCTAATCCCCGCTTATGGGAGATGGAAACAGGAGGATTGTGCAGGTTTGAAGCCAGCCACACTGGTTTAAGAGAACCTGTTTCCAAATAAAAACGTATAAAAATAGGTCTGGGAGTGTAGCCCAGAGGTAGAAGGGTTTCCAGGAACCCCAGTTCCACCAAAAAAAAAAAAAAAAAAAGTTTAAGTTCTGGATGCTATTTGATGCATTTTTCTAGAAACTATTTTTTATGTTAGTAACTAATCTCAGATTATTCTGAATCACTAGTTTCTCTTCATAATTTTTCAAATAGTCCTAATAACTAAAATATTTGTACTCTTCTTTTATTCTGGGGGATTCAGTTATTGCTTCAAAAGAATTTTGCCAGATCTTAAAAATTTAAATCAATTTATCAAAGATTTCTCCCTTGTGTACCTCCATGTAGTCTCTTGAACATGCAGCAATTATAAAACTCAATAGACTATCTTGTGGCTATAAAGAAGAACAAATTATATTATTTGCAGAATAATAAAAGAACCTGGAGAACCTTATGTTAAATGAGATTAGCCAGTCACAGAAAGAGAATGGTCATATGTTGCCTCGAATATGCAGAAGTTAGGGAGAAATAGCAATACCAGAGAGACTTTAGATGATGGAGAAAAAAACCCAATGGAATGAGGAATGTGGTCCAGGGAAGGGTGGGAGTAAGGAGAATTAATAGGAAACATTTCCATTGACTTTATGTACATATGTGAAAAAAACACAATGCCAATACAATTACCAATCTTAATATTTTCTGTTTGGAGAAAGAAAAGAGTGGGGAGAAAGCTGAGGAAAACTCACTAAGTGTCATGTGCTTATAAGTCTCTATCATTTTCAACTACATTATGATGTGAGACTAACCATACACCAATAAAAAATGAAAAAAATAAGTATTGACACTTGAGTTTCATACAAAAATAGTTAATAAATTTATACACAAGAATCATGGATTAAGTTTTCTGCTAAAAATTTATAGCTGAGTCTAAACATTGCAGAAATATTCAGACAAAAATCTGAAAATATATGAATAAAGCAAGATAATTAACACCACTCATCTTAAAACTTTCTATAAATCTGCTTTAATCAAGAGATTTTTGTGAGAGAGTAGGCAAATTAACCAAATCAACCAAATTATGGAATACAGAAAGAGAATAATATATATAGTGAGCCAATTTTTTATAAAGTTTCAAGATTCTTTTAGTGTAAAAGGAAATTTTCATGAAATGATACTGAGAAAATGTATGAATATCAGAAACAATAAATAAACTCATTTTCTACCTCTAGACACATTTTGTTCAATTGAGATGAATGATATACATTCATGTAGAGTGAATTTTTATAAAAATCTAGAGACTTGGGGAAATATCTTCTTTTCTTGGAAATAGGCACATTTTGAGCAGAGAAAAATTATTAATAAAACAAACACTTCTATATTTGAGTTCATTAAAATAAAAAATGCTGATCATCAATTTATCATTAATAAAACTGAAATATGGCAAACACAAAGAGAACAGATTTTCAGTTCATATAACATAGAGGATTTATATATAATTGTGTGTGTGTGTGTGTGTGTGTGTGTGTGTGTGTGTGGTTCTGGTGCTCTAACCTAAAGCCTCATACTTGCTATATAAGCGCTCTACCACTGAGCTACTCCCACTCCCAGATTTACTAAGAGTCTTTAAAAATCAACAATAAAAATCATAAAAATCACAAATAATTCAGTAAAAATGGGCAAAGGACTCCAGCTAACATTTCATGAATAAATGATTAATGAGAATAGGAATAGATATTCATTTAGAATCTGCACAGTGGAAATTAAAATCTATGCAGTTAGGATGGATAAATCAAAATGATTGACAATGCCAGGATAAATTGTTGAAAAGCATGGATAGCAACTGAAATCTCAAGTAGTGCTGGTCAGTGTGTAAAGTGGGACTACTACTTTGAATAATACTTTGACAGTTTCTTAGGAGAAGTAGGCATAACATAACTATATCTTATTCTGTGTTTATGTGTATGTGAGTGAACTACTAAATATTGATCCAAGAAAATGTAACATACTAACATTTTTTTTCAATTTTCATAGCCACTTTGTCATTACTAAAACACTTGAAATAACCCAAATATATTACACATAGAAAAACACAAAAAATTCTGTGGTACATTTTATTACATTCACCTAACAAAATAATAAAATAAGAAAGTAATTTAAATGTGCTAATTATTGAAATATGTATGAGTATATATCTACACACAAAGAAGTTAAAAGTGTGACACCTCTAATTTTAGTACTTGAAAAGCTGATACAAGAGGATCATAGGTTTAGGGCCAGTCTCAGCAACTGAAAAAGACCTTCAGCAATTTAGCAAGATCTTGTTTCAAAATAAAAATAAAAAAGATTGGAAGTGTACAGAGCTAGAATGACCCTGGTTCAAACCCCAGTTAAAAAAAAAAAAGTACTACCAAAGGCATCCGTCTTTTAAATAAATGCTAGTGTTCTCAACTTATCTCTAAACATAGCTAAGTATCAAAATATATGATAAATATATTATAATTGACCCTTCAAATGGAACAGGTGAAATTAATAAAAACTCTCTAAATATAGATTAGACACAGGAAAAATCTCAACAAATTACACTAATAGAAGTAATACATTTAGCATTGCTGAAGAAAGTACAATAGCTCTAGAAATTAATATACTTTAAAAATATTTTAACCTCAAATTGAAAACAAACCTCTTTAACACCTTTGAATAAAAGGGAAGCACATATGTAAACTTCAGAACTTTTACAAAATAACAATGCTGAAAACATGACATGAATCTAGTAATCAGTGGAATAGAACTTGAACCGTTATCAGAGAACTGGTGATACCATGAATGGCGTATATAACTTAATAATTCTCTCAATTGAAAGAGCATATTTTTTAAAATATAGAAAAAAACAAAGTGCATGTAAAAAAGAAGCAACAAATGGATAAAGAAAAATAAAACCCAAGGAGTTATAAAACAGAAAAGATATTTTTAAAAGGAAGAAGTACTGAACATTAATATACATATTAATATAGATGTTTAAAAAATGAAAACAAAGCATGAGAGCAATAACAGATTTAATCTTTACTAGAGAAAAAATGTACGATAGAGAAACAAAAGATTGGAGAACGTGAATTATGCTTTCTCAGTTCCATGGGCTATCCTGCAAGTTTATTTTCTTATTTTCACCCTAACAGAAAATTCTTATACAAATTTTAAGTATTTATGCAAAATTTTTTCACAATCTAATATGAATGAGTGATTTGAAAGGTAAATAAAACCATTATGAAGAAGAGTTGGGAAAAAAAGACTTGGTAAGGCAAAATATTTTATAATATTAGTTTTATATTTTTTTACATTTTGAGTTTGTAACTTTCAAAGTAATATATGTTCATCATTGTTTCATGTTTCTATAGAACATAAGGTAGGACAACTAATAAATTTTAGTACATATATGTAGAAAGTTCTGATGGAATATATATATATATATATATATATATATATATATATATATATATATATATATGACATATGTAGGTGGGGAAGTGCCAGTTCATAGTACATGTGCACGTTAAACTTCACAGAGCAATGCCAAGTCATTGTCCAAAGCAGTCAGGATATGTTGTAATAATCACTTCCATTTGTAGTTGCTGAAAAATGTGTAAAGAAATTTTAAAATATTTAAAATAATTTTTTTCCTAGCAAAACAAAACTTACTCAAACTTATCCCAATACTGATAGAAAGTTTAAATAGACCAAATTATAAATTTGAGTAGAAAAAAAAAAAGACCCAGAATAGCCAAAGCAAAGCAATTCTAAGTAACAAGAAGCATGCAGGAGGTATCACAACTCCTGATTTTAAATTAAACTACAGGGCTATAGTAATTAAAACAGCATGGTACTGGCACTAAAACAGGCACACAGACCGATAGAATAGAATAGAAGATACAGAAACCAACTCACACACTTAGAGTCAATTGATCTCCCACAAAGTGGCCAAATACATATGCTGAAAAAAATCCAGTCTTTTCAATAAATGGTACTGGAAAAAGTAGCTACCCATTTGTAGAAAAATGGAATTAAATCCTTACCTCTCACCCTGCAAAGAAATCAACTTGAGATGGATCAAAGACCTGGAAATTAGACCATATTTTATGAAGCTGTTAGAGGAGGGTATAGGTTTAGCACTCCAAAATATAGGTACAGGTAGAAACTTCCTCAACAAAACCCCAAAGCACAGAAAATTAAAACAAAAATTAATAAGGGGGATGCCATCAAACTAAAAACTTTCTGGTCATCAAAGGACATCATCAAGAGTCTAAAGATGAAGCCTGTAGAATAGGAGATCTTCTCCAACTATCCCTCTGACAGAGAAGTAATCTCTAGAATATACAAATAACTTAAATAATTTACGCTAGAAAAACAAATAACTCAATTAATAAATGGGCAACTGAATTAAATAGATATTTCACAAAAGAGTAGATACAAATGGCCAATAGATACATGAAAAATGCTTAACATCATTATCAATCAAGGAGATGCAAATCTAAACACTGAGATTCTATCTAACCCCAATCAGAGTGACAAGCATTAAAAAGTCAAATAACGATAAATGTTGGCAACACTGTGGGGAAATAAGCATTCTTTTGCATTGTTGGTGGGATTGCAAACTAGTCCAGCCAGCTTCAGAAAACCTTAGAAAACTGAGAATGGATCCACCATTTTATCTGGCCATACCACTGCTGGGTATCTTTCCAAAAGGGTTGAAGCCAGAGAACTACAGTAATATGTGCATGCTCATGTTCATAACAGCACAACTTACAATAGCTAAACTATGTTACCAACCTAGGTGTCCATCAACAGATGAGTGGATTCCAAAATTATGGGAAATGCACACAATGGAATTCTACTCAGAAATAAAAAATATAAAATCACATCATTTGCAAGAAAATGGAAGTACCTGGGAACATTCTTTGAAGTGAGATTAGCCAATCACAAAGAGCAAAGGGTCACATTTTTTTTTTTTTTTAGTATGTGCAGAATAAAGAGTAACTGTGATACAAGAGAGACTTTAGATGATGAAGAGAAACCTCAGGGGAGCCAGGGAGGAATATAAGGGTAGGGGTAGAGGAAGACTTAGGTTCAGTTATAGGAATACTACCATAGACTATGTGTATAGATGTGAACATATACCAACATGAATCTGGGTACTCTGTATTGGGAGGGAGGAAAATGGAGAGGAGGTCACCAAGAGCATGTACATGTATGTCATTATCAACATAATTTACATTATAATGTGAGACTACAATGCACCAATAAAAGCACAATAAATAAATAAACTTGAAACTTAACAAAATAAAGATAAGAAACTTAATAAAATAAAAGTAGCAAGATTATCTGGTTGCAGAGGAATTTCTAACAAACTAGTAAAGGGTAGATAATTTTAATGCTAACAAAAGTATCTTAGGGGATAAAAAGTTTTAAATTATCTTCTGATATTATCTCACAATCATCACCTCAAACAAGTGTCACTGAAAGACACTGATATAATAATCTTAGGTAATATTGTTGAAAGTAGAATCTAATAACAAGACCAATTGAGATTTATAGCAAAATTCCATCAATTTACAGAATAAATAAGAAACTTGAAAAATTGATACAAAAGCAAAAATTAAATCATTCACTCAATAACTGAGCAGATGAACTGAACAGGTACTTAACAAAACAAGTACAAATAAACCAACGTTTACATAAAAAATCAACATTTCCAGCCATTATGAAAATATAAACTGGGCTCAGATTCCATCCCACTTCTGTAAAAAATAGCATCATAAAAAATATGAATAACAAAGCCAGCTGTGGTGGCACATGCTTGTAATCCCAGTACTTGGGAGGCTGAGACAGAAGGATCACAGGTTCATGGTCACCCTCAGCCACTTAGTAAAGCTCTCTGCAACTTAGTGAGACCCTGTTTCAAAATAAAGAAAAAAATAGAGATGGGTTTGTAGCTTGAGGCAGAATGGCCCTGGGTTCAATCCTCTGCATGATAAAAATTTTTAAAAAGGAATATAAAAAACAATAAAATATGGTGAGAAATTTAGGGGTACTAGGGACACATGTGCACTCTTGAGAATGTAAATTAGTACAGTCACTATGGAAATCAGCATGGATATTCCTCAAAAAAACTAAAATACAGCTGCCATCTGATCTAGCTTTGTCACTCTTTAGTATTTATCCAAACTAATTAAAGTCAGAATACTCTAGAGGCACACACATATCTGTGTTTATCATAGCATAGCTCACAATAGCCAAGTTATGGAGCCTATCTAGGTGTTCACCAAAAGATGGAATAGATAAGGAAAACATGATATATATACACCATGAGTTTTATTCAGCCATAAAGAAAAATAGAATTATGTCACTTGAAGAAAACTAAATGGAACTAGAGAGCATTATGTGAAACAAAATAAACCCAGATTCAGAAAGAGAGAGAAGCATTGTTATGTTTTACCTCACAAGTGAAAGTTATAGGGAAAAATTAATTAATTCATTTATATAAAAATTTTATAAAAGCAGAAGGGAAGGAAGACTATTAGGATAAAGAAAAGGGAGCCTGGGGAGGGAGACATAAAGGAAAAGAGAGTTACTGGGAACTAAACTTGATAAGTTATGTTATATGCATTTATAATACCACAATAAGTCATAGTATTCTCTATATTTAATATGAACCAATAAAATTATTTATCAGTTATCTCCTTAATTAGTTTCTAAAAGGCCATTCTAATTCCTATGTTTCTTTTATTATATTTAAAAATAATTTTAGTGATTTCCTTTAGGGTTATAATTAACATACTCATTTAAAATAATTTAGTTCAGATTAATATAAATTTAATTCAGTTTTATACAAAGTATCTTCTATATGACATATTTCTCTTTTTACTCTTTGTAATTTTATACAAACTAATTTTCAATATATTGTATGACTGCCTATACTGACATAATTGATTTATATAGTTATGTTATTTATGAAGAAGTAAAAAAGAATTACAAAGAAATTACATTTACAATAAGTTTTATATTTACTTATATAGTTGTTTTTTCCATGCTCTTTATTTCCTCATGTGAATTCAAGTTATCTAATGCCCTTTTATGATGAGCTTTCTTTAGGTTTAATTGGGGTTCATTTTTCTCTTTTTTCTTGAATGTTTAATTTCTCCTTCATTTTTGAAGTATAGTTTTGCTCAGTTTAGAATTTCTGAGTGACACTATTTTTTCTACCTTAGGCTTTTATGATTTCTATAGGAAAATTAGCTTTAGTCTTATTGAGTCGTATTAGTTTTAGTCCTTTTGTATAGTAAAGTCACTTTTTTAGTCTATAAACACATGCTACTTTTATTTCTAAAAATCAAAGTAAATAAATAAAAATATCTTCTTATAAAACAGGCAGTCATACAATGTTGGATTTTGAGGAAAATTTTGCATTCACTATTTACTGCTTAATGTATTCATTTTACATACTAATTATTTTCATGTCATTAGTCTTTTATTTTATTGGTGCATTGTAATAATACATCTTGATGAAGTACAGGATGGTAGACCTGCATGCACACAGCATTCACTGAGCTCTCCCTCAGTTCCCACCCTAATCCCTTCCTCTCCCCTCCTTTCCATGCTCAGTACAGCAATTACCTTTGATAAGTTTGTGTGTGTGCCTCATGTCCACTGAAGTATTCCCTCCCCACCCCCCACTTCCCTCAGTTAGGTGGCCTTCTTTACTCATCTAAGGTTTCTGTTTCTTTGTCTGGAGTCCCTCCAATGTTCCATTTTATCACTAGATAAAATTTGCATATTAGGGAGCACATCTGACTTTTCACTTTTTGTGACTGATTAATCTCACTTAGCATAATGTTCTCCATTACGTTCCCTGCAAATGACATAATTTTGTTCGTTTTTATGGCTGAGTAAATTTTGTGTGTATATATCCTATCGTATTATAATCCATCCATTGATGAATATCTAGCTGGTTCCATAGTTTGGTGAATTGTGCAGCTACAAACATAAACAGGCAGGCATTACTCAGTAGTTTGGTTTCCATTCTTTTGGGTAGATATCCAGGTGTGGTATAACAGGGTTATATGCTAGGTTTATTCCCATTTCCCATTATTCTTTTTTAATTTATTTTTTATTGCTGCATTGTAGTCATTCATCTCAAAGAAGTGCAGGTTAGTAGAGGCAGACATGCACACATAACTCCTTTAGCCCTTCCCCAATTCCCATTCCATTCATTCCCATTCTTCTGAAAATCCTCCACACTGTTCTCCAAAGTCTTTGCACTAGTTTGCAATCCCACCAACAATGTGTTAGAGTTTCTACTGGAATAAAAATGAAAAATAAATGTATAAAAGAATGTTCAACATTAGAGAGATGCAAATCAAAACTACCCTGAGATTTTACATAACCCCAATAGAATGGAAATCATTAAAAACACAAACAACAACAAATGCTGGCAAGAATATGTCACTTCTTTTTTGCTGCTTTCAGGAGTTTTTCTTTGTCTTAGTCTTTAAAGAAAGTTGTAGTGTGTCTATTTGTGGATCTTTATAAATTATCTTGCTTGGGTTCAAGAGCTTATAAAATGTATTTTGGGATTTTAGTGATAAATATTGGGAAGCTTTTAGTCATTATTTCTTCATATATACTTTCTACCCTTTGTGTCTCCCCTATCCTTTTGACCTATCATTATCCATATATTAATATGCTTGATTATTCACAAGTGTCAGACACTTTTTGTTCTACTTTTTGGTTTTTGTACTAGATAATCTCAATTAACATGTTTTTAAATTCTCAGGTTTTTAAAGTTCTGTTGAAATCCACCAAAAAACTTTACATGTTATTTATTGTACTTTTCAGCCACAGAATTTCTATGTAAAAATCTGTTTTTTAAATTCTTTAACAAAGTTAACATTTGGCATTTTATTTTTTTAGTTATTTATACATAATTCTCTTTATAGAGATTGTATACATACACACCGTTTCTATTGATATTTTTCTGTTAGAAAACATACTTTATTGTGTCTTTATATTATTTTTTCTTTATCCTCTCTCTCTTTATTTCTATTCATTTTTTGTTCTTTTTTTAGTCATCAGACATTTAAATCTTATAAATATTATTATTCCCCACCATTCTAAGGACTATTGGCTCATGCTGATCTTTGTTATTGTTGTAACTGGTTTGATGATTTTTCTAAACTTATTCTATAAAGTTGATGCTCTTTAATTGCTTTTAGCTACTAAAGTCCCTTCTTGATTAGCTTAATGATCAGCTAATGATTATAGAGATTTATTTAATTACTTATAAAAAAATACGTCTCCCAGCCTTTGCTGAGGGACTCTAAGCGAATACAGAGTTCAACTTTAGCACTGCATAAGCAGTGGGTAATTCTGCCTCAGGCTTTACTTCCTTTTTGAACTAAGCTTCAAAGTCAGCCAAAGGTATAAACTTTGGGTTTTCTCACATCTTCCCAGACTATGTGCATAGGCCTGTGGACCCATTCAGTTCAACTTATGTGTGTCTTTCTAGATTTCCATGAACATGTTAGAAGTTTTCACTTTCTATGAACATCTTAAGTTTCTTGTTTAGATTTCTGTTTGTCCCAACTGTTTCTACCTTAGGTAGCCAGCGTAAATCAATTCACTGTAGTAATTTTTTACAGAAGGTCCTAATGAAAAAAAATAACACACTAGTTGAGCACTATAAAAAAAAATCCTCCCAAAGAACTAGGCACCAAGTCAAAAGATGGTATTTTTCTGTGAATAACACTTGAAGGAGCTCCAATCTCTATCCCCTCCAATGAATACCAAGATACTGGTTTTTATTTTAATTGCAGGATATTAATTTTCAAGACAACTTCAGAGATAACAAAATATCAAACAAATTATTAAGATTTTTGCCTCTGAGCTGGGGATGGTGGTACACGCCTATTGCCCAGTACTTGGAGGTTGTTGAGACGGGAGGATCCCTGGTTCAGGACCAACCTCAGCAACTTAGGCCATCAGCAACTTGTTAAGATGGCCTTCAAGAGAGAATGCTCCTGGGTTCGGTACCAGTACCAAAAACATCAATAAATAAAAACAAAACCAAAATATTTTACTCTGGAACTGGGGAATGATTGCTTTTAATAGATGCTCCTTTGTGCCATTGAATATGTATAAATGTTTTTAAAATTATCAGTAACTTATATGAACAAAACAAACAGTATAATAGTGAAGCAATAAACATAAAAAAGGAAAAAAAGTAGTTAAGGGTAAGAGGTGTATATGATAAATCCAAGTAATATATGATAAATTTAGAAATTCTAATATATGTTTAAATTAACTAACAAAAATATAAAACAGAGATGAAGTAGTGAAAGAGCTGTCCCAAACATTAAAATAATAATTCAAAGCTAAATTTTAAGTTATTAGATTCAGACTGTATCATATCAAGTAGAATGAGGAAAGTAAAAAATACATAGACACATCACACTTTATGACACCTAATATAAAGTTAAAAATATCAAAGTCTTCTAAATGTGCATTTTTAAAAAGATCATCTCAAGCTGGGTGTGGTAGCACACGCTTGTAATCCCAGGGCTTGGAAGGCTGAGACAGAAGGATCGTGCAGGTTCGAAGTAGCCTCAGCTGGCTTAAGAGACCCTGTTTCCAAATAAAAAAATATAAAAATAGGTCCAGGAGCGTAGCCTGGAGGTAGAAGGCCTCTGGGTTCCATCTCCAGAACCACCAAAAAAATACTGGAAAAGATCAAAATCAATCTCATATTAGTAACAATGGACATTGAAAAACAATGGTGTGATTTTGTTAAAAGTCTGAGAGTATTTTAAACAGAGAATTACATGACTTCAATAATAGCATATTCACAAAGTATATCACCTAAAAACTGTTCTAAAAATCAAATATTTAGAGTAGATTCAGGTCAAAGTTTATTAATAAAATATGTATCTCTGCCCACTTGGCATATCAAATGGGAAGGGCACAATACTATCTTAGACTAGCATGTCAACATGCCTTTTTTTTTTTTTGGTGGTACTGGGGTTCCTGGAAACCCTTCTACCTCCGGGCTACACTCCCAGACCTATTTTATATTTTTATTTGGAAACAAGGTCTCTTAAGCCAGCAAGGCTGGCTCCGAACCTGTCTGGCCTCCCAAGCACGGGGATTATAAGCGTGCGCCACCAGCCTGGCACTCAGCACGCCATTTTAAGAAATAAAGATAAATATCATGAAATTACCAAAAAGAACCAAAGTTCCCCTCTCAGAGCAAAAAGAAAATGATGATTACTAAGTAAAATATAGAAAATCTTCCTTAGTTTAAGTTTTGATGTTTCTAAAATGGGACTGCACTACATTTGAAACTGGGAGGCAGTTTAGAATGTTAGAAATGGAATGTTGACCCTTTCATATTTCAGGTAAGAAACAAGAAACACTGAAAGTTGAAGCTTTAACTAAGTTTAATTAGTGAAAACCAAAATCTGATTCTCCAGAATCACCTGCCATTGACTCTAACTATCCTGATTTAGCCTAAATCATCCAATGACAATGTGTTAGAGTTTTATTAATTTTTTTCTTTATATGAATAAAACATAGACTCTCATAACACACCCAACTTCTAGGTTAAACTATAATGAGAAAATATTTATTTGGGATTATAATTTCCATGGCTAATGTGCTTTTACAACTAAACATCAATATTTGACAATTCAAAATAGTTTTGATGTTAGCAACTTCCCAGATTCATATTATTGCTATAAATACAATCATGATACTCATATATATTATAGATAGCAAGGTTTTATTTCTTGTTTAAACATTTTAGAATTTGTTTATAACTTCATTTTATAGTAATCAAGGATATTAGATATATATAATATCTGAATTCAGGCAGTTTTCTATGAAAATTTTGTCATATTTTTATATTTTTCATGACTGCATATTATAATTACAGCTTATATCTGGGTTATTTAAAACTATTATCAATTTATTACTGTTTCAAACATATAATAATGCAACAGTAAATAGTCTCACTGGCCTTGTTTTAGTGAAACTATGTCTATAAATTTTAGGAAAATTTAAACATTGCATATTTTATAATAGCAATGCCTTTTAAGAAGCATTAATTCTTATTTGATTAAGTATATTTCTTATTCATACCATTCTTGTTCTGCTTGGCGATTCTGCTATAGCTACACACTTAAGATGTTTACCGAATGCTTTGATATGTTTTCTTATGTCATAAAAGTCACAATAAAAAATACATGCTGCCATAATAACATTATAGCAAGGCATTTTTTTTTCCAGACAGTGTGAGCAATTTCTAAATGCCATTATGTGATTAAACAGTGAGGCACAACAGGTTATATTACATTGTGAAGTTCTATAATAGGTGTAGAAATTGCTTTTCAATATCACACCCGGGAATATCTCTTTGAGATTTTTACATGATAATTTCACAGGGTTATAAAAAAGAAGAAAATGAAATCATTAAAAATCAGTTTTCTTAGGCAAATGTAAATGTTATCGCCCTGTGTGCAGTCATTAAAATATAATGAATTTTCCCAAGAAAATATTCTATATAGATTCTTTAGCTTTTCTTTACTGGCAACTCACAATTTGTTAAATTTGATTTTTTAAAAAAATTTGGCTCCTATCTTTAAAAATAATGGAAGCATTACCTTCCACTCAATTTCCAAAGGTGACAGTTTATCAATCATAGTAATAAGTGCCTACATTCCTTCATAATATATTTGACTCCGACTTTTCTACTTTTTTCCAACCCTCCAGTACTGCATAGAATCTTTCTTTATGTTTTAGATAAGAACAAGGATGTTCTCTTAGATGAGAGTGAGAATTCTCTTAAATTAAAGTGACTGTGGACATTTACTAAACAAAAGAGGAACCATAGGGTAAGAAAGCCATTGCTGTGTAAATGGAAGATAGCTATTTCTCTAAATCACACATAAATATACTGGAATCTAGCATTTATCTTATGCTTGGCTCACACAAAGTGACAATGCTATTCTTCTCTATGGAATGGCAGAACAGCTCTGTTAACCTTCATAAACTTTCTCTAAATCACCCAAGAGTTGTGTCAACAATGGCTTTTTACCTCAATTTAACTAATATTTGAGCACCATTTTTAGTGTTTGTTTCTAAAGCAAGTAACACTAGGACAGGCACATTGAAGGAAAAATGTCTTATTTGAAAGGCATAAGGGACAATGTCAGGGAAGAGAGGCATGAAATAAAAAAAAGATAATAAGGTATATACTATCAGGTCAACTACCAAAATAGTTTAAAAACATGTTAAAATGCTAAGATAATTAAAAACTCAAAATTCAGAATGATTCCTAACAGAGAAAAAAAGAGCTGAACATTAATATGAAAATTCCAGAGACTCATTGAATGATGGTGCTGGGGTGGCACATTCAATATTAATTCTAAAGAAATTTCAGGCTTCCAAGAGCACAGGAGCACAGTGACCTTGTGGAGTTTCTGAAAATCAAAGAAGCAAAAAGATGCTGACACTGACAGCTGTTAAGTTGCATTGAGCAGGACAAAGTCTAAGGAATAAAAAAAGACACAGGCAGTATTTTCTACATTCCCCAGGCTTGTATCACTTCGGCTAACTACATTGTTTTCTGGTGTTTACAATTTGAAAAACATATTTTTAAGAGTTTCAACTATGATCCTGAAAAATGTACATTAATAGAGATTGTAAAACAGTTTAGACCTATATATACAATGAATGAATAAATATATTTATTTAGTTTATTATTGGTTATCAGCTTTACATTTCCCAACTGACCCTGGCATGAACTGACCTAAATTATGAGTTCACTTTATATTCATATGATGAGAATCCCACATTTAATAATGTACAGATGTCTCTATTCAACTTTAATAATTATCCAACTATGTTTCGTAGATCAACCTTTAAGTAATAATATTTTAGTAAAATATTACCTAACATTGACCAAGTACCTACTTTTTGCTAAGAAGTTCATATTGCAGTGAACTCTGACATAGATTATCTCAATTAATTTTTATAACACTTTAATAAATAGATACATTTGCTATTAATTTAACAAATGAGAAAAGGGGCTTGTGATAAAAATGCTTGGTAATTTTAAATAGCTTATATTTCACTCATCATTGTCATTGCTGTAAACCAATTCCCAGCATCAAACACACACAAAAATCTTCTCAGTTAGTACTGGCTCAAATACCTGGAGAACGTACCCTATGGATGCAGACATATAAAAGTATAGTTTTTATTTGTATTTCCCTGATTGCTAATGATATTGAATAATTTTCCATATATTGGAATATATATTGGCCCTTTGTGTTTCTTCTTTAGATAAGTGTTTACTCAATTGGTCATTTTTATTTTTTATTTATTTGTCTTTTTAATATTACATTTTTAAAAGTTCTTTGTATATTTTATATATTTGTACTCTATCAGATAAACTGCTGGCAAAGTTTTTCCATTATGTAGATTTTTTATAGATTTTTGTTTGTTTCTTTAGCTGTACAGAAGCTTTTTAATATAATTCTATCCTATTTATTAAGTTTTGTCTTAATTTTCTGAGCTTTAGGGGGTTTATAGTTTCTACCAATGCATATAGGTTGGAGAGTTGGGTTCTTTGCCTTGTTCTAGTAATTAAAAAGTCTCTGGTCTAATTTCTGGGTCTTTGATTCAAAAGTCTAAAAATAAAGAAAGTACAAGAGAAATATTCCACCCAACAACAGCAGAGTTCACATTTTTCTCAGCTGCTCTCATAACTCTCCAAAATAGATTACATTCTGGGCCACAAAGTGAGCACTAGCAAATTAAAAAATGTGACATACTTCCCTGTGCCTTTTTAAATCATAATTTCTAGTTGCATTTTAGAATGCAACTAGAAATAAACCATAAGAAGACCCCAAGAAACCACATAAACATGTGGAAACTGAACACCACACTGCTGAGAATGGGTCATAGAAGAAATAAGGGGTGAAATTAAGAAATTCCTAGAAACAAATGAAAATAGAAATACAACATACCAAAACCTCTGGGACATTTTGAAGCAGTATTAAGAGGAAAATTTATAGTACTGAATACTCACATAAGAAGAACAGAAAATCACCAAATAAATAACCTAACGACAAAACTCAGAGCCCTTGAAAAACAGTAACAATCTAACCACAAAATCAGTAGAAGAAAGGAAATGATTAAAGTCATAGCAGAAATCAACAAAGTAGAGAATAAAATTAATACAGAAAATCAACAAAACCAAAAGCTGGTTTCTTGAAAAAATTAATGAGATAAACCACTAGCCATCTTAACAAAAAAAGAGAAAATCAACCCAAATTATGTATGTGAAAGAGATGAAAGAGAAGATATTATCACTAACAGTGTAGAATTTAGAAGATTATCGGAAACTACTTTGAAAAACTATACACCGAAATAATGGAAAATCTGGAATAAATTGATAACTTTCTAGATAAATATAACCTTCCTAAACTGAGTCAAGAAGATACAGAAAATTTAAATCAACCCCCCCCAAAAAATTGAAGAGATTGAAATAGCAATAAGGAGCCTACCATTAAAGAAAAGCCCAGAGCAGATGGTTTTCCAAAGATCTAATCTCAGTACTCCTAAATCTATTTTATAAAATAGAAAAAAACAGGATTCTCCCAAATATGAAGCCAACATCACATTAATACCTTAATCAAATAAAGAAAGCTCAAGGAAGAAAAACTACAAGTCTACATAATTGATGAACTTGGATGCAAAACTGCTAAACAAAATACTAGCAACACGCATTCAAAACCACATCCAAAAAATCATACACCATGACCAAGTAGGTTTCATCTCAGGGATCCAAGACTGGTTCAACATATAAAAATTAATCAATGTAATTTATTACATAAACAGAACTAAAGACACAAATTCCATGATCATTTCAATGAACTTTGAAAAAGCATTTGACAAAATCAAACATCCATTTATGCTAAAAGCACTGTAGAAACCTGAAATAGAAGGAACATACCACAACATCATAGAAGAAATATATACAGGGCTAACAGCCAATAATGCATTATTTGGGGAAAAACTTCAAGAATTCCCCTTTAAAACAGGAGCAATATAAATATGTCCATTAATGCCATATTTTTTTAATATGGTACTTGAAACTCTAGCCAGTGCAATAAGGCAAGCAAAGCAATTCATAAAATACAAATAGAGCCGAGCATGGTGGCACATGCTTGTAATCCCAGCATTCAGGAGGCTGAGACCGGAGGATCACAGTTCACAGACAGCATCAGCTACTTAGTGAGGCCCTCTGCAACTCAGTGAGACCTGGTCTCAAAATAAAGAATAAAAAAATAGGGCAGGGGGTGTGGCTTGGAGGTCAAATGCCCCTGAGTTCCAGCCCCAGCCCCACCAAAAAAAAAAAAAAAAAAAGTAGAATCAGGAAAAGAAGAACTAAAACTTTCAGTATTTGCAGATGATGTGATACTCAACACACTCAACCAAAAGGCTTAGAGATCTGATGAACAAATTCAGCCAAGTGTCTGGATACAAAACCAGTCTTAAAAACATTAAAAGCTTTTCTGTATACCAACTATAAATCCACTGAAAAAGAAATCCAGAAAACATTTACACTTAGGATATCCCACAAAAAAATGAAATTCTTAGAAATAAACTTAACCAAGGTGGTAAAAGACCTCTACAAAGAAAATTACAAAACATTGTAAAAAGAAATAAAAGATGACCTTAGAATATGGAAAGAGCTTTTATGTTCATAGTTAGGCAGACTAAATTTCATCAACATAGACATACTTTCAAAAGTGATCTACAGATTCAACACAATTACCAAGGTAATTCCTTACAGACGTTTAAAAATCAGTCCTTAAAATCATTTGGAATGGAGATTCAAAATGGCGACCATCTCAGTAGGTGAAACAAATAAAGTTCAACTACTGAGAAGGCAGCATCTTACAATACAAAATAAATATAGCTCACGACCCAGAACAGATCCAAGAACCCTGTGGAAGGAATCCAGTAACTCTGAACTGCGAGATTCACTGCAAAAAAAAAACCTACTGTGGATGCGGTTGGCCGCTGGCGCCATCACTGGCTGTTGGCTCACATTGCAGATCCCAGCACGGCAGCCCCAAGAAATTCATTAAAAAAAAAAAAAAAAAAAAAAAAACCAAGAGTTTGAAAGTGGCCATAGAGCTACAACATCTTAATTGGCAAGCTGTACCCAAGCATCTGAGTGGCACCATTTGGTCACCAGAGGTGGCACCCACAGTGGCACAGTGAGACCTCCAGAGACCCAGAAGGAGACCAGGTAATCGTGTGCACCCAGAGAAGCCACAGGATACAGCAGTGCAGAGAGTTCTCCAGAGCCCCAGACCAGGGCAGCCAGGTAACAGTGTGCGCCCAGATGAGCCATGGGACCTCGTGTGTACCCACTGTATGCCAAGGGACATGGCAGTAACTGTGTGTGCCCATAGTTCAACAAAGGACCTGGAGGACACAGGACAATTCAACACAGGACAATTGAACTGAATAGACACTTTACAAAAGAAGAGATACAGAGGGCCAATAGATACATGAAAAGATGTTCTACATCATTAGCCATCAGGGAGATGCAAATCAAAACTACACTGAGATTCCATCTAACCCCAGTCAGAGTGGCAAGCATAAAGAAATCAAATAAGAACAAATGCAGATGAGGATGTGGAGAAAGAGGAATTCTTTTACACTGTTGGTTGAAGTGAAAACTAGTTCAGCAGCTATGGAAATCAGTGTGGAGATTCTTTAGAAAACTGAGAAGAGATTCACCATATAATCCAGCTATACTACTCCTGGATATTTGTCCAAAGGGGTTGTAATCAAAGAACTACAGTAACATATGCATACCCTTGTTCGTAGCAGCACAATTTGTAATAGCCAAAATAGAAAACCAACCTAGGTGTCCATGAATAGATGAATGGATTGCAAAATTATGGTAAATACACACAATGGAATTCTACTCAGCTATAAAGAAGAACAAAATCATGGCATTTGCAAGAAGATAGAAAGACCTGGAGAACATTATGTTAAGTGAAATCAGCCAAGCCCAGAAAAAGAAAAGACATATGTTTTCTCTGATATGCCCAAACTAGGGAGTTAAGAATACCAGAGGGACTCCAGATAATGGAGGGGAAACCTCACCAAACCTAGAATTGAAGAGAGAAAGAAGGCTGGGGCTGATTAATGGAAGAGTGTAATTGGAAGAGTACATTGGAATATGTGTAAAATTATGAATGTTGCATGGTCAATCAGGACTCTCATTGTTGGGAGGGGGAAACACACCAAGCATGGTCTGAATGTATGCTATTTTCAATATGTTCCACATAAAAAAATTTAAAAAAAAAAGATTTTCTTTGTAAAAAATTGGAGAAAATATCAAAAACTTAAATTAAGTTCTTAAAAGTTGAAGATTAGTTCTAATGAGTAACCAAGAAACATGTTTAAAGTTTTCTCATAATTAAATTTTCAGAAGTATCTTCCTCCTTTTATTTCAATATATCTGATACAAAAAAGATGTTTAAAATCTTATTTGTAAATTACTTTTGTAATTAAATAGCTAATGAAAGAAAAAAGAAAAAATGAAGAAAATATTAAATAGGATTTGATATTTGGTAGAAGATAGTTTTGTAAAAAAAAGTTATCAACAAATGGGTGACTATTACTTTCCTGTATTTTGCATCTGCTTTTTTATCTTCTTCCTATCAGATTTTTGTGAGAATCTATGTTAGCTCGACAGGAATTCTAAAATCTTCTAGAGTCAAGCACTGGGAGCCATTTATGTTGCTTTTTGTCAGGTTCTAGAAAATAAATGATATAAAAGTAAGTTTGTAAAAATCTTGTATATTTTATTCAAAATCACTAATTAGGGTTTTACTTTTCATTCCTAAAAATTAGTTTATATTTCATAATATTTTATATAATAAATTCAGATTACTTTAAAAATCCTAAGAACTTTAAATTCATCCCCCAAAATCTTATAAAACAAATAAACCACATATAGAAAAATCTGATCGTATTTGAAGGACTGAATAAAAAGGTAATCTATTATAGAAAATAATGTGAATAATTCCATAGTCATTTTCCATACTATTGCTAGTATCTTTAAAATATAAAGATAATACTGATGCAATTTTAGGGTGTGGGTGATACTGTTCTCAGATCAAAGGGCAGACACCACTGATTTATGATTCCAGCAAGAAGTAGCACATAAAATGCTCACATGATGCACACGACATTGAAATGGTATTGTGTAATAACTGAAGAGAAAATGTTTCTTTAATAGGAACAACAAATTGTTTAGCCTAGAGAGACAAACTGCAAATTAACTGGAAAGTTCTATAAAAATCTTATTAGGAATTGAACCATGGGGTGAAGATTATATATATTTCCTTCAAAGCATCCCAAGATCAACTAAATTGTTCATCAGTAATGCTAAAAATAAAAACAATGAGATAAAGTTCTACTGCCTTTACATGAATATGATAATGTGACAGTTCTTGAGTCTTAGTATCTCTGCAACCAAAATTAAACTCATTCTTTGGTTTATTTTTTCTAAATTATTATTAAATGATTTTAAATATTTATCAATAATAAAATATAAAATATATTTCCAGTTCGCATGAAATAAGGCTTTGAGCTTGCCATTTTGGCAGGTAACTTTCAAAATTAGTGAGAAACAATATTTTAGAGATATCTTAGAAATATTTATATATAAATAGAAATATCCTGTTTCTTTTTTAAAAAGCTCCATACTATTCTCTCTTTCAAATCTTTGTTAGAAATAGTGAGAAGTTGATACCCATTAATTTTGAAATTAACTGCATTTTTTTTTCAGGAAAAGCAGCATCTGTGTGCCTAAAATCTCCACCGTTCAGATGATTTTACAAGGCAACTAGTGTATTTATAATGGTGTACTTAGTGAGTGTATTCACAAAAATATCTGCCATGAAAAATGTTCCCACATATTCTGTCAACTTTCATTGTTTCTTCTCAGCTGCAAATAAATCTTGTTAAATTAATTTCCCTTTCAGGCTAATTCATACATTGATAGCTGTTAGATTAGAAAACCACAAAAGTTTATTACTTTCAATGCATCTTTTATTTCTTGTTAAATATAGAAAACCTGCCTTAATTCCTTCACTTTACAATTGATTTTCTGGGTAAATGAGTATGGAAGGGACAAAGGCTTCAGATATTGTTTGCCATTTTCCTCTTCACGGAGCCACAATTAGAAGAGTAGCTTTTGAAATGAATGTGTCACAAAGTACTGTAAGTACTTTTATGATAAAGTCTAAATGTGTTTATGCCGATTTATGCTCTAGTTTGCAATTTTATTACATCCTCTGGAATCTGACTATAAAAACATTAATGGGTACATCAAAAAATATTGACATTGTAGGGGTATTTTTCCTTAAAATAAAAATCGTGTGGTGAAAGAATAAACAATTTTATTAATTTTTGTTATATTTTATACTGAGAAAACTCAGTTAAAAATTAGTAGGAAAGAGAAACCATACATAAGCATATAAGGTGACCTAACTGAGGGGGATGGGAGGGGAAAGAGGAAAATTCCTTAATGTACATTCACAAACATACCAAAGTCAATCACTAAGCCAAACATGAGAAAGAGGAAGGGGGGGGGATGGGGTGAGAACTAGATAAGGGCTGTGTACATTTATGCCTCTACCATCTTGCACTCCATTAAGATGCATGACTACAATGCACCAATAAAAATTTAAAATATATTGAAAAAATCAGTAATTTCTTCTGTGAATTGTGCAGCAATTTAGAAACAACAAATACGTTCCTAAATTTGCAGGTATAAGAAGAGTAATAAATAGTCAAGTAATATCACAAAAACTATGTTTTTGAGAAATTCAAAGAAGAAATGAATAATAATGCTTTAATACTAATATTAAGAATTCTTAGAAACTAGTAACTTGAAGACTATATTTAAGATCCTAGAGGGTGCACTGGGATTTTGGAAGAGTAAGTTATTTCCAGTAAATAGGATATGAGAATAAAAAATACAAATAGAACATAGAAAATTATGCAAATAATAAAGAAATTAACAAAATGGTAGAACTAATACCTCAGAGTTTTAATTCAACAAAGCTGTCTGGTATGTTGAAATTACTCTTGAAAAAGGACAAGGAAAGGGCAGTATCATATTCATATTTGTATTCAGCTTTATTGTGTTACTTTTATTCATCTTTATTATAAATTTTATTAGCCAAGTAATATAGCCAGGTAAAAACTTAAAAAGTGAATAAAATTATATACACATCTTCAATATTTTACATTTTTAGTAACAACAATATGTAAATAGTTCTTAATGGAAATACTGAATCTATATGTAATGAAAATAGAACAAAAGATCTAGAATATCCAAAGAAATTTTATAAGAACCATGCAGGAAACATTGCAGTATCTGGTTTTTAATTGTACTACAGACATATAATTAAAAAACAGCATGGTATTGGTATAGAAATATATATATAAATTAATAGAAAAAATAGAAGAAACAGAAACAAATTGTTATACTTATAGCCAGTTGATCATTGATAATGAACTAAAAAAATTGTATGCTAAAGAAAAGACACCGTTTCAACAAATGGTACTAGAAAATCTAGATATCTCTTTGTAGAAGAATTAAAATTAGACCCCAACTTTCACCTTGAACAAAAGTCAACTCAAGATTGATCAAAGACCTAGGAATTAAAAAAAAACAGAAACATTGGAATACTAGAAAAGTACAAAAGACCAACTCTTCACCATATATGCATTTGTAGAGATATCCTCAATAAGATGCCCACATCTCAAGAAAAAAAAATGAGTCAATTAATGGAAAGCTTTGAATTAAAAATTTTGGATGCATAAAAGAAAACAATCAAGAGTCTAAAGAGGAAGCTGGGTATGATTGTGCACTTATAATCCCAGCATTCAGGAGGCTGAGACAGGAGGATCATAGTTTGCAGACAGCCTCAGCTACTTAGTGAGGCCCTTTGCAACTAAATGAGACTTGTTTCAAAATAAAGAATAAAAAATAGGGTTGGGGGTGTAGCTTGGTAGTCAATGACCCTGGGTTCCATCCCCAGTACCTAGTACTGCAAAAAAAAAAATTAGAAAGGAAATAAAGAGTTTAAAGAAATACTCTTTCGAATGAGAGAAAATATATTTGCCAGATACTCCTCTGATAAAGGACTAATATTCAGAATGTCCAAAGAGCTTAATATATTAACACTAAATAAAAACAACTCAATCAAAATATGGGCAATTGATATGAATAGACATCTCAAAAGAAAAAAAAAGCAACAACAAATATATGAATAAATGTTCAACATCATTAGCTGTTAGGGAAACACAAAGCAAAATTATACTAAAATTTCATTTAAATCCAGTTATAATAGCAATCGTCAAGAATACAAAAAATAATAAATGCTGGTTAAAATATGTGGAAATAGAAACTCATCATATACTGTTGGTGGAATTATAAATTAGTACAACCACTATGGAGATCAGAATGGAAGCGCCTTAGGATATTAAGAAAATAACCACCACATGGCCCAGCTATAGCAATCCTTGTTGTAGATCCAAAATGATTAGAATCCTATAGTAATATGTTGGGTATGGTGGTGCACTCTTGTAATCCCAGCATTTGGGAGACTGAGACAGAGGATCTTGGTTCGCAGACAGCTTCAGTACTTAGTGAGGCCCTTTGCAACTCGGTGAGACCCTGTTTCAAAATAAAAAATACAAAGTAGGGCTGGGAATATAGCTTAGAGATAGAATGCCCCTGGGTTCCATTCCCCAGTACTGCCAAAAGAAAAATATTATAGAAATACATGTTTATATATATTTTTGGCAGCACAATTCACAATAGCAAAACTATAGAACCAATCTAGATGCCTATCAATAGATTAATAGATAAAGAAAATGTAATATATATACACAATGGATTCTTCCTTATTTATTTTTATTTTTATTTACTTATTTTTTTGTGTGGATCATACTGAAAATGGCATAAATTCAGACTGTGCTTGGTGCCCTCCCCATCCCCCACTTCCCCTTTCCCTCCTCCAACAATTAGTGTCCAGGTTGACCATGCTACATTCATATTTTTACATATAATTTGATGTATCTCCTCCATTAATCAACCTTAGCCTTCTTTGTTTCTTACCTTTCCCTTTCAGCTTTGCTGAGGTTTTCCCTCCATTATCTGGAGTCCCTCTAGTTTTCCTAATAGCCTCTCGTTTGGGCATATTAGAGAAAATATATGTCTCTTCTCTTTCTGTGCTTGCCTGGAAATTTCATCCACCATAAAGAAGGACAAAATGTTGTCATTTGCAGGATGATGGATGAAACTAGAGAATATTGTTAAGTGAGAACAGCCAGCATCAGAAAGTCAAGGGTCATATGTGTTTTTTCCTATGTGGAAGCTAGATAGAAAATAAGTAACAAAAGGGACTTCAGATAAATGAATAGAGAGACCAATAGATGGTAGAAGAGGATTGGGAGATGGGAGAGGAAGGTGAAGAAGTGAAAATGAAGGCTTGATAAAGGAAACAATTCAATAATGCTATGTCCATATCTGAAGGTATCATCATCAATCTCCCTAACATACATGGGTAAGGGGATCCAGAAGGAATCACACTAAGTGTTATGTGCATGTATATTTGTATTGCATTAACCTCACTATTATGTATAATTATAATGCACCAATAAAATTATTTTAAAAAGGAAATCTGAAGATAGAAATTAAAATAATAAGTTGGATATGTCTGACAGTTTTATATATTTGATAATATTCAGTTTCTTTGACATATAATAATAATCCAGAAGTTTCACATTTCAGTGAAATAAGTCTTTTAAAAAAATGGCTGATTTAATTACTGAGTCACTAAAATATTAACATCTTAAAGTTCCATTTTCTTCTTATTCTGAAAGTTTCACTTCTTATTATTGTTAGTTTTAACCTAACGGAATTTAGTGTCTCTAAAATATGTATATAAAAATGAAGATATGTAGTGTTTGGAAAGCCATCATTATATTCACCAAATATATATTTTTCAATACATTTGTATTGTGTGTTGATTGATTTCATACTAATAAAATGTAAATAATTATAATAAAATGAACCATTTCCAGGACTCAATTTTAAAAATATATACCTCCTATCAATCTTTCAAGTTTTCCCTTTCCACCATTTGTAATCTGAACATTGTAATGAATTTCACTTTGGTAGGTGATTACAAGGCCTCTGTTAGGCAACAAATGGAATCAAGGTGGGACTTAATTAACATTTGGTTCCCAAACCTCCCCACATATACAGATTGATTAACATAGAGATGTTTTGTGAGAAAGTCTTTTGTCTAAGTTATTTCTGATTAAGAGCATTTTGTTATATTATTTTAGATTCCATAATACGTAAGTGATTTGCTCTGGCCAATGAAGAGTAAGTGAAATGCTCTCAGAAATGACTTAAAAATCCAGCTTCTTGCCTATTGTGTTAGCTCTTCTCTGTCGTAAGTATATAAAGGTTCTAGATTAGAGAGTTTTTATCTTTACTATCAATAAGTTCTAAATAAAAAAGATATAAAATAAAATCTAAGAGTACCCATTATAAGTATATAGAAATAAATCTTTGTTATTATAATCCATTGATATTTGAAGATTTTTATACTCATTGTTGACTGTGACTAATCTTAACAAATTTAAGAGTTAATCTAAACTTTTGTTAATATAATCCCACTACCATTTTTCAGTTCGGTCTGTTTTATGGTCATAAAATATAAAGTAGAAAGTTTCATTACAATTAACATTTGAAGTATAAAAGAAGCACATGCAGTCAATAGTGCAAAATATATTTTTGCAAATGTACAAAAAATATTTTAATTTCTTTAGATGTAATGGAGTAAAGAAAAAAGGTTGGTGAATCCTATAAAATGGATATAATCCAAAGGTAGAGTACCTAAATAAAAAGAAAATATAATGAAGAGATATAAAATTTAAAGTAGAGCACTGATATTTTTATTTATAGTATTATATTATACAAAGGAAGTATTCTTAAAGAAGATATAAAAATAGGACAAAAAAGGCAATGAATAAACACTGAGCCTGAGGAGAAAGGCTAAAATTTGAGAAGAATGACTCGCCATCCTATTTGCAGTACAAACATTAAGACAGTTCACCAGAGAAGAAGAAGATACGTTTGAAGAGGTCATTGGACACCATTATATGTGTGGCCTCAGACAAAACCAATTTAGAGTAAGCTCAGGAGAAACCAAAGCAGCATAGCAAGAAAAGAATACACAGTCCAAGTACTTAGAATTGGAAAGAAAACAAAATGAGAACAATAACTTGAGAGGGTAAATAAGTCAAACAAAAGCATTTCATGGATCACTGGAAATTCTTGAAAGCAGAAAGAAAGTGATAAAGGTTGATTAGAAAGGGGAAAGTCAAGAAGTTCAAAATAGTTATTATCTAGGTGAGAAAACACGGGAGGTCAAAGATGAGTCTGGTAGGATGAACAGGATTTAAGAATAAAAAGTGCCGGCAGAAAAAAGAGAGCAGGAGAGGTACAGAATCAGGGAGCAGACACACATTTAGAAGATAGTACAAGTGGAATATATTTCACAAAAATGTCTTTTATAATCATTAAATCTTCTGAAGAAATTATTACAACTATATATTCTGATTTGCCTTCAAAATACAATAAACACTCATATCATTACAGCTTCCCTGAATAAAGTGGCTACTTTTTTTTTTAGCAAACTTTGCTTCATTTTAACAAATTCATGTTGAAACACAATATTATATATATATATATATATATATATATATATATATACACAAAATATCTAAGTACAGATAAAAAATAATTGTATTTTCCATGTAACCACCAAACTAGTTAAAACTAAAATATTGAAATCTGTCTCCAACCACTCTTTCTTGTTTCTGCTGAGTTCCATCTCCTTCCTAGGGGTAATTACTACCCTGTGTGGTCTGAATATTTACTAGGATTTCTAGACATTTTTAAACATAATTGAATTATTAAACTTTATAGATAAGTTTTACCACTTTTTAAACTGCACATACATAAAATCATTTTAGTCATGTTCTTTTGTGAAAAATTTATTTTATTTTATTTTATTTTATTTTATTTTATTTTATTTGGTGGTACTGGGGTTCCTGGAAGCCCTTCTACCTCCGGGCTACACTCCCAGACCTATTTTATATTTTTATTTGGAAACAGGGTCTCCTAAGCCAGCGCACGCGGCTGGCTTCAAACCTGAGCGATCCTCCTGTCTCTGCCTCCCAAGCACGGGGATTACAAGCATCCACGCCTGGCCCATGAAAAATTTATTTTATATAGCACTATGTTTATAAAGTAAAACAATCTCATGCAATCAATATAGTTATTTGGTTACTACACAATATACTATTGGACACAATGCATTAATTTATTGTTAATAGAACCTGAGTTATTTCTTATTTGGCGTTCCTTCAAGTAACGTATTTGAATGGATTTATCTCATGTATTCTGAAGAATTTATGTAGTCACTTTAGGGTAGAATTGATGGATCATAAGGTGGTTACCACCTTTATTAGACAAAGCCAAATGGTTTTTCAATATGGTTATTGAATCTGAATAACGATATGGAAGTATTGTGTTGTTTAACATTTTATCAATAATTTTGTCAGAAGCTTAAATATACCTTTCTCATAGTATGCTATTTTAAATAATTATAGTTTAAAGCTATATTTCACTAAATACAATGGTATTTAAACTTGTTTTCTACAAAATTTATTGGGTTCCTTTCTTGTATATAATTCCATTAGTAAATTATTATATTTGTTTGATTTTTTTCTTATTGGTTTACATAAATCTATTTTTATCTTTCTGTATGAGTTCAAATGGTTCCAGCACCATAAATTGAAACAAGTGCTATTTTCCTTTTGCTTCATTGTATAATCTCGGCCATATAACAAGGGTCCAAAGTATGTAAATCTTTTACTGATCTATCTGCTGTTTTGCTTATCTAATCGTCCATCCATAAGTAAAAACCTTAATATAATGTTTACTTTAGAAAATATACTTTTTTCTGGGTATGGTGGTGTATGTTTGTAATCTTAGTACTCGGGAGGCTGAGACAGGAATGTTACAGGTTCATAGCCAGACTGAAGCTTAGCAAGGTTCTCAGCAACTTAGCAACACTCTGTTTTTTTCCAAATAAAAAATAAAATTGGGCTGGTGCTGTAGCTCAGAGGTAGAATGACCCCGAATTCATTCACTAGGAACACACACACAGATGCACACACATACACTTACTCACTATATAATATACTTACAAATATATATAGACTATAGTACATAATATATAATATATATTTCTCATAGAACAAATCATTTTATTTTTCTTATTTTTAATAGAAATGACCTGGATATTCTTGACACTTAAGTTCCTATGAAAATTTAAAACCATTTTAACATTTTTTTCATAAAATATTATATTTTAATTAAGACAGTACTGAATGTGTGCATTAAAATTAGCAAAGATTATCTATTTGTAATATAAACTGTACAAAATCAATATATCAATGTGTGCATACACATTATAAATAACATCCAATAAAAGTTGAAACTTTTCTCTTTAGAAACACTGCAGATCGAGTAGATTTATTTATTGGTACATAAAAAAATTGTTCTACTGAAACCTTCAAAGTTTTTTTGTTGCTGAGATATAAACAATTGCAAAAAAGTTTCATCTTAATTTTTAAATCATTAATTAAATACTCTTAGCTATTTTCTATATTCATACCCATATAATAGCTAAATAATGATGAACTATATTCTTTCATTATTTTATTTATTTTTTATTTATTTTTATTGGAACATCCAGTCATATATCTTAAAGTAGTACAAGATGGTAGAGGCATACATACATGTACACATCACTCAGCCCCTCCCCAATTCCAACTCCATTGCTTCCCATATTCCTTTATTTCTATCTTATGAAAATTATATTTATTTTGGCCATATCATTTAGCTAATGTCAGTATTGATCAAGAGAAATTTTCTTTTGTTTCAACCCCAAAGAAAATCCTTTCAAAGCTTCATTATTAAAGGATAGTATTTTCTATGTGTTTTATTACACATGAGTTTTATAAGGATAAAGAAATACCTTATATTCTTATATGCTATAGGCTATTTTTAAAATTTTGAATGGATGTTAAATCTTGTTAAGTGCTTTTATGTGAAAATAATTTTCAGCAGTTATCATGACAAATTTCCTTTATTGAATTTCTTCCTTCTTTTTTTGTAGTATTAAGAATGGAACTCAGTGGCCTTCTACCTCTGGGCAATCTCTCAAACTTGTTTATTTTTATTTGACAACAGGGTCTTGCTAAATTGCTGAGAGCCTCACGAAGTTGGTACGGCTACCTTTGAACCTGTGATCCTCCTGTCTCCATCTTCCATGTACTGGGATTACAGGTATGTACCACCACACCCAGCTTGAACTTCTCATTAAAAAATAAATGTCATTTCTGAAATATTTTAATTTTTTCATATATCTTTAATGATGAGATCAAACTTTAAATTGATCAGTGTTCTTCTTGTCTATTATTGGTATAAGATTATGATGACTTCATAAAACTATAGTTGTGCATAATACTAAGATAGAATCTTAAAACTGTTTAGACAACCTTTCAACCCTCGTGCTTATTTATTTATTTGTTTGGTTTGGGCTGCATGTCTAAAGTCTTTCATCAGTGAAACAACCGAGGTTTGCATTTTTTATGAGAATACTTTTGACTATTGATTCAAATCCCTAAACAAATACAGGATTAAAGAAGTCTCTCAATATGCCTGCAGGCAGTCTTATGTGTTCACAGTGTTTTTACAAAAAATGTTAATTTAATGTAATTCTCAATAATTTGGTGTGAGGCTTTTACAGGATTGCAGAATAAGGATCTTTGAAAATCTGTTTCTCCAAGAAAATGAACAAAATTTAGAAAACTGCCTTTTATAAAATTATAGAAGCCAATCAAATGCCTACAATAACCCAAGGAGCATTAATTCAAGAAAAGTTACTTAACCTCAATAAGAACAAAGAGCATTGTTGCATTTAGCTGACCCTGGTCCCATCTCTCACTTCCTAGCTCCATGCTAGCCTTGAAAAAGTAGTACCTCTGCAACCATAATAGCTGTGAAAACTAGCAACATAGTAGTCCCAGAAAAGGGACCAGATTTATAGATCCTCAGGAACCTCACCCACAGTAAATGGAGGATGACCATATTCATTGGGTTTGATGTTTGACATGATTCACAGCTCACTCAGTAGCAAAAGCACTATCTCTATGCTATTGTCAAAGACATTAAGTGACAATTCAATACTACTGGAGAAGATACCAGTTAGAGGGAAAAAAAGTCATGAAAGAAAGATCTGAGGAAAAGTAAGAAGTCTATGAGAAGCCTTGAAAAACTATGATATATTCCTTGGACTATAGAAGAACAAATACATATGCAGGAATTTGCATATACCTAGAAAAACTGTGAAATGACCGAATCTCTTATTTCTAGCTGGTCCTATGTCCTTTTACATGCAAATAAAGGATAAGGGGGAGTTTTAAATTGTTGAATTACAAGAGGTGTGCTGAAATTACAGGCTTGCCAAACATAGAAAACTTATTTATTCAAAGCATTTAAGGAAATTGCTGACCATTAAGCAAACCAAGAATTCAGAGACTGCACATGATAGAGAATATATATATTCTATAATTAGTCCAAGAGGGTTATTAGAAAAATCAATAATGAACACAACAGCAATAAACCCTAGTGGAGGGAGGAATATGATTTTCACAGATGCCCAAATCCATTACTATATTTCTCTAGTTTTCAATAAAAGTATGAAAATAAAAAATGAAAATAAAATGAAATTAAAATTGAACACAAAAATATGGTTTATATACAAGTATCAAAATAGAAAAACTTAAAAAATGTTGGACTCCTTAACTAAAGCATTTTTATTCCTCTATTTTGTACATTATATTACTTAACTTTTTCCAATTGTGACCAAAATGTCTGACAGTAACAGCTTACAAGAAGAAAGGTTTATTTTAGTTTTTAGTTTCAATCCCTGGTAACCTGCTTTCCTGCTTTGGACCTGAGGCCAGGCAGAATATTATGGTACAAGGATGTGGTGGAGGAGAGCTGCTCAGCTTCTGGCAGCTAAGGAGAAGAGACAGATGAAGTGCCAAGGGAAAAGATATAGCTCTCAAGGTCATTTCCCATTGACCTAATGCCTCCACCATGCCCCATTTGCCTACAACTTTCACTTCCCAGCAGTTCATTCAGATTGTGAATCCATTAGATTAATTAATCCATTGTGGAACTCAGAGCCCTCATGATCTAATAATAATGCATACCCACATGAAGATAAGAAGAGCACCAGTAAACGTAAAGCAAAGTAAATATATTTTGTTTTCTTTACTATCAGATAAAAAGACAACTTAAATAAGGCAAATATTATAAAACTGATGTGCTTATAACAGATATAATCATATTTCAACAACAAAAAGAAATACACTGCAGCAAAGTTCCAAATACTACTAAATTCAAGTTACTATTATTATAAGCAAGATTATTTTAGATTAAGATATTAATTTAATGCAAGGATAAGAAGGTATTAATTGTGAATAGAGAAAAAGACATTGGAAGTAAAGTGCATAAACAAATTTAAATTCTAATTTATCAGTAATTATATTAAATATAAAGGACTAAACACTACAATCACAGAGACTGATAAACTATATTAAAAATGATTTAGCTCTTTCCTTATTATAAGAGACATAGTTTAGAGATAAAGGCATAGATAGATTGAAAGTAAAAATGTAAAAGGATAAAAGATATATATCATGCAAATATAACACAAAGAACTGAAATAGCTATGCAAAATAAAGATATTAAGAAAAAAAGAATAAATAAAAGAATTAAATTGAACACAGAAATCTCTGCCTAAGGCTATGATACACTATCTGGCATCACATTGCATATCTCATTGTAAATAGCAGCAATCAAGCATTAAATATTGTGATCACTGAGACAAAGAAAAATGGCAGTGAGATCCCTGTTATAACCTTGTGTCTTGTTTGGAGATGATATTTTGACATTGTTTGGCAAAGTATTCTTCAAGCAAAAAACAATGGTTAAACTGATCTGAGAACACAGGTATCAGTCTATGGTGTGCTGCAAGAGCTGGGCTTGTATAGTTATGTAATAATGGAGAAGCTCTGTAGAAAATGAGTTACAAAGGTTTACCTAGTATTCCTCTCTTAGAGTTCTTGATTGACATATGGCTGCACATTTGCAAGGCATACCTATAAAGCTTACTAGCAAATATTGCTAAGAAGTTGTGTATAAATAAACTAAGATCAATCAGTTGAGAAAATAATTTAATGGCCTAATAATAATAGGTGGGATATCAAGTATAGAATGTACTCAAGAAGGTGCTTGAGCGTACTTTGATATGCCATCACTAAACCCAGGATCAAGATGAAACAAAAGCCACAAAGGAGATAGAATTTGGAAACTGAGCCCATGTTTGAGAAATTTGGAAACAACCTTGTTTTTTACCCCACAGATCTGCCAAAATAAAATATACAAGTAAACCTACAACTAGAGAGTCTGACCAGCCAGTAATAGGAATAACTCTCCCTCCATTTCTTCCTCCACTTTTTTTTTTTTTTTTGGTGGTGGTACTGGGGTTGGAACTCAGGGGTTTTTCTACCTCTGAGCTATACTCCCAGACCTATTTTATACTTTATTTGGAAACAGGGTCTCACTAAGTTGCTGAGAGCCTCACTAAGTAGCTGAGGCTGCCTTCGAACCTGTGCGATCCTCCTCTCTCAGCCTCCCAAGCTCTGAAATTACAAGGGTGTGCCAGCATGCCCGGCTCCCTTCAATTCTTAACCCATACTTTTTAGAAGAAATGTTTTTAGAGAAATATAATAGAATTTGGCATCTATAAAACACATAGTCCCAATATCTAATATAAACGAAAAAATTACAGGATGCAGAATTCGAATTTTTGCTTGAAATGTAGGCACTCACAAAACTGACAAAAAAGAGGCCAGAAAAAAAAAAAAATATATATATATATATATTTTTTTTTTTGCCATGCAGAGGCAAGAGATGGAAACAGCAGCCTCTGGAAGATGATGAGATATAAACACAATCATGCTACGTTCATTCTTTTTTCTTGGCAATTATTTTATGAGCCTCCTTTATAACCAGCAATAGCCATAAAATGCATCTGTGATCAGTAGAGTGAAAAAGAAAGAATATTTGAAGTTGTCTAGGAAATTTTTCTTTTCCGAAAAGGAAAACAGATATTTGTAATAGTGTGTACCCTTTTGCTCTCAAAATTATTATATGTGAGATAATATAATATATTTATCAAGCAGGATATTATAGTTGCATAAATTTGGAAGTATTCAGAAATGATTCAATAATCTACTCTTCTAAATTTTATTGGAACATTTTTCATGATAAACACCCATTTTATTTTTATTTTTTTTTTATTTTTGGTGGTATTAGGGGTGAAACCCAGAGGCTTTCTATCTCCGGGCTATACTCCCAGACCTCTTTTTTTTTTTAAAATATATTTTATTTGGAAACACAGTCTCACTAAGGTGCTGAAAGCCTCACTAAGTAGCTGAGGCTGGCTTCGAACCTGTGCGATCCTCCTGTCTCAGCCTCTCAAGCGCAGGGATTACAAGCATGTGCCACCACATCCGGCAAAAAGCCCATTTTAAAACCAACAATTCAATCACTGAAAATACCAGTACTGAACAGTTACTTGTTTGAGAAATTGTGCCACAAAAAAAGAATGTACAGATCACTCTCTACACTACTTCACCTAAGAGTAGCAACGATCATGATGACGAAATGGGTGTGTGAGGATACGATCTATAGAAGGCATGCTGTGGTAATATAAACATTGTTCAGAGTATTTGTAAAATAGCATTCAGAGTATAAAAATGAGCGATTGCTCTTTACATATGCATTTAATGGAAAAAGAAAACCACAATTCTAATTTTCTGAGAAAAAAAAATATTTGCCAACTGGGCAGAAGATACTTCTTTTGCCTGTTATTAAATATCAAGTATACTTTCAATGTGATTTTGGAATTCTATTTTGTGAGGGAACCTTATAATGTTGAATGAAAATGGAGTTATTCACTAATTATTCTATAATCACAAAGACAAATTTGAAACATAAAAAATAATAAGAAATTCATTTCCTTCCCCTTTATATTCAGTTCTTATCCATGTCTTCATTGTGGAAATATTCTTAGTTTTATTGCACTACAAGTGCAATGAAATTTGGATAAATAGAACAACTGTGCATGTGTCCATTACAAAATAAATATGATACAAAGGTAAAGATCCACAGTCTATACCTCAGGTTCAGGCATAATTTCCAAAATAACTGTAGTGATACTTTCTGCTTAATTCTGGGAAAGTAACATAAGTGCCAAATACAAGTGTGTCTATTTTGTAAGCCAGATGTCTTACAGTTATTGGGGAGAAGTAAACTGAAATCCTAATGAGTTGTGAATTTGCTTTCCCCAAAATAAAGTTTAAAACTAAACTAAACGGCAGCAAAAAATTTGTTGAGGGTATGAAATAAGTAGATTTCTCAAATTTTGTTAGAAAACAAACCCTCACAACCATTGGAAGAGACTGATATCTTCTTTTTTATAAAATTAAATGTGTTTGGGCTTGTTGGCACAAGCCTATGATCCCATTACTTGGGAGGCTGAGACAGGAGGATCACAGGTTTGAGAACAGTCTCAGAAACATAGCAACTTCAAAAAACCCTCTTTCAAAACAAAAACAAAAATAAAGGTCTCCAGTAAAATAAAAAAAACAAAATAAATCCATAAAATATGCATCTACCTAACAGTTCAGCAATGGCTTTTCTAATATTCTATAAAAGAAAAATCAAATTAAATGTCTGCTGTGGTTTGCATTTGGTTTATTTCTGCCAAAACTTCTGCTGCAACTTGATTTCCGACATAATGTTATTAGAGATAATGGGTTTGATTAGCTCTTTAAGAGGCATTAATGCATTTTTCAGAGAAATGAGTTCTCTTTCATTATGGGAATGGGGCACTCATTTCCTATCTCTTCAGCACATGCCTTCCTGACTTTCTGCTCTCTGCCATTAGCTGAAGCAGCATGAGGACCTCACTTGCATCATCCTTTTACACTTTAAGGGATCCAGAATCGTGGACCAAACAAAACCTTTTTTCTTTATAAATTATTTTGACTGTGGTATCAAGTTATATCAGTGAAAAGTAGACTAAGACAATGTTCACTAATAAACTGTAATAAACTGTAAATAAGTTTACCATCTCTTTTAATAGAAAAAACAAAAAAGACAATACATCCAGTAAGAAATTTGAACAAAATATTTTATTATATGAGTACAATGAAAAAAGTAAATAATGTAAAACTATGCAATAACATGAATAAATCTCACAATAACAAAAAGTGTACTAATATGCAACTTTATTTATACAAAGTTCAAGGACATTAAAGCTAATCAATTTGGGTAGAAATGAGAATTTTTGTTGCCAAGAAGTGAAAATTTCCTGGGAAATGATTCAGAGAAATTTCTGACATGATGGAATATCCCATATCATGCTTGGGATGAGGTTCAACATTAGAACTGATTAACTAATGCCTGTACCTCAATTAGATATAAAGTTTGACTCAAAAAATAATTTTAAGTTGTTAAACAAATTATCTTATCATTTAAAAATAAGTGCCTTCTCTTTCAATAAAGCTATTTCTAATTTTGTCTGATAATTGTCTATAAAATTTGTGTTTTATCAGTATTAGCTTTTTTTGGCAGTTCCTTGATAACAAAATTTTCCGTTTGGATTACTTATTTTGATTTACCTTAAAATTAGCTGAAAAATGTCACTAATTAAAATTTTTGTGAAGAATAGGGTTTATTCTAGTTTATAGCTATTAAAATAAGAATTTCTACCTTGTTTTTATAAATAGGAAGTTGTCTGATAAGTTTCTTGTTTCAGAAACTTTTCCTCTATATAAGTTGCATCATTTTATTTTCATATTTTGGTTTGAATGAAAAAACCTGAAAACTGCTTATTCCCAGCTACTTTCAATATGAATGCTTGAGGATAATTTCTGTAGAACTTTAATTTCAAATTTTTGTGTCAGTGTGCATAGAGCTGTGGGTCTCCTTTACTTAATTCTGTGGATAATTATGCTCCATATTCACAGTTCCATTTTAAACACATCTGGCTTATTATTTTTTCAATTATCTTCTGTTTCATTTTCAATTCCAGAGCTTTGTTCCTCTGAATCATGGGTAAACTTTTCAAATTTTCTTTCCATATCTTTGGTTCAACTTTATGCATTTGCATTGTCAGTTCTGTTTATTATACTACCCTGTGTTGGTTTTTAATTATTTTACTAAATTGTAAGTAGCAAATAATGGAGAGGGTAAATGGTTCACTTTAAGCTGGGCACTTGCTATGTTTTCATATATGAGGGCAGATTATTTTTTCAAAGTATTTATATTGAAATTGGTATAGGTCCAGTGGCATATTTCTGTAATCTCAAGATTTGGGAGGCTGACAAGAAAATCCCAACTTTGAGGGCAACCTTAGCAACTTGATAAGATCCCTGTTTAAAAAAAAAAAATTTAAAGGGCTATAGCTGCAGCTCAAAGGTACAATGTCTTTAGGTTTAGTTTAATCCCTAGTAAGAAAGAAGGAAAGAAAGAAAGAAGGAAGGAAGGAAGGAAGGAAGGAAGGAAGGAAGGAAGGAAGGAAGGAAGGAAGGAGGAGAAGGAATTGTAGTTTATCTTGATTTCACTCAGGACCTTATTATAACCTTCCTAATTATAAAAAATAATGATAACAACAGCAATAACTGTTGTTAATATCGTAGAGGTTGTAGAGATGTTTATAGGTTAGAGTGGAAATTGCTGTAGAAACTGTAGCGAACATTAGGATAAACTCTTGTGGTCTGTCTCTGTATTTACCCATTCCTTCTCCTTAAGCAGAGATTCCAGGAGGACTATAGGGAGTCTGATATATTTTGAGATGGATTGTCCACATGATTCTTTAATTTATATCAATAAAGCCTGTTGCTGGCTGTTTTATTCTTATACAATTCATGCTGCTTGAAACTGGGCTCTGAGTCATATGGGATAAACATGTGAACTAAATTTCCTTAGCAGGTTCCATTCTCTTCAATTTGATTTTAGTCTAGACTATAGATAGTGCCATACTTTGGTTTCTATACTCCTATACAGCCATCAGGGGGCTCTCATTTTCTGGGATTATTGACATTAGCAGTGTTTAATCCCTATAGACTTATTATATATGTTATCTAGAAATAAGGAAAAAAGAGTTGAGTAATCATCTCTCTTCTCCATGCTGAGGGGAATGACTATATTTAATAGAACTTGTTAAAATAACATTTTAACCAAAGACAAGTTTGGGCATTATGATGTTTTTTCCAATACTACTTAGCATGGTGCTTTTTATTCTTCCTATTTTAAATTGATCTGACTTCTTAAGCACTACTGTGCTGACTGCAGGTGTTTGTCTTTTTATATAACAAAGCCACCTATATACCAAGGATTAAAAGCCTCTGGCTTCTTAGTACTAGAAGTCTAAAATTTTGTAAAGTAGCTGGCACGTTGGAAAATGCATAAAAACCTTCAAAACTATAAAATATATTTTAAAATAAATAAGAAAATTTAAAAGATCTAAAAATCTAAAAGATCTAAAAAGATTGTTTACAATATGGTATTTCATTCAAGAAGTCATTTTCAAGTTACTTCAAGTGCAAAAAGAGATCAATCATATTATGTAACTAGGAATAATTGTTATAGATGATAAACTGCTAAATGTTCAAAAAGTAAGTAGTCAGCACTTATAAATTTGCATATTAGGCAAAGATGTCCCTCAGAAACAAAAACTTCCCTTTTCTGTAAAATATTTAGCTTAGGGAAAGGTAATGGCAATTGGCCAGGGATTTTCATTGCTATGTGAGTATCATATTGCCACCAAAAAAAGTTGAGAAGGTTATTCAGATTTCCTAATTAAAATATTTCCAGGAAGAACAAAATTATTCTAAAATAAAACCCAACCACAAAGTGACCTGCCATATATTTACTTTGACCTGTTATGTCAAACCAGAATAAGATATTCTGGGTAACCTATTGTAAGAAACCATTGGCTTTTCTGTGTGTACAAAACTCTGAATGAGGAAAGATTCCTTGAGAACTCAAATAGAGAACTTAATCTACAACTTGACTTATTTTAAAACAGATGGTATATAGGAGCTTCTAATAATATTTTATAATAATTATAAATTCCAAGTATATTCAACAAATTTTATGGGCAGCATCGGAAATCCTGCAATGGAAATTCATTTCCAACTGCTAATGCTTATAGAAAAAGCACATTTTTTTTTTTACCAAAAACATTTATTCTTTAGATCAAAGACATATAAAAGAAATATTTAATAGTGGAATATATAATACTCTTGGTAATCATGTCATATTAGTTCTTTGAAAGGTATATCTTCTTTTGGTTTATAAAAATTTTGAAGCAGAAATGTCATGATATTAAAAGGTAACATTAAGATATGTGCTACTGTTTTATTTTTTGGTGAAAAATGGAGAAACTTACAGTAGAATTAAACATAAACTGATTTACAGATTAAAAAATCAGGGATAACTGATGAACATGTTAAATTATTACAAACTATTTCGTGAATTATAAACCATAACTTGGCCTCTAGAGCTAAATTATGAGAAGATATTATTGAGTATAATGAAGTCATTCTTTAGGTCAGATTGAACTGATCTTATTATTCTGCTGCCCTCATGCTAAGATCATAGCTGCATAAAGAAAAATCGTCTTGCTATTTTATAATGTTTCATTAATCCTGTGTCATCAAGTTTGAGCAGAGATATTTTTTACAGAAAATAAGTTAGGATTATTATTCCTCTATATGACTTATAAACTTTTTTTCTGGTACTAGGGATTAAAACCAGGGCATTCTACCTTTAAGAACACCCCCAGCCCTTTTTATATTTTATTTTAAAAAAAGGTCTTGCTAAATTGCTGAGGTTGGTCTCGTACCTGTGATCCTCCTGTCTAGGATCCCAAGTGCTGAAATTACAGGCATGAGCCACCATGCCTGGCTTGATATATAAATATTTAAATTATATCTGAAAAAAGAAGTGCATATAACAACATTCTAACAGATTAACTACTAAGATGATCATTCTTGTCTATGTCAAACTTCCAACCTATATAAAATTTATAAGAAGAGTTAATATACAAGCTAAATATCAGAATCATTTGAGCCAGATTCCTTCCTAAATTATTAGACCTACACATCTGAATAAGAAACAAGAGAGTCCTGTTTTTCTAATATGTGGACAAAATAGGAAATTCTACACTTGCACAATAACTTGAAGAAGAAAAATCTATAGTCTTATGAAATTCCCAAAAATATAAGACGTTTTCACAAATCAAAAATATGAGTCAATGTGTTACTTTTTTGTTTCATATTTGTTCATTCATTTTTATTCTTGTTTTTCCAGTTTCTATTCCATTTTTCCATAGTATTAGGACAGTGTTGGAAGTATCAAGAATCCTGATTGGCTTAAAAATAAGGGTCCTTGTGATGGTTAATGTTTCTTGTGTCAATTTAGCTAGGCTATAATATCCAGCTTTCTGGTCAAACCTAAATCTAGATGTTGCTATGGAGGTGGTGTTAGATGTAATTATTACTTTAATTAATAGGTTCTGAGTAAACCATTTTATACTGCCTAAGTTGAGTGGACCTCATTCAACCAGTTGGAGGCCTTAACATAAAAGACTGAAGTCTGTAGAAGGGCATGATGAGTTCTGCTTTCAGACTGCCTTTGGATTCAAGATTGTAAAACAATTGTTTGGGCCAATTATTTAAATTCTTCTCTCTCTCTCTCTCTCTCTCTCTCTCAGAAAATATATATGTATATGTATGTGTGTATGCATATTATTTCCCTGGAGTCCCCTGCCCAATGAAATCCTGAGGAGGGATGGGGAGAACATAGTTCTAGCTCCATTTCATTGCTTCTTTGGTCCTACTGACTTTTGAATATTGGGTTTGTTCTTACTGTCTTTAATAGAAATTGAGATACCTGAAATTAGAGCCAAGTCCTGGAATAAAACTGGTTTCCTGCATAGATTGGGCCAGCTACATCATGTGCTCATGCTAGACCAATTGTTATTTTTCTTTCACCTAATTTCTTAATCAAAAGCTGAAAACATAAGTGCTATAGTGTAAATATGGTCTGTCTTCTAAAAACTCATGATTAAGTTCAGTCCCCATTGTGAGAGATTACAAAGGTAGAAACAAAACCAAAAGACTTTAGAAAACAGTAGATAATCATCACTAGTTTTTAGCAGTAGAATCGTTTATTTTTGGTATTTTAAAACATGTTCTATATTCCCAAGCAAACCCTATACACTAAGATTAGAAATTCCACATCTAAAACTATATTTAGTGGTGGGCATTTGGGAGATGATTAGGATTCTATACAGTCATCAGGCTGAAGCCCCCATAACTGAATGCTGGTGACGTTTTAAGAAGAAGGAGAGAAACTGTAACACATCACCTTCTCCTGTCTCTTGCCATGCACTGCTTCAGGACTCTGCCTATAAGGCCATCAGAGATGTCCTGTGACTGTGAAACAGAACAGGAAGCAAAATATTTTTTTTTATAAATTACTAAGTCTGCAGTACTGTGATACTAGCAACTTAAAATGGATATAATAAATGATTTGATTATGATCATCATTAAATAACAGAGACTTACTCAATAACCAATTATACCAGAGCAGAGGCTTCTGAAAATCATTTGTATGTTTTTAAGATGGAGAAAGAAACTCAATTGTGGCAAGTGAATTCTAGATTGAATTCTAGATATAGCCCATTATTCAGGCTATTAATTCATCTTTATTTTTAAATTTGATTTTTTTCTATGACATAACAGGTAATATTTTCAGATTATTGTTGTACTGTTTATTTTTTACCCAGAACCTAAATGAAAAAAACAAAACCAAAGACTTTAGAAAACAGTAGATAATCATCACTAGTTTTTAGCAGTAGAAGCGTATATTTTTGGTATTTTAAAACATGATCTATATTCTCAAGCAAACCTTATACACTAAGAATAGAAATTCCACATATAAAACTATATTAGTTTAAAAATATAATTTGTATAAAATTTCAAAACTTTAATGATATTCACAAAAATGAAGAAAAATTCTATAGTCAGGAGACAGTAACAGTTGAGAGGATTCACTTCAGATTTTTTTTTTTTTTTGGTGGTACTGGGGTTCCTGAAAATCCTTCTACCTCCGGGCTACACTCCCAGACCTATTTTATACTTTTTTATTTGGAAACAGGGTCTCTTAAGCCAGCACAGCAGGCTTCGAACCTGCATGATCCTCCTGTTTCTGTCTCCCAAGCGCGGGGATTACAAGCGTTTCAATTCAAATTTAATCAGAAAGATTTATTATAGTCATAGGGCCTTACCTAATATTTTTAAGAACTGGAAAAATTCTATAAGTAATCAATTAGTGGTAGTCTTTATTTTTTAAATATATTATTTAATTTTAATAGCTAAATTTCTTTATTTGGTTTTCACAAAAAGCCAGGTGTGAAGAGCTAGGTTTTCTCTAGCAGAAAAGTTTTTTTTTTTTTTTTTTTCACAAGAAAGAGATATCTCAATCAACAATACCCTAGAGGAAAACAGATTTTTTAAAAAATTCTACTCTATTGCACACTAAGCATACACTGCATATGTTACTACCCTGAAGGTTTAGTTACTGAACCTTGAAAGTTTTAAATTTTGTTTTCAGTATAAAGCAACAAAGTTTCCTAAACAGAATTAATCACGTATATTCGCAAAATGCCCTACAGGACTTAAGTTCTAAGTTCTAACTTCATTATTAATACTTATTTCATCTTATTTGAAAAACAGGTTACATTCAATATTTTACTTTGGCAAAGTCAACTTTTCTGCTCAGATAATGGCCTAGGCAATATAATACATGCTTCAGGAAAAAAATAAGTAATTCTTATAGTATATAATTCCTAATTGATTAAAACTAAAATTCAATTATAAATATGTTTGTAAAAAAGAAAAACATTGAATTAGATAATGTCATGCATGAATTGTATCAAAATAATGGAGAGCTTCTAAAAGAAAACCTTCAGTATAAAATATCTATTTTGATCAAATTAATTCAAAAAATAAGGAAATAGGTATATTAAAAATTGGCAGCTGAGTTCACCATGCCCTCCAGAGATCCAGACCAATGCACAAAAACCATAAGTGAAGTCACAGGGACTGTGAGTAGGATCGTGGTTCGAGGACAGCCTCAGCTACTTAGTGGGGCTCTTTGCAACACAGTGAGATCCTGTTTCAAAATAAAGAAGAAAAATATAGGGCTGTGGATGTCACTCAATGTTAGAATCCTCCTGGGTTCCATCCCTAATACCGCAAAAAAAAAAAAAAAAATTCACAGCAGTCAAGTGATGTAACTAGCTAGGCATTCATCAATAGATTTCAATACTGCGCTGTATACACACTGTGGAATTTTGCTTAGACAAAAAAAAGAACAGAATTATATCAATTTCAGTAAAATAAATGGAATTAGAGGATTTGATGCTTGGTGAGATTAGCGAGTCTCAGAAAGTAATAGCTGCATGTTTTCTCTCATGCATGGAAACTAGAGAGAAACTGGGTAACAAACACCAACAAATAAAAGAATAAATACTGCAATGGAGAGGTGGAGGTGGCATAGGGGAGGAAGAATGGAAGAAGATGCAATAAAGGTAACATTTTAAATGATGCTCTGTACATATACAAAATTGTCCATGTCAGTCTCAATGACACGCATGAGGAAGAGGAGGGAGTGGGTGGAGTCCAGAGGGAAACACACCAGTGCTGTGTGCATGTGCTCCTGTCATTCTGTGCCTCACTATGATGCATAGTTACAATGCAGCAATAAAAGTAAATTGTATTTCATTGTCACTGTGAAATACATCATGATGTGAGGCTATAATGCACCAATAAAAGTATAAAATTGTATATTTGATAAAGAAATGTAACACAAGCAACAATATAAAAAGGAATAATTTATATAAATTTTAGTGAGAATTTTAAAGAACTGATTAAAAAGGAATGACTGTTTTTATTTGCATATGTATCTTTATTTATAAGGACAATAGGAGATGAGAGGTATATTATTTTAAAGTACATTAAATTAATACCAGAGAAATGGTAGAGGGAAATAGCCACATGATAAATTATAGCTACAGTTGAAAATTTATCACAAAAGCCCTTGTTAATGTTAATATTTATCTTTCTTGAGATACATTTATACAGATATACGCATAGATATTTCTAAATCTATTTATATGTGTAGTTCTCATGAATAAAAAATGTTAGAAGATAAATATGACTAGAAGTTAGTCGCTTTATCATTTTATTTGTATAAATAAAATATAGCAATAAATAAAATAGCACAGATTAATAAATTATTAGCAGAATAATACAAATCAATACATAAAGTAATATAAAGCATAGTAATAATACATACCATATGCCTAAACACATTAAGAGACAAAGCAGAAAAAAGTTGCAATTTAATGAATAGTATATCTACTGAACTGTGATGATAGAGAATATTGTGTCATTTGAAATTCACCTTTGCCAGGTATTAAGTTAAAAAATTTCTAAACAAAGTTTTCTATAAGAAACAAACAGGTTCTAGAAGGGGTTAGAAAAAAATGCTTATTACTGCCTATAAATATCACTAACATCTCTTGTACTTGGATGGTGTGTGAATGTATGTCTCCACAAGTCTTTTATCCCATTAAGATGAATGACTAAAATGCACCAATAAAAAAAAAATAAAAAAAAAAACACAATAGAATGGCATAACAGAAAATTTTACTAATACTGCAGTGTGAGGTATCCAAAGCTCAGTTTAAGTAGCAGTGCTAAAATTACTTTGACAAAACCAAACTTGCATTAGAAAAAGTAAAAATTTTCTTCTTACCTACCTCTACACCGGCTGGTGTGGATGCATGGGTTGGCAGGTGGCTTTCTCACCTGTGGTGAGTCACAGAAATAGGCTTCTTTCCTTCAGCATCCCTCAGAGTCTGTTTGCCATTCATATGCACCTAACAGAACAGAACAGAGATGATGGAGGAGACATACCTGTTTTCTTAAATTCTTGGCCCCCAAATGGCATGTGTCACTTCTTCACTAGATTCATAGCTTTTCACTAAATGCGTTTAAATGCAGAAGACTACAGAGATGGAGAATCAATATACTGGTAAACTCAGAAGGAAGAGAAAATAAATGTTGTTGCATATCTAGCAGGGTTTTTATTTTGTGTGTGTTTTTATTTTGTCTGTGTGTGTGTTTGTTTGGGGATGGAACCTAGGGGCATTTGACCTCCAAGCTATACCCTCTGACCTATTTTTTATTCTTTATTTTGAAACAGGGTCTCATTAAGTTGCAGAGGACCTCACTAAGTAGCTGAAGCTGTCTGGTGAACCACTCTCTTCTTGGTCTCAGCCTCCCAAATGCTGGGATTACAAGTGTGCGCCACCACGCCTGGCTTTTATCTAGCAGTTTTTATCACAAAACAATGTGTGGTATCACAATATGTTGTACTTTTAAAATTTTCACAACTGTTAAGGAAATTTGGGACGGCATTATCCATTCTGCAACTGAGAAAATTTTAAAACTTATAAATTCTTCTAGTTTTTCTACCTTCCTCTTGTACAGCTCCATCTCAGTTTCTAAGGAAGATTGGATCTGACAACAAATGGAATTCATCACTGCCATTAACACAGTCATTTTTTTTTTTTTTTTTTTTTTTTGCTAATTAGTCCAGGTATGACTTTGTGTCTTTGTTTTGCTTTCTTTCCCTGTGTTGGATGTCTGTCTTGACAATTTATCTTGGAGCAAAGGCACCGTTTTTGTTTGTCAGGCTACCTCCCCTGCAGGAAATCTTCCCTCAGAATTTAAATAAGAATGAGAGCTTGCTATCTACTAACAGTCTACCTTTAAAAGCCTGTGTGTTTGCTCCTAATGTAGTCATGTATCTACTCAGAGTTCTCATTACAGGTCTCTGCCCATTTCTCAACTTTCTAACTTCAACTGTTGACAAGTTATCAATATCTACCACCAGCTTCCACCATAAGACACTGAGACATGGCATTTTGTTGATGCCCTAGACTTCCCTCTGTGCTACTGCTGAGGCTGCTATTCCAGGTCTCTCACTACTTCATAAAATAAGCCTGCTTCTAGATTCTTGATACACCTGCCTTCTCTGGCTTCCTTTGGCATATTAAGGTAGGATAGAAATTAAATTCATCCAGAAGTCTGAACAGATAGTCTGATTTTAAAATCCAGAATAAATGTACCACACAAAAACAACTTTAAATAAATGACAATGGAAAGGACTTAGTCATAGATGATACCAGGATGTTCGGCTCTCTAGAACACAGAAGGCGATTTGTGAAAGACAAGGCAATGAGTTTCTAATTTCGGGCTTGTTTAAATAAGGTTGTGCTACTTTTTTTTATTTTTATTCCCTTTTATGTCTTAATAGACAAATAAGAGTACATTAAAATTTGGGAGACCTACTTGAGATTTAAACCAACAAGAATATAACCTTTCATTGGATGTCTACATATATTCAAATGACCCTTGATATTGACATTATTTTCACATCCTTGAACAGCACAGCATTGAGAATATTTAAAGTTGATTCATACCAGATTCTGAAAAATGCATACATGTTGAATGTATGTCTTAGTCATCAGCTTTGAGGTCACCTCCACCTGGCTTTGGAGGAGCACAACGTGCTCACCCAAGTACAACATTTATTTGTGTGTAAATAAATTTCCAAGGCCAAAATGGGACCCATAAGCTGTGACCCCGATAAAGCAGAGACCCTGACAACTTCCTTGTCTGTTTAACCTTTTCTTCTCTGATTTATCTGTGACTACCTCAATGTTTTTCCCTGACTCACCTCATGACTGGTTCATGTGATTAGTCACGAAGTGATTAATCATTGTTTTACAATGTTTTGTTTAAAAACCTCAATATAAGAAAGACTCTGGTGGAATAAAAGCCATGAGAGATATTTTTCTTCTCTCCAGAACCCTCAACTGTCCTCTTTCTCTAATAATAATAATTTTCTCCAAAATTTATTCTGACTCTGCTGTTCTGCTCAGTAATCTTCCCTGACTTTAGACAACAGCATGTGGGGTGTTTTAACTAGAAAAAAGCATGAACTGTTCTAAATTAGGTAAGAAATATGAACAAAGCATTTCCAGGATGGCACAAACACAAGAGGACATGAGAGATACCACATTATTATCTCCAATATCTCCTTTCCGTTTGGACATACTGATCTAGGAATTAAATAAGAGTGCCTCTAAAAGTGGGCAAAGATACTTTTATAGCTTGTTCCCATAAATCTGATTATTTGGGCCTAAGTCTAGTCAAAATTTAGGTAGCACTCGGTAGCCAAGTAGTTTCATAGTACATCTCCATTAAAATCAGATACAATCTAGGCCTCTTGAAACAGGTAATTCCTGTGTGAGTTGCATAGTTTTTTAAATATACTTTTAGGGTGGGTGTGGTGGTGTACACTTGTAATCTCAGCATTTGGGAGGCTGAGACAAGAGAATCATGGTTTGCTACGTAGTCAGGCCTTTGCAATTCAGTGAGACCATATTCAAAAATAAAAAATAAAGAATAGGGCTGGGGGTGTAGCTCAGGGGTAAAATGCTCCTGGGTTCCATCCCTAGTACCACAAAAATAAAAGATTATGACACTCTAGAATGGATGCTTTGGGTGATGTGGAGATACCTCTTCACATAAACCTGTAGGACTAATAAAAACCTGTAGGACTAATAAAAGTTATAACAATGTGTTGACCAGAAACACTATATTTTAAATTATATATATAATTACAATATATAAATATATATAATATACACATATATATAATATAATATAACATATAAAATATAAAATATAATATATATATATATATATTTTTTTTTTTTTGGTGGTACTGGGGTTCCTGGAAACCCTTCTACCTCCAGGCTACACTCCCAGACACCTATTTTTTTTTATTTTTTATTTGGAAACAGGGTCTCTTAAACAAGCTAGGCTGGCTTCGAACCTGCATGATCCTCCTGTCTCTGCCTCCCAAGTGCTAGGATTACAAGCATGCGCCACCATGCCTGGCAATATATATATATATATATATATATTTTTTTTTCTGACCTGTTCATTCAAGAGACTTCAATCAATCACATCAATACCATCTGCAACACATATACTGTTTACTTCTCATTGTAAACATTTTTATATGTGAAACCATACAAAATGGTACAAAATTGTATGCTAATTAACTCAAGATTACCATATACATTAGATGTTTGCTTCATGCACATTATTCAAAGTCAACAGTTGTATTTTTTTAATGAGACTTTTTTATAAACTCAATATGTTAAATATTTTAAGCATTACAGAGGGCTATAATCCATATAGTTTACATTTGTTTTTATTTTTATTTTTAATTTTTTTAAATTTTTATTGGTTAACTGTATTCATACATCTTAATGGGATGCAAGGTGGTGAGACATACATGCACATATCACCCAATTAGCACATTTATTTACATCTGTAATTTTAAAAAGAAGTAGAAAATGTTTATTGAGAGTTTCCTATTGGAAATATACATATATGTGAAATAATATATGTGTCCAATAATGTTCATAATATATAAATTAGTAATTGACTTTGGTATGTTTGTGAATGTACATCATGAACAGTAGGGAACTTTCCTCTTCTCCCCTCCCGTCACCCCCAGTTAGACCTCCATTTTTGCTCATCTGTGGTTTCTCCTTCCTCAAAGTAAATAAGGCTAGTGATTATCAGTGATGCAATATTTCAGGAAATAGGTTGGGGGGGTTGTGTTATACACCACAAGCTAAATAATAGCTGTGGACATTAATTATGAGACTAATACAAAGGATGGACCAGTATAGGGAACAAAATAAATGCAAAGATGAGCCAAAAATTTGCTAAAGAAAAAAAAGAATTATATATAATGGCTGCTGGATTCCTTTTGCATCTATTTTATGAGACAATTTGGTAATAATATTGACATACCAACTAACTAAAAGTAGGAGAAAATAATTTTCTATTATTGTCATATTTTTGTATTCCAAAAATCTATTTTTTTTTTTTTTGGTGGTACTGGGGTTCCTGGAAGCCCTTCTACCTCCGGGCTACGCTCCCAGACCTATTTTATATTTTTGAAACAGGGTCTCTTACGCCAGCGCGGCTGGCTTCGAACCTGCGCGATCCTCCTGTCTCCGCCTCCCAAGCGCGGGGATTACAAGCGTGCGCCACCACGCCCGGCCCAAAAATCTATTTTTAAAACTTGTATAAATTTAACTATCAAATACTAAGAAAAACATTTGATGCTTTTTATGAGATGTGTTTTGTATAACCTACAAAATAAAGTTAGCTTTTAAAAATACTTTTTAAAATATTCATTGCCATCATTTAGAAATGTGTATAAGTAGGTAATGGTGTGGAAAGCAGCATAACCATGCTTTCAGATTTTATCAATTAGAGGTTTCATCTACAATTCTCTCACATCACTTAACATACAATACTGGAAGTGTATTTAACATTGTCATATAGTTTTGCCATCTTTGATCAATTTTGCCACTTCAGACATCTATTTGTTTTTTTTAATCGATTCATTCATTAATCATGGCTATTTTTATTTTAGAATTAGCATACCAAAACTGTTCTGAGTCATAAGGCAAATATGTCCTATCAAAGGCTAAATTAGCATTTCACTGTTGTTAGCAAGAGGCAAGGCCTCATGAAAAATTGTGCCAAAATTTAACATTCCAAGAGGCTTAAATTTAAACATATATAATTTTTGCCTATGGAGAATAAGCTGGAAAGCATATTCTTTCCTTGTTGACAAAACAACATACTAGAATTCAAAGCTCTAATGAAAGTTTTGATTTTACATTAATCTAATGTTTTAATAGCAAAGGTAAAAAAGATAATTTAACTCGATAGTAAAAAGTTATATCATTACTTATACCATATATTTATATTAAAAATAAGCCAAGATAAAACTTTACTATATTTTAAATCCTCTACAAGTTTTATTGATTATGTCACATAGCAAATTTTATTACAAGTAGTTTTTTAAAATTCTGTCATGATAAATGATAACTGGTTGAAGAAGAAAGCAAAACTTTATTAATCTCAGTGAAAATAATATGGTGAATTTCTTGCTTTCCACAGGCAAGAGTTATGCATTAGTGCTCTCCCAGAGAAATTCTGTCTCCCAACCCTTAGGGGTTTATATAGCAAATGTCACATTTTCCATGTGCAGACAAATTCATAAATCACTATGTACAGCTAATATTGCCTGAATCTTTACAGCAAATTTTAATCAGCTAAACACATACAAATTCTGCCATACTCCATTCACTGCCAAGATGAGGTCAGAATATAGCAGATGTATCTGCATGACAAAGAAACAGTGCAATTAATGTCAAGCAGATCCTGGATAAAATGTCTTATGAAAATGTGACTAACATTTTCTTTCGATGATTCACTCATGTCGCCACACTGTAAAATCAAATGAGTAGATAATTTTGCTATTCATATGAGAATAGTTCTAGATATAATAAGTTGATATTTTGTTAAGCTTTCACATATTCAGATTGCTTTTGGAATCCAAGGGAAGATCCACATTTGAATTACAGAAGAGAGAAAAATAGAAAAAATGGTGAAGACTACAGTATGGATTATTTTGTCATGTGACTTTCAGAATATATATCTGGTTGTATACTTTCAATAGAAAATATAGTTGAGCAAAATTCTTGGTCAGAATCTTGGATAAAACAAATTAATAAGGTTGCTGGCAAGAGAGTTTAAAAGGAAATTATCAGGATAAACATTTCAGAATTGTCACTGAAATGACATTGGGTGTAAAGATCACCTCTGTTCATACAATGCCACTTTCCTTTAAAGCTCTAACTTGATAGAATGAGCCATAATGTGAAGACTCAGTGGACAGTAGTCTGAGAAAGCACCTCACAAGGATGCAGTGCTGTGCTACAGGAAACTATGTATCCCTTAAACCAACTGCAAGTAAATGACACCATTTGCACCTTGCTAAACTTGTAGAGACAAATGGTAGTCTCTACCTCACAGTCATAGCTAATCACACTAATAAACTTACAGCCCTTTTTTTCTCTCACAACCTTAGGATGAATACACTTAAAAATTGAGTGCCTAAGAAATAAGTGCTTCTACCAGGGCAAATAGTAGGTTCAATTAATGGGAGTCTTTGGAAATAGGGAATAAAAAATATGAGCCAAAATTGTATTCCCTACTCTTTCCCTAAGTCATAGAGTCTCTCTGTGCCCCCTCTCAAAGACCTAGTCCTCACTGAGTTCCAGCAACCCTCCCTTTCCTTGACTTTTCAGGCCTAGAGATGTGAATATTTCTCACTGCTCTTGGATCCCGATGGCTTCATTGTCTTTTCATTAGGTTGCATGCACCTTTATTCTCTTTAATAATTTCCCTTTTCATACTCCTTTGAGTATCTCTCCTGATTCTAGTCAGGTTTTGGGCTCATATGTTTTTCGATTAGACAACTAAAAGGAAAATACTGCACTTTGAATAAATAAAAGTAGCTGAAAAGCAAAAACAACATAGAGAAAAATGAAGGGTAGAAATGTAGAGAGTGAAGAAGACACTATAGATGAGCAAATAAGGCTGTCTAATAGGAGGACGGAGGGGGAAGATGGAATTTCCCTAATGTCCACGATGCATATTCACAAACATATCAAAGTCAATCACTAAGCCAAACATGAGAAGGAGGAAAGGGGAGGGAATGGGGTGGGAACTGGGTAAGGCCAAGTGAGTTCTGTGTACATGTGTACCTCTACCATCTTGTACCCCATTAAGATGTATGACTAAAATGCACCAATAAAAAAATTTAAAACAAATGTACAGAACAAAGGCGCAGAATTAAACAATGAAATGCCCGAAAAGCCAAAGAAGATCTTGAAAGTTACTGAGTTTTTTAAAAACTTATTTTTCAACATCAAATGCACTAGTAAATGTTATGGCATTTTAGAATTATTGTTTTGATTGTAAGTTGGGCAAGGTATTATCTATATAGAAAGGACCTGATACTGTATTTTAGTCTTTATAGCCTGGAATTATTTATTCATTTTAAGTGCAAAAGTTATATAAATCAAATCAATAAATACATTGACTCCTAAAAGGCTTGCTTCTAAACTTTGGACCATCAGCACTTTGCAGTAGCCTTATTATTGGAGATATCACTAGAGATGAAATATCTGATTAGCCTACACACCTTTGAAAAAAGTCACACCAAAATGCATCCATTTTCATATTCTTCATTTTTACATACTGCATTTTATGTTAAGACAATTACTTTGCCTTTCAGAGAATACATCTCATCATCGTTTCTCTGATCAAAGCCCCTGACACTTAGACATTTTATAAGTAACTGAAAAAATGTGAGCAAAAGGCTGGCATTAGAAGTGATAAAATAAATACAAGTTGTTTTAGATATTAAGGGGATGAAATATTGCTACCAGTTCAGTAATATATTAAAAGAACTTACTTCCTCCACAAGATGAGTAATATTTCTAAATTATTTAAAGTTAACAGCAGAACTTTGAACTTGCTAGAAGAAAACATACAGCTACTCAGAGTCTTTCTCTGTAAGACTCTAAATACTCAGGAAATAAAGAATCAAAAAGTTGATAGCATCAAATTAAAAATATTCTTGGTAAAGGAAACTACTACGAGTCTTTAGACGGGAATCTTTGCCAGATGCTGATAGACACTGATAGAGCACTGTCTCAAACAGCATTCTCACTGCTATAAAAAAAAGGAATTAACTGCACAACTTGAAGAAAGATTTTTTTTGCTTACAGTTTTTTGGAGAGTCTGGGTTCAGGCTCTGTGAGACCAATGTTTATAGCTCAGACCATCATAGCAGGAAGCAGAGAAAGAGGAAGCTAGCAAGGCTCTGCTTTCACATCCTGAAGGTCAGAAGCAATGAGTAGGGAGAGGAGAAAGAATGTACAATTCCCAAGGCCAAGGCTACATACACCCTTAGTAACTAATCTCCACTTCCAACATTCTTACCTTGTTTCTTAAGGGATAGAGGATCATTCTTCTAAATCCAAAATATTATAAAGGCTAATATATAAACTAAGAACTTAAAAACAACCCAATAAAAAAAAGACCAATTGAACTGAGTAGGCATTTCCCAAAAGAAATACAAATGAACAATAACTGTATTTTTAAAAATTTTCAACATCATTAACAATTAAAAAACATTAATCAAAGCTATACTGAGATTACATTTAACCAGATAGAATGGCATTAATCAAGAATATAAATAATAAATGTTAGTATGTGGGGAAATAGAAACCCTTATAAACTGTTAATGGGATTGTAAATTACTTTAACCAATATGGGGATCAGTCAGAAGTTTCTCAAAAACATGGAATGGAATCACCATCTGACCAGATAAACCTATATCACTCCTTGGTTTATTTAAAAAAAAATTACAGTGAGGATACTATAGGGCATGCATATTCATGTTTATAATAGTTCAATTCACATTAGCCCAATTATAAACCTAACTAGTTTTTTTGTCAAAAGATTAAAAGAGAGCTGGGCATGGTGGCGCACCCTTGTAATCCCAGCACTTGGGAGGCAGAGACAGGATTACACAGGTTCGAAGCCAGCTGTGCTGGCTTAAAAGACCCTGTTTCCAAAAATAAAAAAGTATAAAATAGGTCTGAGAGTGTAGCTCGGAGGTAGAAGGGCTTCCAGGAACCCCAGTACCACCAAAAAAAAAAAAAAAAAAAAAAAAAGATTAAACGATAGACTGTGTGGTGGCAATCCAATTAAATAGATAATACAAATAAAATATACAATTAAATAGTAAAATGTTACTAAAGTAATATGATGTATTAAAATCACTGAATTATTTATGAAGCATTTAAAATAAAATAGATATTAAACATACAGAAATATTTAAAGAAAATTATTAATTGATAGTTCAGGTTACTTTTAATTCTATATTACACTATATAGTCCAGATCAGTCTTTGAATGTACAAATTAAAGGTGATAACATATGATTGTCTCTTTCCTATGAATTGTGAAGTGAAAGAACATCAATCATATTTTTAAACAAAGTGATTCGAAAATATGTTTATTTTGTCACCAGTGTTGTTATTGTTTATATAATAATTTCTGATTCCATGGTATATTTCTAGACAGTCATAGTAAGAGAAATAAGTTCACTAGAAGCCGGGCGTGGTGGCACACACTTTTAATCCCAGCATTCGGGAGGCTGAGACTGGAGGATCATAGTTCACAGACAACCTCAGCTACTTACTGAGGCTCTCTGCAACTTGGTGAAACCCTGTTTTAAAATAAAGAATAAAAAATAAGGCAGGGGATGTAGGTTGGAGGTCAAATGCCTCTGAGTTCCATCCTCAGACCTGTTAAAAAAAAAAAAAAAGAAAGAAAGAAGGTCACTAGAGAAGACACTAGTGCCTAGTGCCGGGAGTGTTGGTGCATGCTTGCAATCCCCACACTTGGGAGGCTGAGACAGGAGGATCACAAATGTTTGAAGCCAGCCTCAGCTACTTAATTAGGCTCTCAGCAACTTAGTGAGACCTTTTTCCAAATAAAATATAAAACAGGTCTGGTAGTTTAGCCAGGATGTAGAAAGCCTCTGGGTTCCACCCCCAGTACCAGCAAAAAAAAAAAGACAGTAGTTATTTATATGCATAAAAAGCATTTATGCATAAAAATGTCTTCACATAGAGAGGCCACTGATCATAGGGGTTCTTTTATTATGTCCCATTTATCTGTGTTTTAATAAAATTTAAATTTTTTAATTGACAGGCAATTTTATATATTTATTATGTTCATAATGATGTTTTGAAGTATATGCTCATTGTGGGATAACTAAATCTAACTGATTAACACATATGTACAGAGTGTTTTAGTCAGTAGTCTCAGTGCTCTCATCAGAAACAACTCACTACTACAACTTAGAGGAAGGAAGTTTTATTTGCTCATGATTGTGGAGATTTCAGAGGTTCAGTTCAGATCAGGTGAGGTTATATTAGCAGAGCTCCAGACAGCATGGGGAGCAAAAGGGAGCCAGGGCTCTGCTCTCACAAAACAGAGGCTAGAAACAAAAGAGAAAAAGAAGGGAAATAAAATACATTACTAAAGGCCACACTCTCCAGTGACCTCCTACTCCACTACCAAGCCCCACCTCCAACACGTGTTTTTATAAGCTGATATCTGGCATCTTTAAATTTATAGAACTACTTTGTAGTTTTTTTGTTTTGTTTTGTTTTGTTGTTGTACTGGGGATGGAAACCATGGGCATTCTACTTCTGAGCTACATCCCAGCCCTATTTTTTATTCTTTATTTGGAAATAGGGTCTCACTGAGTTGCAAAGGGCCTAAGTAGCTGAGGCTGTCTGTGAACCATGATCCTCCTGTCTCAACCTCCCAAATGCTAGGATTACAAGTTTCAAAGGACTATTTTAAATACTTAACTTTTGGAAAAAAGAGGTGATGTCAAGGGAAACATTCTAAATTAAAACCATAATGAATAGTTACCCTTTTTAATTTTTTTTTCACAGTAAGAGTAGTAGATATCCTCTGTAGCATTTTGTGTGTGTGTGTGTGTGTGTGTGTGTGTGTGTGTGTGTGTGTCACTTGGGGTGGAACTCAGGAACATTCTCCCTTTGAGATATACCCCCAGGCTGATTTTACTCTTTTATTTGAAACAGGGTTTTATTAATTTTCACAGGGCCTCATTAAATTGCTGAAGCTAGCTAAAAACATGAGATTCACCTATCTCAGCCTCCTAATTACTAAAATTATAACCATGTGCCACCATCCAGTTCTCTAGCATTTTTCTACAAAACAATATATTGTCTTTGTTAATTATGTTTACTATATTGTAAAATAAATTTCCTGAATTTATTTCTAACTGAGCTTTTTATTCTTTTTTAACATGTCCATAGGCTCCTTCTTCCATGCCTCAGCCCTAGTAACTGTCATTGTATTCTCTAACTCTACCATATCAGTTTTTAGATTCCACTCTGATTTAGATAAAGTAGTATTCATCTTTCTACATCTGTCTTTTATTATTTAATATATGTCTTTCAGGTTCACCCATGTTGTTACAAATGGATACCATTTACCTTTGTGCTCTGCCATTTTTGTCTTCTATTTTAATAGAATTTTTTCTAAGAAAGCTATGGCAGTTCCAGCCACTATATATGCATCTGATAAAATAATGCATAAGGAAAGGTTTAAAAAGAAAGTTTGCAGTTTTCTGCTTCTATTTAAGAAATACCCTGTTATGTACTACCAAAAAGTTCTTTTAGTATTATTAACCAGAACATTTTCTGATGTGTAGTTAGTTGCATGATAGGCAGAGGTGTATAATATGTAGACTTTTTCTGAACTCTTTCATTTATTTATTATTGTTTGCTTGCTAAGAAAAAATGCAGAATAAATATTGAAACTTAAACTAGCAATCTTTGCTATAATACTTTCACTGATTATGAGTATTTAGTAACTAAAATAAGCCCAGGGCACAATCTAACATTGATATTATTTTTCTGGATGCTAAACTATCATTAGATCTATTAAGAACATAGTTAGGATATTCATGATATACATTTTCCATAAACCCTAAACTTACTGATACAAATTTTAAAGAAATATTCTATTTGATCATAGAGAAAAAACCCTGTAATTATCCCAATTTAGGCTAGTCTTGAATCAATTCAATGAAAAATCAAGTGTTTTATTCAGCTCATATTTGTCTTCATTCAATTCAAAGGACTCTTTTAAATAGTTAATTTTTAGAAAAAAAGGAAAATCTAAATTAACTAAAAATGGATAGATAACATTCAATATATTAGCATCCTCCAAAATCCTAGATTCTCTACTCAGACAATATTAATTAGACACTGCAGAAGGCAATGTTAGCTGCCTGCACTACAGTCATTTTTTTAAAATTTTATTTCTTAATAGAATCACCGCTGAAATTGGTTTTAGAAATATACAAACTTCCAGAGATGATGCCCACTTTTACCCCTAAGGTAATAAACATTTCTTAGTTTAAGGTAGTCATGTGATGTCAATCCTACTCTAACTGCTGGTGATAGATTAAAAATTGACAATAATAATAAGGTGATAAGATTCTGATCAATTAGCCATTATGTTTTATCTGTGGTGAGCATTCTTATAAAGATTTAACAGTTTTTATAAATGGAGCAGAACAAATGTTGCACTCTCTTTTCCACTTCTAGATTACCATCTCCTCTCTCCAAGGAGATAAGGCTGGGAGTTTCCTGAAGCTGATTTATGACGCAGAGGGGGCAAGTTGATGAAAATCTCTAACATTTTGAAGTTGAAAGATGGAAAAAATACTGAAATATGATGATGTTGTTTACCTACTGAAACAGATACACTGGAATTGAGCTACCTCTGAACTATTTGCAAAAGATTAAAAATTATTAGGTCAAGGTTTGTAGGGTTTTCTGTTAAGTACAAATGAATATGTCAAAGTTGATACAGACATCATTGTTATCAGAACACTGGGTTTTAGTTTCAACTATCTTACTTTCCAGAAGTGCAAATAATCCAGACAAGGATTTAGCATTGAGCTAGGAAAAATAAATGTACATTATTTTTCTTTTTCAAAATCCTCATGCTCATTTCTGCAAACTCAGTTTAAAGAAGATCCAGATTTATATTTCCTTCAAGACTCTACTTTTTCAAGGCTTAACCTCGTGTAATCTAAAACAGCATAAGGTTTGCTCAGAGTATTCAATAGCAAGCTCTCTGAATTTTTCCAGCAATTTGGTTAGAGAGTGAAGACAGTCATGTTTAGAAAAACTCTTTTTCCAACCAATATAATGAAGAAATATAAAATTAAAATAGAGAAAATCTAATAGCCAAAAATCTTAAAATGTCAACATATCTAATTTTGAAGTCAACATTTTATGTGATATTTTATATATAACAAGTAACGTCCTTAGATTGTTTTTTGCTTACAATGGGCAGCTTTAAGGACATAATATTCCAAGATAAAATAAAATTAATTTTCTTATTTTCTAAGACTTAGTCCAATAGAGATTCATCACTTTTAAAGTTTATTAGACAAGCAACAATTTTTTAAAAATTATACAAAATAAATGCATTAATACCTAAAATGCAAATCTAATGAGTTCAGATATATGAATATGATACAAAAATATTATTTCTCTTAAAGGTCACATAATCTCATAGTTACTTAAAATTATCCTTATGATACTTATCGCAGAATTTTTGATGCCATTGTAAAGGTCAATCACATTTAGATCAAAGAAGATATTTGTGTTTTATTCATTATGTGCAGGATTTATCTAAGTGACATTTTGGAAATACTTTATGAATAGACATTTAATAATTTCTTTCAGTTGAGTAATTGCCCCTTTCCTTGTTGTTAGTGGAATTTACACATGAAAATGAAATATTGATTAATGAGCTTTCTTTCATAAAAAGAAAAATTGTCAAAGATTCTTCTCTATAAGCATTTCTCAATAAGAAGTCATTTGTTCTACAGATAATAACTATTTAACTGACCACAAAGTATATAATCAAATAACTCAAATTTCTGATGACTTAGCTTTTCAGCACTTCAGTTTTCTTCTGTTAGAGAAACAATTCTAGCTGCTGCATAAAACCAAAAAATTCAGTGACATTTATTTAGAAACCAAAGTTTATCATTTACTTACATAAATATTCATTTTAGAATGACTCTGTGTGTACATGTATGAAAGAGAAAGAGAGAGAGAGAGAGAAAGGGAGAGAGAGATAGTGAGAGTCAACCAGAGCATATTTTGAGGCCAAGGTTCCACTGAACGTCAATGAAGCTTTAAATTAGGATCACCCAGCATGAATAAAAAGAACAAAGAGAGATGACAAAGAAGATAGGCACATCTGCTCTTCATTATTCTAAAATGAAAGTGACCCAGATGACTTCACTTAAATTTGTTTGGGAAGAGCTATTTATTTAGCACAAACCAGATGAAAAGGGAATATTTTTGCTTTGTACTCAAAAGACATAAAAACAGATTTGGTGATTGTATTAGTCTATTTGTGTTGCTAAAGCAAAATGACGGAGTCTGGTTGCTTTATAAAGAAAGGAACTTTATTTAGTTCACAGTTCTGGAGGTTCAAGAGCAGAGTGCCACTGTCCTGGTGGGTGCCCTGCTAGCTATGTTAAGGCATGTGGAGAAGCAGACAGGAAATTGGATACATGCAAAAGGAGCCAAGCATGTGGAGAATCCCCACTTTTAACAATTACTCTGATGAGAACTCTGTCACTCTGAAAGAACAGCATTATTGCTTTTTAAAAGCAGTACCCCCAGGACCTAATTTCCATTAGGACCTATCTCTTAAAAGTCCAATCACCTCATCACCACAAAATGGGACCAAGTCTCCATCACATGAACTTCTGAGGGACACACTCAGAAGTCACATAGAAGCCAAAAAAGTCATAATTTTGACACCTCTGTCATACCTTTTAACCCTTGTGTACTAACGATAACTTGAGTATTTGTCAAGTATAGAAACTCTGAAACTCTGTTAGTTTCAATCTCTGTCACAGCCAAAAATGTTTTCCAAGTAATTTTTGTTATTTCACTTAAATTATGGTAAATTAAAATTAATGAAAAATATTCTTTCAATAAATAAAATTTGTGGTGACTTACAATTCCTAGAATATTTAGTCCTAATAGAATATTGCGTTTTAACCAATCAATTTCATTTTTATTTTTTAATTTTTTTGGCGGGTCTGGTGGTGGAACCCAGGGGCATTCGATCTCCGAGCTACACCCCCTGCCCTATATTTTATTCTTTATTTTGAAACAGGGTCTCACTGAGTTGCAGAGGGCCTCACTAGATAGCTGAGGCTGTCCGTGAACCGCGATCCTCCGGTCTCAGCCTCCCGAATGCTGGGAATACAAGTGCGCGCCACCACGCCTGGCTCATTTTTATAGTTTAGTTAATAAAATAATTTAGTAAATATTAATCTTAAAGAAGCATTAAATATATTATTAGCCACACATTGCCCAATCATAATATGGCCCACAAAAAAATACATTGATAGCTAGTCCTCAGGGTTACAATTTTCATTATTTTGTTGTGAAAAATTTTCAGGTCTCCGATTATTCTTTTATGGTTGATGATTTATGTTAGCACCTAAGCCTAAAATGAAAAACTAAAAAAACAAAATTATAAACCATTTAAAAATATAAAATAATCAGAGAAATGGTAATATCTAGAGCACAGTTTTTCAAATTAGAGTTTTTAAGGCCTTCAGTTCATCCTGAAATAAATTTAGTGGGACATGACAAGAATACTTACGTAAATAAAATTATGCTATGTAATAGTATGATAAGGAACAGGATGCACATATACATTACAAAAATAATAATTTTTATTTTAAAATTTTATTTAATGATATTTGTTTGGGTTTGTGAACATTTGGAGTTTTTCTCTAAATCATAGTCAAAGTATTTCAAAGTTCCTTGTGCTGTTTGGAACTTTTCCCTTCCTAATTTATTTATTTATTTATTCCCTGCCTAATTTATTTATTTGTTTGTTTGTTTGCTTTGAAAAAGAATCTATCTAAATTGCTGAGGCTAGCCTCAAATCTGTGATCCTTTTTACTCAGCTTTCTAAGTATTAAGATTACATATATGTGACAACATGCCTGATTGGAAATATGTTCTTAAATAGAAGAAAAGTTGTTGGACAATCTCATTCGAATAAAAAATTAGTACCACCAAAACTGTATTAGAAATAAGAAATCAGTCACATCAAATAAGAAATCATTCCCACCAACAACGTTTTAGAGTTCCCACTTCTCCATAGCCTTGCCAGCATCTGTTGTTGTTTGTGTTTTGAATGATTGCCATTCTAGTTGGAGTAAGGTGAAAGAAATCTCAGGGTAGTTTTGATTTGCATCTCTCTGATTACCAATGATGTTGAGCATTTTTTCATGCACTTATTGGTCATTTTAATTTCTTCTTTCATGAAGTGTCTATTTAGTTCACTTGCCCATTTTGTTATTGGATGATTTTTTTTTTTTTAATGTTGAGTTTCTTGAGTTCTCTGTATATTCTAGATTATTAGTCCTCTGTTGGAGGGGTAAGTGTCAAAAATCTCCCATTCTGTTGGCTCTCGGTTGAGGTTCTTGAGTTTCCTTTGCTGAAGAGAAGTTCTTCAGTTGCATGCAATCCCATGTATTGATTCTCCTTTTAATTTGTTGTGCCTTTAGGGTCTTGTTGAGAAAGTGTTTATCTGTGCCTATGTGTTGCAGTGTTGACCTATGCCCTCTTCAAGGAGCTTCAAGGTCTCTGGTTTGATTTCTAAGTCTTTGATAACATCTTGAATTGACTCTTGTGCAGGGTGAGAAAGTGAGATTAATTTCTACTTTTCTGCATATGGTTAACCAGTTTTAGCAACACCATTTGTTGAAGGGGCTATCTTTTTTCCAGTGCATGTTTTTGGCCCCTTTGTCAAAAATCAATTGGCTAAAAATGTGTGGACTTGTTTCTGGGTCTTCTATTCTGCTCCATTGGTCTATATATCTGTTCTTTTGCCAGTACCATGCTGTTTTTATTACAATGGCTTTGTAGTATAGTTTAAAGTCAGGTATTGTAATTCCTCCTGCATGGTTTTTGTTGCTGAGAACTACTTTGGCTATTCTGGGCTTTTTGTTATTCCAAATAAATTTAAAGACTGATCTTTCTGTCTGTGAGGAACAATCTTGGTAGTTTAGAAGGCATTGTGTTGAATCTGTAGATCACTTTTGTGTGTGTGTGTGTGTGGGTCTGGGGATGGAACCCAGAGGCATTTGACTGCTGAGCTACACCCCCTGCTCAATTTTTTATTCTCTGTTTCGAAACAGGGTCTCACTGAGTTGCGGAGGGCCTCACTAAGTAGCTGAGGCTGTCCGCGAACCGTGATCCTCAGGTCTCAGCCTCCCGAATGCTGGAATTACAAGCGTGCTCCACCACACTCGGCTAGGATGACCATTTTAATGATAAATTTTTTAAAATTAAGGACATATATCCTCTCTCATCATCCTATTATTATTATTATTATTATTATTATTATTAATTTATTAATTTTTTTGGTGGTACTGGGTTTCCTGGAAACCCTTCTACCTCCGGGCTACACTCCCAGACCTATTTTTTATATTTTATTTGGAAACAGGGTCTCTTAAGCCAGCACGGCTGGCTTTGAACCTGCACGATCCTCCTGTTTCTGCCTGCCAAGCACAGGGATTACAAGCGTGCACCACCGTGCCAGGCCATCCTCTTCTTATTTAAAAATAATATCCTTGGTTTTCATGATAGCACATTTTAACATTCACTTCTCAAAATAAGTTGAAGGCTTCTCTTTATCATATTATCACTCAAATGCAGATATTTTGACTCTTTTTTTCTTTTTAAAATAATGTTCTTGGAACATCTTATTTATTATCATGACCGAAGTATTATGATGGTTCATCACAAATTGATGCCTGAAGTTCAGGATCTCAATTGAAAAACTTTAGATCTAGTCAAATATATCCAGTCAGCTATTTTAAACCACTATCTGAATATCCGAATCACATGCATCTACAGAAATAATCATCATTACTATCCTTCTCAATCTTGGTTTATCATTTGTGCTTAATATAACGAGGAGTCCATTGCCTCACTACTTAAAATTAGCTTTTTTGCTCATTTATTTTTGAACTTAATATCAGAACAATATTTTTTCTGTTATTTGGTCTTAAGCAGAGAAAATCAGCACTTAAAAGAACATTAAAAACCATGCTTCTTGGTTATGATGGTGTATTGTCATAAGAATGCAAGAGCAGTTAATTACATGGTGATTATTTCAAAGGCTGAATATAAAAAGTATGATTTTGACCCTCACATTCTTCAAACATTATTATTTATTGATTCAAAAATTGCCTTCAGTTGTAATATGTATAACACATCAGAGAAACATTTTCTATTTTTCTGTAGTGGGGTCCTTGAGAAAATTTTCTCTGTACTGATAAACATGATAAGCTTCCAACTCAAAAGAATTTCAATACTGGAAAGAACTAGACACTGCTTCTCTCTCAGAACCAACATGATTTAACAACATGTACTGCATGCCACGTCAAATTGAGAATCTTATATGAATAACAGAATTATCACTCATTTATGCCCTATGGAAAGATCTTTTGGTACTTTTTAAATCAAATATTAGAGATAAGTAAGAAATTTCTCTCCAAGATTTGGATGTAATGCTCCAGTTCAATATTTTCCACAATTCTGTCATCTGGGAGGAACTTTTCTTCTCACTAAACTCCTGGGATCTATCCATAGAGGGCACTGAAGAGTAAATATCCATGAGGGAAAAAAAGAAATAGTTCTCTTAATCTGTTTCCTAGTCCCAATTTATTGTGAATGTGGCACTAATAATATGTTAGCTTAACCACAACTACCTTAAAAATTTTACCTTCCAGCCAGCCATGGTGGAGCATGCTTGTAGTCCCTGCTCTTGGGAGGCTGAGACAGGAGGATCGCACAGGTTCGAAGCCAGTCTCAGCTACTTAGTGAGGCTCTCAGCAACTTAGTGAGATCCTGTTTCCAAATAAAATATAAAATAGGTCTGGGAGTATAGCCTGGTAGGTAGAAAACCTCTGGGTTCCATCCCCAGTACCACCAAAAATAAATAAATAAATAAATAAAAATAAATAAATAAATAAATAAAATTACCTTTCTTTTTATTTCTACCCAATTCTTTGTTACTATAATCATCATTTTCCTTGAGCCATGATACATTTTTTTTTCTCTTGTTACTTGTTTGGAAATCTATACCACTTCAACATATACAGCTCAGCCAGTAACCAATTTTTTTTTTTTTTTTTTTTGGTGGTACTGGGGTTCCTGAAAGCCCTTCTAGCTCTGGGCTATACTCCCAGGCCTATTTTATACAGTTTTATTTTTGGAAACAGGGTCTTTTAAGCAAGCACGGCTGGCTTTGAACCTGCGCAATCCTCCTGTTTCCACCTCCCAAACGCGGGGATTACAAGCGTGCGCCACCACCCCCGGCTCAGTAACCAAAATTTAATTTCCTTTCACCGAAATATTTAATTTTGTTCACCAAAAAGAAACATTTTAAAAAATTTAAAATGATTTTGGTGTTTTTACATAAAACTTTGATATTTTTTATTTTATTATATTTGTCTTAAATTTTATTAGAATGATCATGAGAAATATATGCTAAGTAAGATTAGTCAGTCATAAAAAGTAAAATATCGAATGCTCTCCCTACTATGCAGAAGCTAGGGAGAAAAAAGGTCATAAAAAGAACTCTTGACAAGGAAAGATAAACCATAGATGAGCAAATAAGGGGACCTAAATGAGGGATATGGGAGGGTAAAGAGGGAAATTCTCTAATGTACATGACATACATTCACAAACATATCAAAGTCAATCACTAAGTCAAACATGAGAAGGAGGGAGGGTGAGGGAATGGAGTAAGAATTGGGTAAGGGCTAATTGAATGATGTGTGCATGGATTTCTCTACCATCTTGTACTCCATTAAGATGTATGACTACAATGGACCAATACAAAATTTAAAATATACAACCTGGTTTCTTAAATAGCCTGTATTTATTTAAGGCCACTGAGGAAGCAAGTATATTTACTCAAGATCAACTGCAGGAAAAGCAATGATATGATTCACAAGATGTTCAAGTGTTGAGAATTTCTGTCAACCCAAAAGCTGGATAGTTATTATAGCCATGAAAAATGAATGCTGTTTTTGAACTTTCCAAAGGATGCATCTACTCCTTATGTGCAACAAACATTTTTTTAAGATATAAGGCTATGTGAATTGTGTATATATAGACTCTTTGGGATAGGACAAAGATGACTTTCTCATGGGAGTAATGCACAAATCTCATTTATACAATTCATATGCATGCCAGGGTACAGTTCACAGTACAATCAAGTATAAATACAATTTCATCTGTCTCAACTCTCAGACAAACACACACTGCCTCATCCAAGGACACTTATGAGCTTAATGCAATATAAATGAAGCTCAGTAGGTTACACAGATGTCTCTGGGAATCACACTAATAATTATTCAGGTATCCGTGCTGGTCATTCGGCAGACCACTATTTGCAAGTAAATTGTTTGGTCATGGAATGTCCATAAAAGTCATTTTTCAGCCGGTGTGGTGGTGCGTGCTTTTAATCTCAGCATTTGGAGAGGCTGAGAAATAAAGAATGTGGTTCATGAACAGTCTCAGCTACTTAGTGAGGCCCTTTGTAACTCACTGAGACCCTGTTTCAAAATACAGAATACAAAAATGGGACTAGGGTATATCTTGGAGGTAGAATGCCCCTGTATTCCATCCCCAGAACCTCACAAAAACAAAAGACATTTTTCTTGTAATACACTGCCAAATTTCCACCCTTCCATAAGATATTGTATTAAATCAAAGTATAATATTTTCTACTAAGAGTTTAAGAAGATGGTAAAAAGTGAGAATTATGAAGACTCTTAGGTTATTTATCATGAATGAAATGCAGAGCTAATATAAGAATTTTACAGAATGGTGACATGATTTGACTTATTTTTATTTATTATTATTATTATTATTATTATTATTATTATTATTATTATTATTGTGGTACTGGGGTTCCTGGAAACCCTTCTACCTCCGGGCTACACTCCCAGACCTATTTTGTACTTTTTTATTTTTGGAAACAGGGTCTCTTAAGCCAGCGCGGCTGGCTTCCAACCTGCGCGATCCTCCTGTCTCCGCCTCCCAAGAGCGGTGATTACAAGCGTGCCACCACTCACGGCTGACTTATTTTTTTAAGTAGCACATTGCCTACTGGGTTGAGAGTCAGTGTTAGGTCGATATCACTTTGTCCCAACTGGAAGAAGTAACAATACTCAACTAATTGAATATTCCAGGCAATGGCTTGGACCTATGTGACAGCCCTTGAAGTAAATGGAAATAGTGAGGCTCTGGATATAGTTTCATTGTAGAGGCAATAACCTTGATCTGGTGTTTAAAGAACTAGATTGAGGGTGTATAGATTGTATCTATGTTAAGCAAAACAGAGCTGATGAAGGCTATAATTATTCTGTGCTAATAACCTGGAATGCTGGAGTTGCCACCATTTCATGTGGAAGATTGTAAGCTCAGAAGAACTGAAAGAAATGAAAATATTTTATATTTCTTTTGAATTTAAAGTGTCTTCACCACCTAAGAGGTACTGCTCGATTAAAAGTCATACATATTAGTTTAGATTTATCTGGTCTGGAGATTTAAGCCTATAAATAGTATTTATTTGTTTATTTATTCATTTATTATTTATTTTTCAGTACTGAGGATTGAACCCAGGGGCATTCTACCACCAAAGTACTCCCCCAGCCCTACTTTTTAATTCTTTATTATTATTATTTTTTTTTTTGGTGGTACTGGGGTGGAACCCAGAGGCTTTCTACATCCTGGCTATACTCCCAGACCCATTTTTATATTTTATTTGGAAACAGGGTCTCACTAAGGTGATGAGAGCCTCACTAAGTAGCTGAGGCTGGCTTTGAACCTGTGCGATCCTCCTGTCTCAGCCTCCCAAGTGCAGGGATTACAAGTGTGAGCCACCACGCCCAGCTTAATTCTTTATTTTGAAATAGGGCCTCCCTAATTTGCAGGAGCCTTAGTAGATAAAGCTGTTTGTGAACCTGTGATCCTCCTGTCTCAGCTTTCCAAGTACTGGGATTAAAAATTTGTGCCACTATGCCAAGTTGCATAGTATTAAAAACATTAATACCTGGTAAAATCATCAAGACAGCATGTGTTTATAAAGAAGAAAATTAAATGAGAATGTAAAAAACCTGAAAGGATTAAAGAAAGAACAAGATCTGCATTGAGGAAATTAGAGCGAAGTGTTCTAAGTGTCAACTGAATAAAAGCATGCTGGAAGTAAGGAAGAAAAGAAGGAAGGAAGGAAGGAAGGAAGGAAGGAAGGAAGGAAGGAAGGAATTAAATGCTGCTTACTGACTGAACTGATACTCAAACATCATAGTTGGCAATGTTGGGTCATTACTGATTTTGACAAAAACAGTTTCAAATGCAATGATACATAGAAAATCTGATTAAAATTAATTCATAAGAGATTGATAAAAATAATTGGACACAGTTGACATTATAACACTTTCAATATAATTACATCAGGACCAACAACAAAAAATACTTGGTGATGTAGGTAGGGTTACTTTGACTCTATTTCAAGGGGTGGTTTCTGGGGAGCAACACGATGAAGGTACTTTTGGAGAAATTAAGAAGATAAGGATTCTGCTATTGATTGACTTCACATTTCCTTCCAGAAATATTTTTGCCTAAATCCCCAGACCAGACAAATCCAAACTAATATGTACAGCTTTTAATTTAACTGTATCCCTTAGGTAGTGGAGACACCTCAAATTCAAAAGAAATCATGAAATATTCCCATCCCTTTCAATTCTTCTGAGTTTACAATCTTACACATGAAATGGTGGCATCTTCAGCATTTCAGTTTAATAGCACAGAATAATTACAGTCTTCATCAGCTCTGTTTTTCTTAACATAGATACAATCTATACACCCTCAATCTAGTTCTTTAACCACTGTATCAATGTTATTGCCTCTACCATGAAACTATATCCAGAACCTCACTATTTCCATTTCCTTCAAGGGCTGTCACATAGGTCCAAGCCATTGCCTGGAATATTCAATTAGTTGAGTATTGTTTCTTCTTCCAGTCGGGACAAAGTGATATCGACCTAACACTGACTCTCAACCCAGTGGGCAATGTGCTACTTAAAAAAAGTTAAATCATGTCACTATTCTGTAAAATTCCTATATTAGCTCTGAGTTTCATTCATGATAAATAACCTAAGAGTCTTCATATTTCTCACTCGTTACCATCTTCTTAAACTATTAGTATAAAGTGTTATACTTTGATTTAATACAATCTCTTATGAAAGAGTGAAAATTTGGCAGTATATGGCAAAAGAAATATGTCCTTTATAGATATTCCTAGGCCAAACAATTTACTTGCAAATAGTGGTCTGCCGAATGACCAGCACGGATACCTGAAGAATTATTAGTGTGATTCCCAGAGACATCTGTGTAACCTACTGAGCTTCATTTATATTGTATTAAGCTCATAAGTGTCCTTGGATGAGGCAGTGTGTGTTTGTCTGAGAGTTGAGACAGATGAAATTGTATTTATACTTGATTGTACTGTGAACTGTACCCTGGCATGCATATGAATTGTATAAATGAGATTTGTGCATTACTCCCATGAGAAAGTCATCTCTGTCCTATCCCAAAGACTCTATATATAGATAACTTACCTAGACTTATATTTTAAAAGAGGTTGTTCATAAGGAGTAGATGCATCCTTTGGAAAGTTCAAAATCAGCATTCATTTTTTCATGGCTGTAATCCCCTAAACTATCCAGCCTCTGGGTTGACAGAAATTCTCAACACTTGAACATCTTGTGACTCATATCATTGTTTTCCCTGCAGTTGATCTTGAATACATATACTTTCTTCCTCAGTGTCCTTAAATAAGTAAAGATACTTCAGAACTATGAGATTAATAGGTTAGAAAGAAATGATGAAGCTGGGCATGGTGGCGCATGCTTGTAATCCCAACATTTGAAAGGCTGAGATCGGAGGATTGTGGTTCAAAGACAGCTTCAGCTACTTAGTGAGGCCCTCTGCAATTCAGTGAGACCCTGTTTCAAAATAAAGAATAAAAAATATGGGGCAGGGGGTGTAGCTCGGAAGTTGAATGCCCCTGGATTCCATCCTCAGACCCAGAAAAAGAAAAAAAGAAATGATGAGTAAGTATTATATAAATACAAATCTCTAAAGACAATTTGGGATTAGGAGATTAGTAGGTTAGAACAAAATAAATGATGGGTAACCTTAATATTTATTAATGTAATTTAGTCATGCATAAAAATGGTATGAACTTTCAGGTGTTTGTACAAGTAGACAGTAAAATATGATATTATTAACACAAGAGGAAATAGAGGCCCAAATCAGTGAAATAAATGCCCACTTGATTACAAAATTGATAAATGAAAGATTAAGATTTTGAACATAATTCAATTGTGGAATTATACACTTAAGTTCTGGATAATACCACCAAGAAGGAGACTTATACAGGTTTTATATTTTTCAATAAACAGACTGTAGTTGATTACCTTCACTATTCATCTTTCTGCTTTTAACATCCTTTTTAAAATGTTAATCTGCTGGGCTTGGTGGCACAAGCTTGTAAACCCTGTGCTTGGGAGGTGGAGACAGGAGGATTGCGCAGGGTCAAAGCCAGCCACGCTGGCTTAAGAGACCCTGTTTCCAAATAAAAATATAACAAATAAGTGTCTGGCAGTGTGGCCCGGAGGTAGAAGGGTTTCCAGGAACCCCAATACCACCAAAAAAAAAAAAAATGTTAATCTGTATGCTGTTTGATGTGTGTTTACCTTTTTATACTCCAATGAAATTGGGAGTGACATTGAGTTAAAAACCTCTTTTATGTGTGTTTTTCACATTTATTAATTAAAGTTTTTTATTTATACATATATTTATTTATTTGCTACTGGAGATTGAATTCAAGTACATTCTGCCTTCAAGATATACCCTGGCCCTTTTTGGTTTTATTTTGAAATGATGTCTCACTAAATCTTTGCTACATTTTATACAGACACCACAGTACAAGTCTGTGTACCTCGAAGGAAAAATTCCCATTGAACTTCCAAATTTTTTGCTATTATATTTACTGAAAATTCTAGGCCTCCCATGAAGCTGTTGTTATGTTTTCTACACCTCAGTGGAAAAGAAATCTCAGGTGTATGACTCAACAATCAGCTCCACAGTCATTTTTTAGCTCTAACTCTACAACCTTTCAAATGGTGGTTAGTGTGATTTTACTACAATCTTTTCTACTCAAACTAAGTATACTGGTTGTATCAGAATTTAGAAAATTTTAGATTAGATTAAGTATTCTTTCATTCTGATTGAAATCAGGGGAAGGATGCTCTTTTAAAAATTGCTGACTTCTAGCCGGGCGTGGTGGCACACGCTTGTAATCCCCGCGCTTGGGAGGCTGAGACAGGAGGATCACGCAGGTTCGAAGCAGCCTCAGCTACTTAGTGAGGCTCTCAGCAACGTAGTGAGAACCTGTTTTCAAATAAAATATAAATGGGTCTGGGAGTATAGCCCGGAGTTAGAAAGCCTCTGGGTTCCACCCCCAGTACCACCAAAAAAAAAAAAAAAAAAAAATTGTTGACTTCTGAAAATTTCTCTTTATAATTTTCTTCTTTATTTTGTTCTTTTTCGGTGGGTCTGGGGATGGAACCCAGGGGCATATGATCTCAGAGGTACATCCTCTTTCAAACAGGGTCTCACTAAGTTGCGGAGGGCCTCACTAAGTTTCTGAGGCTGCGCTCAAACCATGACCCTCCAGTTTCAGCCTCCTGAATGCTGGGATTACAAGCGTGCGCCAGCACTCCCGGCTCTTTTTAATTTTCTGTGACATTTGTTTTGCCAAGTCTGTCTTGTGGTCATTTCACTCAGTGTCTTAGAGTTGCCTATTTGTGTTGTAGGTGAAAGAAACTATGAGGCAAAATGTATTGATACATACAATTGTTCTTAGATTCCTATTCTGAGTACTCATTAATGTAAAAGGAGAATAATTTAGTTAACAAATTAAAAAATGAGCAATATTAAAAAATAAAAAGGAATACTTTGAGACATGTTTTGCAAAAAATAATCCCGTAACACTTATGTTTTTTAACGACTTATAGCTAGTAGAAAGCCATTTGACTAAAATATTACAAGTCAGAAAATTCCTCTTTAATTTCACTTGAATATTATTGACAAGTTTATTGTCATATTCTTATGAGAGACAATCTCAATATAAATAGTACTATTTCCTTTGTAATGCAGTTCTGAGAAAATATATTTCTTGTTACAACAAATTAGTATTCATATCATCTATTATATTGTGGACATAGGCGTTCAGCTTTTCTCCAGTTACAGGAAACAACCCTTGTCAATATGACCGTGCATGTCTTAGAATGCATTGCAGAATAAGTAAATTTACTGGGCTACCAGTTTCAAGTGACAAATTCAATTAAAAATGTTATTCTTTTAGGTCATTTGCTGCTTTCTCTTCTTTTAAAATAATTTTTCTTTTAATGTCTTATCAACAGAAGAAAATTCATGTAGAGACCGCATAAGGCTATTATAAAAATAAAGTATTTTTGTGTCCTTTGCTTTATGAAACATATGACAGGAAAAATCTAGCAAATTTAGTATGATTACATAATTATAAAAATCACAATAGAAAAATTTATAGAATGTGTTCTGATAACATCTGATGTAATTCAGATAAAAATATTTGACATGCCAATACAGTACAAAAAGCTATTCATAGAAAAATTAAATTATTCTTAAATAAATATTAATTTACATGATAAAATATTTTAATGTGATTTTTGTTTCTAAATTAATTTTCCATCTCATCTACTAAAGAAATGACACGTGAAAATTATTTCTAATTTTTGGTGTCACATTACACAGAGAATGTATATTCAGAGCTGACTATACTGATATTACTTCCATATTAAGTATATTTGCATCTCAGGAAGATTAACTAGAAAATGTAGCATTAATGATGAGACTATTTTCCTCGAATAATGAACACTTAATCCAACCAACTATAATTAAACATTTTAATATTCTTTATTTACCTTTTTCCCTTCTATAATCCCAACAAAAGAGTGTTGTTTTTTAGAGCCAACTCAAAAATGAACATCAATTACAACATTCTCTGAATTTGAATAAGACTGTTATATTGCTTCTTTCCCCTGTTGAAATTTGTGTCAAAATTTATTATAATTTGTTTTGTATTTCTAAATAAAATTTATTTTTCATCCAGCTATTTACCAGCAAGAACAATAAACTTGAGATGATAACACTAAAATTGAGTCATTTCATAGTTGCAGTTTTCTATTCTAGCAACACTGATGAAATATTATGAACATTTCTAGAGCCAAGAATTCTTTATACTTTAATTTTAAAGTATATTTATTTTTTATTCCTTAAAATATTTTATTGGCAAGGTACAATGCTGTTCTGCAAAGTTGGATGAGCTATAAAATATCTTGAATAAAACAATTCTATTATTTCTTTAAATTTAAATCTCATAAACTGTGAATTAGAATTTACTATGTTACAAGAGGGAATGCATAAACAATGTATACAGTTAAAATGCAAGTTATTTTTGCAGTAAATTAGATTTAATATTTTTTAAAAACAAGTATCACCTCTTAAATTATATCTCAGGTGTTTGTGTGTTTTTAAAGTATTTTCCTAGGAGTTGATCTGTAGTCTCTTTTGTAGGATGTACCATTAAAAATCATGTTTAGCCAGGCATGGTGGCGCACGCTTGTAATCCCCACGCTTGGGAGGTGGAGACAGGAGGATCGCGCAGGTTCGAAGCCAGCCGTGCTGGCGTAAGAGACCCTGTTTCAAAAATATAAAATAGGTCTGGGAGTGTAGCCCGGAGGAAGGAGGGCTTCCAGGAACCCCAGTACCACCAAAAAAAAAGAGACCCTGTTTCCAAATAAAGAATATAAAATAGGTCTGGGAGTGTACCCCTGAGGTAGAAGGGTTTCCAGAAATCCCAGTACCACCAAAAAAAAAAAAAAAAAAAATTGTGTTTCAGAAGAAAAAAATTACTAACTGAACTCAAACCCATGGGAACACTGGAGAGAACAGACTGAAATGAATGAGAAAGGACTGGTGTCTCACAAATATAAAAAACCTGCAGAAATAAAAGTAGATACTCAAGTACCCTAAAAGCTTTTCTAAAATATTATCATACACAAATTATTTGTACTCTCTTTTCCTCTACAAAAATTATCTGCAAGTTACTATGAACTGAATGAAATATTTAAACTTTTTATTTCATTCTCCTTCCTATGTTAAAAAAAGTTTTCTTATCAAGAAACATTCACTGAAGCCAGGCGTGGTGGCGCACGCTTGTAATCCCAGCATTTGGGAGGCTGAGACCGGAGGTTCTCCCGCAGTTCACAGTCAGCCTCAGCTACTTAGTGAGGCCCTTTGCAACTTAGATCCTGATTCAAAATAAAGAATAAAAAAAAAAAAAAAAAAAAAAAACAGGGCAGGGGGTGTAGCTTGAAGGTCAAATCCCCCTGGGTTTCATCCCCAGACCCGCAAAAAATAAAAAATAAATTCACTGAAGATACTGCTGAGCAATGTACTATGCTATATTTTTACTTTTTAATTTTTTATTGGTGTATTGTAGTCATACATCTTAATGGATTACATGATGGTAGAGTCATCAAGTTTAGGAATGCTGAGCCCTAACCACCTTTGTTTCAAAATTAACCAAGAGGAACTAAGACACTGTTGCAAGCTTTGGAGGATACCATTAAAAAGAAACACAATTTGAAATAGACTAGAACACAAATCAAATTTCTCAGAGTTCTGGAAGCTAGAACATGAAACCAGGATGCAAGCGTCTGTTTCTTTTGAGGACTCAAGTTCTGTCTTGCAAGTGGCAAGCTATCTTCTGGGCATGTCTTTTAGCATATTTTCTTTTCTTTCTCTTATATGAACATTAATCACATTGTATCAAGGGCCACCCTTATAATGTCAACTTTATTGCATTTATTGACAACAGTCCTATTGGGGATTGAGGCTTCAACAAATGGTTTGTGAAAGGAGGATAAAGAGAAGTATTATAAAATGCTTTCAAAATTCTACCACTCCTTAAGAAGTAAAGTGAAATTTTGTTAGATGTGTACATACTTTTCAGTCCATGTTCCATTGATGAAAGAGAAAGGACTAAAGACAGAGAATAAAGATGAATTAAGAAAAGAAGGAAACCATGAACAATCAATTAAACTATTGTATTTAAGACTATCTATACACTGACAAAAACAGAACTGAAAATTTATAAGTGATCTAATCTTTCTGTCTTGTATGAGCAAGTCTTAATGAAAAAAAGTCTTAATGAAGTAATTTTTTCAACAATTTCCAATCTACTTTAGATTGAACTGCTAATTGCTGCTGCTTCTTCTCTCAGGCTGCTCTAAGTTTTAATTTCTGTCAGAGCTGCCAAGGAAAGTGGAAGTTAGAACAGGCCAAATCAGCCCTGTCAACTCACCATGTCCACATTATGAAGAATTAGCCCTAATGAGGGAGGACTTCGTGAAGAAGGGGACCCAGATGCATGAAGAGACAGCTCATGAGTGTTTGCCATGAAAGGGAGCTTCATGCTGAGTTGAGTATAAAGTAGGATTTTTAAAAGTCAAATATGGCACAGGATATGAAGCCTAAGAGTGCAGAAGATCCTTGACATTTACTGACAGAAAATTGCATTTAATCTAAATGATAACAATTTGCCATTGACGGAATTTCAGGAAGGAAAATAATTGGGCCGAAACAATGAGCACACAAAATAATTGTGAATAGAATTAAGGGCAAATGGTTGGCAGAAATGGCCAGAAAAGGGGGACTTTGAAAGCTAATTATGTGAAGAATATTATAATGAGATACTTATGAATAATACTAAATCAAAGGAGGCAGATAGAATATGTGAAATGAAAACAACAGACAAAAAAATAAAAGAGAGCTTAAAGTGGAACTACTAAGTGGAAAGCTAATGATAATATTAATAATGAAGATAAAATTAGGCAGTGATGAAGCTTCATGAAGAAAGACAGAAATTCTTGCATTTTCTTTGTGTTTTAGGTACTAGAGGCAAGTTTATACCAGAAAAGGAAAACATACTTTGAGCATATAGCACATAAATTCTGTGACATATGAATATTTCTGATTTATATTTATCAGAATTTGTAAGTCAGCTTTATTTGAGTCTTATCGTAGATATGTTATTTTAGTTATTCCAAGTAGAATTCTTTAATGTTTTTATTTATTCAAGAATTTACATGCTGGGTGTGTTGGTGCATGCTTGTAATCCCAGCATTCGGGAGGCTGAAACCGGAGGACTGCAATTAATGGGCAGCCTCAGCTACTTAATGAGGCCCTCCGCAACTTTAGTGAGACCTTGTTTCAAAATAAAGAATAAAAACAGGCAGGAGGTGTAGCTTGGAAGTCAAATGCCCTTGGGTTCCATCCCCAGACCCCCCCCCCCACACACACAAAAGAATTTACTATACACTCTGCCCTATAGAATCTATTATTATCAATTATAGGACAATAGAAATTAGGTCCTAGATGATGAAACAGGAGTTTCTCATCACATATAATTTGTGACATTCCAAGAATTTTAATTTTTATGTTAGAATTTTGCTTTAACATCAGAAGCTAGAGTATTAGAACAGGAAGTTTGCAATAACAATTCTCTTTCCCTCTTTGAAAGACTAAATCACTACTGTGTGCTAAGGTCCTCCTTTGTGCATCCTTCTTTTATAAGTTATTTTTAATTGGTACATTGTAATTATACATCATAGGTTCAGTGTGATAGAAACATACATTCACACAGTAGCCATTGTGTGTTTTCCTCCAGGCCCACCCTGCTCCCTTCCCCTCTCCATATATAATATTAACATTGAAAAGATAACTTTATTTGAAGAAAGGGTTAACTGTTTCCATCACTAGATTTCCCATTCACCTCCTCATCTCTCCTTACATCTCCTTCCATTATTCTGTTAGTATCTCCGCTGATTTACCTGAAATCTTCTTTATTGCCTGTTTCTCTCTACCTTCCACTTATGAATGAAAACATGTGACTCTTCACTGTCTGTGACTGGTTAATTTCCCTTAGCATAGTTCCATTCATTTTCCTGAAGAAAAAAAAATACATACGTCTTTTATCACATCCTCTTACTGGAATATATCTCCCTCCTATGTTATAGGCTTCTTTGCAGCATATTTGGCACTAAGAGTAAGGTTAAAGCTATCCTTGGATATTTCTCTTAAGCAAAACACTGCTACGTATGTCAATGATATTCCAATTGAACTTTATGAGTATTCACTGCTGGAATTAAAACTTCTCTGGGATAAATCTTGGAACATTGTATAGAGGATAAATTAAAGGCTCATAAGTATCCTGAGAATAAAGCTTCCCATCCATAGGGATAAGGGAGTCTGACAGACAATGTTGGCCCAGTAAGACGTCCTAAATTATATCAGAAGAGGCAAAATCTCTTGCTATTTTATTTTGCACCACCCCAGCCCTCATAATTCTTTTTTCCTTTTTTGGTGGTACTGGGGTTCCTGGAAACCCTTCTACCTCCAGGCTACACTCCAAGACCTATTTATATATATTTTTGGAAACAGGGTCTCTTAAGCCAGTGAGGCTGGCTTTGAACCAGCGTGATCCTCCTGTCTCCGTCTCCCAAGCGTGGGGATTACAAGAATGCGCCACCATGCCGGCATAATTCTTTATTTTATGAATATACCAATCTGTTTATGCTCACAATGGATTGAATTTGTTCTTTCTAAAGTTTATATAAATATACTCTTTTGGTCTGGTTTCTTTCATTCAGTATTATGGTTTTTGTTATCAGACCTTTGTGCTGCTGAGTATTGTTCTCACTCTTTTAATCACCTGGTGATTAAAATTTGGATTGTTTTCCTTTTCTAACTGCTAAGAATAATCTGGCTGTGTGTATTTATGTGCAAGTGTTTTTGAAACTTTTTCCTCTTTTGAATAAATACTTAAAAAAGAGTTGCGGCATCATACCTCTACCTTCATAAAAATCAAGTTGGTTTTCCAAATCAGTTATTGTATTCTATTTTATAATTTTGCCATTCTATGGATGTATTGACGTGTGTGTGTGTGTGTGTGTGTGTGTGTGTGTGTGTGTACTGGGGATTGAACCTAGGGCCATTCTACTTCTTACCTACACCTCTAGCACCCCTAGCCCTGTTATTTTTTTTATTTTGAAACAGGGTCTCACTAAGTTGCTGAGGCTGGCCCAGAACTTGCCATCCTCCTGTCTCAGTTTCCCAGTTTTTGGGGACACAGTCACACATCACTATGGTTTTAATTTGTGTTTTCACAGTAATTAAAGATGTCAATAACTTTTTTACACTTATATCACTTGTGTAATTTTGTTGGTGATGTATTTGTTCAAAACTGTTTGCCTAGTTTTAAGTTAGGTTTGGAGGATAAAAGATGGTGAAATAGAGGAAGACAGAATGTTTCTGGCACTTTCAAAAACAGAACTCAACCAGTAGTAAGACTGTTTCTGGCAAGGGAAGAAAAGCCATCAGAACTCAACAAAAGACAGTCAAAACTTGATGGGATTGAATGCAGCCCAGAGAGCAAAGACTGAAAAGATCCCCATGCATCTCATCTTGTGAGTGAGAACAGAGGCAGTGCCATAGTGGTGAACCCACATAAGGGGTAGTGGCTGCTGGAGCAGCAGCTCTCAGAGACCAACTCTAACAAAGAAGAAAAAGCATTGAGTTAGTGACTGTAAAAGAGCTATCAACAAAATCAATCACAGTCTTCTCTCCAAGTCAAGACTTGACTCCCCAGACCACCCAGTGATATCACTCAGTGACGTTCTATGGCAGCAGCGAAAGTCATCTCTGCCTGCAGGGACCCAAGCAGCAATTGTCAAAATCAAGAGTTAGTAAACCTTCCCAGCGGGAGCCTGCCATTGTTGGCCCAGGGACTTGTGTGCAATGTACACACCCCAGGGTCTGTAAGTTTTTTTTTTCTTTTTTTTTTTTTTTGTGGTACTGGGGTTCCTGGAAACCCTTCTACCTCTGGGCTACACTCCCAGACCTATTTTTATATTTTTATTTGGAAACAGGGTCTCTTAAGCCAGCATGGCTGGCTTTAAACCAGCATGATCCTCCTGTCTCTTCCTCCCAAGCGCGGAGATTACAAGGGTGCGCCACCACGCCTGGCGGGGTCTGTAAATTTGTAAATCATCCCCGTGGAGGTTGGGGCAGGAAGTACGGTCAGACATAGAATATATGTGAATTAGCAAACAGCACTTAGGGACATTTAGCTGGGAGGGATCTAGAGTTCCCTGTTTGCTGTGCCTCTGCAGGATCTTTAGCAATCACCCCAGGACCTTCACCCATGGTATCTGGAGTGAATTAATTCAGTCAATTGTGCTGAAGGTTTGGAAGGCTATTTATCATGCCCAATGGTGTTTGGGTATGACAAGCATTAAGGCCAGAGGCCATCAAGGTCTCATATAATCACAACCACCCTGAGCAGCAGTGGTGACACTAAATAACAGAGCCACCCAAGACCCAGGCTAAGAATGGTGCGATCTCTCCCTACTAGAGTATGGGCTCTGAAACAGAAAGGTCAGAAGCCAGCAGTAGTTCACATAATCACAAATACAGGTTAGAAATTTAACATTCTCTCTGCCAGTAGTTGTGCCTGGTGTGTTTGAATTGGAGTGACTGACAACACTCCACCTGATCACAAACAGCAGATCAAGGATGGTGTTCCTTGGGCCATCAACACTCAGACAATCAGGCCACAACCTCAGAACATAGTGTCTCTAGCACTGCTGATTTTGGTCCCCATTTCCACAAAAATCAGAGATCAGTGCTCTGCAGAGTTTCATGTGTTAACAGAAAGCAGCATGGCAGTGATGTCTGCAGGGAATTAAATTCTAACCACAGGCTGCAGACTCTGAATGGCGCATCAAAGTTTCTGTTTCTATGGAGTTTGGTTCTGGAGAGCATGGCAACCTGCAGCCAAGCAGAGTTTCCAGTTTGCCTTCATTAAGAACTATATCTTGCCGGGTATGGTGGCACACGCTTGTAATCCCTGTGCTTGGGAGGCAAAGACAGAAGGATCGCCAGGTTTGAAGCCAGCCTTGCTGGCTTAAGAGACCTTGTTTCCAAACAAAATATATATAAAAAATAGGTCTGGGAGTATGGCCCAGAGGTAGAAGGGTTCCATCTCCAGTACCACCAAAAAAACAAAAAACAAAAAAAAAACTGTATCTTGTTAAAGAAGCTCTGTAAGACAAATTCAAAAGTTTGATTATAAGAAAAAGATTTGTAGAGACAAATACATAATCCCAGTATATAGCTTATTATAAAGGAATACCAAATAAACACAGACTCTCACACAAAGAGGGAGAAGATGCCAAAACAACAGAAATGCAAACATACAAGCTCTAAAAACATAAGAATAAAGGCCAGCAAGAAAGCAATTAACTTCCAAAACTCAACAACAAGAGAATTCACCAATATTGATCAGCAAAAAATGCAAGAAGGAAAATTCAGAATTTTGATTTTTAACATGATGAAAAGCCTCAGAGATTAAATCAGAGTGTGTACAGGAAATTGAATGAATGAAAATAGAGTTAGGTAGTTCGGGAGGGAGATAAAAGCACCAACCAGGTTATCAGAGACCACTGCTTTATTTGAACCTGATCCAGCACCCTCCAGGGAGTCAGCAGGCCATGGGGGAAGGGACCAACAAGCCACACATTTAAGGAGTCACATGTCGTCCCAATCGGTCGGCTGAGGCACGTGTCAGATCAGAAGTACAGATGTTTTATAGGCATGCTGATTCTCTCTGAGAAATCTGTAGTCTTACAACTTCTGGAGTCTGTCTCGCAATGTTTGGAGTCTCAAGGCACCTGATGTCTTACGATATCTCCTCTTCTGGCTTCCAGGGTTCCACCTCCTGTTCCCGTCAAGAGATCATGTGGGGTAAGGAGAGGGGGAACCCGACCTATTAGAAATAAAAGAACATATAAATAAAGAAACTGAGGCCCTAAGTAAGTATCAAAAAAAGGCTTTGATTGAAATGAAGGAATCAATAAATGAATTAAAGACCTCTATAGAAACCACCTCTGGCAGGCTAAACCACATCAAAAATAGAGTCTCACACTTGGAAGATTGCTTATTCAAACCTGACTGCACAGTTAACAATATAGAGAAGACAATACAACATGAGCAGAACATCCAAGAAATATGGGGTAATATGAAATGATAAATGACCTAACAGAAATAATAGACATTAAAGAAGGTCTAGAATCACAAGCCAAGGTTATAGAAAAACCTCTTCTGAGAAATAATATCAGAGAATTTGCTAAAAATAGAAAAAGACTTTGATATCCATGTACAGGAAACATTCAGAAGAACTAACAAGATCAAAGAACTTTCCCATACCACATAATAATCAAAATGTTTAACTTAGAGGGCAAGAAAAGAATCTTAAAAGCATATACAGATGACATGCAAGGCTAAAACAATAAAAATCACTATAACTTTCTCAATCCAAGTCTTGAAAGTCAAGAGTTGGTGGTGTGATGTACTCCGGACCCTGAAAGAAAACAATTTGCAACAAAGACTGCTATATCCAGTAAAAAAATATTGTTCAAACTTAATGAAGAATTAAAAATCTTCCCAAACAAGTGGAAATTATAAAAATCCATGACTAGCCAGCATTAGAGAAAATATTTTATAAATAAAACTGCAAAAAAGAGGTAAATACCAGAACCAAAGAAGGGGCAAATGCCACTAGATGGGTGACTAAGTGAAAGAGAAATAACATTATATCAAACAGAAAATATAACTCAAAGTTACAGGAAACAAAAATCATATTAAATAATTATACTGAAGGTCAAAGAACTAAACTCCTTGATTAAAAGGTATAAACTGGCAATGTGAACTAAGGAACATAATGCAACTATATGCTGCTTACAAGAAACTCACCTTACAGGCAAATATATCCATAGGATAAGGTGAAAGGATGAAAAAATATATACAATGCAAATTGAGGCCCAAAAAATCAAGGTAGCAACACTTATATTCAACAAAGCAGAGTTTAATTTAATGCATATGAGAAGAGACAAAGCAGGTCATTTCTGGTTAATAAGAATAACAATCCAACAAGAAGATGCTATGAGAGTAAGCATTTATCTCCCAAATGCAAAGAAATTAAACTATTCAGGACATTAGGTCTCAAATAGACTCAAATAAAATAGGACTTGGAAATGTCAGTGCACAGATCATACAACTAGATTTATCTTCTAGGTAAAAGATCAATAAAGACTCCTCAGAACACTATAAATCAAATGGACCTAATAGACAGATACAGAATATTCTAATGAAAGATAGTTGAATACACATTCTTCTTAACTTCTCATGGAACTTTTTCCAAAATAGACCACATTCTGGGCCACAAAGCAAGTATGCATAAATCCAAAAAATATAATTCCCCATATCTTTTCAGATCATAATGGAATAAAATCAGAAATCAATAGTAGGAAGAGCAAATGAAATTACAGAAATACATAGAGATTGAATGATACACTATTAAATTAGGACTGAATCAGAGAAGAAATAGGAAAAGTAAAAAAAAAATATTTCCTAAAAGTAAATAAAATAGGGACACATGTTATACCGAAATTTATGGGATACTTTGAAGGTAGCTTTAAGAGAAAATTTTATAGCACTGAGTCATCAAATAAACAACCTAATGGCAAAACTCAAGGACCTCAGCAACAATGACAGTCTAATCCCAAAGCAAGTTGAAGCAGGAAGTAATTAAAATCAGAGAAGATATCAATGAAGTAATAATAAAAATTACAAAATATGAACAAAACAAAATCTGGTTCTTCAAAAAGATTAAGAAGATTGATAAACTCTTATCCAACTTAACCAAAGAAAGAGAGAGTCAATCCAAATTATTAAAATCAGAAATAAAAATAGGTATCACTTTAGACAGTGGAAAAACCCAGAGGATTATCAAAAGCTAGTTTGAAAATTTATAATTCAATAAACTTGAAAACAAAGAGGAAATTGACATCTCTCTAGATACATATAACCTACCTAAATTAAATCAAGAGAATATTGAAAATATAAGCTGACCAATAGTAAGCAAAGAGATATAAATAAAAATGAAAAACTTTCCATAAGAAAGGCCCAGGTAAAGATGAATTACCAGCTGAATTCTAAAAAATCTTAACAGAAGACGGGTGTGGTGGCACACACTTGTAATCCCTGTGCTTAGGAGGCGGAGACAGGAGGATCAGGCAGGTTCGAAGAGGGCCGCGCTGGCTTAAGAGACCCCGTTTCCAAATAAAATATAAAATAGATCTAGAGTGTAGCCTGGAGGAAGAAGGGTTTCCAGGAACCCCAGTACCACACACACACACACACACACAAAAAAAAAAAAAAAAAAAAAAACCCAGAAGAACTAAACCAAATATTTCACAAGTTATTCTGCGAAGCCAAAAGAGATTAAATGCTTCCAAACTCCTTTGAGGCCAGAATCATCTTAATTCCAAAACCAAACAAAGATTCTTCAAGAAAAGAAAATTACAGACCAATATCATTGGTGTGCATATATGAAAAATTATAAACAAAATAATAACCATGTGCATTCCAAGCTACAGCAAAAATACTGTGTAGCATGACCAAGCTGGTTTCATTCCAGGAATGCAAGTCTGGTTCAACATAAATAAATCAATACATGTTATTTACCACATAAATTAGAACCAAGAAGAAATATCACATTATCTTATCAATAGATGCTAAACAAAGCATTAGAAATTTCAACACCTATTCATTTTAAAAACACTGCAGAAAATCAAAATAGAAGAAACTTACCTCAACATCAAGGCAATATACAATAAACTCAAAAAAGGCAGCATCATATTGAATAGGGAAAAATGCAGAGGATTCTCTTTAAATCAGGAACAAGACAAGGATGCCTATTATCACCACTTCTTTTCAGTATAATCCTTGAGACTCTTGTCAGAGTAGTAAGATAAGAGGAGAATATAAAATAATTCAAATAGAAAAAGAACAGAAATTAACTCTATTTGCAGATGATACAACCCTATTTTTAGAAAATACAAAAATCTCAGCCCAAAGACTTCTAGAGCTGATTAACAAATTCAGCAAAGCAGATGGATAAAAATCAATCTAAAAAAAACAGTAGCTTTTCAATATGACAATCATGAATCCACTAAGAAAGAAATTCAAAAAACAATTCCATTCACAATAACATCAAAACCAATAAAATAATTTGGATTAAGCCTATCCAAGGAGGTAAAAGACCTCTACAATGAGAATTATAAAATACTAAAGAAAGAAATTGAATAATATCTTGGAATATGAAAAAACTTCCTTGTTCTTTGATAGGCAGAAAATATTATCAAAATGGTCATTCTGCCAAAAGCAATCAATATAATCAATGTAATCTCTATCAAAAAGCAATTAACAGTATCAATGTGATCTCTATCAAAATAGCAATAGCATTCTTCATAGACCTAGAAAAAGCAGTCCTAAATATTATAGAGAGAAACAAAAGATTCATAATAGCCAAAGTAATTCTCAACAATAAGAATCATTCAAGAGATATCACAATTCCCGACTTCAAATTATTCTACAAAGCTATAGCAATTAAAACAGCATGTAATTGGCACAAAACAAACACTTAGACCACTAGGACATAATAGAAAAGACAAAAATCCATGCACTTAAAGTCAATTTATTTCTAACAAAAGTGACAAACACATATATTTGGGGGAAAAACACAACCTTTTCAACAAATAGCATTGGAAAAATAAAGAATTAACAAATGGGATGACAAACTAAAAAGTGTCTGCTCATCTAAGGAAATCGTCAAGCATATAAAAAGAATACCTATAAAATAGGAGATCTTTGCCAACTTTTCCTCTGACAGAAGACTAATCTAGAATGTACAAAGAATTTAAAGACTTCACACTAAAATGTAACAATTTAATCAAGAAAAAAGCAATTAAATTAAATAGAGGCTTCACAAAAAAGATACAAATGGCCAATAAATGCATGAAGAAAAGCTCAAAATCATTAGCAATCAGGGAGATGCAAATCAAAACTATTCTGAGATTCCATATAACTCCAATTAGAATGACAATCATTAAGAAGTCAAACAGCAATAGATGTTGCTGAGGATGTGGAGAAATAGGAACTCTTTTTTTGTGTGTGTGTGGGTCTGGAGTTGTAACCCAGGGTCATTTGACCTCCTAGCTACACCCTCTTGCCCTATTTTTTATTCTTTATTTTGAAACAGGATCTCACTAAGTTGCGGAGGGCCTCACTAAGTAGCTGAGGCTGTCCATGAACCACGATCCTGCAGTTTCAACCTCCCACATGCTGGGATTACAAGTGTGTGCCACCATGCCCAGCTAGGAACTCTTCTACACTGTTGATAAGACTGCAAATTAGTGTAAAGTCTTCTCAGAAAAATTTGGAAAATATTCAGGATATGATCCAAATACACCTCTCTTGAGTATCTTTCCAAAGAGATAAAAATCAGAAAATTATAGTAGTATATTTATATCCACAGTTCACAATAGACAAATTATGGAAGCAACCTAGGTGTCCATTAATAGATGAATATATTACCAAATTATGTGACATATACACAATGGAATTCTACTCAGAAATAAAGAACAAACCGTCATTTGCAGGAACATAAATAGAGCTGGAGAACATTATTCTTTAATTTTTTTGCGAGTCTGGAGATGGAACCCAGGGGCATTCGACCTCCGAGCTACACCCCTGCCCTATTTTTTATTCTTTATTTTGAAACTGGGTCTCATTGAGTTGCAGAGGGCCTCACTAAGTAGCTGAGGCTGTCCGCAAACCGCGATCCTCCTGTCTCAGCCTCCCGAATGCTGGGATTACAAGCGTGCGCCACCACGCCCGGCTGGAGAACATTATGTTAAGTGAGATTAACCAGTTACAGAAAGCTAAGGGTCACATGTTTTCTCTAATATTTGAAAGCTAGGGAGTGAGCTTGATACCAGAGTGACTTCAGATAATGGAGGAGAGACTTCTGTGGAACCAGGCAAGTAGTCTAGAGAAAGAGAAGGAAGGAGAAGGAGGACCAGTGAAGGAATCACTTCCATCCACATTCGGTACATATGTGAGAATACCTGTGTATAGGCGAGACTGCAAAATATTTCACAATTGTGTAAAACATACGTTTTCAAATGCATACTGGATGTTATTGTATGGAATTATATGTATTGTAGAGAAATATTTAAAATTAGTCATAATGTCATGTAAAATATTACTATATAGTGGAATGTCTATTTATGAAATAATGTTTATTAATATTATTTCATAAGTAATTTGATCTATTAATATACATATTTTTCTTTGCACATCTATCATAAAATAGTAGTAAAAAATTAGAACCTGAGTTTATCAAAGTTTCATGGATTCCCCCCAAAATACACAATACTCTGAAAAAAAGCATTGAATTATTATTAATAAATATTTGAATGTTATTCTCCTGCACACATAGCTCTCATTCTTATTTTTCTTCAATTTCATAACAATCGTGTGGAAGACCTCTTAGGTGGCATGGAAGTTTTTTCTGACACAGGAAAGAATAGAGTATCTATTAAGATCCAGCACTCATTCAGAATAATCATATATCTACTTACTAAGTCCAAGGAAAGGAGAACATTGTTCAGTAAACATTCTATCGATTACATGAGTCAGAATGATCTACTATAATCCCAATTTTCTTGCTAACTCTTGATACAAGAATGAGAAAATGATCCAGTTCTGGCTAATGAGATACATTAGAGAAAGAATGCAGGAGCAGAATCTAAGAACTTTTTTTTTTTTCTTAAAGAGATACTCTAACACTGGCTGGTCAGCTGTGCCATGTGATTACAATGTAAATATCACTTCCAATGTAAATAACACTGTCTAGTCCACCTTAGAGATGGCTGATGATACATTATGGAGTAAATATAATGGTGTACCTTGCAAATTGCTTCAGAACCAATGAATTTTCTTTGTAAAAGTAACAAAGGAGTCATCATCAAAGTTTTCTATTTAGAACAACTGCAAACTCTTACCATGAAATTTAGAGAAAACAGAAGTAGTTCTCTATGCTTGTGGTTCCTCTAATCCTATCACCAACATGTACCTCAACTTGTTCAAGCTTGCCAAAGACTACGTTAATGGAACAAGAAAATATAAACTTATTTAAAGCTCAATTTCTTAAGTTGGTGATGGATATAAAAAGAAAAAAATTATCCCTTCCCATTACTGAGTTATCACAGCAGAAATCATCATCAAGAATTCAAAGAAAGTAGAAGTAAGTACATGGGGAATTCCTTAGGAGTTAGTAAAGACTATTAAAATGCTAACACACCATCACAAGAAACAGGAGGCTAGCAACCATGATCACCAAAAGAATACACCTAGATTCCTTTCTGTGTTAGAAAGGCTTGGTTAAATGATATGATGAAGTGGACTCATAGAAGGTGAGAGTTTGGTAAAAAAAAAAAAAATCCTTAAAAGGAAAATAAATGAAGTTGTGCAACAGGTAAAGTGTCCATATGAGTCAGATCTATGATCAGTTAACTCATAAATTTCTTTGGCTTGAAACGATGCTCTGAAATTCATCTATGAATCCAATTTGCTATGGAAATACCAGACAAAAATTCACTTGGTGAATGCAAAGATCATCAATGACATCTCCATGAAGACCCAGAGAAGCCTCCAACAGGCAGAGTATTTAGCTAAAATCAGGTTTGTTTTTTCCTTTAATCAAAAATTGCTAACATGAATGCTTTTAATGTATTTGTTAGAATTGTATTTTTGAAAAAAATCCATTAAAAGAATATATTAGCAGAGTACTAAGACAAAAAGAATTTTCAATTAATCTAACTTCAAGTAAAATGTCAAAAATGATACCCTGATTGAGGGGTGATGGGAGGGGAAAGATAGAAATTCCATAATGTACATGATGTACATTCACAAACATATAAAAGTCAATCACTAAGCCAAACATGAGAGGGAGGGAGGGGGAGGGAATGAGGTGGGAATTGGGTAAGGGCTAAATGAGTGATGGGTGCCTGTATACCTCTACCATCTTGTACTCCATTAAGAGGTATGACGACAAAGGACCAATAAAAAATTTTTAAAAAGACACCCTAGCACTAGAAAAAGCAAAGTGTGAAAACCCAAAGTCCATTTGAAATTCTAACTTGTACTATGAAATAAAATGGCATTTTTACGCATACTTGTTGTTGGACAGTCTTCCCTCAGAATTAAAAAGGAAAGGAAGCTGGGTGTGGTGGCGCACGCTTGTAATCCCCATGCTTGGGAGGTGGAGACAGGAGGATCACGCAGGTTCGAAGTCAGCATCTCTGGCTTAAGAGACCCTGTTTCCAAAAATATATATATATATAAAATAGGTGTCTGGGAGTGTAACCCAAAGGTAGAAGGGTTTCCAGGAATCCCAGTACCACCAAATAAATAAATAAATAAATAGATGGCATTTTAAAAATAATGATCATAAAAAATGCACCCCTGATTAATCATCTCCAGGGGTACAAAATAAATACTGAAAAAACCTGGAAGAAATGTTGCATTAATAGTTCTCTTTAAAGCAGGGCATGGTGGTGCATACCTGTAATCCCAGCATTCAGGAGGCTGAGACAGGAGGATCATGGTTCGTGGACAACCTCAGCTATTTAGTGAGGTCCTTTGCAACTCAGTGAGTCCCTGTTTTGAAATAAAAAATAAAAAATAGGGCTGGAAGTGTAGCTCAGAGGTATAAATGTCCCTTGGTTCCAGCCCCAGTACCGCAAAAAAAAAAAAAAAAAAAATAGTTCTCTTTGCCAAGTTGCATCTGCCAGAAACTCCAGCTTCAGAGGAAGAAGTGGGTTCTAACCCCTCTCAAATATTGGGAATGGTGCACGAGTATTTTTGATGCCCTTTTCTCCCCAACCACCCAACTGAAGAACTGCAGCCTTGCACTGTCTGCAGTCTCCTAGCTCAGGCTTACTGTGGATCAGGTTCTAATCTGTCACCTGCCATCTTTTTGTCTTAAGAACAACTTCAGAGATGACATCATGCTCCCTTGTTCAGAGAAAGGCACAAAAAGTAAAGAGTCTTAGTTAAGAATTTTGTATGACTGCTCTTAGCTTTTATTGGCAGTTTAGTAATCAAAAGAAGAATGGAGACCCAAAGAGCATGAGAAATACTGCACTAACTTATTTCACCAGTTCTTCCAGCTCAGTGTTTTGGGCACCACTGAGCAGAACATGGAAAGAAACTCCATATCTCAGTTCAAAAGTCCAGCTTCTGAAAAGCCTTGCCACCTCTGTTCTAGCATGCTGTGAATTTGCCATCTGTGAATCTAAGCAGTATGAGGCTTAATCAAAGCAGGGCTTTCAAATAACAATTCAAATTGCAGCATAACGTTAAAAAGAAGAAGAAAAAGATACAGATGATTAGATAGTTATAGATACTAAGCAATAGAATATCTTCTGTCTCTAGATGCCTGTGTCTGGGTGTGATTCCTTGGGATACTGCCGCTTGGCTATCAGTCTAATAACAAAACGTCGACCATGTGTCTTGCACAGTGGAGAAATAGAAAGAACCTAGATCCTTCTTGGTACTCAGTTACTTAATCAAATAAGCCTGAAAATCACCATACTTCTGAATTCAACAATTTGGAGATGATAAGTAGGCTTATAATTTAATACAGCTCAAGAAAGATTATTTCTTGTGGCAAAGCATCATAACTAATACAAATGAATATTGAAATCATAGATTATAATAAATTGTGTGGGTCTTTTTGTTGTTACTGCTGTTGTTTGTAATTTTTTGTAGTGGGGATTAAACCCAAGGGCATTCTACCTATGAGATATGACTCCAGCCATTTTATTTTTTACTTTTTATTTTGAAAGAGTCTTGTTCAATTGCTAATGACCTTGCTAGACTGCAGAGACTGGCCTAGAACCTGAAATCCTTTTGTCTTATCCTCCCAAGTACTAGGATTATAGGCATGCTCTACCATGTCTAGTTTGAGATATATTTTTAAATACATGGCTCATCAAGACTTTTATGTGTTCACCTTTGAAAACACATTAATCTTTGAAATACCAAAGACTCAGTACAGGAGCAAAAGATGATTTCTAGGTCCTATTTGCCAAGATGAAATTTGCTACTAAATAGTCAGTTCAAGCATTCATTTATTTATTTAGGGAACAAATACCTGTGCAGGAAAATAATTACAGCTAATAATTGGGAAGGATAGACAAAGGTATGAATTAACTGATTCTTTGAGCATTAACTCTTCTTTCTATTGTCAATTTTTAATTATATACCTCCTACTACCTCAGAATGGGAAACACTCCCTCCTTTAAAGAAAACTCACTGTTACATGGGTAAAATAATGCAGCGCACAGTGGCTCCTCACCCTGCTCTAATTCACCTTGGCTCCCTATTTTTAGGATGCTAAGCTTTTCAGAAGAAAAGTGCCAAAGTGAAAGAAAACAGTAATAAGCCACAAGTTGGAGAACAGAGAGACTCTTAAAAGAATTGAGTGGCATTGAAATGACTTCCAACATAAGATAATTTGGCCAGTTGATGGGAAAATCTAGGAATATGTACGACTGATCCCCTTCTTTCATGATTTCCCTGCAGTATCTATACTAATTCAATTAGGGAAGGAGGCAAGAACAAAGGCAGCATCACTGAATGATATAATGCACACTAAGTGCATCAGAAAGCACTATTATAAATTATTTTAAATAGCTTAGGCTCACAGTATACTTCTGTGATGCACAGGCAGCTATACCATTTTATTTTTCAATCCCATTTAATGAAAACTAGAAGATGATATTGTCTAATCAAAACCCCAAAGGTAATCAAATAATAATTATACTTTTAAATTGAGTGAAACTGAAGACTAGAAGGGAAATAGCTACTAAATAAAACATCTCCCATATCTCATCTCCAATAAATTTCTCCACATTCTCTTTTCTTTTATTATTGAAAAAGTAGGTCTGATCTTACAATCATATATTTATTGTTTTCCCATTATTTTAATATCAAGGATAATTTTGGGATTTATTCATACTTGAATTTTAAATTTGTAAGGAACAAGAAAAAATTAATCAGATAGTTGGAAAGTTTACCTGACTCGGCCATGGCTTAGCATGTTCTGTTTTAAATATCAAAGTATAAATTCTGCTTGACTTGGCAGTGTGAGTAGAAATAACACCCTCATATGAGTTAAAAAAAAGTATGAAGATTTCCAATTCAGGAACATGAGTAAATAATACTCTATCTATTGGCTGCTTGCTCATTCTGTGCTAAAAATGCTAACCAAAATACATGTATTATTTCCTGGCATTTTCATAAAACAATATCACAGGGTAGGTATTATTTTTAGACATAGAAAAAAAGGATGTATAGAATAGTTAAATAATCACTTATGGTCAAATTATTTTTTAGAGTTGAAACCAGAATTTGAACCAATACTTATTAAATTCTATCTTGTATAAGTTAATAATTCATTACTTGCTCCATCAATAATGGAAAAGAGCTGGGTGTGGTGGTACACATTTGTAACCCAGCATTTGGGAGGCTGAGAGAGGAGGATTGCCGTTCATGGACAGCCTCAGCTGTGAGGCCCTTTGCAACTCAGTGGGACCCTGTTTCAAAATGAAGAATAAAAAATTAGGGTTGGAGGCATAGCTTATAGGTAGACTGCCCCTGAGTTCTATCCTTAGTACCACAAACACACACAAAAATAGAAAACAGAATTTTTAAAATTTATTAAGGTAAATAGTAGCACTGGATAAAAGATACAATTCTTACCTTTATAATGTACAGGAGGGTAAAAGACTTAAGTGTAAACAAGCGCTTTGTATATAGAGAAATAATGTATATAAATAAAAAATAAGGAAATAAACAAGTACATTCTGATATAATTTAGAGCTGCTCATAATCAAAAAGCACATATCAATCAAATACTGAAATTAAAATACATCATATCCAAAGTTTACTCCAAAAGAAGCAAAAATATAAAAACTATTAATATATATATCATATAAATAATAAAAACAAACATATCTTCAATAGTCATGAAATATATGATTAAACATAAAACATTTATAAACATAACATGTATTTTTCTTTATGACTGAGTAGAATTCCATTGTGTACATATCCCATAGTTTTGTAATAAAAGGCATATTACATGTGTAATAAAATGCATATTATTAACCTAATAAAGATTATTACTCTAGTGATATAAGCAAATATATCCTTTCTCTTTTGGGGCTGGAGATAAATTTAATTGCAATAAACTGTGTGGTGGAGACCAATTCTGGGATATATGCAGAGATAGCGTGATAGCTGATCTGATCAAGAAATCTGCTTGAAGCTAATGAATGGATAAGAATAAGCTATGCGACATGAGAAAGGAAGAGGGACCAGCTCTCTCAAAGGACCGGTGGTGACTGTGATTACAGCATGTCTAAGAATTCAGAAAGTTCACTGTGTTTGAAAAGTAAAGATTGGGGGAAAAGAAGTAACAGAAAAATGAAAAAATGAAAAAAAAGATTTAAGAACTACATCCTAAGAACAACTGAAGGTCATATTCAGTTTTTATTCAATGGGTTTTATTTTTCTTCATTCATTCTGTCTTCCAGTTATTCAACAATTATTATTAAATGCCTGTGATGGACTAGACTATTCCACATGAGATACAACAGGAAATGCAATGAAGCTGTGTTCCCAGTTAGCTTATGTTCTTAAAGAGGAAAATAGCCTAAAAACATAAATTGTAAATTAAAATATGAAGTCACAAGTACTATTAAAATGAATAAAGACAGTTATGAGATGACACAAAATAATTTGAACTTCAGTGCTAATAAGAATTGTCTAGAGACCTTGTTAAAATGTAGGTTCTGATTCAGCAGTTCTAGAGTGATTGTTGAGATTCCTACTTTTAATTTGCCTTTCTCCCCAAAGAGTATGAGTGCTGAATTGCTCACCACACTTTGAAAATCAGGAAGACAGAAAAAACAAAATCTGTTCAAGAATTGGGTGATGTGTGCCTTTATTCCTCCACCATCTTGTACTCCATTAAGATGTATGACTGCAAAGCACTAATAAAAAAATTTTAAATACAAAAAATAACCTTCAGATAGATTACATTTAAATAGATTCATCATAGGGAGTTAATTATGTATCCCCCAAATTATGTGAAAAACTACACAGTTCCACAGTAATAGTTGGAGGTATCCGTTTGTTGCTTTTAATAATGGGTAAAAAAAGAAGCAAAAGAACAATAAGGAAATAGAGGACGCCAGCAACACTATCCAACTGATGCTAACAAATACAAAAATACTCCACCCAACAAGAACAGAGCACACATTATTCTTAAATATATATAAAACATTTTCTGGAATTGAACATATGTTCATCAACAAAACACTGCAGTCATACAATTTTTTCTGGGCATAGTGACATAGAAATCAGTGAGAGAAGAAAAATATTAAAACTCTCAAAGCCAAGGAAATCAACACTCTTAATCAGAGGTCAGAGAAAAAAACAAGGGAAATTAGAAAATATTTAAGATATTTTCTAATATTATTATTATTATTTCATTTATCTTAAAGTAGAAAATATTTAAGATAAATGAAATGAAATAACATCAAATTCATGATATTATCATAGATGTAAATACTTATGTTGTAAAAGATTATTTTTGATGAGTAAAGTAACTTGAAAAAACAAGCAAAAGATAAAAGTAAACTGAGAAGGAACAGAAGATAATAATAATAATTTAATAATTAGAATAGAAATAAAACAGAGAATGGGAAAGAAGGCATTAACTTTTAGCAATACAAAAAGTGAGAGGTATTTTTTTTTTTTTTTGCGGGTTAGGGGATGGAACCCAGGGGCATTTGACCTCCACATTACATCCCCTGCCCTATTTTTTTATTCTTTATTTTTGCAACAGGGTCTCACTAAGTTGCAGAGGGCCTAAGTAGCTGAGGCTGTCCGCGAACCGCAATCCTCCTGTCTCAGCCTCCCAAATGCTGGGATTAAAAGCATGCACCGCCACGCCCGGCTAAGAGGTAATTATTAACTTGAGGATAAAAAGGTTACAGTCTCCATGTGAGACAAACTAGTGTCATGAGCTACTGTGAGGACAATCACTTAACCTGAAGCATTTTTCTCATGTAGAATAGATACCCGATATGAATATTATGGAAAGAGAACCAGCTGTTAAAATCTAACTGATTCTGCAATAAAAATTGTAATGTAAATTGATTATTTGTTGCTTGGCATGAACTCATAAAGATAATAGATTAAAAAATGGCTTAAAAAGGCCTAAAAAGAAAAAATGTAAAAATAAATTTATCACTCCTACAAGTAGGCAGCAAAATTGTAGAGGGAGTACTTAGTGAAGAGTAGACACATCGAAACACCTTGCATTCCAGAATGGAGAACTATATGATTCAAGAAAATAATATTTTTTAAGAAAAATAGACCATATTAATGTTGTCTTCATCTGTACAGTCTGTTATAACAAAATATCATACACTGACTGGCTTATAAACAATTGTAAGCCGGGCATGGTGATGCACACTTGTAATCCCAACATTTGGGAGGCTGAAACAGGAGGATCACAGTTTGTGAACAGCCGCAGCTACTTAGTGAGGCCCTTTGGAACTCAGTGAAACACTGTTTCAAAATAAAGAATAAAAAATAGGGCTGGAGGATGTAGCTTGGGGGTAGAAAGCCCCTGGGTTTCATCCCCAGTACAGCAAAAAAAAAAAAAAAAAAAAAAAATCAAATACAAAGGAAGGAATAACATCATTTCATTTACTCTTTCGTACTATCAATTTCCTTGAATAAAATGTATTGATTACACAAATGAAAACAGTGAAAAATGAATTTTTAATATGTAAAAAAAGAATGTTATCTCAAGACAGTTGAAAGAAATTCTCAATGCACTGGTCAGATAACCAGGAAGTGTCCCTCATGGAAGAACTGTACATTCCCGAGGCTTCAAGGCTCCTATTGTAACCAGGAAGATTGGTTATTTTCTTTCTTCAAACTGCAGAAAACCAATCAACTAGTAAGCCAGACATCTTGGAGAAACCATTTCTCACAGTCATGTCATTTTTATTTGTAAGAGGTAATCAATGCACTACCTTATCAAATGAAACTAAAACTACCAAATATTACAATTTTAAGAACCAATCATTATTATCAGATGGCATGATATATACCTGGAAAAATAAATAAATTAAATTTGATATAATAGTTTAATTGAATAGTCAAGGATGGTACAAATATATAAAATTCAGGAGTATTCATTTACATCAGCCAATATAGCTGATACACATAATGAAGAAAAATATAGCCTTTTTAAAAAGTCTATGAATCTATGGAAGGGGAAAAAAAGTATAATAACAATAATTTTGAAACAATTATCCTCATGTACTTTCTCAACTATAACACCCTTTTACTATACCACATACTGTTTCAAATTCCACATATATATCTCCACATATATATCTCCTAAATCTTGCGCTAATGACACACTTTTGAAAAGAACTCCCTTTAAATGCCATTATATCACATCTTACACGATTCCTTCCTACTTCTCTATCTGATCTCACTCTATGTATTTGATTTCCATTCTTCATCTAACTATAACTTACTCGGATCCTGTTCTTATTTCCCTTTTCTCATCATTCTACAGACTCACCTCACTTCCTTCCAGAGACTGTCCCACCTCCATATAGATAAATTGCCAAAATATTAACACTAGCTTCTACTACTCCTCTAGAAGTTAGGACAATTACACTTGAACATTTTTATATATCCCGAATTCTACATTTTACATGTGGAATTTATAATCTCTCCAACTCTGTATGTCAGAACATGTTTCCAACATCAACACAAGTATGCAATTCAGGATTCTTAGTATGATATTTGAACTGTCTGTCTCCTTCACTCATTTATTGTTCTACATAAATATTATAAATAATTGTAAGTAAATCCTAAATACTTATAAAGTATTGTTTTTTTCCCAAATGTACCTGAAATTAATTCCTTATGTCTTCAGTTCTAGCTCCATCTACCACTCTCACATGGATTATAGGCCTGTGCTTAAATTGTTTTTCTTCACTTTCTTCATTTCCATTTCCTTCGGTTCTTTTTCCATAAGCAACAATATTTACCCTTTAATATACTGATCTCACTTTGTTACCCTCTTACTTAGAGCATTTTAGTTGTTCACCACTTCTCCTTATAATAAAAGCTACATTTAAGATAGCTGCTAAGACTATCTGCTCCCTCTTCTTACACTTTAGCTTTGTTTCTCAGTATACCTCTTAGAGCTAGCCACTTAGCCACACTGAGTTTCTTTCAGTTCCCTGAACCTGCCATATAATTTTTCTTCAGAGTTTGCATATGCTATTTCCTAGGCTTAAAATATCTTTTCCTATATTCTGCTTGGACAGTTGTTCCTATTCATTCTTTTTGTCTCCATTTAAGTTCTACTTCATTGAATATGTAAAGTTAAATCTGATCTTTTTATGCATTTCTGCAGCATACTATACTTTCCTGTATTACCTATATTATAATATTGTGTCTCCTGCTAAGTTGAAAATTCTCAAATGACAAGAGCTCTATTTGGTTCATTCTTGTCTGCCTAATGCCACATCAAGCTTGACACTTACCAAGCTTGGCGTTTATCAAGCATTCATCCTTGTTTGCTGCTTCATAGAGACAATTCTTTCAATTTCTTCAATTTTTACTTGGATAAGTGGAGCACACTTGTAATTCCAGTACTTGGGAGGCTGAGACTAGAGGATCACAGGTTTCAGGACAGCCTCAGCAAGTAGTGATACTCTCATCAATTTAGTGAGACTGATTCAAAACAAAAATAAAACAGGGCTGGGGTATTGCTTACAGGTAGAATACCCCTGGGTTTATTCCCTCATCTTTCTTATACACACATACACACACACACACACACACACACACACACACACACACACACACCACTCAAACCTGAAGTAACCTTTGTCATTATTTTTATTCTCAAAAACCAGATTGTCCTTTTTGTAATGTAGTCTAAGTCAACTATTTGTATCATTGTTCTTAAATGCTTCTGACTGGATACTGGTTATTCACTTTCTCTCAAGTATTTTCAACTTTTTTCCTTTGTAGTAGGTAACTATTTAGCAGAATATAAACTCTTCAGACTCTCTTGAAAACCAAAAGTATCTGTCCTTCAGCCTCTATTTTTCTTAAGGTGTTTCCCAGATTAGAAATTGAATGGCTTTACAATTTGTCAAAGAAAATGAGTTATTTTGCAGTAGAACATGAAAATTCTCATATGTTACTGATGCCTCTTTGTGATCATCTACACCCTTGATTCCATAGACAGGACAACATTCACAATGAGTTGTTTGAACCAAAATAAATTTCTAATAATTTTACTTCTTCCTTCTACCTCAACTGTACACTGCATCGAAGAACATCCTTTCAAAATTTACATCTAACCTAACTCCAGTGGCAATCATTTAAAACCCAAACAAGAACAAATGCAAGCAAGGATGTGGAGAAGTGGGAACCCTAAAACATTGTTGGTAGGATTGCAAATTAGTGCAACCACTTTGTAAAACAGTATAAATGGTCCTCAGAAGAATGGGAATGAACTTACTATTTGATCCAGCAATACCATTCCTGGGTATCTGTCCAAAAGAAAGAAAATGCATGTGTATCTATGTTCACAGCTGCACAATGCAACATTGTCAAACTATGGAAACAGCCAAGATGTCCATCAATAGGTGAATGGATTACAAAAGTGTGGCATATGTACACAATGAAATTTTAACTTAGCCATAAAGAAAAAGACAATTACATCATTTACAGGGAAATGGATGGAACTGGATATTATTATGCTAAGTGAGATTAGTCAGTCACAAAAAATAAGAAATTAGATGCTTTCCCTAATATGTGAAAGCTTGGGACAAATGGGTAAGAGGAGGAACTGTAGATGAAGAAGGAGATTCTATATTTGAGCTTCTAAGGTGACCTAACTGAGGGGATGGGAGGAGGGAAGAGAGAAACTCTCTAAAGCACATGATGTACTTAAACAAACATATCAAAGTCAATCACTAAGCCAAGCATGGGAAGGAGGGAGTAGTAGGGAATGGGGTGGGATTGGGTAAGGACTAATTGGGTGATGTGTGTATGTATGTCTCCACCATCTTTTATCCCATTAAGTTGTATGACTACAATGCACCAATAAAAAATAAAAAATAAAAAATAGACTACACCTTGGGCCATACAAAATTACTTCTACCTGAACCTTAGAATGTGAAATTATTTTAAAATAGGGTCCCTGTAGATGTAATCAAATTAAGATGATATTATGCTTGATTATAACAGGCATTGATCTAATGACTGGTTCTTTTAAAAAATGAAGAAATTTTGAACACAAAAACATACTCATATGGAAGATCATGTGAAGACATAGAAGAGCATGTCATTTGAGGACAGCAGAGATTGAATGGTGAACCTACAAGGCACAAAATGCCAAGGGCAGCTACCAGATAACAGGAAGAAGCAAAAATAAAATCTTCCCTGGGTCTTTACTGATACTAAGACCCTACCGACACATTCCTTTCAGATATCTAGTCTCTATAAATTGTGAGGAAAAAAAAATGTTTGGGCTTTACTAAACCACTTGGTTTGTGGTACTTTGTAAGGGAGTCCTGAAATTCAGGACCAAGTTCTTTTTGTTTATTACAAAATTCCAAATCTTATTTAGCAAGCATCTATAAATTTCAGTTTTTAAGTATGTAAATTATAGTTATTATACCTTTTTCTTCATGGTATGAGGTGAGTCTTCTTTCTTTAGATGTTATTTAAATTTCAGCATATTAAATACTTTACATTTGAGATTGCTCATAGTCAACCAAAGCTTAGTAATTGAAATTACAGCTAGTGAGAATAATGGAGTCATCAATTTAGATCTACCTTCTTTTAGTAAATGTGGCTTCTGAGGTAGATTATTTATCTTTAAATTGTTTCTGGGAAATCATAGAAAACAGTAGCCTGAAACAAAATAATTAATCTCTTTTGTTGCTGTGCTGCTTTTTTAGTCACTATTGCCAAGAACCCTGACACAGTTAAGAGTTACAAGAAGATGCCTAGGGAGCATGTTAAACAACCTCCCAAGTCAGGAGGAAGCATATTTGTCAATCATTTGACAAACTGATATTTGTCTCAGTTGCTCCAGGACCTCTGGAGTCACCTGAGACTTGTAAGTACATTTCACTTGCACTGTCTGTTGGTAGGGCTACTGGATCCACTTATCTTTAAGGTCATGATTTCCTAAATGCTTTGCTTGTTGATGTTCCTGTATTTCTCACTTTCTAATAAAGCATATGTTTATATGTGTATGGCACTGGAGATTGAACCAGGAGCATTCTCCCTCTAAGCTACACTTGCAGCCCTATTTAATTTAATTTAATTTCAAAACAAGGTCTCACTGAGTATTAGGCAGTGGCCTTGAACCCATGATCTTCCTTCCTCAGACTCCCAAGTACAAGGATTACAGGCATGGACCACCAGACCCAGCTAGCATATGCATTTTTACATGTATATACTCATATACACAAAGACATGAACACACACAATACCATGTTTTATCTCATAAATCTGAGAATTAACTGAATTACTTTACTGTATCTATATCTATGGAGATTATGAGTTACTTTAATTTTAATGAAAAAGGAAAAGATAAAAATTTCCAGAAAAATTTTCAAGTGATCCTTAGTTTTGTTGGTTTAATAAAGCAGAAGAGTGAAATAAGACACTGATTTTTTTTCTTTTATAATATTTGACTTCTGAATGTTTATTGAATTTTTTGAAGAGGGGGAAACTCTTAGTGATATTTTAGTCTGGATATTCAGTGCTAAAAATTGTGAAAACTTTGTGAGAACCAGGGCACCATCTGACAACATAGAAAGGTCACCATTTATGATTTGTCCTTTTCTACAAACTCAGAAGACTCTGGAGTACACTTTAGGAAAATCTTATCAGAAGAAACAGTACCAGAAGCAACCCTTGATCAGAGCTGTAACAGTAATCATCATAATTACACTGCTAAAACTAATGAAATTATACTAGAATTCATCCTTGAAACATTCATAGCAAAGTACAATGTTCCTTCCTTTCTATTAGTCATTAGTCTCTGAAAAAGTATTGTGGGAGTAAATGTCAAATCTTTTTCCATGAGAGATATCTGTTAAGTTAATAGGGGGAAAATATCTAGGCACAGCAATTGCAGAGATGGGCAAATGAGAGAGAAAACAAGTGTGTCTGATGAAGAGATATTTCAGAGCTGTAAGAGATATTTCCGGAAATGTGATATTATAATGCAAATGCTGTACTTTTCTGATGTTTTATGTTGTTGTTGATAAAAGAAACTATTTTGTTACTATTGTGAACCACAGGAAAAGTACTGATGGTTTGCTGGACATTTTGTGCGTCCTGCTTCATGTCTACTTTGAAGAAGATTTCTCCAAGGAACAAGTTATAAATCTGAACTACCTGGATCCTTGAAGAAGAAAATGCTTCAGCCGGTAAGATGTACATGTCAGTCTAGGCATATCGCTGGGATGATGACCTTATAGCAGCCAATGTCTTTCAAATAGCAGACAGATGGGCAAAAACAAACCTGGCAACTCTATGATGAAAATTTTTAAAAAAATCAAGATAAAAGAGAAATCAGATGCTTTCCCTAATATGTGGAAGCCAGGGAGAAAATTGGTCGTAGGAAGAACTCTAAGCAAAGGAGATAACTATAGGTGAGAAAATAAGGTGATTTAACTGAAGGAATGGGAGGGGGAAAGAGGAAAATTCTCTTATATTCATGATGTACATTAAAAAACATATCAAAGTCATAGGCCAAACATGAGAAAGAGGGAGGGGGAGGGGATTAGGCAGGAATTGGGTAAGGGCTAATTGGGTGATGCATGCATGTATGCCTCCACTATCTTGTACTCCATTAAGATGTATGACTACAATGCACCAATAAAAAGTAAAAAAAAAAAAAAGATAAAATAATTTCACTCTGGTTCACTGTGAAAAGTACTTTGTCATTGAGTTTTGGTGACAAAGAACTCTAAACAAGATAAAGTTACCAAAAGGATTCATACCTGGGGTCTCACATACCCAAAGGCATATAAAATTTAATATGTAATTCATATTGGGAATGTCTTTTGACATTACCATTATCACTTATTGGAGGTTGTGTTTACTTGCTTGTTTTGTTGTACTGGGAATTGAACCCAGAATGGTTTTAACTCTGAGATACACCCGAGAAGGTTTTTTTTGTTGTTGTTGTTTATTTTTGAGACAGATCTCCCTAAATACAATATACTGGCTTTAAACCTGCATCCTCCTTTCTCAGCCTGCCAAGTAAAGGGATTATAGACGTGCACCACTAGAGTCGACTAGGGGAAGGTACAGGAAGTTGACAAGAATTCCTTCACCTATGATTCTCCCTTTCCCAAGACAGAAAAGCTTTTCTTTACATCAAGTTTGATTGCCTTTTTCACTCTATTTCCCAGACTTAGTAAGCAGTTATTGACTAAGAAAATGAAATCATTCTTTTCTGAGGAAAGAGTAATCAGTGAAGCGGATGGAATTTTTCACAAGAAGGAAAAACAGAGAATGTTTCCCAGCTCTGATACAGGTTAAATACTTACCAGTTAACTTCAAGAGTACTCTTCTGAAATATGTTGAGACAAATTTATCATTATAGCTAATCTCTTTGAAGTAAAAGCATCTCTTTATTGGTTTTTGAATCATTTAAATTCTGTGTCTCACTGTGTCTCTCTTGAAAACTCATCTTATTTTTCTAAAAAGCGTCTGTTCTTTTTTCATTTGATTTTCACAAATAATACATTTACTTTGCATAATATTCAGAAAGTAATGTTTCTCCTAGTTACATTGTGCTGTTCCTCACTTTGCCTCTTCAGTCGTCGCCAAGCAGCAGGGAGTTTGGTTTCCTACATTCCAAATTGCCCTTCTCATTGGCTTACAGGAAATATTCTACTAAGCAGTTTAACAAATAGCTCAGATTTCCTTGTAATTTTCATTCTGTCATCCAGAAGGATTTGTACTGAAAAATCCTTACAGTTACTTGATCCTCACAATTATTTTATTTGAAAAAAAAAAAAAAAGCTCACATCATGCCAGGTATCCTATCATTTGCAGCAAAATTAAAGAAACTGGAAGACATTATGTTAAGTGAAATAAGCCAGTCACATAAAGGCAAGTACTATATTTCTTCTCTCATATGGGGAAGTTTAAAAAAATGTCGGGAGAAGGAAATGGGGTGGAAGGTAGGAATTGAAGAAGGGCTGAGTGAGTGAAGTGTGCATGTATGCCTCTACCATCTTATACCCCATTAATAACTACAATGCACCACTGGAGAACATTATGCTAAGCGAGATTAGTCAATCGCAAGACATGAGAAATCAGAGGCTCTCCCTAATATCCAGAAGCTAGGGTGAAAATGGCTCATAGGAGTAACTCTAGATGAAGAAGAAGAAAGTATAGATAATCAAAGAAACCTAACTGAGGGTGATGAGAGGGGGTAACTCCCTAATGTACACAATGTACACTCACAAACATATCAAATCAATCACTAAGCCTAACATAAGAAGGAGGGAAATGGGAGGGAATGGGAAGGGAACTGGGTAAGGGCTAATTCAGTGATGTGTGCATGTATGTCTCTACCATCTTGTACTCCATTAAGATATATGACTACAATGCACCAATAAAAAAAACTAAAACTAAATTAAATGGTAAAATATGACTACCTGAATATAGAATAGTGGTCATTAGAGGTTCCAAAGGGAATGGGAATAAAGAGAGGCTAGATTTGATTACAGCATGTTGAGCGTATTATTAAAAAATTATGTTGAATTATCATTACTATGTATAATTAATCCACTTAAAGACAGAAGAAAAGAAGAAAAACATCAAAATAAAACAAGATGAAGTAGCTGGGCATGGTGGCGCACACTTGTAATCCCCGCGCTTGGGAGGCGGAGACAGGAGGATCTCGCAGGTTCGAAGCCAGGCGCGTGCGCTGGCTTAAGAGACCCTGTTTTCAAATAAAAATACAAAATAGGTGTCTGGGAGTGGAGCCCAGAGGTAGAAGGGCTTCTAGGAACCCCATTATCTCACACACACACACACACACACACACACACACACACACACACACACAGACAAAATATATATATAAAATAGGGCTGGGAGTGTAGCCCAGAGGTAGAAGGGTTTCCAGGAACCCCAGTACCACCACCACCAAAAAAAAAAAAAAAAAACCCAAGATGAAGTAAAAAGACAAGATAATTTTTCTGATGATTACATTGTAGAAGAAACACAGCTGTCCCCCATTCTGTAGCAAACTGGCCTGGCCTATAGAGATTGGCTTGTACATTTATTTTTCTGAGTTCTTTCCCTGAAAACAAGCTTGTATTCTGCCTTGGACACAGGAAGATGGACACAGGAAGATGGATATAGAAAATACAAGCAATATAGAAAAATCTTTCAACCCATGAAAAATACAAGCAATATAGAAAAATCTTTCTTCTTTTAAATGTGGTACTTCTGAGACTCTTCTTCCCCATAGCATCTTATAATTCCCCAGAGAAGACAAGATTGTGCTGCTTACAGTAGTTATTTGATTGCAGCATCCTCTTTGGATTGGCAGTTTTCTCTTCACTTTCTCACTTCCATTTTTAGTTTAACATCTTCCAGAAACAGAAGCTAAGACATATTCCTTAATGAATATTGTACTTTACACAGAAGTTAAATCAAAGCACCCATAATCGTCTAGTGTTTGACGTGTATTTTGGTTTCAAAAGTATGTAACAGTTTAGAATGACTTGAGCTTTCTTCTTGTACAATTTATGTCCTCAATTCATACAGTACTATATGACTACATTGGAACACTGAATTTGAATTAAGCAACAACAGCATAATTGTAAGATGAAGAAAAAAATTCTGTCATCTGCGAACACCAGGAGAAATGACAAAGGCTGCACTTATGTTGCCAGTGCATACCAAGTGGCCAGTGTTTGAATAACGTATTTTATCACAAATTGGACACTATAAGAAGTAATGTCAATATTTGCCATCTCTCAGTATTTTTTGCTTCTTATTTAGTTTTGTTTAGTGGAAAAATCTTTTGAAGTTTTATACAAATATACTAAAAATTTGGGAAAATTGTTCTGATGCAGCAGTTTAGTGGAAATGTGTTGACCGTGGCGATATCTGAAGAATTCAGAATGGATTCTGAAGAAAGAGGCACAGAGGTTCAGACAGCATTTATTGTATTACACATTTGGATGTATTATGAAATAGGATGTTTATATATGTCTTTCAAACATATATATACACTTAAGATAAATTTGTTATTAAAAAGATAGTCACATTTTAATGTGAAAAGAATTTTTATATGATGAGATGTAAAAAGTATTAATTATGAAGTAAGAAAAATTGAAGATAATGTGGCTTACTAGCTATGAAACTTGAATATGAACCAAAGGTTTATGTGCATTTATTTAATATATATTAAAATAGACATTTTTGTTGTAAAGTCATTTGTATTCACAACCTTCTCACACCATTAAGCACTGGATATATTTAAAATGGATCTGAAAGATTATTTTCAGGAGATACAGAAAGAAATATGCTTAGTTCATCCTACCTTTAGCAAATATAAGTTTTGATAAAGCCAATGACAAATATGTTAAAATGAAGTTTCAAAAACCAATGTAATGTTATTAATTTATTAACAGAGCCAATATATCATTTTTAAATATATATTAATTATATATTAAAAATTCACTTTCTGCCGGGCGTGGTGGCGCACGCTTGTAATCCCTGTGCTTGGGAGGCTGAGACAGAAGGATCACACAGGTTCGCCCTGTTTCCAAATAAAAATATAAAATAGGTCTGGGAGTGTAGCCCGGAGGTAGAAGGGTTTCCAGGGACCCCAGTACCACAAAAGAAAAGTCACTTTCTATAATATTATATGTCTTTCAATGTGTCCTCTCTCTCTCTCTCTCTCTCTCTCTCTCTCTCTCTCTCTCTCTCTCTCTCTCTCTCTTTCTCTCTCTCATTTTTTTCTGAAGTTTGAGCCCAGAGGCATTCTATCTCTGAGATACATCCCAGTTCCCCAGTTCTATTTCATTTTTTATTTTATTAAGTTGCTGATGGTCTTGCTAAGTTCTGAGGCTATCCTTGAACATGAAATCCTCCTGACTCTGTGCTGGGATAAATTTTCTCCATCAAACTTGGATCTTCCTTTTCTTACTACTCTGATGATATATATATTATATATTGCATGGATTGTGTACAAAGTGCAGATGAAGATAAAAGTGTCAATCCAAAAAGAAACATCATCTTTTGAGAATGGTGAAAACCCCTCATGTTCGCTACTTTATCCTCAATTTCTACTCACAAATATCTCATCTTCTATATTTAAGATAGTGTAATCCTAGCCAAGTGTGGTGGTACATGCTTGTAATCCCAGTATTTGGGAGGCTGAGACAAGAGATTTGTGGTTCCCGGACAGCCTCAGCCACTACTTAGTGAGCCCCTTTTTAATTCAGTGAGACTCTGTTTCAAAAATAAAAGAATAAAAAATTGTGTTAGGGTGTATCTTGGAGGTAGAATTACCCTGGGTTCTATCCCCAGAACTGCCAAGTAAAAAAATAAAAAAGCGTAATCCTTTCATTGTATTAGAATGGCCTGTCCTTGCTGGGTGTGGTGGCACATGCTTGTAATCCCCGTGCTTGGAAGGCAGAGACAGGAGGATCGCTCAGGTTCGAAGGCTTAAAAGACCCTGTTTCCAAATAAAAATAAGAATAAAAAAAAAATAGGTCTGGGAATGTAGCCCGCCAGTATCACCAAAAAAAAAAAAAAGAAAAAAAAAAAAAAAAGAATGGCCTGTCCTCTTTCTCTCTCCATTCATTCTATCATCTAAAAGATGATTGAAAATACCTTAGTCCTTGTAAAATATTTTACAAAGCTGACTTACTTATAACACTCTTTCTTCCTAATTCAACCCTCTTTCTCATTTTATTTCCTCTAAATTTTATCTTCTATGTATTGTTGTGTATATTTTAATATTTTTCTAAGTGGATTAAACACAAAGTCACACTATTTAACTTAATCCAGCGAATCAGTGAGTATCAGAAGCTGTTTGCATCTTGATGGCATGTTGCAAATTTCTTGAGTCTTGGGTGATTTCCACCTTCAACTTTGTTTCCACAAGATTCTTCCTTCCTCTTACAGAAACTTTATTACATAACATTTTCTAGAAATTATAGTATTACCAATGATCTTTTTGTCGCAGAGTCAATATTCTTTCCTCTACCTTCTTACCACTCTCTCTATGTAGAATTTGATAATGTTTTCTGCATCCTTTTTGAAAGACTCTCATATCTTGGTTTTATTACTCATTATTTTTTTCTGTTTCCTCAAACTTCAAAGATGAATCAAAACATCCCTCGAAGTTTGGTTTGTGTTTTCAAAGTACATTTTATAAATAAGATATACTTCTTTTGTACTCCATTACACATGGAAATTGTGGAGAAAAAATAATGGCATTTTTTTATCTTAGCCAACACCTAACAAGGCCTTAGAAGTGAATATTTTTCAAAAGATGTTATTTTCACCAGCTAGCTAGCTTGGGCATTATGAGCCATTTGGAAATAATATTATAGAAAGCATAATTTAGTAAAAATGAAAGGACTATACTACTTTGATATATAATGAAAGAACTATAACTAGTTGATCACCTAGGAAGATAGAAGTGGATATAGCTACAACTAGTGAACAGAATTGCTTGTATGCATCTAGGGCTGAAATAAAGGGACTTATTAACCACTGGCAGTGCTATTCTTAGCGTCAGCAAAAAGAAAAGCTTTTTGCAAAACTGAGGCTATCTCTAAGTTGAGCAGTAAGGAGACTGACTATAATAATTATGATGCATGTAAAAGTTTCTTATAAGAAGTAGAATAATAAATTAAGATTAAATCACAAAGGAAGGATTCAAGCACAAAATAAATTAAACATGCTCCTCATATAAAGGCCACTAAATATTGGAAAGAATTAATAAAGACTTTTTTTAGGAGGAGTCTTACTCCTTTAATGTTCTTACTACCAGAATTGGCAGCAATTTATATGTTCTCAAGTAAACCTCAATCAATGAGTTGAACTATACAAGTTCTTCAGAAATTCTTAATACTATATGCAAAGAGCAAAGAGGATTAGAATGAATTTATAAACAAAAGGGTTAAGATGCAAAAAAAATCAGAAGAATTAGTGGAACAGACATTAGAGCATTATTAAAAGAAAATACTTTTTTCTATCTGTATTATTTTTAGATATATAGAAAAATGTATGAAATTCCTTATGCAGATACACGGGATAGATAAAAGACTTGAAAACATTAAAAAGAAATCACAATTTCCAGGTAAGAGTCTTCAACTCTTTTATTGATGAGATTATGCCATTAGAAGCAAGTTCTTTATTTAAGCCCGTGTATGTGTGTGTGTGTGTGTGTGTGTGTGTGTGAGAGAGAGAGAGAGAGAGAGAGAGAGAGAGAGAGAGAGAGAGAGAGAGAGAGAGAGGGAGAGAACAGAGAGAAAGACAGAGACAGAGAAGATAGGTTTTAGAGAGTAGATTATTATTTATTTATATTTACTAATATTATTATTTTCATACCAGGAAATATAAAGAAAGATAAGTTTCCTTTTCAATTTTTGCCTAAGAGGTTGGAAGAAAATTACATCATTGACCCAGAGGTGAGAAACTTTGCCTCATGTTAGCTCAAACCTTTGATCTATCAACGCACTAACAATATTATTCTTGACAGAGATCCAATGAATTTTGAATCTAGTCTATATAAACCATTTATAACTACAAGAAATCCTCACAGGCAACCTTATTCTGTATTATGAGTTCTTTTGGGGAAGATTTCTTACTATATCTTTATTTCATCAAAATAGGAAAGAAGTTGAATATCAAATTCCTTCAAAAATTTTTGTCCCTAGACACATGTAACCATATTCAATGAAGAGTTTGCTAGGAAAAAGTAAAACTTATTCATACTGAATGGCCTCTTTTGTACCAAGCAAATTCACTTGGGACTGCAATGATGGGCATCTGTAGGATGAGACAGAAAATGTGGCAGCTGAATATTTTATAATTTAACCTGAGTAAATCTTCTTAGAGAATACTTAGTGCTAGGACTCGAAGAAAGATAATGCTATGAATAAATTTCAGAAATATTTACAGGTAAAATAGGACATTTTGAAAGACAACTTCTTTTGTTTTTGCCATACTTAGAATCCAGTAACTTTAACATAAATTTGTTTTGAGTCTAAAAAGTTATCGATAATGAAATAACTCTCAAAGCTCAGTTACAGTCCGAGAAGGAGAGGAAAGGAAATTGCTATGGCCTTCGGCAGTTGATGCTATACCTTTATTATTATTTGTTACATTTCATCACAGATATACTAACAGAGTGGCAGAAGAAGCAATGAACAGCCTAGAAAAGAAACTATTGCTTTGGTATGGATTACTATAATACACTTATATTGTTTCAAACCTTAGAGATGGAGATTCAATTTAAAGGTTGTTTCTTTATATTTTTTGCTAAAGATGTAAATTATGGCCTCCAATACTTTCCAGCCAAGTTGTCATTTCATTCTTATGCTAATAATTATTAAAAATCACACTGAAGAGACACTATATGTAAATAACCCTAGAGTTCAACACATAGAGCAAATCAACACTTGAAATTATTTTGGAAAACAAGAAAGAATATTAAAAAAATGAACCAAGAAAATTATTAAATTATAATGAAGTAAAATTTTAAAAATTTAAAGCTATAATCAGAAAAAGTACAGATTTACCTTCACCAGAATTTAATAACAGGTTTTAATTATGCTGCAGTTTTTTATGTGTATGAAAGTATATTGTGAATTAATTTTGATATTATAACAAAAATATATCTTGAATTACTCATAATATCTCAAGAATCTTAATGTTGTATTCTTGCACTTGTACTATTCTCAAAATATGTATACCATAGCACAAGTTATTACTAAAATATGATAAAGACAAAAAGTAAAAGAAATTATTTTACCTTGGAGAGTAAAGATGGCAGTTAATCTTAGATATCAATATGGCTAGGCTTATGTGGTCAGTTGTTTCATCAAACACCAGTTTAGAAGTTGTAATGAATATATTTTAAAAATATGTTTAACTTTTAAATAAGTAGACTGAGTAGAGCAGAATACTTTCCATATGTGAGTAAGTCTTGTCCAATCAACGGAAAGCCTGGTTAAAAAAAATGACTAAGTTCCTCTGATTCAAGAAGGAATTATGCCTCTATACTACTTTTGATTTCAAGATTGTATCCTGACTTCTCTATGTTTCCATGTTGCTCTAAAGATTTTGAAATTACCACCAGTCACAATCATGTGTACGAATTCTTTAACATATATATTTCTCTCTTCCCCCTCTCTTCTTTCCCCTCTTCCTTTTGCCCTTTATCCTCTATTCTCTCATCTCTTTCTCTCTCTCTCTTTCTCTCTCTTTCTTTCTCTCTCTCTCTCTCTCTCTCTCTCTCTCTCTCTCTCTCTCTCTCTTCTCTCTCTCTCTCTCTCTCTCTCTCTCTCTCTCTCTCTCTCTCTCTCTCTCTCTCTCTCTCACACACACACACACACACACCTGATTTTATTGGTTTTGTTTTTCTAAAGAATCCTAAACACAAGCTCATGTGTTCATTGATATTCTTTTTTAAATTTCTTTTTCCTTTAATTTGTTATTGGTCATTGTAGTCATACATCTTAATGGGGTACAAGATGGTAGAGACCCTCAGAAACTTAACCAGATCTTGTTTCAAAGTAAGAAATTAAATAGGGCTGAGTTGTGACTCAGAAGTAGAATGCCCCTAGGTTCAATCAAGAGTACCAACAAACAAACAAACAAACAAAAAACCAAACTTATATTAAATGTTGCCCAATATTAGTAATTGTTTATACCAAAATCTCCTAATAAAATTAAATTGTCTCTGATTTAAGAGTTCTATTCCATAAAACATTTTAATAATTTGAAAAGTTCCATCTAATATTTAGCATCCACATTGTGTTGGTCAGTTCTATAACTATAAAAAAATGCCTGAGATCATCAACTCATAAAGAGAAAAAGTTTATTTTGATTCACAGTTTTAAAGTTTTCAGTTTATCACATTTTGGAGCTGTTGCTTTTAAGACTGTGGTGAGTCAGCACACCTTTGTAGGATCTTTACATGAGTTAAAACACTCATTTCATGATCAAGAAGCAAAAGAAAAATAGAAGGGTTGAAGGGTGCACTGTCCCCTTTAAGGTTATGTCCCCAATCACCTGGAGACTTCTGCTGAAGCCCAACCTCTTAAAGGTTCCACAACCTCTAAACAGTGCCTTGTGATAGGCACCATGCCTTGAAAACATGAGTCTTTAATGGAGATTCTGGAACCAAACTATAGTATGCATGGAACTGTGACTATAAAATAATAATTTGATTAATTCATTTTTTGTTGACTCATTTATTTATTTCTTATATATCCTAAAAGCACTTAGGATAGCTTGAAGAGAGGCAAAGCCACTAAAATTATACTTTCTGTAGTTAATAGTAAAAAATTCAAAAGAAATAATTAGATCCAGAGATACCAGATTTCCATATTAAAATTTAAACTTGGATTGTAATTTTGAACAGGAAATCACTCATTTTAAGTGGTTTTATAAAGTAGTTGAATTTCTAATTCACATTCTGTATCTTAGCTGCTACTGTGACTTGCCCTAATTGAGGACTTCATTATTTCTCATTAGGATTATACTAATGGATTTTGAATAGATTTCTTTTGCTTTCATGCTCTGCCATCTTAAAAAAGTCTCCCCACCTATATGAATATGTAATTCCTCTACTACAAATTTTTAATAACAAATTTCAGATATCTTCACTCCAAATCTGTGGTTTTTACACCTTATTCTTTATACTCTGTAATCATAAGTTCATCTCTGCATATTGTATATACAACGTGTTTCTTGGTTTTGTATATTTTTACATTAAAGTATAATTTTAATCCTTTCTTTATATATATATTTGTTTAAACTTCTCTTCTGAAAAATGTGTACTACTCAAAATCCAATGAATCTTTCAAATTGCAATTTTCTAAAATGGCTCTCTAGTTCTCTGAACTGATGTTTTTGTTTCTTATGCTCATAAAGCACTATGATAACATCATAAATTGGAGCTACTTATTCCTCTATCTTTCTTTTCAACTACAAGAAAAATCACATATCATTTATCTTTTGTGTTTCCGCAACCTGTCATAGAAGAATTGCATGATAATTACTTGCAAAGTAAATGTCTGAATAAACACTTTCAAGAAAAATAGGACTTCATTTTATAGGTGAGATTAACCAAATATATGAAGTTAAACAGTAAAATTTTTCTACAAAAATAAAATTCCCATTCTTCTTAATAAATAGGTACAAGTTGGAGATATATTCTGAAGTTTGACAACTAACCTATAAAACTGATGTTTAGTGGCTGAAAATATCTCTCCATGAATATTCTTTAAAATCTAGTTATTTATGATGCTCAAAATGTGTGAAGCATGAAAAATGCAAAGACTGAATAAAAACCAAGGCTTAAACTAATTACTTTTAACTCTCTAAGCATAATCTAAAGAAATAGTATTTCGACCAAAGAGTAAGTTAGAGCTATAACTACTAATAGTCAGAGAAGGTCTTTGGCTTGTGAAAATATATTTGGAATGATACCAGAGTCAACAAGATGGCAGCATAGGAGGTACAGCACTTCTCCCAACAAATAACAATAAATAGTTGTTATCAACCAACAATAGCCTTAGGCAGGCTTGAGAATGTTCTCCTTAAGAACATTCAGCAATTATGGAAAAATAAAATAACTTCACAAAAAGTACTACTGGAGATACTGGCATACCTGAATGTCTAAAGATGGCTAGGGTGTTAGTTAGCTTTCTGTTAACTTTAACAAATACCTGATAAACCCCTTAATTGGAGAAAATGTTTGTTTTGGCCCACAATTCTGGAAGTTTCATTAAATCATTGATTTGTCCTATAGTTTTAAGTCTATTTAAGTCCTGGGCACAAGACAAAGGAGACCAACTCACCTTATGGCTGAGATAAAAAGTGGAAGATAAGACCTGCATCTTGCAAAACCCACTGAGAGCATGGGCCCAATGACCTAAAACCTCTGACTAGATTCAACCTCTTAAAGGTTTCTATCACTTTCCCGTAATAAGAAGCTAAGGATCAAGTCTTACACACATGAGCCTGTAGGGACATTTCAGATCCAAACAACATCAGTTAGAAACAGAGAAAGGAGGGGATATCTGTATTAGCCACAAAACAGTTCTATCATGGTCCCCCACCCTCTGCTTTGCAGAAGACACCAAAAGCTTTCATTAGAGGTGAACAATAGTCATTCCATTTTTCACAAACTCCCAGAAAAAGAGATGCTGCTCCAACTCCCAACTTGAAGAAGAAGCTGCTACTATGCTACTAAAAAAATGGAGCTTCCAGCTGAGTGCAGTGGTACACGCTTGTAATCTCAGTACTTGGGAGGCTGAGGTAGGAAGATTGCACAGGTTTGAAGCCAGCCTCAGCTACTTAGTGAGGCTCTCAGCAACTTAGTGAGAACCTGTTTCCAAATAAAATATAAAGTGGGTCTGGGAGTGTAGCCTGGTGGTAGAAAGTCCCTGGCTTCCATTTCCAGTACCACACACAAAACAGAATGGAGTTTCCCATTCCCTTTCCAACAACTTGTGTGCCTCTGACTACAGAACTATGGGTATTCCATATATAAACATACTGCAGATCACAGCTATATAGCCACTCATTTCTTGCTACACACTAGATCCACTTTTGTGGTTACATCAGGAGCAGCAGTGCCTCAAATTCCAGAGCCCCCACTGCTGCAGAACGACTCCTCCTAGCTCCCTAGAGCCCTGGTCACACTGCGTGTGCATTTACTTCAGACCCTAGTTCCAGAGCCACTTCATGAAGAACTTCTGCTGTGACATTTGAGCCACCTTCACAGTAAGCATGAACTGTCCCCAGATTCTGGACTCATTGTAGCCTCTCATTTTTCTCTTCCCTAGACACTGATTTCACAGCTGCCATTCTGGACTAGTTTGACCCACAGGACCTTGAGACACTAAAGATTTTCATATGCCTTCACTGCAACCTCCCAGCTCTCCTGATATTTTATAAGCACCCATACTGTACACGCTATTATCAATAAGGCAGTGGGGTGCCTGTGCCTTAAGAACTGGTAATACCACCATACTTCAGAGCCTTGGTCTCCCTATGAGTGTCTTTGCTTCAAACAGGCTCCATGGCCACTCTAAGGGTGTCACAAATCAGACATTATGGCCACTGCTATCATGAGTGAGCCAATTATCTGAACTTAGTTCCAAAAGGGTTGGCCTTGGTCATAATTTCTTTGATGTAGAAAAAGAGGTTGGAAGAGCCTTACCATTCATGTCAGCTCATTTGGTTGTCCACAGATTTGGTCACTAAGGTTTCATGCAATCTTTGCCAATAACAATCCCAGCTGGCAGAGCTATATGGAAAATATTCTGCTGTGCTCTCAGCAGAGCCAGAACCACCATTATCCACCCAGCTGGTGCCTTCACACCCACGTATAAAGGGCAGTATTTCCTCATTGTAACTAGCCTATAAATTCTGGAAGAAGAGACAGGGGCATGAAATGTTCCAATGAAACTGCAAAATGGGAAAAAAGAAAGATTCCACCATCTAAGGATTAATATAATTTCTCAATATAGTCCACAAAGACATAAAGACCTTTGAATTGCCTAAAAAAAAATTCAAAATATTTTAAGGAAGCACAGAAAACATCAGGAGAATATAGAGAAACAGTTAAATTGAATAAAGAAAATAATAAATTAATGAAACAAAGAATTTAAAATACAGAGAGAAGTAATAAAAAAGAACCAAACCAACATTCTGAGCCTAAAGAACACAGTGAATAAAACAGATAAAAAATTCAAAAATATCAAAAATCTAACTGACCAAACAAGATGAAAAACATATAAAACTCAAATATAGTTACTTTTAATATTTACTCAGTGAAGTGAAAAAGATCAAAACAAGTGACAAAAACATATGGGATGTACAGGATAGTATCAGGAAAGCTAGCAAAGTTATAGAATTATAAGAAGTATAAAGAGAGAGAGAGAGAAAAGAATATAAGGCTTATTTCAAGAAATAATGGCTGATATCTTCCTAAATCTGAAGAAAATTAAAATATCTCAATAGAGACAGGAAAGGTGTTTAACAAAATTCAACCTACTTTAATGGCAAAAACGTATTAACAAATTACATACAAAAAGAATGTAACAGAATATAGTAATGGGCATATATCAAAACCCCATAGCTAACACTGTAATCAAAAGCAAAACGGAAACATTCTAGAAAATTCTGTTCAATAAAATATAGGAAACGCTAGCCACAGCAATTAGTAAACACAAAGAAATAAAGAACATCTAAAATGGAAAGAAAAAAAAATTGTCTCTCTTTGTAGATGACATACTCTAATACATGATAAATTCTAAAGATGCAACTATATGTACACACGAAGTAGAAAAATCAATACTATTTCTATATACTAATAAATAAATCATAGAAAACTGAAAATAATCTTATCATAATAGCATCAATAGAATAAAATATTTAGCAATATACGCAAGCAAAGAGGTAAAATATCTATATAGTGAGAACTATATAATATTGATGAAATAATTTAAGACAAAAGTATTCATGGGTTGGAAGAATTAATATTTTTGAAATATCTATATGATGTAAAGCAATCGATGAGTTTGTGTGGATTAAACCTCATATGCCTGCAGCCATCTATAGTTGTAAACACAATGATTATCCCAGAATAACTCTGATTAGTTTTTCTGAATAGTTTCCCAGAAAACTATAATTAGAAAAAGACTGTTAGAATGATATGTGGAGTCTTACAACCAGATGCTGATATCAGGAATGTGCTTGAATCTTTGATATCAGCTGGAAAAAAAAAAAACAGATACATTCTGGCTTGGGTGAAGTCACTTTTATTCTAACCAATATATATGTCACTACTGATGACCCAAATCATGGGATTCAATTGATATTTCTACCACTCAGAACCTTGCTTCTCTTAGTAAGCACTCTAATCAATTGCATTTTATGCAATATTGGATTTATCTGCTTCTTTTGTAGGTCTCTATGCACTTGAGTCTGGTTCTCATACACTTGAGGCTGAATCATTTTGGAACAAGACTCAGCATAATTTCTAACAAAAATTTAATTTATATTTTCCACATAAATAGACAAAACAAAAACAAAAATTAAGATGGAACCACAAAATTTCCTGAGTAACCAAAGAATACTGAGTTAAAATAACATGGCTAAAGGGATCACATTCTCTGATCTCAAAATCTATTACAAAGTGTTAGTAATCAAATAACCATGGTACTGGGCATAAAACAAATGTATAGCATAACTGAACAAAATAGTGAGCACAAAATTGAATCCACACATTTACAGCCAACTGGGCTTTGACATAAATGCAAAGAATAAAAAACAAAGAAAAAAGGAGGGTTTTTATTTCTTGTAAAATGAAAAAGTGAATATGCCTTTGCAAAACAATGAAATTAGACATAGATATCATCTAATATACAAAAATAAACTCAAAATGGATTCAATATTTGGATATAAGATGTGATACCATAAAACTTCTAGAAGAAAACATATAGAAAAAGTTTCTTGACTCTGGTCCTGAAAAACTTTTTTATATGGTCCCAGAAGTATAGGGAATAAAACTAAAACCAGGAAAATGGGACCAAATCAAACTAAACAGTTTATCTGAACAGTCAACAAAGAGAAAACCTATAGAGTGGGAGAAAATATTGTCAAATCATATCTCAGAAGCACATATGATGTATATCTGACATATATATCCAAATATAGAAAGTATTTCAACAACTCAATAGCAAAAAATTGTTACTTGATTAGAAAATGAGCAAAAGATATAAATAGATATTTTATCAAAGAAAACATATAAATGACCAATAGCTATATTAAAAATGCTCATGCCCTGCATGGTGGCTCATGCTTGTAATCCCCGCACTTGGGAGGTAGAGGCAGGAGGATCGTGCAGGGGATTAAGAGACCCTTTTTCCAAATAAAATATATAAAATAGGTCTGGGAGTGTAGCCTGGAGGTAGAAGGGTTTCCAGGAACCCAGTACCACCAAAAAAAAAAATGCTCAATATCACTAACCATTATAGAAATGGTAATTTAGAACACAAATATCACTTTTTACTTGCTAAAGTGACTATATTCAATAGACAAAAACATAAGAAGTTTTAACAAAAATGTGGAGAAGAGGGAGGCTATGTTCACTCCAAATAGAAATATAAATTTGTTCAGCTACTATGAAAACATGGGGGTTCTTCAAAATATAAAAATACTGTCTTATGATCTAGCAATTCCACTTGTGGAAGTATATTCAAAAACTAAAATTGATATGTTAAAGAGATATATGCACTCCTATGGTCATTTGCAACATTATATACAATCTCCATAATATAAATTCAATATAAGTGCCTATCAGTGGATGAAAAAACTGTATTATGTATGGACAGTGGAATTCTATCCAAGCCTTAAAAAGGATAAAACTCTTTTCTTTGCAGTATAATGGATGAAGGTGGAGACATTATGCTAATTGAAATAAGACAGAGATAGTAAAACAAAATAAGAAAAAAGAAATAGCAAAGCTGAGCAGAGTAGCTCATGCATTGGGTGGTTGAAACATGATCACAGATTCACAGACAGCCTCAGCAAGCAGTGAAACTTTCATCAACCTACCATGGCCCTGTTTCAAAATAAATAATAAAATATAGATCTGGGGCATAGGAAGAATCCCCTGTTTTCAATCTCCAGAACAAGAAAGAAAAAAGAAAAAAAAGAAAGAAAATAGAAAACAAATACCACATAATCTCACCTTCAAACTATAAAAAACCAAACACATGGGAACAGAAAGTAGGAAGATCGTGGACAAAGGACTCAAATGGACAAGAGAATAAGTTATGAAGATGTACAATAATTAATATTTACTATAGTAATTTATTGAACACTTGAAAATTACTAAGATAGTATATTTTAAATATTTTCACCAAAAGTAAGATAAAACACAAATATTGATTACCTTAACTTATTCTACAAAATTTATATCATATATATATATATATATATATATATATATATATATATAATGTATTTGTCATTTAAAAATAAGCTTAAAAGATTTATCTGCGACTGCTCTGAGATTTTACCATATTTTGTGTATGTATATATGCAAATATGTGTGTGTTCATGCATGTGTGTTCATGTCAAGGAAGAAAAATTTTGTCTATACATCTAGATCAAAATCCAGGACAACATGATTGTCATCTACCCCTCTCACAGCTAGTCCTGCAGATGAGTCAGTAGAACTAGTAAAGGACTAGTTTCCATATAGTAGGACTGAGATGGAGAACAATAAACTTTCTATATTACATAGGAGAAATACATATGCTTTTCCCTTTCTTCCTGAAAAATTGGAGAAAGACCTCTGCTCTCTAGAGCAGTAATATAAAATATTTGAGGCTGCTACTTTGATTCTTTGTAAGTGTCAGTAAGAGGTGAATATGGATCAATGTCATAATAAAGATGGCCTAGTAAGTAGTAATTAAAGAATAATACCTCTTTATTTTTTTAACTTTAATTTTTTATTGGTGCATTGTAGTCATACATCTAATGTAGTACAATATGGTCACTCATTTAGCCCTTCCCCAATTCCCACCCCATTCCCTCTCCCTCCCTCCTTCTTATGTTTGGCTTAGTGATTAACTTTGATGTGTTTGTGAATGTACATCATGTATATTAGGGAATTTGCCTATTTTTTCCTTTCATGTCTGGAGTTAGGTCACCTTATTTGCTCATCTGTGGTTTCTCCTTCTTTGTTTGGAGTTCCTCTTATGACCCTTTTTCTACTTAACTTCTGCATATTAGGAAGAGCATCCTATTTTTCACTTTTTGTGATTGATTCATTTCACATAGCATAATGTTTTCCAGTTCCATCTATTTCCCCGTAAATGATGTAATTTTGTTCTTCTTTATGACTGAATAAAATTCCATTGTGTACATCTCCCATACACATTTTTATACCAAAGATAGTCTAGTTGTAATTTATTCCTTCCTTCCTTTTTTCCTTCCTTTTTCCCTACCTCCCTCAGTCCTTACTTTTTCTTTTCTCTCTCTTTTTTGTTGTGGTATGGGGGATTGAACCTAGAAACATTCTACCTCCAAGCTATACCCCCAACTCTTTTTCTATTTTGTTCTAGGTGGATGAGAGTCTCACTGAGTTGCTGACTGGTCACCAACCTGTCTCAGCCTTCTGATTACAGGTTTACATATATATATATATATATATATATATATATATATATATATATATATATATATATATATATATTTCTTTTTTTAAGCCACAGTGGGAAATATGCTTACTAGAATATTTATTTCAAGTCTCTTTGAAAGTCATTTTCATCACACTAATGAACAAATTGCCATTCCCTTGACTATATTATTTTCCTGTAGGTTAGTAAGAATACATCAAACTGCATATCTTTTCTCAAGATACTGATTGAATCTAGCTTCCACACCTACAATACTAAAAAGAAATTTGAAAGATTGCTTTTCCTTCCAATATTAAGTTCTTTTAAAGATTGGCTGACCAACTTTCAGATTTTTTTCTAAAGAAATAAGTATTTACATTTTGAAATGGTCCACACCTTTCAAAATGGAATTTTTTTAGTGTTTTATCAGCCTTCCTTGTTCACTTGGTCTTCCCTCCTGAAGTTTAGTAAAATAGCTTTTAAACCAAAATAGGTAGCAAAGGACAGTTCTGGCTGAGTGTGTGAAAAATGTCCATTCTATATATATATATTTGCTCCACATTAAGTGTGCCTTTTTCTTGCAGTGAAAAACATTTCTCCTGTCCAAGTTTTACACTGCTTTCTGACTGCTCAGAGCTATCATTCCCTATTCTAGGCCTATATTATCTATAGGTATCTTACTGTGTTTCCTTTTCTCTCAAATATTTTTTTGTGCTGGATCCTTCCTTACCATTTCAATCTAACTGACATTTTGTGACTAGGTGGAAAATGAACTCATGAATACTAGTTCAATCATTGAATGATCAAGTGTGTATCTACCACTTGTGATGTGAGTCTGATGCCCATGGTTATAACTTTATGAATAAACCATTATAACTTAGAAGGATATATGATTAAACAGAAAACTCTCTTTAATTACATGTAACATCAAGAACACTATAAAAAGGCATCATTGTGGATATCTGTGAATGCATACAAGTACATACACAGTGCATATACTAGTACATATACATAGGTTTATTCATTTTTAGTGGAGGATTTCCTAGAAAAAAGGTGGAATCCCAGACTTTTTACAGGTAAAACAGTCATATTAGTAGACTAGGATTTCAGCTTTTTCCCCCAAAATGTGGCTTCCAAAATGCATTGTTAAAAAGATAATTTTCTCAAAAGTAGACTTGATAATTTTATGTCCTATTCCTCCACTCAAATTATTTTATTACTATCACTGGGACCATATAGTATTCATTTTCCATGGTAGTATTTTTTCTAACTATAAAAATGTATTCACAATAAAGAAAAATTAGAAAATATCAACAAAGAATACAAAATGCTGTGAATACATTCACTAGAATTTTCATGTTTTATTTACGTTAATAAATGTGTAAGGTCTAAATACTTTTCTTCTATTTTTCTCACATTTTATCTAAATTTAATCTATTGGAAAATTTGTATATAAGTTTGGTTCTATGTATTATTTTACCTCTTTACAGGTTCTTTACTAATGTACAAAATGCTTTTGGGTGGTGACACATTTGAAAACATGAGGTATAAGGCTAATAAAGAAATATACAAAATAAAATTTCCTGTCAACTTAATTATAAATTATACCTCTACAAAATAATCTTATGAATCAGTAAAAAACTAATTTGAGAGCCGGGCGTGGTGGCGCACACTTGTAATCCCCACGCTTGGGAGGCTGAGACAGGAGGATCACAGAGGTTCGAAGCCAACTTCAGCTGGATTAAGAGACCCTGTTTCCAAATATATAAAAAATAGTTCTGGGAGTGTAGCCCTAGGTTTCATCCCCAGTACCACCAAAAACAACAACAACAACAAAAAACTAATTTGAAGTAGGATTTTCTGTTTTTAGTAAAATTCTGTTTGGAAAGAATAATATTATGCAAATTTTAACAAGGTATATATTAAAAGTTATTTGTTATTTTCAATAATTATTATTTTGCATACTCTATCAATGTTTTTCTACTAAGTTAAAAATAATTCAATTTCATTTACATGATTTTCCTACATCAGACCACTAAAATTATTAGCAAAACATATTTTAATATTTGAAGAGAATTAACATATATTTCATGATGTTTGCCAATTTTCATACAATGATTACTAAAAATAATTTTGCTGAATTAGATTAGAGGTTAATAATATAAAATACTTTCTCCTCTCCAGCTATAAAAAGAAAAGAAACAAATTAGTGCTTATTAAAAGATCAGCTTTTTCATATCTAACAAACTTACATAAGTATGAGTGTTCGTATTCTGACTGAATATCTGAAATATTTTCTCTAATTATAAAAATTACTGTAACCTAGTTGGCACAAACTTAAACATCTTATCAGCCTAATAAAGCTAAAAGTAATAAATAATTGGCTAACTCAACAAATATTCCTTCAGATATAACATATCACTATGAACTTAATGGTCTAGAAAGGCATGCAAAATGAGGAAAATCTCAGACTCTTAGGTCTACTATTCTTGATGATTGCCACTGTAACTTTAGTGAGATTAAATATCAACATAGTTTTGATTTGTATTACCATAATCGCTAAACATGTTGAGCTTCTTTTAATGTATTGTTGGAATCATTAAGTGTACAAATACTAACAAATGCTGGTGATGATGTAGGGGAAAAGAATACATATAACATTATTTGTGGGATTTCAAGCTAGAATAACCACCTTGAAAATCAATATAAAGATTGCTCAAAAGAACATAAATAGAATCACCATGTGAACTAACTATACTACTCCAGTATTTATACAAAAAATCTATATTCACTGTATTATAGTGATACACGCATGTCAATGTTTATAGCAGTGCATTTCGCAATAGCCAAGTTATGGAACTAACCTAGGTGTCGGCCAAAAGGTGAATGGTTAAAGAAAATGTCACACACACACACACACACACACACACACACACACACACACGAATTTCAGTCATAAAAAAGAACAAAATAATGGCATTTCCTGTTAAGTGTATTGAACTGGAGAATACCATAGTAAGTGACACAGCAAGACTTAGAAAGTCAAGAGTCGCATATCTTCTTTCGTATGTAGCAGCTAAAGAGAAAAAAGAAAAGAAAAGAGATCACATGAAAATAGAGGGAGACCAGTAGAGTAGAAGAAGAAAATAAAATCAACCAAATTATTTGTATTTATAAATATATCATTTTATGTATAATGCCTAAAAAATCTTAGGTTTTCTGTCCTTGAACATAAAGCATATTGAATTCTGGAAATTAGTTAGATCTCACCCTACAAATTTTGAACATATAAATATAACTTAAAACCTGTATCTGCATAGTTTTAAAGAATCCTATATTTCTGAATTTAACCAAGGTTGAATTAGAAATTATGGCATTTCTAATATAAATTTTTATTAAAATGTACAGTGTATTTGGTCACTAAATCTGGAAAACATCAAATATCTTTTTATAAGAACTAAAAATAATTTTAATGGAGTTTGAAAACAAGATATATCTCAACATTTCCATTAAGCATTTTAGTGGCTAAATATTGCAAACATCAGTCTTCAATTACACTGAAATAAACCTAGAATATATTCAACAGAAACAAAAATATAGAATTTTTCCTCCACATGGAAATTTATAGACATATTAAATATCTCCTGGGTAAAAGAGAAATAGAAACTGAAGTACAAAGATAATGACAACAGAAACAATATATTTCTGAATTTAGGAGATACAATTAAAGAGGAGATAAGAGGCAAAATCACTGCACTAAAAACTTTTCATCAATAAAAATGAAAGAATAAAAATTACGGAGTTAAATATCTAGCTCAAAAAATTACAAAAAGAGCAACCAAGGAAATAAAAAACACAATGAAGAAAATAATAAACATAAAAGTACTAACTATTGAACATAAAATATAATAGTTTTTAAAAAATTTTTTATTGGTGCATTGTAGTCATATATCTTAATGGGGGACAAGATTGTAGAGGCATATATGCACACATAACGCATTTAGCCCTTAAACAATTCCCACCCCATTCCCTTCTTCCTCCCTCTTTCTTATATTTGGATTAGTGATTGACTTTTATATGTTTGTGAATGGACATCATGTAAATTAGGGAATTTCACTTTTTATCCTTCCCATCCCGCTCTTAGTTCAACTTATTTTTTCATCTATGTTTTCTCCTTGTTTGTTCCTTCTATGACCCTTTTTCTCCCTAGCTTCCGCATATTAGGTAGAACATCCAATTTTTTCACTTTTTGTGACTGACTAATCTCACTTACCATAATGTTCTCCAGATCATTTCCCTGTAAATGACATGAGTTTTAATTAATATATTTTAATTAGTAAATATGAATCTCTGAAAAATATATAAAATTGAAGAACCATTAGCCAATTTGATCAGGGGAAATAAAGAAGGTACAAATAGGGGCAAATAGCCATTAAAATAGAAAATATTTTTTTTAAATCATGAGGAGCTACCTTGCCAACCTTTAATAAAAACCACTGTGAAAATATAAATGAGATGAACTAGGGAAAGGCAAATTATTAAAGTTGACCTTAATTCGAGTTGTAATGTGTAATATAACCATTTTTTTAAAGAATTATACCAAATTTGTTTTCAAATTGGCTCACTGTGCTTCTCTACACTAATATCTGCCTGAGGAAGGTTTTCTCTGTTGACTAAATTAATGGTGCCTCTTACATTCTAACTTCTGTAGTATTCTTGACTCTGGCCCCATGCTTTTCAATGTAAATAGAAATAGGATATAATTTATTCTTCTAAATAACTCTAAGGAGATGATGGATTGCACAAATAGCATTCTAAATATTAGGCCATTCTTTCATGTCTAGTATGAACAACATTTAGTTAAGATATGCATTTTATTTATATTTGTTTTGTTATTAGATTTTATTTGTATTTTTAAGATTCTAAGTGATTTTGACACTTTCATTATAAAAATCATAGATGTAAAAATTAAACCCATAAACTCATTACTCATTCCATAAATACTAATATTTTATTATTTTATTATATTATCTATATTTCTCCCTGATCTATAGCTCCTAACTCAATTATTACTATCCTTATTATATTGTATTTGAGATATAATTACATCTATTTAAATGCACAAAACTCTTATTCTATTATCAAATATGTTGTTTCAAACTAAGAAATCTAGTAGCTTATTTCTCACAGTGTCATAGCTACTTAAAATCTGCTTGTCTGAAAATTATGTAGTTCCAGCCAGATAAGGTGGTGCACAACTCTAATCCTAGTACATGGGAGGTTGAGACGAGAGGATCACAGGTTTGATGCCAGCCATAGCAATTAATAGAGACCCTTTTAAAAATTAAAAAAAAAATTAAAGGGATGGAGGGTGTAGCTTGTAGGTAGAATGCCAATCTACCTAATAATAATAACAACAATAACAAACAACAACAATGTAGTTCTTTTGCTTCTACAATTTCCTGTTGTTTTTTATTTAGAGATGGTTACATGATTATCAATAATAACACATCATCAACTGGGCCATTAGAAAATAAATATTGGTTTTCAAAGATTCTCTCAAAAGTTATTGCTGTGCTTTATTGCCCATAAGATTAAGAGCAAGACTTGTTCAGACCTTACAGAAATATATAGCAATAATTTGCTTTCCGTTCATATTACATATTCTGTGTGGACAGTTGCAGTGGCACATTCCTGTAATCCCAGTGCTTGGGAGGCTGAGACAGGAGGATCGCATGGGTTCGAAGCCAGCCTCAGCTGCTTAGTGAGGCTCGCAGCAACTTAGTTGAGACCCTGTTTCCAAAAAAATATATAAAAAAGGCCTGGGAGTATAGGGCTATACTCTGGGTTCCATCCCCAGTACCACCAAAATAAATAAATAAAGTAAAAAGAGCTGAGGAGGTAGCTTAGTGATAGAACACCCCCAGACTCAATTCTAGTACCCCAAATCTAAATTTACTGTTCTATATATTACAATGTTAAGGTGGAACAAAAAGAGCATTTTAATTTGCTCAAGAAATACATGTTCCTTTACAGTAACCAGAGGCAAGAAAAGATAATAAACTGAAAATTTTATCACTACCATGCAACAGTCTTGAAAGCCATTTGAGAAGAAAGACGTGGCCACTGTTACAAGAATACTTCCAATGTAGCATCGAGAAATATGGAAGTGTTCGGGTGCCTACCCTGGGTGTCATAGGGTAGGAGCAGACAGGGTGAAGAATGTCTGTAACCAATTCCCCTGGGGGAGGCAGTATGCTAGAATATAGCAGGGGAGGTGAGCCACAAACTTAAACTCAAAGTTTGGCAGCACACCTTCTAAAGCCCAGAACTCTGAATTCATTTGATATCTGACATGAATGAGAAACTTCCCAAAGCACCACCTTTCTGGCATTATAATCTTATGTCATCTTTTGAAAGAAAGAGCATAGATACTGGTGAGAAGAATCTGCTCCTCAGGGTGCCTTCCTTCTTGAAACTGGAGCCAGCTACAGGCTCAGGACAATTCATAGGCTCAAGTTTCCTAGTATCATGGGACAACTAGTTGAACCAATGTTTGAGATGTGTGGTCAGAAGGTACTGTCAGCCCATATTGGCCCCAAGTGCTGGGGATAGTCCTAAGAGGGGCCCCTTGATGGTGTTTTCTAGTAATACTGCATTTTAGCACCAAACCAGCCACAGCATTTTGCCCTGGATATGGCAGACTCCAGATTCCCTTGGAACCAAGGTCACAAGGTCCCTTCAGGGGTGACTGTAGCAGGCTGGAAGTACCTCATCTCCAATAATGGAGCTCTAAATTCATACAATTCCTTTTTGAGACAACCTATACTTAAACTATATTTCTTCCTCTCTGCTCCAGTTGTAAAGGATGTTACTTGCTTTCCTGGGGAAGGTTAACTTGGGGTAAATTCCCACATTGTTTATTAAATGTACCAATATCTGTGTAATTGATTGTCATTAATAAGTTCCCCCTACTAAAATAATTAGTTTTATTTGCTTTTTTGGTTGGACCATGAACTAATACACCTATTAATCAGGGACAAAAATTATACACATTATTTTTTGGTACTCAGGATTTAACTCCTGGGAATTCTACCTTTGAGCTAACCACCCAGGACTATTTTATATTTTATATTGAAAGAGGATTTCACTAAGTTGGTGAGGGCCTTGCTACATTGCTGAGGCTGACCTAAAACTTACAGTTCTCCTGTCTCAGCCTCCCAAGTACTGAAAAATCATACACTTAATGGAAGTATTGTTTAAATATTTTATTTAAAACAACTTTCTAAATTTGTCGTCTATAAAGTTGTTGATTATGATCAACAATATGATTGAAGACAGATCTATATCTAATGTACTCTGTTTAGGTATTTCTAAATCTCATGTTCTTTTAATATTAAATAAAATTTATTTAGATCAGGAAAAAATGAGGTTGAGAATTGATGTGGCATAATTATAACACAATATATCATTTTGTACTTATTTATTTATTTTTGTTTGGGGGATTAAGTCCAGAGTCAATCTACCTCTGAGATATACCCACAACCTCTTATTAAAATTTTTAAAATTTTGAAACAGGGCATTACTAAGTTGCTGACAGTCTTTCTAAGTTGCTGAAGCTAGCCTTGAACCTGTGATTATCCTGTCTCTCTATATAGGCAGAAACCACTATACCCAGCACCACTATGCCTTTAAACAAAGCAAGTTGCAAAATATAATTTGTAGATATTACTAGATGTTATTAATTGTTAATATATTTTAATGCCACACAATATTTTGGGGGCTACTCTCATCCCCTACCATGATTATTCAATCATTAGTTATAAAGCAGCTGTTTGTCTTGGTTTCTCTACACCTGCATTTCTTGCACTGTTTTTCACTACTTAAAAACACTGGAAAATAATTATTAAAAAATAAAACCTTACACATATTCTAAAACTGAGATAACATAATAAAAAGCTTTAAACAAGGAAATGTTTATAATACATGATCCAGCCAGGGGCATCCTGTGTTTTATTATCTTCTCTGATACATATAATCTTTAATATAATGAAGTGAACTAGAAATAAATACTTATGCGATTAAATATGCACTACAGTGCATATATTCATTTAAAGCATGAAAATATAGAATTTGTTAAGTTTCTACCAAGAAAGATAAATTTTTTCTTTTACTTTAACTGTTATATCAGTTATTAAAATGAAGAATTACATCCAACAGGATTGAGAACATAGAACCTATGCTCATTAGGGTAAAGAACTAGGGCATCTGTCATTGTTCTTTCTGCTATATTCTTTACATTTTTTCCATCAAAGCTACAGTTCTACTTACCAGTTAAGACATTTTATAAACAGTAAAGTCTTCTCACATTTTAGTATTCAAAGTGATGAGTACTGTAAAAGTGAAAACTGAAAATGTTAAACATCTTGCCCCGGTTTGCAGTGTGACCAAGGCCTATAGGCAAGAATAGGAACAGAACACATAGTTTCAGCCTTTATTTTATTTTCTGACTTATCTTAGAGGGCACTGAAACCTTATAAACCAGAACCTACCTTAGAAGTGACAGGAAAATGTTTTAGTAATTCACTTTATGGCCTGAATATGTTTCTTTCTTATCCAAAATTATCTTCACATTCACTAATCTTAAAGTGTCACTAATCTTAAAGTGAAAATACCATTCAATTTAATAACTTTGTAGGCAATCCTAATATCTAAATTAAATTATCATGCATAATTTTACAATTGCTTAATATTTAGACTATTCTGATACTGAATAAGTGGTAAATAATAGATAATTACTTGTTTGTAAAAGTACATTATATGCATCTTTAAAAAGAAATTAAATTTAAATTATTTGAATTAAAGTTTTATTCAATAAATTAAGTTTTATTATATATATCTATATGTATATTATGAATAATATGTTTATATATTTATGATTAAGCACACATGAAAAATATATTAGCATGTATATTTAATTCAAACTACTAAAAGAATAAGAATATATTTAGCTATGTTTCAATTTATTTTTCTACTTTTTTCCATGGTAGATCTTATACTATATTCAACCATATAAGAAACTATAACTTAGGCTTCTCTTGATATATATACATATATATGCAAAACTTATGTCTTAATAATAAAGATAAGTCAAGTTATATAAATGAGTTTTAGGCACTAAACATTTCACTGGGTTAAATTCCATTACAATATTCTGGTGATGTGTAACTAATCTTTAATCTTGACCTATTCATCTAGGATGATTTTAATATTCATGCAATTAGCAGAACAAATTTACACTCATGATACGACCCTTTGTATCTATTGATCTCAAAGTACTTTGTGCATAAAATATTTAAGTTTGACAAAAGTGTAAAGGATGATCTGTACTTTCTATGAAAGCCAATATATAACATCTCACAAAGAATCAAATATTTAACAAAGACTCAAGCAACAAGATGATGTATTCTTTACAGCACAATATTAATTTTACCATATAATTCTGTATTCACCTTTGTGAGTATATACTACCATGGTTCAAAATCTCAAATATTTTATGTTAGGAAGATGATTATTGGATTACTTTTATAGAGAATACCTAAGAGAAGCATTTCCAAAAGGAAAAAAAAAATGTTTAACTACCAATAGGCCAGATTCATTCTATAAGTTTTGGTAAAAATGAATGCAATCTTTGTCCAGCCCTGAAAATATGTATATTAATGGCCACAAAGTATAAAACCTATACGAACACATACTGACTTTTTGATATGATGGCATTGTTGTAATCAGTTTTGGTCCATCATAAAAGTAGTTTTATTGTTCAACATATTAAAAATGTATATGTCAAAAATAATATTAACTATTTGAACTGTAATAATGTGTTCATTACTTTAGTAAGTGCACTGTGAACCAGTACTAAGTAATTTCAAATGAGGTAAGTGACATTTAAAAATTAAATAATAATTAGCAAAACACTGAAAGTAGAACCTTAAGCCTAAATCCATTACTATGTTACATAAACAGATATACTTTTTAAAAAGTTGAACTATAGACTGCTAGAAAGATAGATTTTTTTAAAAGTCTATTCAGTTTTTGTTTTTTTTTTTTTTTTTTTTTTTTTTCTGGCCAAGAAGAAAGCATTACGGACTGAATTTACCTACTACTCTGAAACAAAGGAAACAAATACAACATATAAAATGGTTATTTCCAGATACTTTACATTAGGTGATGGAAAAGAGTGATTGTTGTGAGGTGGGAAACAAACCAGATGATTGCTATGATTATCTCAGCTAATGGGTCAGGTATGAGGAAAGCAAGGCTGTACAGTGTGCAGTATGAAATGCTGGGTAAAAAGGTAGAAACACTGAAAGGTCTGGAGGTCCTCGTGGAGACCTACAGAGGTTCTCCCGGAATATTCTCCAAAGGACTCTCTGAAAGGATTAGAGAAAAAAAAAATGTCCAGCGTACACAGGATCAGAAATAATGCCTGTTTCCACAAAAGAGATTAGGAAACAACTCATAATTCAGGATTATTCCATAGAGAACAAAGCTTTTACAGTGAATAATAATTATACCTAGAACAAGATTAACATCCCTAACAAATCTTAAAAATAATGCTCAAAAGGGACAATTTCCAAGTAGCTTAACTGCATCCCAGAACACAGCTCAAAAATATTTATAGTAATACAAAAATATCTAGCAACCAAAAAGTTAAAATTAACAATGTATACCATATGGCCAAAGATCATAAAACATGCAAATGAGCTGAAAAATACAACACATAACAAGAAGGAAAAAAATCAATCAAAATCAAGTCAGACCTCACACAGATGTTAGAACGTACCGATAAGTATATTTAGTTCTTTTCAGTGGGGTTCCATATGTTCAGAAAATTGAAAAGATAGAATACATTCAGAAGGCATAAAATGAACTTCTAGAGATATGTTAGGTGAGAAACACTTTAGCTAGTGCTATCAATAGATTATACATCGCAAAAGAAAAGTTAGTGGACTTGAAGACATAGCAATAGAAAATAACCAAAATAAACCATTGAGAGAAAAGAATACCAAAATAATGAAAGCACAAGTAAGCAGTGGGACACTTTTAAGGTTCCTAATGTATGTGGATTTAGAGTTGCTACAGGATACAGCAGAAGAAAGAAAGAAAAATACTAAAAATATTAGAAAGAATTATGAACACAAAATTTCTGAATGTAACTAAAATTATAAACCTATAGAACCACAGGGCTCAGTGAAACTACAAATTCAGGAATTTTACTCAGCCATAAAGAAAAACACATTTACTTCATTTGCAGTGAAATGGATGGAACTGGAGGGCATTATGCTAAGTGAGATTAGTCAGTCACAAAAAATAACAAATCAAATGCTCTCCCTAATATGCGAAAGCTAGGGAGAAAATGAGTTATAGGAGGAACTCTAGACAAAGAAGGAGATTCTATAGATGAGCAAATAAGGCGACCTAACTGAGGGGATGGGAGGGGGAAAAAGAAAATCTCTTATGCACATGATGTACTTTAACAAACAAATCAAAGTCAATCAGCAAGCCAAATATGAGAAGGAGGGAGGGGGAGGGAATGGGGTGGGAACTGGGTAAGGGCTAATTGGGTGATGTGTGCATGTATGTCTCCACTATCTTGCATCCTATTAAGATGTATGAATACAATGCACCAATTAAAAATTTTTAAAAAGAATGACACATAAATAAAACTGTACTGAAGCATATCACAATAAAGTATTTAAAACCATTAACAAAGACAGAAACTAAAAGGCAGCTAAAGAATAAAATAAACCCTACATACAGAAAAATGAATATAAGAATTACTGAAGATTTCAAGTCAGAAATGAAGCAAATGAGGAGATGATATCATGACAATAAAGACGTAAAAAATTAAGTAATTCTATGCATAGAAAGATATCTTTCAAAAGAAGTAAAATAAAACACTTTTCAGACACACCAACAGGAAATGATTAACACTAACACACAAGAACTATTTTTAAAATTTCTGTAAACAGAAGGAAAATGATAGCAGAAAAGTAGGCCTACTTAAAGGAATGAAGAGTATTGGAAGTGATAATTATGTAGTAAATGATATTCAATGTAGGCATTATATTCTATCATTATATTCTTTCAATAAGAAAATATACAGATGGAGACTAAGTACAAAAAGTTGATGCTGAACATCATTATTCTATACAGAAATATAAACTGAGACTAAAAATCAAGTGTCTATTAGAATCCTTCAAATGAAGCAGACTGTTAATAACAAGTATTGGTAAGGATGTGGAAGAATCAGAACTCCCACACTGCTGGGAATGATATAGAAATGTAAAATCCCTTTGGAAAACAAATGGACATGTCATTAAAAAGTTCAAAATAAATCTACTATACGATACAGCATTCTATATATTGAGATTTAATTCAATACAAACACAAAATAAATGTTCTTTGTCAGTAATCATAGGAGGTTTATTTGAATATATGCAAGATCTCAACTGTTCTTTAATAGGTAAATTAGAAACTGTGATATATCCTTAGTGTAGAACACCACTCTGCCATTAAAATGAAATAGTGATACATAAGATGCAATTGATGAATATAAAAATAATTATTCTGAGTTACCAAAAGGAGTACATACTGTATGATTGCATTGACATTAAGCTCTATAAAATGCAATCTGACCTAAAATGGATCACATTAATTGTTTCCTCTGAAGTTAGACAGGATTAAAATGAGAATGAGAAATGCATGGAGTAACGGACATATCCATCATGATTGTGTTGATGGTATCAAAGCTGTATAGACAGGTCATAATTTTCATATTGTATATTTTAAGAGTATGCAGAAAAATACTTGCCAATTATACCTCAATATATGAGGTATACAATATGAGTAGACAATATTCTACTCATCTCTTCTTATGCCCTTTACTGTTTTCTATTCTTAGTTTTTACACAAAGGCAAATATCTGTCACTGAGGAATAAATGCAAAAGAAGGATAAAAATCTAATATTACTTCACAGTGCCTATCTTTTGAATAAATTTGATGCAATCACTATTCTTATTTGTTTGTGTGTGGTGTGCATGCACACATTCTCATGACTTTCTTAAGGAGAGCTATGTCAGGTATGTCAGCCCAATCATCAATGTATCAACTCTACCCTTCACATCATACCCCTCACATGAATCATACTAAAGGCCAATGTCAGTCTGAAAATAAAATAGTCTTGATTATGAAATCAAATCCTTTTAATAGTACAGTACATTATTAAAAGACTTGGCTACTTATGACACTCTCAAAAGCCTCTATTTAAAATGCTTAGAAGATTTTATTTCTTCTATAGGAACTTTATTTTCAACAAGATAAAAAATAAAACTTCTATTTGTAAATATTCATAGTATGCCTGATGAAATGTATTGAAGCTTTTAAATTGGCATTCCTTTGTAAGATTTGAGACCTTCCTCTTTTAAAACAATTCTGAGGGAAATGTTATGGGTGGTTATATGTGAGTATTTTCATCTCAGATCATGAGATGCAAAGCCATTCTGTAATGACAGATGTGATACGTTATGTTCTTCAATTGAGGAATATCATAAGCAGGAATAAAAAAATTGGGGTTTACAAACTATGAAGATTATCTCAAATTTATAACTGTCTAAACAAAAAATAAATACAGAATCACAATACATTTTTGAAGCCAGGAAAGCCACTCTGTTACTGATGGATTTAAGTATAAAGTTTTCAGATCACTATAGAAAGTATCTAAGGAATAGGTATATGATTGTAGTTTACACAGATATCAATAGGTTTATTTATATAACTACTGTCACTCAGGTAGAAAAACATGTAGAAACTGAAAATGTGACTGGGTTATCAACTAAAACCAGTAAAGGAAGTAAAACTTATTCACTACAGGAATTATACATTTTCAAGTTATTTTTATTTTTTTATTTTTATTTTTTCATATTTTATTTTATTTATATATGGAACATATTGAAAATGGTGCACATTTAGAATGTGCTTCGTGTCCTCTCCCCCTCCATTCGCCTTCCCCCCTCCCAGTATAGAGTATCCAGGTTAACCATGCTACATTTATACTATTCACATATTCATATGTAACTCCTCCATTGAACAACCTCAGCTTTCTTCCTCTCCTATCCTTCCATTCTAGTTTTGCTGAGATTTCCTCTTCATTATCTGGAGTCCCTCTGGTATTACCACTACTCCCTAGCTTGAGTATATTAGAGAAAACATATGTCCCTTCTCTTTCTGTGCTTGACTAATCTCGCTTAACATAAAGCTCTCCAGCTCCTTCCATCTTCTTGCAAATGCTATTATTTTATTTTTCTTTATAACTGAATAGAATTCCATTGTGTGTATTTCCCATAATTTTGCAATCCATTCATCTGTTGATGGAGATCTAGGTTGGTTCCATATTTTGGCAATTAAAACTGTGCTGCTATGAACATGGGTAAGCATATGATAATGTAGTTCTCTGATTTCAACCCCTTTGGAAAGATACCAGGAGTGGTATAGCCGGATCACATGGTGGATCTATTCCCAGTTTTCTAAGGAATCTCAACACTGATCTCCATAGAGGCTGAACTAGTTTGCACTCCAAACAAAAGGGTGGCACAGACAACTAGCACAGGTCCTGGGGCACAGGTAGGACGCACGAGGATAGTGCTGGTTCCAGGGGCAGGGGACAGGCGCCCAGGGCTAACGCTGGACCTGGGGCGCATGCTAAGACCCCTAGCTTCTCTGGGAGCACTCAGATACCTGACTGCCTTGATCCAGGTGTCTGGAGGACTCACTGTGCCACTGTGGACCTGCCTTTGGTGAGAGCACGGGCTTCTGGCTCGGGCGACCCTCGCTGCTTAAGATGTTGGAGCTCTGTCCGTTTTCAAACTCTTGGGTTGTTTTGCCACGTTGGTGTCAGTCACGTCTGGGGATTGCAGTTTGGGCCAGCAGCCCAGGCTGTCATGGCGGCCCAGCTGTGTCTGCAGCAGATCTAATGCCCCTACATTTTTTTTTTTTTTTCCAGTAGATCTCGCAGTTCAGGGTTTCCGGATTCCTTCTGCCAAGGTTCCTGGATCTGTTTTGGTTCCTGAGATATATTTATTTTGTTGGTTAAGATGCTGCCTTCTCGGTAGTTGAACTTTATTTCAGCCACGGAGAAGTGCTGTGTCCTGCAGTCGCCATTTTGAATTATTTTTAAAGTCAAGCCAAAAATGTAGAATAATATGTATCAAATATGTAGAAAAGTCCTATCTGTTTTCACTGTTACAAATATTTATGAAAAATTCCCAACAATTTGGACCAGAAAGATTTCAGGAGGATGTAAAAGAGGGTGGTGATTACCGAAAACAAAGGTCTAAATACATAACAAAAACTACTTTTTGGATTTAATTTGTGACTGCAATTTTGTGTATGTGTGTGTATATGTTTGTGGTGTTGAGTATATGACCCAGGGTCATGGCTTTAAACTGGAGAATCTCCTGTCTTAGCCTCTTAAGTACAGAGATTACAGGCATGTGCCACCACACCAAATTTAAATTTGTCTTTATATTTGTTTATCCATGTGTAATTGTGCATTCATGGGTACAAGAAAGATAAAAGTGAAGATAAGAAAATGTATTGAAAGAATGAGATTTTGAGCAAATATTTTAAAAATTATTTCCCATTCACTGTTAGTCTCACAATATATTGATAGAAATATTTAAGAAAGGTAATATGATAAAATAAATTTGGAAAATTCTATATCCATGCTAGACATAATAATGACTACTTGGTGGTTTTCAGTTCCTATTAGCATATTAAAGACTCACTGTAGTCCACATTAATTTGTTTGAATTGTTCAATTAAAAAGATAGCATACTTTTGTTACTACAAAAACTTTTATTATAAAGCATTTTTTAAAAAAAAATTATTGTTAGCCATATTTTCATTTCGGTGACCAAAATGCTTAACACAACCAATTTAAAGAAGGAAAAATTTATTTTAGCTTACTGTTTTAGAAGTTTCAACTCATAATTGAATGCCTCAAAGGAAGCTGCATCCTGGTGGAATGGTGTGGTAGAGAGATAAAATATGCTCAGCTCATGGTGGCCAAGAAAGGGAGGGAGGAAAAAGAAATGCCTTTCTAGGGCACTATCACAGTCACCTACTTAAAATAGCGATTATATAATTATCAATGAACTTAAACAGAAAATAATCATTCATTTTTAAAATGAAAGATTTTTTTCGCTTTCAAACAATTTCTAATAATGAGAATATTCAAGGCAGTTTAAAATTTCTTACTTATTTTAAACTAGTATTTTGTTAAAGTAATTCTAGTTTTATTCAATAACTGTTTAAAATTCTTCTTTTAAAAAGTCAGTTTTAATGCTGGGCGTGGTGGCGCATGCTTGAAATCCCCGTAAAAGACCCTGTTTCCAAATAAAAACGTATAAAATAGGTCTGGGAGTGTAGCCTGGAGGTAGAAGGGTTTCCAGGAACCCCAGTACCACCAAAAAAAAAAAAAAAAAAAAAGAAAGAAAGAAAAAATAGTTTAAATAAGCCAGGCGTGGTGGCACACACTTGTAATCCCCAAGCTTGGGAGGCAGAGACAGGAGGATCACTCAGGTTCGAAGCCAGCCTTGCTGGCTTAAGAGACCCTGTTTCCAAATAAAATATAAAATAGGTCTGGGAGTGTAGCCCGAAGGTAGAAGGGTTCCAACCCCAGTACCACCAAAATTTTTTAAAAAATTAAAAATAAATAAAAATTAAAAGTTAGTTTTAATAACTATTCTTTATATATTCGAGTAAGAAAAAGAGTAATAAATGAATTTATTTGTAATGATGTAAAGACAAGACATTTAAGTGCTTCTTACTTCTATCTTAACTTTTAAAAATATTATGTGTCTAAGTCTCTCCCATCTTGTATTTGATTACAATGTACCAATAAATTTAAACAAATAATTATAAAGAAATAAATATTCTATATCATTTAATAATTCATATAACACTATAAACCCATCCACATACACTTATAAAGGATCTTCATATATGCTATCTTCTACTACTCTTTTAATGACACCAGAAATTACTGATATTTTGCAAGGCAGGAAAACAAGATCTAGTGAACTTAAATGCTGTAACCAAACTAATTAGACAAGAGAGAGAGCTAAAATTTTAGGCCAGATGATCTAAACTGTGAGTCATAAGTGTTTTATTACGTTATGATTATTTCTGTACATTCAGCATCTGGTATTTATTAAATTTTAACTGACTTACATAAAGCGATAACATACAAAATGATACACAACCATCAGAAGAAATTGAAAATGCATGATTATCTCAGTTCTAAGTTTATTCACTGAATCAAATTCATATTCAAAAGAATAAAGTAGCCAGGCATGGTGGCACATGCTTTTAATTTCAGTACCTGGGAGGCTGAGACAGGAGGATTGCAGATTTGCAGCCAGCCTCAGCTGTTAAGTGAGATCCTCCACAACTGAGTGATATGCTATCTCAAAATAAAGAATAAAAAATAGTACTGGGGGCATTGCTTAGAGGTAGTCCAATCTCCAGTTCTACAAAAAGAATAAAGCCTACTTTACATAGATACACATATACATAAAACATGTATGTTGAACACATACATTCACATATAAATGGCTGAGGAGTTGTTTCTTCTTCTGAAACTCTTAATTAAGTAAATTATAATTTCTGAATAATTATAATGTGATTTCAAGAAAGAAACCCCAAATCTAAAAAGTGTGTTATATATTAGCTGATAATATTACACTAAAAAAAATGAATAGTTTTCAAAGAAGATAAAGAAATTAACCAAGAATAATTATTGTATCTTGACTATGGTTTGAAGACAGTGTTATCCTAGTCAATATAAGTATCCAATCTTTTCACTATTATTCAGGAATGGTGGTACACACTTATAAACCCAGTACTTGTTAGGCTGAGATAGGAGGATCACAGGTTCATGGTCAGCATCAGCAAAAGCAAATTAATGAGGCCCTCCTCAATTTAGTGATACTCTGTTTTAAATTAAAAATTAAGACAATACTGGGGTATGTCTGAGAGGTAGAATATCCCTGGATTCTACCCCCAGTGCCACAAAAGATATTGACACTATTTATAGCAACAATACATAAGGATTATTGTATGTAGTCTATGAGTTAATATATCTAAAGTTCTTAGAAAACTGTCTGCCATATATAAATTGGTTGATAAATGTTAGCACTACATAGTAATTAACATATATGGAGTTGTTATAACTTGGTAAAATAATAGACTTTTATAGGTATGCTATCTTTAATCTCAGAAACTAATTTATGAGGTAAGAGAGGTATTTCTTTAGGTGATGAAATTGAGCATAAAGATAATTCCACCAATTGTAAGTGATGACTAATATTTCTAAATGTTTTCTAGATGTATAATTTCTCATTCTTTACCTACCAGTCTCCTGTAAATTGGGCTGCAATGTCTAAAACCTTAAGAGAGCCAGGCGTGGTGGCGCATGCTTGTAACCCCCATGCTTGGGAGGCTGAGACAGGAGAATCACACAGGTTTGAAGCCAGCCTCGGCTACTTAGTGAGGCTCTCAGCAACTTAGTGAGACCCTGTTTCCAAATAAACTATAAAATTGGTCTTGGAGTATAGCCCGGAGGTAGAAAGCCTCTGGGTTCCACCCACAGTATCACCAAAAAGAAAATAAATAAATAAAACTTTAAGAGAGTAATAAATGTGAGGAGATAAGATGTTAAATTACTTCATACACCTGTAAAGCTAAGGATTCAACTTTGGAATACAATTAGTGACTATACTTGGTGCTATCTCCTTATGAGATTTTTTTTTTTTTTTTTTTTTTTGGTGGTACTGGGGATGGAACCCAGGGGCCCTCTACCTCTGGGCTATACTCCCAGACCTATTTTATGTTTTATTTGGAGACAGGGTCTCTTAAGCCAGCTGAGGCTGGCTTTGAACCTGCATGATCCTCCTGTCTCAGCCTCCCAAGCATGGGGATTACAAGCGTGCGCCACCACGCCCGGCTCTTATGAGATTTTTTAATCTCAAATGATAGCTTCATTTTGTTACTTTATCAATCTGAGGAAAAATTGGTCTGTACTTTTATGGAGTGACTATAAAGCATTAATTTCAGATATTATAATTTTTTCTGATCCTCGTATTTTGAGGGGAGACCTCACATTTTAATATCAAATCCCCTAAGAATACCTAGGAAAAGTTTTCATGAGCTATTTAATATCCAGTTGTCATGTGATACTATTATAAATAGAGAAGTCCAGAAGATAGGGCAGAAATCTGTCACTCTCCCCACACTTCATGTTTGCAGATAACTTTCACTAGCATAACCTTTCTTACCTCTTTCACTCCGCCTTTCAACTACTTTTCCAATGAGAGAGAGTGAGATTCTACTGGGGTGGGTGGTTATGGAAAAGAAGATCAAGAAGATCGATCTCCTTTTTCTTTTAATCTTTCATCATCCTCACTACCAGCACCACCACTCTCATGGATATCATTATTACTTCATTCTGTTTACCTTCAGATGGGGAATATTCTCCCCATCTCTAAAACATATAGAAAGTTTTGGAGGGAAGATGATCTCTGAGGAAAGAGACAGGAAAACTGGAATTGGGCAGAGTAACTGAGCAGGTAGGTCAGTTTTGTTCTAGAATAAATTATCAGTGAGCTATATTCATCACAGGCTAAAGTCACATTCTTTAATCCCTATTGTAATAATAAAAGTAGGACAGAATTATACACCTAACCCTTAAGTAGTTATGAATTTTGGAAGGGTTATAATATTGTTTCCTAAAAATATCTCAACAGAAAAGGCAATGACAATTCATAGTAACCCTATAGGGTAAGAAATCAATCAAAGCAGGAGACACTAGTTGTGAAGCCAAACATCTTCCCTTTTCATATTATCATCTCCCGTATTAGTTCTGAGAGTATCTTCGTTGCCCTTTAACTCTTTTACCTTTTAACTCTTCTTTTTAGAAGGTGCTTATATACAGACTTAGTATTGACTCTATTTTATATGTAAAATATGTCACTGAAATCCTATGTAGAGCATTATTAAAATATATGTTATGCAAATAGGAATTGTGTTAATTTTTAGGAAACAAAAGACAAAAGAGAAACCACTTTATCCACTACTGTGAAAGGAACCAGAGAGAGCACATTTGTGCTGAACTCTCAAGAGGCAGAAAGAATAGCATAATAGGTCATTTTGGGCTTTTATTTTTATAACTATTTGGACTAATTTAAATGCATTACTAAGCCCATAAAGATATGTACAAAAATTAATTTGCCTATAAACACAATCCATTCTTTTACAGAAGAACATAAAAGTTTTCCCATACTGCATTTTTTTTTGTTGTTGTTGTCCTGGGGATGGCACCCAGGGGCATTCTACCTCTGAGCTACTTTTTCTATTTCTACCTCCAGCCCTTTTTCTATTCTTTATTTTGAAACAGGGTCTCATTGAGTTGCAAAGGGCCTCACTAAGAAGCTGAGGCAGTATGCAAACCACGATCCTCCTGTCTCAGTCTCCCGAATGCTGGGATTACAAGCATAGTACATATTTAATAGGGTCAAAAACTTGGTGTCCAGATACAAGTCCTCAATATTATCAGAAAATTAGGGGAAATGAACCAAAGAATGAGTAAAAGTGGAAAAGTGAAAATATAATGTTTTGAAGAACTGTCATAGTGTTTATATAATGTATGTGCAATTAGCTGCTGAAAGGTGAAGCTCCTTGCTACCTACTGCTAATTACTTTGAATTATTAATAACTTAAAAATAGAAGATGCATCCCAAGAAACTTGTCCAAACATCTGCAAAGTTACTTCCCAGACATCTTTTTGTAACCAGACTCATCTAAATCCCAAGAAAAGCAGAACAGAAATTATATTTTGCTGGGAAGAATTGCCACAATGTGAAAGAATTCAAACATACTTATAAAATTTTAACATATTTTTATTTGTAAATGTAGTGCCAATGAAAATTAAAAGTGTCAAAGATGGAAGATATAAAAGAAGGTCGAATATTTTTTTATCCAATAAGAGACACGTAAGTAGTGTTGGATTATTTGGTTTGGATGGCTCAAGGTTGTTTTTTAAAATGTCTACATATATGATATGTACATGAATAATATCATTCTATCTTGATTTAAAATAAATTTGATAAATAAATATATCTTTAAAATCTTAATGAAACGGGGGTTTCTTGAGAGAAAAACCCGGCGAGTTCTTGTCTACGGTTAGCGAAGAATGACACCCGCAGACCTCAGGAAGGGGAGTAAAAGGTTTATTGGAAGCAGCAGGGAATGGGGGGAGGGTGGCTGAACACCATCAAAGGGGCTGGAACTCAGCCCCTTCAGGACTGATACTTGAGAGTATCCCAAGTATCAGTCTTGGGATACTGCCTGAAGGACAATACTTGAGAGTAGCCCAAGCCGAATTGCCTTCAGGTGCAGGCTGCTTTCTTCCAGAGTCCACACGATCTGCCAGAAGGGAATAGAGAAAAGTGTCCGAACACCCCAAAGGGGCGGTCGGAACTCCGGTGTCCAGTAGCTGCCTTCAGGGTCACTACCCGAGTGTCGCCCGAGCCAAGTGCCCATCAGTTGCAAACTACTTTCTCCCAGAGTCCACAGGATCTGCTAGAAAAGAGGTACAGGTCACCCCTAGGGGCCTGGTCAGCCTAAATGTCCAGCAGAGGCCTTCAGGTCACTACTCGAGAGTCGCCCAAGCCATGTGCCCTCAGATGCACTCTGCCTTCTCTCAGGGCCAACACGAAGAGAGAGAGAGAGAGAGAGAGAGAGAGAGAGAGAGAGAGAGAGAGAGAGAGAAAGAAGCTCCCAAAAAGGGAGGGGGTCCCCAGCGGGAAAGCCCCCTTTTTGCCAGCTGGTCAGGCCTTGCCTGACTGCTTGCAAGTTAGCTTTTGGTTAGGGTGACTTAGGGGATTCCAAAGAGAATTTGCATAAGGTATTTGTAAGTCCTCTGAAGGGTCTCCTTTCAGGAATGCCAGACTTGCTCTGTGCTGGCTCCTGGGTTTGTTGATTAGTAAACAGATGGCTTTGTGAAGCTTTGATCCTTCTTATCTCTGAGTCTTTGGAGTTTCAGGCATTTGTCCCCCCTCAGGAAACTCAGGAAATTAACTTTTTTTCTACCAGGCCTTTTCCCTATCTGCCTATTTCCTTTCTACCTCCTCGTTAACACAGAGACAGAACAAATAAATCAGAGTTATTAAGCCAGGTATGGTGGCACAAACTTTGGAGGTTGAAACAAGAGAATCACAGGTTTGTGACCAACCTTAGCAACTTAGGCCTTGTGCAACTTAGTGAGACCCTGATTCAAATCAAAAAATAAAAAACAGGGCTGTGTTCAATCCCCAGCAAGTCACCCCTCATAAAAGCTTTAAGAAGAATGAGGAATTCCTGAGGAAAATATGTCTATAAGGAGCTTATAATCAGATACTTTAAGTCTAGCAATAAAAACCCTTGTGTGCATATATTAATATTTTTTATTTTCCACTCACCTTTTATATGTATTAGTCAGAACTGCAGCTTTCTTTTCATTTCACTCAATGGTCATTTCTGTTTCAGAACATGGTTACCTTCTGCAATTTGAAGTTAATATATGAAGTTACAATAATCACTTAGTAAATTTCCCTCTTCTCCTTATTTGCTCATCTATAGTATTTCTTCTTCATCTAGAGTTCCTCCTATGACCTATTTTCTCCATAGCTTCTGCATATTAAGGAAAGCATTTCAATTTCTTATTTTTTGTGACTGACTCATCTCACTTAGCATAATGTTCTCCAGTTCTATTAATTTCCCCATAGATGATATAATTATGTTTTTCTTTAAGGCTGAATAAAATTCCATTGTATACATATTCCATAGTTTTGTCTCCATTCATCTGTTGATGACCATCTTGGCTGGTTCCATAGTTTGGCAATTTTGAATTGTGCAGCTATGAAGATAGATACACATGCATTCGTTTGGTAGAGAAATTCCCTAATGTACATGATATACATTAAAAAACATATCAACATCTATCACTAAGCCAAACATGAGGAGGGAGTGGGAAGGAATGGTGTGAGAATTGGGTAAGGGCTAATTGGGTGATGTGTGCATGTATGCCTCTACCATCTATTACTACATTAAGATGTATGACTACAATGCACCAATAAAAAAATAATAAATAAATAAATCATGTAGTGATGACCAATACTCACTACATTTGAATATAATGGTGGTACCCTTTCTAAAGTTTCAAATAAATATTAAGTGATAGAAAATGCAAGCCTTTTTCCAGGCGTGGTGGTGCACGCTTGTAATCCCCGAGCTTGGGAGGCTGAGACAGGAGGATCGCACAGGTTTGAAGCAGCCTCAGCAATGACTTTAACCAATAAATTTTATATTTTATAGTTAAAAACAAATGCATAAAATGAAAAGGAGAAAACATTATTTTATGAGTTCTTTTATTGGTGCATTTTAGTCATACATCTTAATGAAGTGCAAGATGTAGAGGCATACATGCACATGTCATTCATTTTCTTTGTCATTTCTGTGTTATTCATATTCCAAAGGTTGCTTGTGGCTGATATTAATTAATAGTAACTGGTTGTATTTATCTAGTAATAGCCAAGTAATTGTGAAACTCAAAGAGGTCACATGAAGACTGGGTAATTTTAATTTCGATTTTCGAGTTTGCATGTTTCAAAAAAAAAGCTGAAAAAAATACTATAGATGAGCAAATAAGGCAGCCTAACTGAGGAGATGGGAGTGGGAAGAGGGAAATTCTCTAATGTGCATCATGTTCTTTAAAAAACATATCAAAGTCAATCATTAAGCCAAACATGAGAAGGAAGGAAGGAGAGGTAATGGGGTAGGAATTGGGTAAGGGTTAATTGGGGGTATTTGTGCATGTATGTCTCCACCATCTTGTACTCCGTTAAGATGTATGAATAAATGCACCAATAAATTTTTTTAAAGCCTGAGAAGAAATTGGCAGTTTGTCAAAGTAGTATTTCTAAAGGGAAATAAAATATTACATCAAATTGCTATCATTATGTTAAATATTTATATGCAAATATGATGAAGATATATTTATATAAACAATTTTTAGCTATCTCAAAATATTCTAGTACATTTGTATCACCCCAGTTTCTTCAAATAGCTCAGTAGGTGATGAATTGGTCCTGGTAGAGTTAGACATTAGTGGTAAAACATCTTTAGAGATAAGATATAACTATTATAAAAGGTGATTTCGATTGCTACTTTGTATCTAACAGCCATATAAACTTTAATAAAATGCTCCACTCTTCTGAGTACCTATTGCTTTATCCATTAAAAGAGGGTCCTAATAAAATTTAGTCCCAATGTATTTATAGTATGTTTTAATTTTCAGAAAATATGAGACAATCTAAAATCAGTAAACTTTTATTTAATATGGAGAAATATGAGAGAAGGAAAGATAATATAAGCACGGAAAATATATGGCATATTTGCCGATGAAGAAGACAGCAGCAGAAAATCGGTGGAAAAATAAAGATGCAATAGAGGAAAAGTACCCAGAGACAGAAACAAAGAAACTCAGATAAATAAATGAGAACAGAAAAATGTACCAAAGAGAACAGAAACAATGTTTAAAACCTATAAAGACAAACAGGGTAAACTTAAAATTGGGTGAAAGTACAAGATAGAGAACTGTTCAGTTCTATGCTTGAGCCAAGCTACTGAGATAAAATAATTGTGATTCTTTTACAATACTCTTCTTTATAATTTGTCAGAGGTTATTGCAAGATTGCAAGTAAAAGAACAAAACTACACCACAGAAAACTGAAGTCCAATACTAGATAGAAAAATGTAATAAAAATCTATACATCTTAGAAAATAACAATCATTTACCAAGATCCTAAGAAAACTTACAAATTAAATAACTTTAGTATGTTATTCTATGTCAAAAAATCATGAGGGAAGTACAAAGGCAGAATATGAAAAAACAACTTTCCTCCTTTTGAAAGAGAAAAGGTATGTCATAATCCTTAGACTAATGAGAATGCTGGCAGAATACTATTATAAATAGCTGCTCTGAAAAAAATTATCTATTTTGAGTGCCTATAATAGGAAGAAAAAAACAGATATTCATATGTCGCTTAGCCAGTTCCCAATGCTTTCTTGTTTCAATATTTTAAAATAATTAAAATTGTAAATATGACCCAACCAAAAACTGAACTATTGAGCTAAATAGATACTTCTCAAAATAATAAACGCAAATGATCAATGAATATGTAAAAAATGTTCAACATCATTAGCAATCAAGGAAATGCAAATCAGAAATACACTGAGATTCCACCGAACTCCAGACAGAATGGCAATCATTAAGAGCATAATAATAAATGCTGGTGAGGATGTGGGGAAAGCAAACTCTCTACACACTGCCTGTGGGACTATAAAATAGTACATCTGCTATGGAGATAAGTTTGGAGATTTCTCAGAAGACTTGGAATGGAACCATCTTTTAAAAAAGCTTTACCACTCTGAGGGGTTTTTACAAAAAACTGAGGTCAGAATATTATACTGACATGCATATACATGTTTATAGCCACACGATTCACAATAGTCAAACTATGGAATCAGCTCAGGTATCAATTAGCAAATGAACAGGTTATGAAACTGTGACACATATATTAAATGATTTGTTTATCCATAAAGAAGAGAAAAATCATTTCACTTGCAGCAAAATGCATGAAATTAGGGAATGTTATACTATGCAAGATTGGCTAGTCTTAGGAAGTAAAGGGTTGTATGTTTTATCTCATATATGGAAGCTAGAGAGAAACTCAAAAACAAGAGACTTCATATAAATTAAAAGATATTTCAATAAAGTAGTGGAAGGGGGTTTGGGAAGGAAGATGGGGAGAAGAAAAGGGAGACAATGAAGAAAACATTTCAAAGAATATTATTTATATATGTGAAGTTATCGATACCAACTTCAATATTATGAATGTGAATAGATAGAGTCGTGTATGTTTCTATTACACTGGAGCTCAATATAATGAATAATTGCAATGTACTAATAAAAGTATATTAAAATTATCTTATTATATATCAATTCTACTATTCTCAATTTTACCATCAAACTCCTACTGTTAGAAATATTAATAGGAAAAGTTATGAAGTCATAGTGTGAATATATGGAAACAGAAACTGACATGAGTATCACAGGCTATAAGAAAGAATTAATTTTTTGTAGTTCCAGGTACTAGCATTAAGCCAATAGATTTACAGTGACTAATTTCAACTCAGTAACTATGAAAATGTTCTAAGAGCTATAACCATCCAAAGATAAAACTTACTCTGTAAAACTATTAGGTGCCCTTGTACTTCAGTCTTCAAGGTTAATTCACAGTAGCACTTAGCAAGGATACTGTAGAAGGAAATGGAGCATTTGTTATATCACATACACCTCTCTAATATCAAGCACTGACAAAAAGTATGCAAAGGTCAGTGTCTAGGAAGTAGATAAACAGTAGCTTGAGTCTGAGATATAGGAGAAAGTGACAGAAGTGCTATCAAGTTCAACCTTGTGGCCTTGGTATAGATTATATGGAGCTGAAGTATTAGAGGAACTGACATAAAATAAAGTTAAAATAATGACCAGAAGCTAATATTACTGAAGGGCACAGCCTCAGGAACAAGAGGATCAATAGATGGTCTTTTCTTCATGTGTCTGAAGTTTTTGCTGTGCCAACCTGCCATCAGAGCTACTGAATAAATGTTCATAAGCCTGGTTATTTGATCAAAGTCATTCATTTGCTTTTTTTTTTTTTTGGTATTACAATTGCATCAGGCATCTACATGAAAATTTGACATTAGTGCATTGTACAATAATCCAGATATATCTTTACCATAGTCAATTCACTGATTAGCATTTTAAACTGGAAGCAAGGTAGCCAACCTAAACACATAATACAATTAAATTACAGTACTTAGAGCCAGGCGTGGTGGCGCACACTTATAATACTAGCACTTGGGAGGCTGAGACAGGAGGATCGCACATGTTCGAAGCCAGCCTCAGCTGCTTAGTGAGGCTCTTGGCAACTTAGTGAGACCCTGTTTCCAAACAAAATATAAAGAATAGGTCTGAGAGTGTAGCCCAGAGTTAGAAGGTTCCTGGGTTCCATCCCCAGTACCACAAAACAAATTACATCATATAATTTAGCAGATTGGAGATTATGAACTTGTCAGTTCCAATAATTTCTAATAATTTCCTTCTTTTTACATATTTGGCAGAGCCATCTATAAACCAAGCATCTTTTCTTTAGGTTAAGTTTATAGCATTTTTTTTCTTTATGGAAATACTTTATTAACTCTTTAAATATCTTACAGATTCCTAGTTCAGCAAAGAAATTGTCTAAATAAAAAAGAAAACACAAGAGTGGAAAGAAGCAAGATTCTTGGTTTATAGTACATAGGAGAACAAGTTTTAAGAGTTTTATGTTTTTGTTTTGTTTTGTTTTAACCTGGATAGGAATCATAGGCTCTTTGGTACCTTACAGAAATAGAAGTTTCTTTTATGGTGTCTGATGGTCTTCGACCTGCAAAACCTCAAGAGGGACAGATCTAGTTTCATAGCATTTTATAAAGCTTCAGAAGTTTTGGACATCAGTGTTATATTTATTTTGTTAGCTTAAAAGCAGAAGTACCATTATAAATTATAATGTAGAATAAAAGAGCCAAAGCCAGGAGATAGTTAAATTATGTGCATGGTCTCTTAAACGGCTCCATAAATATGTTCTTTTACCTCAGAGTAGCACACTTTTTTTTCTTATACTTTCTATCTGGGATTGTAAAGAACCCAACTCAATAACTGAGGCCAGTTTCACACTGTCTTCTTGAGGTCAGTTAAGATGAGACTTCCAATTCCTGGCTAGGTAGGGTCTTTGTTTCCTGTCAGCTTTAAAGATGCTATAGAAGACAGACTTCATCCTTCATTAACTCTAAAGATTAAGCGACCCAAGTCTCAGGAAGAGAAAATGAGGTAGGATAGGGAAAATAGAAATAGTAAAAGGAGACAAACTGAAATAAAAGGAAAAAGATATAGTTTTAAAATCTAGAGGCTGGGCATGGTGGCTCATGCTTCTAATCCCAGCATTCAGTTGGTGGTTTGCAGACGGCCTCAACTACTTAGGCCCTTCACAAATCAGTGAAAGCCTGTTTCAAAAAATATAATGACTAAACAATAGGACTAGGGGTGTAACTGGGAGGTAGAATGCCCCTGGGTTCCATTCCCAGTACCACAAAAATTTAAAATAAAATCTAGAAACTTCATTATCTTTATTCTACAGGGTCTACTCTTTCTTAGCCAAAATCTCCTAATAGATTACACTTTTATTCATAATTACCTATCTGTTCTGTCCTTTCTTAGGCAAAGGTCCTCAATAGGCCCACCCATACTTTTTTCATATGGCATATTTTCCCGCTTGAAATTCCTGAGATGCTTGGTAAACAAAGAATTCTCCCCCTAATCTAACCATAACTTGAGCCCAGGCATCAGCCAGCACCCACCAATGAAAGAGAGGGAACCTGAGGATTCAAAAAAGGGGAACCCAGACCCCCATCACTGCAATGCACCCTACTCACATCCTCATGGAGTCTCCTAAAAAGAACTGTAAACACTTCAAAGCTGCTCTCTCTTCTTCTTGAGATGTCACACATACTCCTTGAACATGTATCCTCTACCTTCCCTAAATAAACATCTGTTTTGAAGAAGAATATGACTACAAGAAACATATTTTAAATGCAAAAATTTATATGAAAAATTAACATCCATTTATGAATACCAGTACAAGGTACATTTGCCTTTATGCGTTTTACTATAAAATGTTAATTTATTTCTCTTTTGATCAGTGTTCTCACTGTTTTAGTCCAAAACACCTGACCACAAAAACCTAGAGGAAAAAGGTTTATTTATTCTGAGATGTCAGGGTTTCAGTTCATTTCAGGCCAGGTGAAAGAGGCAGAGCTTAGGACATGATGTTGGCAAGCATAGAGCGAGAAAGTACAAGGTTCTGTTGTACATTATGGAGGCCAGAACCAAGAAAGAATAAACAAGGGGATTCAAGGATGGATACAAAGCTCCCACACCTCTGTGACTGATCTCTTTTAGTCCCACCCCACCTGCTTAGGTTACCACTCAGTAAATCCATTACAATGGATTTATTCACTGATGAGATTACAAACCTAATTATATCAACTCTGCACAGCAATACCTGAACCCTTTAGGGGATATCCTAAACCTAAACACAACAGTAGAATAATATTAATTATAGTACAATAGTGAGACAGTTACCAACATAAAATAATTATCATCTTTGAGCCTCTTCCCCAACTACTGAATAATGCCAGTCTTATCACAAAACAAGTGCATATCATTAGGCTTATGGCATAATATGATGAAAACTGCTGTACAATTTTATGGTGTAAATTACTTTCACAACAGGTTAATTTTGACTATCAACATGAAGTCACTGAAAGCATAGTAGAGAGGAGAAATAAAAGGCAGTTCTGTGAGCTTTTACCAAAAAAGGCTCTGCACGCCAGGGCCCCATATCTAGGCTATTTGTTTCTATTAACCTAATGGCTTGTTTTCCTATCAATGACTTTCTTTTATAATATGTTTTATAAATTTTGAGAAAGTTACATATTTAGACTAGTCAAAAATTCCCATCATGTAAAGGAAGAATATTTCTATATTTTAAGCCCTAGTTTATATTTTAATTTTCCTACATTTTATGTTTCTTTCAAATTCACTGTGAAATTATTACAAGGCACATTTTTAATTATGCATTTAATTTTTCACTTAGACTAATATTTTGTCTCTAATCCTACTGAGTTTTACTTTTGAATTAATATGTTATTATTTTGTGTAGGATTCCATTTCTGTGTTACTAAAATAGTCTAGAAAAGGGTTAGATCAATGTTAAGGTTTTCTAGGTAAAAAGGATAGAGCAGTGGTTAAAAATCTTAATATTTACAGCCACACAGACTGGGTATGAATTGTGTCTTTGTAATGTACTGGCTAAGTAACCTTGGAGATAATACTTATTGCCTTGCTATGTTCATTTCTTCACTCATAAATTTGAAATAATAAAACCTACGTAAGATGATTGCTGAGTAGTAAATCTGGCAATTTATAGACTTAGGACAATAACTAGTACAGATTATAAGCTAAAAATTTTAACAATTTTTAGTATTTTCTATACTTTGAATCACATTTTCTTCATTATCTTATTACACAAGAAATTTTTAGGTTGTAATGTTTTTTGTGTCTGTTTTACTCTTGTGGTTTAGGTACTAGGAAAAAAAATAAGGAAGTCAGATATATTCTACATTCATTGTACTTATATAAGTACAATAATGTATTGTATAATTAAAACATGTTAAGCATATTATAATGATCCCTAATTCTCTTTACTCCACACTTTTGAGTATTATTTTCTTTTCTATTAGTATTGATTACATTTAGTACATCTCATTTCAGAGGATGAGGAGCCATGCTCAAGTTCATTTCAAATCTTGTTAATTTACGTTATTCAACTCATTAATAACTGTCTGCTGCTCCAAGTTTTTCTTCCTTCTAGTTCAACTATTTTTATTTAATTATAATATGTATGGTCTTAATATTAAAATAGTTTTAAAGTCATCACATTTGCTTTGATGTTTATATTTCCGTTCCTTTTATAAACTTCTGATTTCCCATTTGGTCTTTTCATGATCTAATAGTTATTTAGGAAAGTAGTTTCCAATCAGTTAAGCTGTTGTTAGTATTCAACTAAATTAATAGTTAATAATTGTATTATTATTACAAAAATAATAGTTAATAATTGTATCAATTATTAATAATATTAATAATATTAATTATTGATTATTAATAATAACTTAATAATTAATTTTCATGTTTAAGTCATTGTTATTCAGAAAGCAAATCTGTTGCAATTTTAACCTTTAATCATTTATTATTTAAATGTTTCTTAGAATTTACTTTTAAGAACATAATACCTGATGTGCCTTAAAATTCCAAATTTTAAAAATAGAATAAAGTATACAATTTCCCCCTTCTATTAAATTTTCAAGTGCCAGAATTTCTCTTCATCTAAACAATAAAATGTGTTTTCTTTAGAAATAGTTTCTACATATTATTATGTTTATGTATACACATACTTTTTATTATAGAAATGGTACCATAATTCTACATATTACTTCTTTTACTCAAACACAAAATATTTTATATTGATAAAGATTTTCTACTTAGTTTTTGTTATTGTTGTTATTATTGATGATGGATGAATTGGCAATGTATTGATATATCAAAATATAACCAATCATTTTCAAATGAACATTATAAATTTTCCAATTTTGCAACTGCTAACAATGCTGTACTCATTAACCGCATGCTTACATCATTTTCCATGTGTGTGAGTAAATATATCAAAGAAATTCCTAAAAATAGAATTGCTAAATCAATAATTTTCAACATTGAGTATTTTCACTTGCTCAGTTCCCTCCATATCAAATATCATATTAAAGTTCTTATTTCCTACAGTAACATATTCAGTAAAAATGATTATTAGACTTTGTCCTTGACAATCTGACACCTGAAAAATTGTATATAAATAAAATTTCATTTGGCTTGCCCTATTTTTGTGTTTGTGTGGTACTGGTGATCGAACTCAGGGGCATTCTACCTGTAAGCTATACCCCAGCCCTAATTTTTTATTCTTTATTATGAAACAGGGTCTCACTGAATTGCAAAGAGCCTCACCAAGTAGCTGAGGCTGGCCACAATCTCCTGATCCTCCTGTCTCAGCCTCCCCAGTACTGGGGTTACAAGCGTGTCGCCCACACTGGGCTCATTTTGCTGCCTTTATCACTGCTATAATTCAGATGTGGAATGTCTCCCAACAGGCTATATGTATAATTTGATACTATCAGGAAGTGTTGAAAACCTTTTAGATGTGGGGTCTAGGGAAGACTTTAGGTCACTGATGGTGTTCTCTAAAGGGAATTGTGGGGTGTTAGTCTCTTTCTGTTTCTGTTTTGTTCCCAGGCTACCATGAGGTGAGCAATTTGCTCAACTAAGCACATCCTGCCCTGATGCACTACCATATCACATGCCCCAAAGCCATGGGTCTGCCCAACCATTTGCTAATTCCTCCCAAACTGTTAGCCAATGAACCTTTCTTCTTTATAAACTGGTAATCTGGGGTATTTTGTCACAGAGATGGAAAGATGACTAACACATTCACATTATAAGAGAGTTCAAAAATATTTACATATATTTTAGGGCCCTTTAAATATCTTTTTCATAAGATATCTAAAAATTTCTCTACTTTTCTCTACTACTTTTAGTTCTTCATGTTAGATGACAGATATTCTTTATATAGCTGTAGTCAATCTCCAAAGATTTGTCTTATGAGTGGACATGTATACTTTGTAAGAAAATTTCTAAGATATTTTGTTTTAGTGTTACATTTAAATATTCATTAATTTAATATTTATTGCAATTTAATAACAGAAGAGTAGATTCATCTTGTTTAGTTTTGTTTATTTGTTTGTGCTTTTTTCATGGTATTGGGATTCCTGGAAACCCTTCTACCTCCGGGCTATACTCCCAGACCTATATTTTATATTTTTATTTGGAAACAGGTTCTCTTAAGCCAGCTAGGCTGGCTTTGAACCTGCGTGATCCTCCTATCTCTGCCTCCCAAGCATGGGGATTACAAGTGAGCACCACCATGCCCTGCTCATCTTTAGTTTTTAGCAATAGAACTGCAAGGTTACAGTATGGTTTGCTCAGAAATTCAAATTTCCTTCACAAATTCATAGGCTATCACCATATTTTAGCTATTATTTTTACTCTTAACTTTATTTTATGTTCCATTGCTTGCCCAGTTTATTCATTAACTAGTACCAGAACATTAGTTGTAAGTTCTTTTAATGTCTGATAGAATAAGTTCCTCCGTCTTGATTTCTTTCAGAAAATTCTCCTATCCAAATTTGCAAGGTAATGTTCTACTTTATCTGTTTATTTCAACTTGCCTACACAATATTTTATAGACTGTATTTTTGGAAAAGTATTATTTCATGCGATCATGTTTTTTTTTTTTTTTAGTTTTTTTTTCTTTTTTTGGTGATACTGGGAGTTGAACCCAGAGGCATTCTACTTTCAAGCTATACCTACAGTCCAATTTATTTTTTACTTTGAAACGGGTCTCACTAAGTTCTTGAGGGCGTTGCTAATTGCTGAAGCTGTCTTCAAACTTATAATCCTTCTGTCTCAGCCTCCCAAGTACTGGGGTTACAGGTATGCATTACCATGCCTGCCAAGATCAATACATTTTTATGTCTTTTACAAATACCTTGAAGTTGTTTTTGTACAAATATTTTATTATTGAACCTCTACTGTCATTACATATTTTCAGTGACTAATGTACATTTTATAGTGATGAATTATTAGTTCCTTTTAATCCAGATAGCTTTATAATATGTTTTACTACTCAGTTTTTCTAGCATGTCTAATTAGTGTTCCAGGTATAATGTGGTCATATCACCTTAGTTAAGTTTTAATATTCAAACTTTGTTCCAATTTTTATAGTCTATTTTTAAATTTTTCTGATGGTTAAGAGTTTTAAAACAATTTTTCAGTACAGGCCATTGACCACAATCAATAGACCTAATATTTTTATTATTATTTCCAATGTAAGTGTTCCTATAAATTAACTCATCATGTATGATGTCACCCTAGGATTGAGTTACAGATTATTTGTGTTGATGTAGAAGTATATAAATATACTCATTACACAGTTTTATTTACCATAAAATATTACATATAGAAGTTTATCAAAAGATTGTCATCAGTGTACTAATAAATTTCCTTTTTCTTTTTTGACAGGCTGAAATAGATTCCTCAGTAAAAAACCATCTATGTAGTCCTATCTTTCACCTCACCTATGTATGGCACATAGACTATTCCAATTAAAAATAATATATTTAAAATTTTGCATTAATGATTTCCATTAATTTTTATATTGAATTTTCTTTTATGGATGTATAATACTTCTGGGTTTAAGTACTAATACACTGCCCACTGTAACAATTACTGCAATACTCTTTTGGTATATTCTGGAATATTTAAAATAGCATGAATATTACCTATTCATTTTGCTTTTTCTTGCATTTACCCTCTATGAAAGTGACTGGGTCTTAGTTTTTGTTTTCTTGGAACCCATGGGATAGTCTTTGTGTGAAGTTTGAAGCTGTGAAAGGTCTGAGACTATAACTTGCAATCAGTCTTTCCCAGGCTGTCTAGAAGCAAAATCAGACTCATCTTTGTTCTCAGTAATAACAGAAGCTGAACAAGACCTGAGAGCAGGTTCTCCATACCCAGTTCTCCACAGTGCAACATGAGAGCCAAGTGGTTATATTTGTATGCAGAGCCAATATATGGAATTTATAAAACTTAAAATATTATATAGTAGTTGCTGGTCTTTCTTCTCATCCTCCCCTCCATCAATACAAAGAAACACATAGAGATAGGTTTGGAGATAGAAACATTTTTTACTCTGGAATGTAAACTTATAAGCCCTTAGGGGGAAAAAAGCAAAGTTCTCCAACCACTAATGTGAACAGATGGCTTCAGGAAGAATGTAAGAATTTGTATTATTCTGTGAAGAGGAACAACTAACTGAGTCTTGAAAGAAGAGGGAACTTTTACCTAGGTCCATTGCCTTAAATAAGATCAGATAGTGTTAGGAAAAAAGATGCTATCTTTCTTTTGTAGCATATCCATTTCTATTTCTCAGAAGGCTGGGAAAGTATAGAAACAGAAATTTAAAGTGGTTTGCTTTCTAACCTAAAAAAAAGCCATATTGTATATTATATTGCTTCTCTACAGTTTCAAACGTTTTTTTGTTTAAGTTCTACTAACCTACATTTTTCTAAATTATACCCAATTTTATTTATATTTTCAAATGTAATTTATTTTTACAAAGAATCAAATATATTTTATTTCTGTGTCTTCTCATGGGCCTATTTTCTAAACAACTAATTTCTGCTCCTTTGTTAGTGATTATTTAGCGTCTAGGTTAGATAATTATCTCAGTAATGTTTCACTTGTATTCAATAACATTGTGATATAATTGCTTCAGATTTATTTTATAATTTGAGTGTGGTGGTACATGCCTATAATCACAGTACTTGGGAGTTTTAGAGAGGAGAGGCACAGGTTCAAGGTCAGCCTCAGCAACTGAAAGAGATCCTTGTCAAATTAGTGAGACCCTGTTTCAAAATTTAAATAAAAGTGCTCGGTTCTTCTAGATTGGATATAGAATGTCCTTGGGCTCAATTTCCAGTACAAAAATAAATAACGACAATAATAATAATAATTTAAAGATAAATTATAAAAATAGAGAAGTATCAAGAAGAAACAAAGAGGTACTTGACAAGCCCACTATTTTACATGCCCATGTCATGCTATTTTTAAATTAATGTGATTTAGATAGATATGGATATAGACATTCGTGATTTGGAAATCCACATGGTACAAAATGAAGACTGGTATATCTCTTATTCTTCATACATCCTTAAAAGGTAACTCAGCATTTTTAATATTCTTCAAACAAGTGTATTGTATATCATCTCTAGATATGTTATTTTATAAGCCAAATAAAGATTATATAGTATCTGTCTCTTAATCTTTGCATGTAAACATCAATTTTTTTACCTCACTTTTCTTTAGTACACACACACATGTACAGCCGAGCATGGTGACGCACGCTTGTAATCCCTGCTCTTGGGGGGCTGAGACAGGAGGATCACGCAGGTTTGAAGCCAGATGAGAGACCCTGTTGCCAAATAAAATATAAAATAGTTCTGGGAGTGTAGCCCAGAGATAGAAGGGCCCTGGGTTCCATCCCCAGGACCACCAAAAAATAAAAAAAGATTGCATTTCTTTTGAACCATGGATATTTGTAAAGAGGAATCAGCACTGTGCTTTAAGTACACACCAAAAGAAGAAGAATATGTAATATTTGCATGAGATATTAATTCTTCCCCTGCTGTTTTTATAAGAAGAAAACAAAGAGAAAGATACCAAAGGAAGAGTACCTATATCTAATGGGATATTTGATATTGTCTAGACATTCTGAGATTTACATTCAAACTTTTATCTTTGCAAATTTTTTATTAGAAAATAACATATTTTGCTTTATTTTATTAATTTCTAGAGCTACTGAGCTATGATTGGAGGGTTTATAGATATTTCCACTATTTAAGAATATTTGAAATTTCATTTTTTCTCTGGCAAATTCATGTTCAATTCTTATAAATATTTCCATGGACATTTGAAAAATGGCTTGATTTCTCTTTTTAGTATAAAGACTTATTACATTATGTAGGTATAATAAAAGCAGATTGTACTTTTTCTATTTTATAAAGGATTGGCATATAACTTTTCTTTTATTCCTTAGTTTTCTTAATTTCTCTTCTTTGTGTGGTACTGGGGATTAACCCAGGGACATTCTACAACCTCAGCCCTATTTTACTTTTTTATTTTTATTTTTTATTTTTATTTTTTTATTTTTTATTTTTTGGTGGTACTGGGGTTCCTGGAACACTTATGAACTATTGATTGCTGATCTATGTGTAATAATCTTGCATCTATCTGTATTTCTCTGTTTTAATTTTGTTGGTGCTTCCTCAAAATCATCTCCTTAACACTGTCTCAGAATCTCTTAAACCACCACTCTCTTCTTTGCAGTGGAAATTTAATTAGAATGTATTTCTTCACTTACAAGTAATTTCAAGAATAAAATGTTCTCTGTCTACTAGTGATGAAAAATATAGGTACTCTGTGGTTCTACTTTTGCTGTGTATTTCTATGGCTTTTTTTTTTTAAGATGTAGAGGTATTTAAACTTGGGTTATTTTGTATGTATAGCATTTTCAGTATATGTTGTACCTTGTACAGTACATTGTTTAATGTGGAAACATAGCTATGTACTCTCTGAAGAAAAGGGGAATAGGAAAAATACAACTCTATTCCAATCTCATTTCTATTAATTGCCTTTTTGGTATACACTTTTTTTATGTGGTACTGGGGTTCCTGGAAACCCTTTTACCTCCGGGCTATACTCCCAGACCTATTTTTTATATTTTCTTTATTTGGAAACAGGGTCTCCTAAGTCAGCAAGACTGGCCTTGAACCTGCCAGATCCTCCTGTGTCTGCCTCCCAAGATCAGGGATTACAAACTTATGCCACCACGCCCAGCAGTTTACCATTTTTTTATTATTTTATTGTCAAATTTATTTATCACAATACCTTCTTTACTTATAATTCTTACAGTTGTTCAATCTATTTTATGTAAACATTCATTTCTGTGTTTTATTTATTTTTCACATGCACCTTTTTATTGAATATTTGTTTGATTTTTTTTGGCATTTATAGAATTTATCATCAGGATTTTCTTTGCAGAGCCAGATAATGGGTGCTCTAATTTTGTGCATTGGAAAGTAGTTTATTTGAACAACTAAATATTAAGAATAATTGGTACATATGCTAATTACACATATACTTTTATACAATTTTCCATAAGCTTCTTAGTTCTAAATACTGCTATGAAGAAACCTAACATAGGCTGATATTTTCCCCCAGTGATTATTTTTTTTTCTTATGTTAGGGTCCATTGGATTCCTCTTTCTCATTGAATTTCAATATTTTTAAGGTTATTTCTGAGTGATAACAGTTTTCTAGCAGTTTATTTTTGTGATTGTGTGCCTTTAAAATGTTTATATTGAAATTTTTATGCCTGAAAGGGTTTATTAATTTACATATTTTTGTGTTTATAGTTGTGTTTTTCTCTTCTTAATGTTCTCCATTATTTTTATATTGGAAATCCATGCTCTCCCTTTAGTATCGATCATCTCTCAAATCATTTTTATGCATTCTTTATACATATTCTTTTTTATATCACCAAGCATAGCTATTGTTTCCGAGCTTGACTTCATTTTTTTCTTAGCCTACTTTTGTTATTTTAATTATATCTTCCATCTCCTAAATGTTTTCTTTCCATTCCTTTTATAAATTTTTTCTCTCAATACTCATTTTTCTAAATTAATATTCTATTATCTTTCTCCTTAATATCTTTACTTTCACTCATTTTTTGAGATCAGTCTGTGTTCCATTTCTTTAAAACTATAGAGTGCTGTTTGTCTGATCTTAGTTTATTTATTTGTATATTATTTATTTATTTATAACACTGGCAGTTGAACCCAGAGGTATTCTACCTCTGAGTTACATCCCCATCTCCTTTTATTTTTGAAACAGTGTCTCAATAGGTGGCTGAGGCTGGCCTTGAACCTGTAGTCTTCCTTTCTCAGCCTCCCAAGTACTGGGATTTCAGGTGTGCACAACCAAGCCCAGCTATTTCAGCTCATTCTTCAGGCAACTCCTGTTGTGACATTGTTCATCTACCTTTTGCACACATTCCTTTTCATTTTTTAAGTATATAATTCTTAGTTCCATGATGTTTATTTAGTATTGTATTCATCTTTAATGAATATCTACTTCCTAGAGAAAATGATGAAAAGAGAACATTTTCATTTTATATTTTTATATTAAATAATCCAAACAGCTCCTCCTTGGATAATAATGGCTAGGAGTAGTATTTTTTTTTCTTCTTAGTTTCTAACTTCTGCAAGTTAGTGAGATCATTAGAAGCATTTAACTCTAATCTTCTTACAATTGCTGTTTCTCCTTCTTTATTTTGCCTCACTGTGATGATCTGTCTTACACGAATTGGGATGTGAGGGAAAATGCAACTTTTACCTGATTTAATATTCAGATCCACTCCCTATCCAATATAGTCATATATAACTGAATCACCATTCACACACACACACACACACACACACACACACACACACACACACACACACCACACTTTTCATGTTATGACCTAGCTACTAGGTATGCTCACTGTAGTCAAAATTGGCAGATGGCTTAACTACTTCTAAAAAAATATGTACCCACATGGAGTCAGTCTCTCTCTCTCTCTCTCTCTCTCTCTCTCTCTCTCTCTCTCTCTCTCTCTCGATATATGTGTATACATACAATGCTATCACATTGTCTTAAGATATGTTCAAATTAGATACTATATTATTTTTCTTTTTATTTGTGGTTTGGATTATTTTTTACTTTCTCTGTTTTATTAATATAGATGTTTTTCCTTTATTTTCATTTTGTCTTGGTTTTAGAAAATTAAAAGGAGAGAGATTAGAGAATGCTTGCCTTTGTGCTTCCATCTTTATCTGGATACCTAGTTATGACTCAGTGAATCTTGATTAGATGGTGAATCTTTATTATATATGCTTTATTATAGTATATCCATTTGGAGCTCTACATTGAAATCAAGACAAATATCTAAACATCTTTTGTCACTTTTAGATCTTGGAACTTAGCTATACTAGCATCTCTGACAAGTTTTACTATTGTCTTACAATATTAATAAAAATAAAAAAGAGGCAAAGTCTATGGCTTGATTTTAAAGTAATAGTGTTACTATTTCTTAATCAACCACTATAACCAATAATATTAAGTTCAGAAGGTCTGCCATTTTCCTCTTTAACTGCTGTCTTAAAACCCTTTTTAAGGGCTTGGTGGTACTGCAAAATAACCTTTTAATAATTATAAGCAAACATGTTTCTGTATCAAAATTGATGCTAGGTTTTAACTAGTATTATTAGAACATCCTTTATAATGAAAGAGAATATATACTGTTGCCCAGAAAAATAATAAATGATAAGAAATTATATGGTAAGGACCTAATATTACATTTTTAATCAAATTTTGTACTGTAATAATTACAGTTAATTTTAAAATAGTTTGGTTAAAGCTTTCTCTGTCTATTTCACAATACAGTTTGGAAAAAAAGGCCCTAAAAAGTTTTCTGCTCTATTTAAACTGCTTTTCATCCTTATCTACAAGAGCAATGCAAATAAATGTTTAACCGTGCTTACCTTAAAATGTTCTTTAAAATTGCCAGTTTTGCAGTTTATAGGAAGTAAAGCCACTTAAAGTATCCACTTTAAAACAAAATTTAATAAGACCCTTGTCACCACAGCAGGGAAAAGGAACAAACACTTAAGCAACCATGTTTAAAAGTCATTTATTTAAGCATTCATTCCCTGAGACATACAGGAAATGAAATGCAAACAAACCAACTAAATATAGGTTTTTAATCTAGGCCTCAGCAGTCTGTACATTCAGAAAAAAAATGTTATTGCTACTTTAGAGAATAAAACAGAAAAAGAGAACTTTTAATATAAGAATGTATATAAGTGATGAAATCCTTCATGATATTTCTTAACACATGTCACAAGATATAATATACATAAATGTGTTATAGCTTGAACAGAACTGAACAGATCAAGGTCTCTCAATCTAAGAGATTTACAGAATAAATTTTATTTTTTTACAGATGTCATAGTATGATTAGTTTAATTACTTTGAAATTAAGCTATGTCTAACCTCTTGCTACTTTATTTTCTACTAAATTTTCAATTTTCTTTGAAGGAGATGGTTAAAAAAGCACAGAAAGCAATAAAAATAACCCATTCCTTGTTTTCAGTTTCCAGAATTGATAAAACAATAAACAAGAAAAAAATAGAAATTAGATAAAAGGCTTTGCCTCACTACTTCATTTTACTATTGTATTGAATTCTTTAACAGTCCCTGCTCTGGAATGAACACTCCCACAATTTTTCTTTTTATTATATTATAATTATTAGTTATTTATCCAAGAAAACTGGCATAAGGATTGAGGGAAAATGCATTTAATAGGTTCAGGCAGTTATACAAATCATATTTCTGAAGGCTATTTGTAAACATGCTGTATTGCTGAGATGATTCTCTGCCCTTGTGTGTAAATTTGCCTCTGTGTGTTTGTGTGCACACTTAAATAATTTTGCCAGCATTGACTTCAATTCTCTACTTTGAAAAACAATTTTAAATAAACAATAATTCAGGCCTCATTGTAATAAAAAGCTATTGATTTTGCTAGAGTTCTTAAGAAGAACTTTCAATAATAAGATGCTATTTTCATTTTCAAAAAGTATACTTAATAGTTTATAAATCCTCCAAAATAAACCATCAAAATATAAGTTTAAAGAATAAATATTAGAATAAAACACAGTCATGGATTTTTAAGAAAAAATATAAATAAGGCAAAAGGAATTTTTAAACAATCATAAATACATAAAATATTCATTCAAAACTTAGGTAACAAAGATAGGCTTTTATGAGATATTTTCAAAGCAGGTTTAGGATTTGAGTGTCTAATGTCTAGATTGTATACAATATATATTTGTATATAATATATAATATATATATATATATATATATATATATATATATATATATATGCCACAGACAACAAATATGCAAAGGACCCCAAACTCCAACCAACAGCCAAAGAGCAGGCTAGACATTAAAAATTACAGCAAAGGTCTCAGAGTTGAGATAAATGAAAGAATTATTAAAGTGTTTGTTAAATATGGAAGATGAAGTTTGACTTATGCGCAAGAAAAAGGTTGTTTTTAGACATATTTGAGGATCCAAAAGATCACCTACTTGAAATGTCCAGCAATTAAACATTTTACATTTCAGTTCAAAACAAAAGGAGCATCAGCTATTTTTCTTCTACTTTGTCATAATAAATTTGCCCATAAGACTGTACTTTTCAAATTCATTGGTCAGAAATTCTTGTGTGTTTAGACAGACATATCAGAAGAAAAGTTGCCAATGAGATAGAAAAACGATCATAAGAAAGAGGAGAATTGAGAGCATGTGTGGCTGTGGAATAAATTTTTAGACGATAATATCTAATGGGTGAAACTGACATCTTCAAATGTCCTACCTGGGGAAATCAAAGAAGATAGAAACTGAAGACAAGAAGTTATCAAGGCCATGTTAGATCAAGCAAGGGATAACAACATAGAGGTGAAGAGTTTCCTCCCATGTCCCCTAAGTGAAGAAGCAAGGTAAATGCCAGTCTAAGAAAACTGTCTTCAGAAGGGTTTGAGTCAATTACTTCAGGCAGAGAATGTAACTGAAAGTGACACATTAGTCACCAACATCTCTTGGTTTGGTGTAGCAGAACTTCTATGGCCTAGAAGTCCACCCCACTTTAGCTGCTCTCCCAAGCTGTGGCACAACAAGGTTGTCCAGAATAGCTGCACTCCTCAAAGGCTAACTCTAAACTCCTCTTTGATGAAGGACTTTTAATTTTACTTCACTTTTTCTTTGATTTCTAGTGGCAAGGACACTTCTAATTCCTCTGTTGTATTTCAGGCTCTTCCTCCCTTTATTTGTAATTTCAATTACATTAGTTACCCAGGCCAACACATCTAGAAAAATCTTGACAATATCCTTGACTCTATTCCTCCACTTTATTTTATTCTTAGTTTTTAAATATGCCACTTGAGTAAGCCAGATCTTTTCCTTTATGCTTTCATGTAGACTGATGCAGAAACACAATATCAAAATATTATACCAATGATAAAGAAATCAAGGCATCCCAAGCCAATTTATCACACATCCCAATCTTAGGAGGGTTCCATAATCATAGTTTCTCATGTTACAGCAATCAATTTAATAGCAATATCAGTTTCTATATTTTTGTGTGCCCTTTCCACCAGATTACTGCCTTATCATTGAGATCACCTCTACAATTTTTGAGTTTTTCTTATTTTGTTTATATAATGCTCATAAGATGGATTTTTCCTCACAGTATCTTTGACATTGATTTTTTACAGATTTAAGAACTGATTTTGGATATTAGATCAAGAAAGTAAATATATATATGCGGCTTTAACACTGCTCCTATGGCTTCCTTAAATACCGTCATCCATGTCAATAGCCTTTGCAGGATTTTCTGTTTTCTGTGTTGCTATTGTTTTTCACAAGCTACTTTGCAGGCTCTTTTTCTTCTATGTTGTAAATGATAATATTTGTCAGGACCTGTCATAGAGCATTTTTTTAAATACTTCTCTTAGTTTGATTTGCTTCACCATCAGGACTTCACTAAATACCCACAAATGAATTATAGCTACGGATGTGGTTCCTCATCAGCGTTTTCTCCTTATATCCAGAGGTAAAGTGCTAACAATATTTCCATTGGGTTGTCACATGCACACTTCAAACTCATTATTTTCAACACTGAAGGTATCATTTTTTTTCCTGAAATTTGCTTCATCTTATTGGTTGCCAATTTCAATGAAAGTTGCTTACCTTTCTATTCAAAGGTTAATGCAAAAACTTCCATATCATTCAAGAAAATTTTATTTCACTTTGTTCTTTATTTCATTCTATGTGCTGCAAATTCTTCAATACTTAGTACTAAATTCACAAAAGAATCTATTTTTCTTCCCTAAATTGGCACTAAAGCGGATGTTTTTCACCTACATTTCCAAAATCCAAACACAAACAATAAAAGGATATTATTTTTACAAGTCTGACTGCTTCCAATTATTCCTTTCTCAATCTATTCTCCATGCTACAGTTAAGAGATTATTTTAAGTTATAAATTCACTTTCTTACTTTTCAAACGAAGCTCAGTCTTTTTTAATACAGTGCAATCACTTATCACTATCAATAAATCTTTTATTATTTGGCCTCTACTTAGAGTCTTCTCTTGTTAAGGCTCATGCTGTAAAGTAAAATACATTAACTTTCACTCCTTTGACTATTCAACATAATTTCTGAGATCTGAGCTTCCCTCTGTTTATAACAGTTCCACTTTTGTCTTCTTATCCCCTAATCTCTAATAATCCTTCAGGCTTCAGAATAGCTGTTTCTTACAGAAAAATCCCTAAGCTTTCTAGTTGGCACCTGACCCTCTTCTGTGTTCCACAGTGCTAAGACTAATTTACTGTGATTTTGTTTGAACTTGTCTGTAGCCATTATTAGAGTCTAAGCTATACAAAGGTCAAGACCATTTCTGTTTTTTATTGTATCCACAGTACATATGCCATGCCCACATAAGTAATCTAAAAAATTTATTAAATCAACAGATTTGCTCATTAAAAAAAGAAAAAAAAATATATATATATAAAGAGAATAGGGTAAATCAGAGAGAGAGAGAGAGAGAGAGAGAGAGAGAGAGAGAGAGAGAGAGAGAGAGAGAGAATGTTTTAAGGAATACCTCATACTTGGTGGCTTAGGGTCATTAGATAGTAACAGGTCCACTATACAAAGCACAGGTCATGTAGTTCTGCTTTTCTGTTAATGCTTCTCACCTGTGGGTGCTTTTGTCCTGGCGTATTAGCCAGCTTTCTTTGTCACTATGACTGAATGAAATGAGAAGAACAACTTAGAAAGGCAAAGGTTTGTTTAGCTACTGGATTCAGAAGTTACGTCCATGGCTGACCAGCCCCAAGGCAGAAACCATGACAACAGGGAGTAGCAGAGGAAAGCAGTCAGAAAGCAGAGAAAGAAATAGAGACAAGGAGAACAGAAAAGGACAAAGGACATATAAAGTCCTTGTCCCTAGCTCTAGGCCTTGCTTAATTGGAGACCAGGCTTTCAACACATAAGCTTTTTTGTTGTGTGGGGGAGGGAGTATTTCAGATCCAAGCCCTAACAGTTAATATTTAGCAATATTTGATGATCACAGCTAGGGATAATGTGGGGTTGTGGCTACGGCCATCAGTGGATGGAGGCCAGGGCTGAAATCAAACATCCTTCCATGCACATTAGAAGTCCCTATAACAAAAATTGTTCCAATCTCAAATGATAAATAGTGCCATAGTAATGTGGTATATGCCTAAAATTAATAATGTGTTTTGCCTTGAGATCTGATAAAATCAGGAGTTCCTCAAGTTATTTACTACATATTTCCCTCGTCCTTTGCTCTGGTCCAAAAGCTCTTTAACTATGCAACTTTCGTTATCAAAGAGAATAGTTAGTCAGGTGTGGTGATGCATACCTGTAATCCTAGCAGTTGGAAGGCTTAGACAGGAAGATCACAGATTCAAGACCAGTCTCAGCAATTTAGTGAGATCTTGTTTCAAAACTTAAATAAATAAATAAATAAATAAATAAATAAATAAATAAATAGAAAGGGCTAGACATGTAGCCCAAAAGTAGAAAGCCCCTGGATTCAATCCTCACTACAAAAGAGGGGACTAGTGATGAATCTTGCTTATTCCTGAGTGGTGATTTCCATGAAGCCTAACAGAATTATTCAAAGAAGCCAATCATACCCTCCTGCAGAAACCAGGGCACACTACCAATTCTGCTTCCCATAGCCCCTCATTATTTACTCTGCTTCTAATGCCACCCCTCTGTGGCCCTGCATGGTATAGTGTCCTCATCTCCTGAGTATTAAATGTATATGACTAGTCTGTCTTATCTGTTCAACATCAATTGGCATGTACTTAGCTTTCCCTATATTCTGCATAAGGAATTTCTCCTTCACCAATGAGGGGAAAAGTTAATGATCAGTAGAGGTTGCAAAACTCTGCTCTATTGCAGCAAATCTCTATTTTTGTTCATGAAACTCAAGATTGAATGAAGAGTACTTGAAAAGGAGAAAGTCAACCTTCTTGTCAAAGCTTCTGAGAAGCATAGTGTCAGCTCAGAGATGTATTCTTAGCCATGACAAGGTAAAGTTTTAAAAGTTAACTGTGTTTTGATAATCGGGCTAGGCTTTCCTCATAGTTTTAACTAATTTAAGTAATAAGACCAAATGAGTTAGCTTCCTGAAAGAATAGTCCATATTTAGTGTATTAAATGTCCTGTCTTTAGATTTAGAATCTTAGCTGCAGAAATCAAATGATCCAGTTAGTCTAGATATCCCTATATAGATCTGGGATGTTGGACTTATGATGAATAACCTAGAACCACCCTGGACTATTCTCAGCAATAGGTTACAGCTGGAGAAGTAGATCCAATTCTAAGATATCATGTGCCATAAGTATTTTGTTAAAATAATGCACAGTAATGGCTGAGAAGATGATCTGAATATCACTTAGGAACACTCAGCAAAAAGATTATAGTAATAGTGACAGTATCAATTTCCTAGGTCATTTTGAAAAATAAAGATGAAGTGCCATTGGAAAGTAGTGGAATATATTAAAATAATTATTATATTAAATATTATGACATTTAAATTATTTTCTTTGTTTTATAGTCTATCATATTATTAGCTAGCAAACAATTTTTACCAGTAATTACTCTAGTATTTTTCAACTTCAGTCTGTAAAACATGTTTCTCAGATGATCGTAAAGATCTATTAAAAACATAGTAAATTAAGTGTGGGAAATGATAAATTATTTGGTGTTTTCATTAAGAATCATAATGAGCCTAAAAGTACTTTCAATGTTATTTAACCTAAAATTTCTCAAATCTATTCAGTTAGAGAATTTCTTTTAGACTTTTAATATTATATTCTATACTGAATAAAGCTCATGAAATAAATTGATTATATAGTTATAGGTAAATGAGTATACATCTAGTTTTATTTGTATATCAAGTATTTTAAATGTACATATATATATATGTACATTTATACATGGAATATATATATATATATATTATACAGGAAACAGATATATTTATAAAGTATTTATATTTATAAAATATTTATGTACTTAACTGGTAATACAAGTGTGTGCTACAATGAACTGGAGTTTCCTCAGAAATGTACATATATACATATAGATATAAATAAAGTAAAAATAAATTTAAAAATTAACAAAAATGCAAATATTTAAAAAATAAATTAGCATATCACATGCAATTTTAGCATGTGGTGTTATTTTCTGCCCAAATTTGTTGAATAGGAAAATTATATCTTTTTATTAATTGGTGTGTATATGTGGTACTAAGCAATGAATTCAGGTCATTCTACCTTTGTGCTACACTCTCAGCCCTCTTTATAATTTATTTTTTTATTTGTTTGTTTTAAAATAGGATTTCACTAGGTTGCTACTGAGTGTCTTGCTATGGGTGCTGGGGCTATTCTAAAAACTGGGATCTTCCTATCTCAGCTTTCCAGGATTATGCCACCATGCCTGGCTCATTGATATCTTTTAAAACTGTTAGTACCTATAATTACTAAATTTCCTGTGTCTGTTTTCTACTCTTTCATCAAACCAATAAATATTATTTGATTTTCTGTAGTTTTTATGTGTATGTAATTGTTTGATGTGATACCATGATTGAAGTTTATATTGACTCTTCTCCTGCTTCTACTCTGAACAGAAACCATGTTATAGCATATTCTGCACGAACTCAATATTGGCCTTTTGTCAATATTTAAGAATAGAATTTGCATTTAAATAACACTGTGAAAGTCAAAGTTGATTTGAAATGTTCTTTCAAAAGATTTTACAATAGCTGAACAAACTTAAACCAAGATATACCTTTGTCACCTTTATATCCTAATGACATAAAATTATTTTTGGATAATTTAGAGAAATTTTCTCTTATTAGATACAAGTGAAAAAAGAGAGGTTCAGAAATACAAGTGCTGAAATCATACAAATCATTTAAAATAATCAAAAGCTACGGAGGATAATTTTTAGCTTTATGATATTTTTATCAATATTCTAAAAATACAAAATGTGCCATTTCTTTTGAAGAATCAAAGCTTTCTCTGACAATATTGATTGGCATCAAATTTCACCAGACTTGGTTTTAATCCAAGTCTTTTTTTTTTTTCAGGTTCACCTTTCTGACAAATGTTTCATGAATCATTCTTCAAGGGTAAGAGTTCTCCATTCCATAATTATCTAACCTGCTTAATCTTCCTTCTTATCAATTTCAGTTTCTTAAGAGTGATGAGAATTTAACGTGATACTATATTGTTATTCATCTTTTCCTCAACTAGAATGTAAGATTCTGGAAGGCAAGCACTTTGTCTTGTTACTGTATAAATTCTGTTTCCTAGAATTTGTTTCCTAGAAATGAAATTCACTATTTTTTTTTCCTTTTTGGCAGTACTAGAGATTAAACCTAAGGGATATCTACCTCCAGGCTATACCCCCAGCCCTGTTTTTTATTCTTTATTTTGAGACAGGGTCTCACTATGTTGCAGAGGACCTCATTAAGCAGCTAAGACTGGCCACAAACCTTCCATCCTCCTGTCTCAAATTCCCAAGTACTAGGATGACAAAAGTGCGCCACCACGCCCAGATCTCTAAATTTTTATTTCAGGTAAATGAAGAAGATACTTAAAATTCTTCTACTCTAGTGAAAGACCCAGTCACAAATGAATTGGTTTTCCAGAGAGGGAGAAGAAAAACCCTTCTTTCTCTGAAAGATACAAATAAAGATCTACTGCTTCTGGAATACCTAGAAGCATAAACCCTCTGCATCTAAAAGAAGGGCAGGAAAATCACTGTTGCCTGCAATGTAGCAACAATACAAATGTTACATAGTGTAAAGAAAGGGAGGAGGTACAGACAATCCTTTCCTTCTTAGAGCCAAGAATGCAAGTCAAGAGTTTGACTTCCACATCAGAGGGACAAGACAATATAAAGAAACATGCCTTAGGCCAAGGATATATGACCTGCATAAGACTAAAGTTTAACCAAGAAAATGCAGACCTCCTGACCCTCCTTCCTTCCATACAATAAGTACCTGGTTATGATTTAAATGTGTCTCTCAAAGTTTTGTATTGAAAACTTGATTCCCAAAGTGACAGCATTAAGATAGAGCCTAATTGTAGCCGTTTCAGTGTTGGTTGGCATGTCCCTTATGAAAAGATTGATACTATTATTATGAAATTTGGCTCTTTGTATGGGTAAAATAATTCTCACTACCGTCATTTTCTCTCTTTCTTGATCATTTTTATTGTTTTCTATAGGATGATGCAGCAAGAAGTCCCCCAAAAGATGCTGGCCATTTGATTTTGGACTTTTCAATCTCTAGAACTATGATCCAATAAACCTGTTCCTTATTAAACACTCAATTCGTGGCATTCTATTATGAAATCACAAGACTAACTAAGAAATGCTACCCAATAAACATAATAATAATTTTAAAAAACAGTCTACCTCTTAAAAAGGGACACTGAATAGCAAGAAACCTCTGTGATACAGGTATGTAAAAATTGCTGAAATATGAAACTAAAAATAAAAGGACCTCTGGCATATCATATCCTGATCTAAGCATATGTAAACAGTGGGTCACTTCTAAAAAAATTTTGAATGTCCAATTGGAGATTATTAAAAAGAATGCAAAATCAGTTCAAGTTAAGACTAAAATACACTATTTTTCATACAATGGAAAAGAAGACAATTCATAATTTTTATATAATGCTACTATTTTTCTTTCTACTATTCTACACAGAATTCCTAGTACCAAACTAAAAAGCTCACGGGACACAAAAAAATCAAGAAAAACTTTCATCCCATTATCAAGAGATGAAGCAGCTGGTGTGGTGGCACACATTTATAATACCAGCATTTGAGAGATGGGGACCAGAGGATCAAGGTTCATGAGCAGCCTCAGCTATTTAGTGAGGCCCTTCGCGACTCAGTGAGACCCTGTTTCAAAAAATTAAAAAAAAAAAAACTAAAAAATAGGTCTTGGGGGTAGCTCAGACGTACAATGGCCCTGGGTTCCATCATCAGTGTTAGGCTTCCATGGTAAATAAAGGCACAGTAAAGGCATGAGAGAGACCAGGGAGCACTGTACCAGTTTTAATGTGGTCCTCTCGGGAAAGGGGGCTGGATACTCCCGAAGACCTGTGGGCCCATCTGAGGCTAGAAGGAAATGCTTCTCTTTTTAAGGTATACATCTTGGGAGTGGGACTATATGTGGGAACACTGCTTCTCTCATGATATCACCTGCCTTGCGATACTGCCCACCTGCCTGCCTAGCAGAGTCTCCTCCTCCTTCTCCAGGGTTCCACCTCCTGCAGGGAAGGGGGGAGGGACCTGATTTGTCATCCCAGCCTTTTGGTGATAATGGGCTGAGATTTGAATTTTAAACTACTTCCTACTGTCAAGGGGCATCATATGGGGGCCCCTTGGCCAGGAGAAGTCGGGTCCTCTAGAAGTGGGCAGGTGGGAGTATAGCTGCAGCGTGAGTCAGAGGTTACCCTGAACGGCTTGGTGATGTGTGCTTGAGGAGACTTTAGCAGACAAGGAGTTACGGCAGTATGGCATCCGAAGAGGGAGAGCACCGTAGTATGTAAACAAGTGGACCTGCTAAAATAAAAACATCAAAGAGAATTATGTCAAGAAAAACGAATCTTAGTAGGCCCCAACACTGTGCAAGAGAATTTGTCATGGGACTTTTGTAACAGAACCCTTTTTAGCTGGGTAAGATGATGCCAGTTGGGGTCCCCCAGCAGTTTGGCTATGGTAGGTGTGGTGAGGATCACTGTGAAGGGCCCAGTCCACTGTGGTTGAAGATGTTTTGGTTGAAGCGATTTGAAGAGGACTTAATCTCTTGGCTTAAGGGCTTTGACTGCAGGCTGTGTGGAGCTGCTTCTTCAGTCCGAGGTTGGGGAAGATATTGGTCAGCATGTTCCCTAAGAAGGTACCTGAGAAAAGACAAGCAAGGAAGATAGGAAGACAAAGGAGGAGGGTCTGAAGAGAGGGCATGATTAAGCAGGAAAGGGTGACTGTACAGCAATTCAAATGGGCTCATAAAGGTGGGCCTTTGAGGGATGGTCCTCACACGGGCCAGAGCTAGTGGCAAGAGTTTAGGCCATGACACTCGCAGCTCTAGAGTTTTGTTAGGTGGTTCTTAAGGATCCCATTCATTCTTTCTACCTTTCCTGATGACTGCAGTCGATATGGGATGTGGAGCTTCCATGAAATGCCAAGACCTTGTGCCACCTGTTGAGTAACCTTAGAAATAAAAGCTGGTTAGTTATCATACTGTAAGGAATTAGAGAGTCCAAACCAAGGGATGATGTCCGAGCATAGAACATCGGCCACTCTGCTGGCTGTCTCATCCTTTGAGGGAAAAGCCTCTACCCAAACTGTTAGGGTATTGACCATGGTAAGAAGATATTTAAGTTTTTTGTGATGTGGCATATGGGTGAAGTTAATTTGCCAGTCCTGTCCTGGCAAGTGTTCTCTCATTTGGTGGGTAAGAAAGAAGGGGCGAAGGCCTCCTTGGGGAGACACAGCAGCGCAAGTAGAACAGGAGGCACTGACCTTACTAATAAGCTGCTGCAGGAGAGGAGAATAAAACAAGAGGCTTAGGAAATGCTTCAGCTACATAGGTCCCATATGAAGGGAATTGGGTATTAGGCTAATGAACTTTTCAGCCTGAGCCTCAGGCAGAGCAATCTTATCCTGTATCATGAGCTAACCATCCCCTTGCTGGACACCCCAAGTTTGATCAGGTGTTTTTGTTCAGCCAGGCTGTAATTAGGCACCATTGAGGGGAGGGTTAAAAATAGTACAGAGGACAGTGGGCTTGGTTGAGCTTGTTGTGTCAGCTGTTCTGCTGTATAATAAGCTTTACTGTTTCCTTTGCCACTAAGGAAGATTCTGTCTGGTGGCCCCGACAGTGGATGATGGCCAGCTCAGACGGTAAAGAGAGGGAGCTAGGAGTATCTTAATCAAAGTGGCATTAACAATGGGTGAACCCTTGGTGAAGAGAAATCCCCTCTCTCTCCAAATTGAGGCATGGCAATGTGCTATTAAAAAGGAATATTTAGAATCGGTATATATGTTTACCTGCTTGTTTTTTTTTTTTTTTTTCCAGGTGTAGAGCTCAAGTTAGGTCAATCAATTCAGCCTTTTGAGAGGTAGTACCATCTGGTAACCTGATAGCCTCAATGACTTGAGTTAGGATGACCACTGCATAGGCTGCCCTTTTCTTACCTCTGGTGTCAGAAACAGAGCTGCCATCAACAAAGTAAGTAACATCTAGGTTAAGAAGGGGGGTGTCTTGGAGGTTCGCCTGAGGTTTAGCTAAAGCTTCAATCATTTGAACACAAGAGTGAACATTGTTAGGTGAACACCAATCAGGGCCTGAACCCTGGCTCACTGGTAAAAGAATGGCCAGGTTAAGGGAAAGGTTTTGAGACAGTTTAAGATCTGGATTTTCTGTGAACAACAAATAAAGTTTCTGAATGCGAGAAGGTGACAGAAGAGGGAGTGCTCGAGGAGAGAGCAAGTCCTGGGGTCTATGTGGGGAAAAATCCTGCAGGGGGATCTGGAGACAAATTTTAAGAGTCTCTTTTGTGAGTGTGGCTTCTGCTGCAGAGCACTGAGGCTGGACCACGTGGCATGTCCTCCCCACAGGTCTGAACAGGCAGGATTGCCAGAGTCAGGGCCGGGGTAGGGTGGGAGGTCTAGAGTCCAGGCTGAAACTGGGCAGATGGTCCTGAGTCCAGGCCGGAGTCCCCATAGCATGCAGAGTCTGTGATAGGGGTGGGCAGGAGGAAGGGAGTGGCTGAGTCTGGGTGTCTGGGCTGAAGCTGTGGTGGGTGGGAGCCAGGAGAGTGGGATGCTGGCTCAGAGGTTTGGTGGTTTTTCAGGTGGCTCTGAGGCGGCACAGGTGTGGTGGGGAAAGCCTGGATTCCAGGGTGGAGGAAGCACAGGCAGAGGGAGCACAGAAAGGAACCCTGGCGCTTGTACAGGTCAGCTGAAGGTCTGGCCTAGGAGGAGTGGTGCAGAGCCTTAACTGTGGGATGTGGGGCCAGAAAAGGGTGGCTCCCAGTACCCAGTTGGGGCGGACACGGGGCAGAGGCAGCAGTTTTGGGGTGGCGGCGGTTCCCGGGCAGTGGTCGTTTTAGGGTGGCCGCTGTTCCGGGATGGCTGCAGTTCAGGGCGTGTGAGGTACCAGAAGATCCATGATCCTAGCCACATGGAATAGTCCACCCCAGTGGATCCAGGAAGGTGGAGGTTTCCGCCAAGGCCGCACATAGCACGCTGTGGCAGCAGCGGCGGCAGGGAATTTTCTTTAAAAAAAAAAAGAAGAAAACAATTTTAAAAATTAAATTAAAAAAAAAATTGTCCCGGGTTCGGCACCAGATGTTAGGTTAGCACGGCATGAGAGAGACCAGGGAGTGCAGTGCCAGTTTTAATGCGGTCCTCTCAGGGATGGGGGCTGGACAGTCCTGAAGACCTGAGGGCCCATCCAAGGCTAGAAGGAAATGCCTCTTTGTGTGTGTGTGTGTGGTACTGGGGTTCCTGGCAGCACTCTACCTCCGGGGTACACTCCCAGCCCTATATATATATATATATATATATATATATATATATATATTTTTTTTTTTTTTTTTTTAATTGGAAACAGGATCTCTTAAGCCAGTGCGGAGGGCTTCGAACCTGTGTGATCCTCCTGTCTCCGCCTCGCAAGCGAGGGGATTACAAGCGTGCACCACCACACCCAGCATGGAAATGCCTCTCTTTTTAATGTATACATCTTGGGGGTGGTACAACTGGTGGGAATGCCGCTTCTCTTGCAAAATTGCCTGCCGTCTGATAAAACCTGCCTCACAATACTGCTGGCTGGCCTGCCTGCCTAGCAGAGTCTCCTCCTCCTTCTCCAGGATTCTGCCTCCTGCGGGGAAGTGGGGAGGAACCCAACTTGTCATCCCATCCTGCAAATAAATAAATAAATAAATAAATAAAGGCTTGTGCCATCTAATTCCAGAATCACCTAAAGCTATAGTAGTCAAGATCATATTGCATTGGCCTTGTAATAAACATAAAGGTTTTTGGATCTTCAGAAGAATGGAAATGCCCTACCATATTATCCAGCAATACTATTTCTGGTATCTACCCCAAACAATGAAAACCAAACTACCAAACTAGTGTATGTGTATCTGCGTTCATAGCCACACAATTCACCACTGCCAGACTATGGAACCAGCCAAGATGTCCATCAACAGATAAATGGATTACAAAACCATGAAATATGTACACAATGGAATTTTTCTCAACCATAAAGAAGAACACAATTACATCATTTACAGGGAAATGGATGGACATAGAGAACATTGTGCTAAGTGAAGTTAGTCAGTCACAAAAAGTAAAATATCAGATTTTCTTCCCAATATGCAGAAGCTAGGGAGAAAAATGGTCATATAAGGAACTCTAAATGAGGAAGGAGAAAAAATAGATGAGAAAAACATAAGGCAAACTAATTGAGGGGGATGGGAGAGAAAAGAGGGAAATTGTCGATTGTACATTATATACATTCACAAACATAGCAAAGTCAATCACTAAGCCAAACATAAGAAAGAGGGAGAGGGGAGAGAACTGGGTAAGGGCTTAATGAGTGATGTGCGCATGTCTCTACCATATTGTACTACTTTAGGATGTATGACTACAATACACCAATAAAAATTAGATAAAAAATCAAAACAGATTCACATAAATAATACCAAAAAATTCAAAGGGGAAATAGTAATTTTTCTAACAAATATTGATGAACAAACTGTATAAACTTTTTTCTTTAAGAAAGGACCCTAAATTCTTAATTTAAATGATTCAAATAAATAACTCAAATAAGCCTTTAACTTAAGGAACATTTTTTGGTGAGTACCAAAAACCTTGAATATAAAAACTCGAATGATTGGATTTTATAAATAAAACCATTTATGTTCCACGTGACACTTTAAAAAAATTATAAACTATGGACTAAAACATAATGTCTATACTACATATTAATGACAAATAATAAGTATATAAGGACCGTATATTAGAGGATTATTTCTTGAATCTTAATTAATAAAGTTTATGGTTAACATAAGTGAGACTGCTTCAGACTACATTCATACCTGTGTAATCCATAACACCTGATGAGCACAACTTAGAGGTAAATTTATCTACTCACAGTTCTGGATATTTCAGGGGTTCAGTTCATGTTAGGCTGGTAACATCTGAGGCACGAAGAGCATGGTTGGAAGAGACACAGAGAATGAGAGAGAGAGACAGAGACAGAGAGAGTAGGCAAAGACTTTGCTCTCTCATATCATGGAGGTTAGACACAAGAGGGAAAGCAAGGGTAAAAAGGAGCATTTATAATTTGGAAGGCCACACCTTCAGGGACTCCTCAGGTACCAAGTCCTGCCTTCAAGATGGCTGCCCTATTTTTATATCATCTATGGGGACATTCTAAATCCAAACAACAATAGAGACCCAATTTTAAAATATAATTGAAGCCGGGCGTGGTGGCACATGCTTGTAGTCCCGCGCTTGGGAGGCGGAGACAGGAGGATCACGCAGGTTTGAAGCCAGCTGCACTGGCTTAAGAGACCCTGTTTCCAAATAAAAATTTAAAAAAATAGGTCTGGGAGTGTAGCCCGGAGGTAGAAGGGCTGCCAGGAACCCCAGTACCACCAAAATAAATAAATAAATAAATAAATAAATAAATAAATAAATAAATAAATAAATAAATAAATAAATAAAAAAAATATATTTGAAATATATCAAGTTAAACTGAAACATTTAAATGAATCTTTCACCTAGCCACCATCCACATTTTTCTTTGAACTATGATCATAAGGCAGGTAAAGAAAACGAGCTTGTTCTTTAAGTAAAATACATAAAAGACTTCCTGCCTGTCTTCCTCATTTGTTCCCTTTTCTCTTTTATGCCTTCAAACCTCTGCTTTCTTTCTTTTCTAATTTTTGTCCTGTGGAACTCATGATAAACACTTATTATTTCCCTGTTTGAAAGATAAAATCTATATTTCACACAGTTTTGGTTCCTGAAAGGTGAATGTGCAGATGTTATGGATTAAGATTAACTATTATTGGAATAACAAAAATTTCAGGAAAGAACAAATACTGCAGGGTCATACTAGATCATATGCTGCCAGAAAAGGTCAACACTAAAAAGCAAAGACCAGAAGATGTTCATTTTTGCTAAGTAAAGAGGGTAGAATTGAAAAGAAATAGTATAATAACTATATTGTTTTATATAAGCAAAACATTTCTTATATAGTTTTTCTTCTCTGATTCAGGCTTGACCAAAGCTAACCCCAGACTCTCATACTGAAAGCAACTGAGCCTCATATCAATAAACAGCTAAATTCTAAAACCAAATCATCTCTGCTTCCTCCCAGTTAGCAGGGGTCACTGAAGGACAGAGCTACTTTGTAAACATCTAATATAGCTAATCAGGAAAGTGGAGTAACAAAAGCACAAGACATAAGGAACAAACAGGAGCTATTGCTGCAATTATGGAAAGCCATCACAGTACAATAATTATGAGAGAATACAAGTAAGGCTCTGTGTTCATGCATTTGAAAACATCCATAAAGTGGATCATTTGCTAGGGAAACATAAAGAATGAAATTATCCCTATAAAGGAGAAAAAACAATAATGTATAAAGTTGGAGGAAAAGTACATGAACTATTTTCACTTAAAAGATAATTTTATTAAAAACAATCAGTGCCCTGCAGTATATGTTTTAAATTATTTTAAGTAGGTTTTTCTCATTGTGTATAAATAGACTGTGTTATAAATGTTAATAAGGAAGATGTTGGTAAAAGGGTACAAAGTTTGGCTAGTTAGAAGAGATGATATGGTTTTAGAATTTAGCTGTTTATTGATATGAGGCTCAGTTGCTTTCAGAATAAGAGTCTGGGGTTAGCTTTGGTCAAGCCTGAATCAAAGATCAAATGCATGGCATAGTCAACATAATAAATAATAATACACTCAATATTTCAAAATTGATGAGAGTAAATTTAAAATGTTCTTATGACAAGTATATGAGATAATGGATATATTAGTTTGAAATAAACTTTCTACTTTTGTGTGTCTGTACGTACAGATGGATATCACAATAGCACATTGTACCCCACAAATACATACAAGTATAATTTGTCAATTAAAAACTAAAAGTATATTTATAAAAATTTGTATCCCCGCTGTTCTTACAAATTAGCTGTAATTCTGTATGTTAACTGTGGCATTTTTGAATGTTCAATCATATTTTAAGATTATGTTATCTGGAAATAAGTGAACATTCGACCAAACAAATTTGAGCAGAAATCCAACTCACCTAATATATCTAATTGGGTTTTCACAAGTGAGCCTAGATTCAGATCTTGTATAACATTTGTGATTAGTATTCATTGGTTTTCTTCTATCACTTGTGTTGTCTCCATTTTCAGACAGGTTTTGTGCTCTTTTGGTCACATGAGACTTTTCTATCAGCAACAACTGGGGCTCTAGTCTCCCAAGATTATATTTAGTAAAGACTCTGCACCCCAGAACTGCCAGTTCCTAGCCAAAGATTAAAACCAATTAAAACAACTTGAATCAATTCAATTGCCCACCTCTGAAAGCACTATGATTGAGATTATAGGTTCTACCAATAAGTTTCAAATACTCTGATCTCATTTCTGGTGTTTGGTACAATACAGATAACTATAGTTCCAAAAAATATGAATGTACTCTACCCTGTAGCAGAGGTTTGCTGGTAAATGGCTTAATATAGCTCTATATTGGTAAGATTTCTATTTATTATGTAAACTAAATCTGACCCTACTCATGAAAGTTTTATATATTATATTATATATTATTATGTATTATATTATATTATATTATATATTTATTTATTATGGTAAATGCCTTTAGCTTTCTGATTACCTATTTTCAAAGTCTTACATATGTAAAGTTTAATAATTCCCTTGTTTGTTGCCTCATCAAAAGACTGATACAATGAACATCCCCCACAGGAATGGGACAAGGTACATATTCAGCCAGAGGAAGTTCAGAAAGTTGAGAAGAAGTTTCAAAGTGCTGAAACTGCGTGTTGCACATTGACTAGATACAGGGCTCAAGTGCCCAGTTAGTGGGAGAACTGGCTGACTCTAGGACTGTTAGAACTGATTATTGACTGGTCCTCTGCAATGTGCAATATGTTCTGGATCTATCTCCCATAACTGAGTATATTCTCGGGGTGGATTTGTTACAAGGTTGACTGTGCTTATAACCATCAGAGAATTCTGCCTAAAAGTGCATGTGGTAAAGATTATTACTTCAGGAGGGTTGTGAATGTATAGCAGTTAATACTACCAGGGGGCACTGAGGAAAATTGGACAAACAATACTAAAGCTAGAAAAGGCCCCAACTCATAGGCCATTCAATTCTCCTGTGTGGCTTGTATGAAAAATGATGGTTCCTCGCAGATAGCGGTGATATTAGGAATTAAGTGAAGTGACAACACCCTTTCATGCTATGGTACCCAACATTTTAGAACTGATGGATCACTTGTCACATAAACTAGGACAGTTCCATTATGACATAGGCTTCTTGTCTGAAGCCTGAGGCATGGCACACAGCTGGGTGGCAAAGGATTTAGCCTCTTGGCAGAAACCTCAGAGTATACAGTTGTACAACTGTACTGATGATGTTATGCTAACCTCTGATTTTCTTACAGGGTTAGAAGCAGCTACATGCCATCTCTGATCTGTTCTCCAAGAAATAGGGTGATATGTTAACAAAGACACGGTCCAGAAACCTGAATATTCTGTCAAATTCTTGGGAGTTGTCCGGTTGGGTAAGACAGGTGATGTACAAAGCAGTGATAGGCGTCCAAAAATTGCACACATATCTAGGTATTTAAGGGTTTAGGCAAAAGCAAGGCATCAGGTGTAGCCCCATTGAGTTTTAGTCACAGCTGTGGAAAAGGGCAGAGGCCATAAATGCTGACCTCTTAGCTTGTCAATGCATTACAGGTACTGGGTCAGTGATGGTGCAGACCACTCACCCATTAAAGATTTGTTAAGGTCCTGGACTCAGACTCTATGGAAAGGGATAGCCCAAACACCCAGCCTGACAAAGCTGGGTGCATATTGAAAACAATAATCAGTTTTCTAGTATCCCTTTGGCTGAGCAGCTACATACTCTGCAGGGACCAAAACAGTTCTGAGTGGCAGAAGTGGGCAAGCGCCCTTATATAAGGTAATACCAGGCGTACTCTTCATTTTGAAGGTAATAAGGGTCAGAGGACTCCCAAGGTGACAGTAGAAATGCTCCACACTTTAAAGATAAAAGTGAGTTTGGGAAGACTCTCAACGTAATATCAGGAATGCCCCATACTTTAAAGGTGATAAGGAACTCAGGAAACTCCCAGGTGCAACTAGAGGTCTTTCTCACAGGATGAGCATGTTTGAATTCTCCTGAAAGGGAAGGAGTTACCTATAATGGTCTCTCTTTCTGACATTTTATCATTCAGGTTAATGGAGAATAGCCTGCTTTCCTGGGCACACACATTTGCAAAACAGTATAATATCTCCCAATGCTGGGTTTGCACTGAGCTCCTAGTGGAAGCAGCCAAAGGTTTTTCTTGGCAAATCGCCCCTGCTACTGCAGACAGCTGTACTTTATTATGAACTTGGAACCACAGCACCCAAAATTGGATGAACGTGTATAATATGGACTTGTGCCAAAACCATAATGATGCCCCCTTCTTATTGGGATATGTATGGGCTGGTTAGAAGGGGTTGATACTATAGAGGTAGCGCTTGTAAGCATAGCACATTTTGTATAGAACAGATAAACAAATCTGTGACCAGTGGAATTTCTGAATGGTTGCTCCAAGAACTATTTTAGCTCTGTTTGTTCAGCGGGTAGTACTATAGATTTAGAGCTACAGGTGAAAGCCTTGGTCCAACATGTTGCAGAAACATTAAATATATTCTGAGAGACTCTATCTTTGGGCCCAATATAATGCTTTTTGAGTTAAGTTAAGCTCTGACTTAACATAATGCTCTCTGGGCCCCCATACTCCACCTTCAGGGAGTGGAGTATGTGGGCCCAGAAAAAAATACAATTTGGTGGTAACAACACAGTCTCTGCACAGTTGTGGGTGCATACACCTTCCGTGTAATAGTGGGTGGGTGTACTCACATCTTGAGCATGCATATTGCATATAATTATGGGAAATGATTAAGTAAAGTAAAATATGCATGTGCAATGACTAAGAAAGGTGTAACATAAATGTGTATATCCTGCTGACATGGACATGCACCATTTTGTGCAAAATTCTATATAAAGAACCAATCTGCAGAATAAAGTTTCTGTTTCCTGTTTGTTCTCCTCCAATGGCAGTTCCACATGCTTAACAAAACAAACAACAACAACAACAAAAAAAAAAAACATGCTGGGCGTGGTGGCACAGGCTTGTAATCCCTGTGCTTGGGAGGCAGAGACAGGAGGATTGCCCAGGTTTGAAGCCAGCCTCTCTTGCTTAAGAGACCCTGTCTCCAAATAAAAATATAAAAAAAATTAGGTCTGGGAGTGTAGCCTGGAGGTAGAAGGGTTTCCAGGAACCCCAGTACCACAAAACAAAAACAAAAACAAAAACAACACCATAAAAAATCCACTGAAAACCATATCACCTGCAACCACAGCTGGTCCCTGACCAGGCCCTGACAGTGTGTTAATTTTCCTGACTTGTAAGATCCTTGCCATATTTTAAGACTAAAACAATGTAGAAACTTGAGAATTTTACCTATTTTTCTATTTCCTGAAAGAATTTTTATAATGTTTATGCTGATTTTCCAAAATATTTGTACAATTCAAAAGTAGAAACCATACTTACCTGGACTTATGTTGATGGAAACAATTTTAATCATGAATTAAATTTATTTCTCTTGATAGTGAATAGTTTGTCTTTTTGTGTGTCTCAATACATTGTATTTTTCAATACATATGTCAATTCAAACTAAATTACCAACTTTAGGTATAAGGTGGTTTTAATATGCTCTTATTATCTTTGTTTTTCATTACTAGGGATAGAACCCAGGAGGGGCATTCTACCTCTAAGCTACACCCTCAGCTATATTTTGTGCTATTCATTTTAAACCAGTGTCTTAATAAGTTGGCGAGGACCTCACTAAGTAGGACCTCGCAGGCTGGCTGCGAACCTGCTATTTTCCTGTCTCAGCTCCTCAAATACTGGAATTACAACTGTGTGCCACCATACATGGCTTACTAATTTCTGTAAAATCTGCAGTAATATCACATTTTGGTCTCTGATATTAGTAATTTGTATTTTCTCTTTATTTTTTCCAGGTTTTTCAATGTTTTATTAGTTTTGCTTAACTTTTAAAGGAATTGAAATTTGACTTTAGTATTTTTCCTATTATTCATTTGTTTTTCTTTTACTGATTTATTATTCACTTCTGTTCATTTTCTGGAAGCTTCATGTGATCCTTTTATTTTGGCATATTAGGATGAAAATTTAATCACTAATTTTTAGGTTTTTCTTATTATATAATGTAAGAATTTAAGACTAAAGAAAATAAAGAACAAATCTGGGCTTTACTTAGCAGTAGTTAGGAGGCTGAGAAAGGATGATTTCAGGTTCAAGGACAGCCTCAGCAACCTAGTGAGATCCTGTTTCAAAAACATATTTAAAAAATTAGGGCTGGAGATACAGCTCAGAGGTAGCAGTCTTCTTAGTTCAATTCCCATCACCACATTTTAAAAAGCACTATTTTCACATAATTTGGCAAATGTTAATATGTTCCTTTCATTCTAGAGTAAATAACTTTTATTTTTAATTTTAATTTTTTCTTTGTACCATGTATTTTACCAAATTGTGTTGCTTTAACTTCAGAGTAATTAATTTGATATTTCATAGTTTTCTTTCAAAAAAATGTTGAGTTGTTTTCTCTCAGAAAAGATAAGTGAATTTTGATAGTTATTCTTTTAAAATTTGTTGAACCAGGTATGGTGGTATATCCCTATATTCCAGTACTTTGGAGAATGAGACAGGAGGATCACAGGCTCTAGGTCAACCTTAGCAAGTTAGTGAGACACTGAGAAACATATCGAGACAGTTTCAAAATAAAAATAAAATAATAAAATAAAATAAGGCTTGGGAAATAGCATGGAGCTAAAATGCCCTTGGGTTCAATCTCTAGTTTGACCAAAAAAAATTTTTAAGATTTTTATTATAATTAAGGCTATGAGTGATATACATATTTTCATTCTTTAAAAAATTTATACATTTCCATTTCCAAATCTATTAATTGTATCTCTTAGACCTTTAGTATTATTGTTATTTTAGTAGTAGTAGTAGTACTAGTTGTAGTAGTAGTAGTAGTAGTAGTAGTAGTAGTGGTAGTAGTATCTGCTGTCTTTTCTAATATTTCAAGATAGGGGTGCTATTTTTTACCGTAATATTTCAAATGGGCCACTCAGTCTGTTTTTTATTAATTTAGTTCTATCAGACTTCCAAAGATGAATACTTTTTTAAAATTCTTAAACTGAAAAAGAGGGAAGATGGTGACCAAGTAAAACAGCTTCTACGAGTATTGCTGATACTTGATCTCCATAGCATGAAAAATAACATCTTACTGAGACAGAAAATACTATCAATAGAGAAATAAAAGCTATAAATACAAGAGACAGAAAAAATAAGACTAGAACAACCAGGGAAGCAGAAAAGAAATAGGCCCACCATGGCAGTGGCTACTGTGCCAACGCTATCTTGCATCACAGATCCAGACTCCAGGGAGGAAAAGCAAAGGAGCTGAAGCAACCAGTTGCAGTACAGTCAGATGTAATTCAGCCGTTTTTCAGTGTGAATCGAGCTAAAATTTTCAGTGGCCAAGCCCATCATGGTCTCCAGGAATTCAGAGATTCAGAGCAGAGCTCAAAACCAGACAGGAGATATGCCAGCCTCACAGCCAATGGCATGGCAGTGACACCATATTGCCACTAGTAGTAATGAGTTCACCACACCCATGAGAGCTCCAGTGAAAGCTACAGCACAGTGCCACTACAATCATAAGTGAAATTGCAGCCTCTACAGGAGAAATCCCAGTGTTGCGCCTTCAGGGACTCAACCAGCATTGTCAAACTCCCTGGGTCTGAGTTCTAGCAGTTCAATGCAGTACAGGAGTAGAGGTGGCAGAAATTACTATAACCTAGTTGCAGTTCCCTGAAGGAAAGTCCCCACCCGGAGCCCTCAGAGTCTGTTGCAGCTGTGATTAACTCCCTGGGTCTAAGACTTTGTGATACAAATCAGAGAAGGAGCTATGGCAGCAGAATTACCACACACACCCAGAGATCCAAAGCACAATAAGTGAAGTCGTGGTGAACTGGAGAAGAACCCACAGAAGGTGGGAGTGAGATCTGCTGTTGATCATCAGAAGCTCAGACAGACTCAGGCTCAGATCAGTGGCAAGTGAGGGGGAAATCTTATGCTTAACTCTAAACCCAATGGGTAGGGTTGCCGGGAACACCACAGACATCCCTATGGTGGTAAACAGGGAGAAGTCAGACTAGCCCAGCCCTAACTGTGTAGAACTGAGACTCCTACATTTAGTTTGGTCTCAGAGGCATATGTTACCAAAAGAGGCAGGGGGAGACCTAGTTTCCAAATCTGTAGAAAGTGTGGAGGGTGAACTCCACTCAATATTAAATCCAACCCCTTTGATATCGGCCATCTGCATAGATTGAGAAGACTCAGAGAACCAGACTCACAGAGGGAAAGGTAAAGGTAGCACTTGATATCTACAAAGACAAAGACTGCTGAATTTATTTGTAGAGTCACATTAATTTGTTATTGGGATTGTTTGGGAGTTTTCATTCTTTTTTTTTTTGTGTGTGTGTGTGTATACCTGATTGGCTTTTTTTTTTTCCTTTTTTGGAGGGGGTTTTGGGGTTTTTTTGTGTTTTTTGTTTTGTTTTGTTTTTATGATTTTTGATTTGCATTGTTTTCTGTTGTTGTTTTTTAACCCACATACCAAATCCTCCCCCAAGCCACATCCCTTGTACAAATCTACTCTCTCCTCTCTAGCCCTCTTCTATCTTTTCTCTTCTTTTTATTGCTCCCTAGTCCTGTACTGAATCCAATTTATATCACTATGCCAGAAACTATACATTGATTACTAGAATTCTACTACATTGGTACTATCCCTAATCTCTAGTATATACTACCTTAACAAACTCATATACACATACTATTCAACCCTATCTAAGACCATACCCTATCCTTCCATTTATTCCCTCACTTTCCTCCTTATTCAACCTTCACTGTTGAATACAACTTGCCCTTGAATATACCAGTTGACACCTAGAGACTGAGATAAATCTACCAAAAGCAACAGGTAAAAACTTCTGAAATTATGGGAAGAAAGAACAACAACAACGAAACAATGAGCTCTCATAACCCCACAGTAACAGAACCTGATAACACAGAAATGCAGAGATTTACAGAAGATTAAATCAGGAATGTAACTCTAGAAATAATTCAAGATTTTAGAAAAGAATTTAGAGAGAGTCTAAAAGAAATAAAGGATGCAATCATTGAAGTAAAGGCATTAATTCAAACTATAAACAATTGATTTGAGCACATGGAGAATAGAATCATGCTCTTAGAAGATGATCAGTCCAAAACTGAATGCATAGTTTATAGCATAGAAAAAACAGTTCATCAACAGGAATTGGACATTGAAGAAATATGGGCCTATGTTAAGAGAGCTAACCTATGAATTATTGGAATAGAGGAGGGAAAAGAAGGTGAAACCAAAGGGAACAATAATCTCTTCAAAGAAGTAATAGCAGAAAATTTTACAAACATAGAGCAAGAGGTTCATGAAACTTATAGAACTCCCTTTAGACAAGATCTGAGAAAAAGTTCCCCACATCACATACAGTCAAAATGACCAATGTAGGAGCCAAAGAGAAAATTTTAAAGGCAACAAAAACAAAAGGCCAAGTGACATTCAGAGGTAAACCAATTAAAAACAAAGTCATGAAAGCCTGAAGAGTCAGGAGTAATACATTCAAAACTCTGAAAGAAAACAACTTCCAGTCAAAAATTTCCTACCCAGCAAAACTATCTTTCAAATTAGATGGGGAAATAAGAATCTTCCATGACAAACAGAAACTGAAGGAGTTTATGTCTTCAAAACCAGCGCTAGAGAAAATACTCAAAGAGATTAACTACAAAGAAAAAATAAGTAATTCATGCTAAAACCAGAGAAACAAAAACTTCCATCTTAGCAGACAACTAAGCAAAGAAGAACAAACTATTTCAAACTGAAATAAAACCTTAGCATCTTAAGAATTAGAAATCATCTCTCAATCACACTGAATGTAAATGGCCTCAATTCACCAATAAAAAGACATAAATTGGCAAAATGGATTAAAAAAACAGAACCCATCTATCTGCAGCTTGCAAGAAACACACCTAACAAGTAAAGATAGAAACATTCTTAAGGGAAAGGGCTGGAGCAAGGTGATCCATGCCAATGGAACTCGAACACAAGCAGGAATAGCAACTATGATATCCAACATGTTAGATTTCAAGCCCAAACTTATTAGAAGAGAAAAATAAGGTCATTTTTTACTGGTCAAAGTAACAATCCAACAAGAGAAAATAACAATAATCAACATTTATGCCCCAAACATAGGTGCAGCTACTTTCATAAAACAAACACTCTGTGACATTAAAACACACATAAATCCCAATACAATAATATTGGGAGACTTCAACACCCCTCTAACACAATTCGACCAATCTTCTAGACAAAAGGTCAGTAAAGATGCCTCAGAACTAAAGAACACCACTGATCAAATGGACCTGTTGGACACATGTAGAATATTTCACCCAACTACAGCAGAGTACATTTTTCTCAGCTGCTCATGGAACCTTCTCCAAAACTGATCACATCCTGGGCCACGAAGTGAGCACTAGCAAATTCAAAAAATGTTACATACTTCCTTGTGTCTTTTCAGATCATAAAGGAATGAAATTAGAAATAAACTATAAAATGACCCAGAGAAACCACATGAACATATTGAGGCTGAACACCACACTTCTGAATGAAGAATGGGTCATAGAAGAAATAAGAGGTGAAATCAAGAAATTTCTAGAAATAAATGAAAATAAAGACACAACATATCAAAACCTCTGGGACACTTTGAAGGCAGTTTTAAGAGAAAAGTTTATAGCACTAAATTTTCACACAAGAAAAATAGAAATCATCAAATAAATAACCTAATGACACCTCAAATCCCTTGAAAAACAGGAACAATCTAACCGCAAAGCCAGTAGAAGACAGGAAATTATTAAAATCAGAGCAGAAATTAACAAAGTAGGGAATAAAAAAATACAGAAAATCAACAAAACCAAAAGCTGGTTTCTTGAAACAATTAACAAGATAGACAAACCACTAGCCAAGCTAACTGAGAGAGAGAGAGAGAGAGAGAGAGAGAGAGAGAGAGAGAGAGAGAGAGAGAAAGACAGGAAAGAATCAACCCAAATTATGAAGATAAGAGATGAAAAATGAGACATTACTACTGACAGTGTAGAAATACAGAGGAATATCAGAAACTACCTTGAAAAACTATACTCCAAAAAAAAAGGAAAATCTGGAGGAAATTGACAACTTTGTAGATAAATACAACCTTCCTAAACTGAGTCAAGAAGATATAAAATACTTAAACCAACCAATAACAATCAAAGAGATTGAAACAAACTAAAAGGTGAATTAATATGTGGGATTGAATGAAACTGAAGAGCTTCTGTGCAGCAAAGGAAATTGTCAAGAACATCAATCAAGAGCCTAGCAAATGGGAAAAGATTTTTACCACCTACTCCTCCAATAAAGGACTAATATCTATAATATATAGAGAACTCAAGAAACTCAACACTAACAAAACAAATAATCCAATCAAAATATGGGCAGGCAGACTAAATAGACACTTCATGAAAGAAGAAATTCAAATGGCCAATAAATGCATGAAAAATGCTTAACATCATTGGCAATCAGAGAGATGCAAATCAAAACTACCCTGAGATTTCACCTAACTCCAACTAGAACGGCAACCATTAAAAACACAAATAATAACAAATGCTGGTGAGGATGTGGAGAAGTGAAAACTCTAAAACATTGTTAGTGGGATTGCAAATTAGTGCAACCACTTTGGAAAACAGTATGGAGAATCCTCAGAAGAATGGGAAAAAAATCTACCATTTGATCCAGCAATACCACTTCCGGGTATCTACCCAAAAGAAAGGAAACCAAACCACCAAACTAGTGCATGTGTATCTATGTTTATAGCTGCACAATTCACCCTAGCCAAACTATGGATCTAGCCAAGATGTCTATCAAAAGATGAATGGATTACAAAACTGTGGGATATGTACCTGATAGAATTTTACTCAGCCATAAAAAAAAAATCACAGCATTTTCAGGGAAATGGATGGATCTTGAGGACATTATGCTAAGCAAGACTGGTCAGTCACAAAAAGTAAGGAATTGGATGCTTTCCCTAATATGTGAAAGCTCTTGTGAAAGGGGTCATAGGAGGAACTCCAGGTGAAAAAAGAGATCCTATAGAGGAGCAAATAAGGCAACCTAAGTGTGTGAATGGGAGGAGGGGAGAAGGAAACTCATTAAAGCACACGATGTACTAATTCATATCATAGTCAACCACTAAGCCAAGCATGAGAAGGAGGGATGGGGAGAGAGCAGGGTGGGAACTGGGAGGTGACTGTCTTGGTGATTTGTGCATTTATGTCTACACAATTTTTTTGCTTTATTATGATGTATAAATATAATGCACCAATAAAAAATTTTTTAAAATTAAAAATTAAAAATTAAATTATTAAACTGTTTTTGTAGAAAAGTAATTTTTATCCAGCTATTTATTTCTAAAATAAGACTAGGTTTTACTATAAGCACAGACTTAAATATACCTATGCAATATTTCTGTATCATATTTTTAGTATCAGTCAGCATAATAAATTTTCTAGTTTTATTATGCATTCTTCTTTGAGCCATAGATTGTTCATACCATTTTAAATTAAAATTAAAAATGGTAATTTAATTCCAATAAATTAAAAAATGTTAAATTACCATAATATTAAGTAATATTAAATACACTTGATTTTCTAGTTTTCATATTGAACACTCTAAGTATTCAAATAGCATTCTCAATAATATTTGTGTGCTTTGTGCTGTATTTAATCAGGCTTATGTGCTACCTTATAATTAACTTTTGCAAATATTTTTGTGTACTTGTAAAAACTGAACATTTTAGTTATGAATATAACTATATATTTATACCAATATATACATACCTATATTTATTTTTACATATAGATATATAAACATAGTTATGCCTACATCTAAATCACTACATATATCATACAAATATGTATGTATATATTTAAAGTTGTTAATCACCATATTCAAAACATTTACGTTTTGTATTTTTCTATGAGGAGAGGGGTCGTTTTTGTTCTGTGTTCTTATTTGATTACTCTTTGTTATAATCTTGATAATAGTGGATCTCAATAGATCCACTATTGAGAAAGTTGTTTCAATCTTCTACCATGAACGTAAAATTTCTATTTTTCCTTTATTATCTGTAATTTTTTTATAGTACTAAGGGTGGAATCCAGAGGCTTTCTACCTCCAGGCTATACTCCCAGACCTATTTTATATTTTATTTGGAAACAGGGTCTCACCAAGTTGCTGAGAGCCTCACTAATTAGCTGAGGCTGGCTTTGAACCTGTGTGATCCTCCTGTCTCAGCCTCCCAAGCGCCAGGATTACAAGTGTGCACCACTATGCCTGGCTGTAATTTTTTATTTAAGTCATTTGAACCTATTTTACACCTCTCTAGTGTAACTGAACATATTACCTTTCCTTTTTTTTTTGGTGGTACTGGGGTTCCTGGAAACCCTTCTACCTCCGGGCTACATTCCCAGACCTATTTTTTAATATTTTTATTTGGAAACAGGATCAAGTGTGGGGATTACAAGTGTGTGCCACCACACCCGGCAACATATTACCTTTTAAATGTTTAACTATGAATTGTGCTTACATTCATTTTATCAGATATTTCTACAGTAATTTTCATATTCCACATTCTTTTATATTATCCCATATTCTTTTATTTTAATAATTACTATATTTTTATATTTAAACTGTTCTGTTCAATGTAACTGGTATGTGGGTGAATTATATTTTTACATCATTTTATTTGTATGATTTGACCTCCTTACATTTATTATAGGTAGTTATTTGTTTCAGATTTTATTTTCTATTATTAGATTATGTTCTCTTTATTTAATTTTTTTTTAACCTGGATGGAGTGGCCTACTACTATAATTCCAGTACTGGGGAGGCTGAGACAGGAGAGTCACAAACTGAGGGCGAGCCTCAGAAACTCAGAGGCCCTTTGCAACTTAGTGACACTCTGTGTTAAAATAAAATATAAATAGTGCAGGGAACATATTTCTGAAATAGAAAACTCCTGGGTTTTAGCCTCAATACTAACCCCAAAATAGTAAAAATAAATATAAATAAAATATTTTCTTTATTTTATTATTTTTATCTGCTTTGAACTAAACAAATATCTTTATTTTTTGCCCATTAGCTTGATAGTTATAGATCCATTTTCTATTATTTTATGGATTATTTAAGTTACACTATAGATACACAGTCTTTTACATCCCCATATAAATGATTACTTTGAACACATCAGATTTTAAGTTATTGAACTGTACCTACTGCTTTTTTTGTTGTTTTGGTTATTTTGCAATTTCTATTACATTTATTAAAAGTACCAACAATATTAGTTACAAATTATAATTTTATTAATTATTTTAGTCAATATTATTTTGTATTCATCCATATATATTATCCTTTTCTTCTTAATTTCTTTCTGCAATTTCACATAGAAAGCAGAGCATCAACCTGCCTGGAAAGTCTTCATCTCTGTTGGTTTTGTTTTGTTTTCATGGTGCTTGGGATTAAACCAAGGGTATTGTGCTTTCTAAGCAAGTTATATTCCACTGACCTACAGCTCTATAAACCTCTGGGAATCTGCTTGTGACAAATTCTCTTGTTTCTTCTTTGTTTGAAAATAGCTTTATCTAAAACTTTCACTGAAGAGTAATTTCATTGCATATAGAATTCTACATTATCACTATTCTCTGTGGGTACTTTAAATGCTTTCTGAATACTATTTAGTCATAAAAAAGAAGTACTGACACATACTACATCATAAAGCAATTTTGAAAGCATAATTCTAAGCAAGAGTAAGCAGAGGCTAAAGTCCAATTATAATTACATGATTCCACTACATAAAAGTTCCATAAAAGGAAAATACATAGAGATAGAAGGCAGATGGTTGAGAGGGCCTAGAGAGGTGAAAAATGCCAGCATCATTTATACAGGATTTCCTTTGGGGTTGATAAAAATGGTTTGGAGCTAGATAGTGATGATAGTTACATAAAAATGTGAATATACTAAATGCCATGGAATTGTACACTTAACAGAAATGGTAAATTCTATGTTACTTGTATTTTATCACAGTAAAAATGAAATTGCTAAATAAAGTATATTTAATCTTTTTCTTCCTATTATTTTCTATTGAAATGATATATCTCAAGTTGTGGTTGCTTCTTTACAATTAATATTACTTTTACTTTTAATATTACCTTTTTCTGTGCTTAAGTTTTATTCACACTTGGTTTAGGAAGTAATACTCTTTTTTATTGCTACACTATAGTTTCATACTATAATGTGGATTATATTGACAATGACTTATGTTCACACAGTACTTGGTGCTCCCCCACTTCCCTTCCCCTCTCTTCCAACAATGAGTGTCCATGTTGACCATGCTATATTCATACTTATACACATATTTGAATGTAACTCCTCAATTAATCAAACTCAATCTTCTTCCTCTTCTACCCTTACTTTTGAGCTTTGCTGAGGTTTCTCCTTTATTATCTGGAGTCCCTCTGTATCCCTAATACTCCCTAGTTTGGGCATATTAGAGAAAACACATGCCCCTTCTCTTTCTGTGCTTGAATAATCTCACTTAACATAATGTTCTCCAGGTCTTTCCATCTTCTTGTGAATGACATGACTTTGTTCTTTATTATTGCTGAGTAGAATTCCATTATGTGTATTTCCCATAACTTTGTAATCCATTCATCTGTTGATGGAGACCTGGGTTGGTTTCATATTTTGGCTATTACAAATTGTGCTTCTATGAACATGGGTATGCATATGTTACTGTAGTTCTCTGAATTCAACCCCTTTGGAAAGATACCCAGGAGTGGTATAGCTGGATCATATGGTGGATCCATTCCCAGTTTTCTGAGAAATCTCCATACTGATATCCATAGTGGCTGAACTAGTTTGCACTTCCAAAAGCAGTGTAAGAGTTCCTATTTCTCCACATCCTCTACAGCATTTGTTCTTATTTGACTTCTTTATGCTTGCATTTCTGATTGGGGTTAGATGGAATCTTGGAGTAGTTTTGATTTGCATCTCCCTAATGGCTAATGATGTTGAACATCTTTTCATGTATCTATTGGCCATTTGTATCTCTTCTTTTGTGAAGTGTTTATTCTATTCAGTTGCCTATCTCTTTATTGGGTTATTTGTTTTGCTAGTGTAGAGTCTATTGAGCTCTTTGTATATTCTGGATATTAGTCCTCTCTCAGAGTGGTGGCTGGTAAAACTATTCTCCCATTCTGTAGGCTACTTCTTTAGGTTCTTGATGGTTTTCTTTCATGAGAAGAAACATTTTAGTTTGATTCCATCCCACTTGTTAATTCTTGTTTTAATTTCCCATGCTTTGAAGGTCTTGTTGAAAAATTTACTACCTGTGCCTATATGATGGAGTGTTGAGCCTATGCTCTCCTCTAATAGCTTCACAGTCTCTGGTCCAATTTTCAAGTCATTGATCTGTCTCAAGTTAATTTTTGTGCACAGTGAGAGGTAAGGATTTAGTTACATCTTTCTATAAATGGATAGCCGGTTATCCCAGCACCATTTGTTGAAAAGGTTTTCTTTTCTCCAATGAATTTGTTTGTCCCCTTTGTCAAAGATCAATTGACTATAGGCATGTGGGTTTGTTTCTCTCTTCTATTCTGTTTCATTGGTCTGTATGCCTGTTTTTGCACCAATACCATGCTGTGTAAACTACTATTGATAGTAGTAGAATTTGAAGTCAGGGATTGTGCTGCCTTCTACATGGTTCTTATTGTTTGTAATTGTTTTGGCTATTCTAGGTCTTTTATTTATCCATATAAAATTCATTACTTATTTTTTTAGGTTTATGAGGAAGAATGTCATTGATATTTTGACAGTAACTGCATTGAATCTGTAGATTAGTTTTGGCAGAATGGCCATTTTGATATTTCTTCTGCTTATCCATGAGCAAAAGAAGAGATGAGCAGAGAAGAGATGAAGTTGATCAGTGGGGCAACTAAACAAAGAATAAATAGCATTATATCAAACAGAAGATAGAACACAAAATTGCAGGAAACAAAAATCTTTTTTCAATAACACTGAACTTCAAAGGACTTAACTCACCAATTAAAAGACATTGCTGGGTGTGGTGGCACCTGCTTGTAATCCCTATGCTTGGGAGGTGGAGACAGGAGGATTATGCAGATTCAAAGCCAGTCTTGCTGGTTTAAAGGACTCTGTTTCCAAGTAAAAATATAAAATAGCTCTGGAGTGTAGCCTGGAAGTAGAAGGGTTTCCAGGAACCCCAGTTCTACCAAAAAAAAAAAAAAAAGACATAGACTGCCAATGTGGATTAACAAACATAATTCAAATATATGCTGCTTGCAAGAAACTCACCTTACAGTCAAAGACATTCATAGGCTGAAAGTGAAAGGATGGAAAAAGATATATCATGATAATGGAGACCAAAAACAAGCAGGGGTAGAAATGCTGATATCTAACAAAACAGACATTAAGCTAAAACACATCAGAAGGGACAAAGCAGGGCACTTCCTTTTATTAAAAGCAACAATTTATTAAGAAGATATAAGGTGAACCCACATTTGTAAAACAAACCCTTCATGACATCAGATCTCAAATAGACCCAAATACAATAATACTGGAAGACTTCAACACACCACTCATGCCACTAGATCATTCTTCAAGCCAAAAGATGAATAAAGACTCCAGAACTAAAGAAAACTATAAACCAAATAGACCTAATAGACATACACAGAATATTTCAACCAGGAACAGCAGAATACACACTCTTCTCAGCAGCCAATGGAACCTTCCGCAAAATAAATCACATCCTGGGTCACAAGCAAGCACCAGCAAATTCAAAAGATATAATTCCCTGCATCTTTTCAGACCACAATGGAGTGAAAGTAGAAATCAACAACAGAAAAAAACAAAAGAAACTATTTAAATACTTGGAGATTGAATGATACACTATTGAATGATGAATGGGTAAGATGAGAAAGAAGGGGAGAAATAAAGAAATTCCTGGAATTAAATGAAAATAGACACAACATGCCAAAATCTATGGGGCACTTTGAAGGTGGTGTTAAGAGGAAAGTTCATAGCATTGAGTGCCCACATATGAAGAACAGACACCAAATAAACAAGCTAATGACACATCTAAAAGATCTAACAGCAACAGTCCAATCCCAAAGCCAGCAGAAGGCAGGAAATAATTAAATCAGAGCAGAAATAAATGAAATAGAGAATAAAACAACAATTCAAAGAATCAACAAAACAAAAAGGTGGTTCTTTGAAAAGATTAATAAGAATGACAAACCCCTGGCCATACTAACCAAAAGGGAAGTAATACTCTTATTTGTTTTCAATAAATTTCTTTGGGTTTATCATTTTGAAGCTTTAAAACTTTCTAAATTTGCAGTTTTATATATTTTAACAATTGGAAGGTTGTTAGTAACTCTTCCAATATAGCTTTTGCCCCATTAATCTTTCTATTCCCTTTCTGTGTTTTAAAATATACCAATTTTGATCTTTTCACTGTGAAATTTGTGGTCTAAAATGTTTACTCTCTTTTAGGTTTTGACCACATATTCCAATTATCTTCCCTGTTTTTTCTTTGTATATTTTGGTAAAAATAACTATTTTTTGTGTTCTTAAATTTATGTATTTGGTACTTCAGTTTTTAAATTTTATTTGATTATTTTACATAGATATGGATTTAATTTTCTGGTGAAATTCTTTAAATTTTCATCTATTTAAAAATAAAGTCAACAAAATTACTTCTAGTTCTATGACTATTTGCTTCTGCATTTGAAACACATGTAGGTCTTGGTTTTTAGACATTTACTTTTGTCTCCTTTGACTTTTTAATGCTATTATTAGAAAGTGAGGTTGATGCCCCCTACGATGTTTTCCCCCTTCCCAGATGATATTTAATTTTGTATGTAATTAAAAATCACAGGTTTCGATTGTTGGATCACATTTCCATCACTGCAGAGACTTATCTATTTCCAGTATACTTTACTCACTCAGTGTCTTCAATGAAAGCTTGTCAAGGATCTCAGCTGCATATATATCAGACCTCTTTCTCCAGTAAGACTCTAAACACTAACTTGTTTCCTGTTCAATAATATTGGTTGCAGCTCTGTTTTGCCCTTTAACTTCTTGTTGGAACTTTTAGCAAATGTCTTGAGGGAGAAAGAGCACAAGATGTGTGCTGACGTCTCTTCAATGTCACCTTTGCTAATCTTTTTGCCTTTATTGTTGCCCAACTGCAAAGTGCTCACTTCCAATGTTTGTCTCTCTAAGACAGTGAGACAGAAAGAATACTGGATATTCAGTCCCTTTGCCGAACTCCACATTGTAATTAGTGAATATATCCTAGTAGCAAAGAATAGAGAATATTATTGTTTTCACAATGCATTATTCATTATTTAAAATATTTTATACTGAAATCCTGGTTAACTTGGGTGTCCTCTGATGATCCCATAGAAGTGGGATTTTAGATTCATAAAAAACATAAGAAATAATAATAATATGGAATAATATGGAATATTTTGTGGACATATTCTTTTTAAAAAGAGTTGTCTTTCTTAGCTTATGTGATGTACCATAACACAAATTTCAGTTATTTTCTCAGTTTGATATTACCCATACCTAGCAAGAAGTATGAATTTGAAATCAAAATCCAAGGTAAAACATCTTTTTTGACTTTCAGATTTGCAGATAATTCCCAAAGCAGTGTTTTTCCTAAACAAAACAAAGGGCTATGATTAGTGAAGCTCACACATATTCATACACAAAGCACTTATCCTTTCATGTAGGGGCAGGCACAGTCTTAAGTAAGCTCAGTTTCATACTATGCTTCTTTATACTTGACATAATTTTTAAAAATGACAGATCAGGATGTGTATAGGTAGAAAATGTAATATTACAATGAGCAGAGTTAATTCTTGGAAAGTGACTAGGCAATTTTGTCTAGCTCCTTGTCCAGTTTCTCTGTGTAGCCTTATCTGAAACAAAAAGCAATTCTAAAGTTAGGCTTCCAGTCACTTGAAGGCAACAACTTCTTCCTGCAAGCTTAGGCAATTTATTATTCCTGAAAGTATCCTGCCTAAAAGCTAACAAAGTCTTTTTTTCTGTGTCTGTTGGTTCTCTTAAAGAAGTCTTTCTAAATCTGAATTTGTCATTCTGAACTATGTACCATTATATCATTAACTACTCTCTGAATATGTTATAAACTTAGTATAATTTTCTGAAAAACATTGCAATTTTTAACCTGGAAACAGTACCTAATTCTAGTTCCTCAGTCTTTTGTATAGTTATCCAAACCCATCCCTGTATTATGTTATTAACTTCCAGAGCCAAAACCCAAATCCAGCCAGGTGTGGTGGCGCATGCTTGTAATCCCCGCACTTGGGAGGCAGAGACAGGAGGATCATGCAGGTTTGAAGCCAGCCTCATGCGCTGGCTTAGGAGACCCTGTTTCCAAATAAAAAATGTAAAAATAGGTCTGAGAGTGTATCCTGGAGGTAGAAGGGCTTCCAGGAACCCCAGTACCACCCAAAAATAAAAAATAAAAATAAAATAAAACAAAACCCAAATCCACCTTCTTTTTGGTATAGGCTTACTAATCAGTGGAATTTCTCCAGTTTCTAGTAACAAAAAGGTTAAATCAATGATTCCTGATCACTTTTTTTTTTCTTAAAACCAAATCTTCATGACTCATTTCAACCAATGTAGCCAGTCAATGAATCTAACTTATAAAAATTTGTTTGTCAACTGCTATCTTTACCCAGGAATCCTCTAGCTTCTTAAAAATCAAATTGTTTGTAAATATTGAATAAATTAATCTCCTGCTTGTAATTTCTTAGGGAATATGTTTGAAAGTTGATTCTTTTTTATTTTAGAGAAAGCAGATAGTCCGGCCTAAGTCTGATTTTCTTGTAAATTGATAAGGGTTTTTTTTTTATTTCAAACATTATGATTCTGATCACAAAACTATCTCTGCTGAATGCCTAGATGCAAGTATATTCCAAAGCCCATCAACACTTGATCACTGTTTTCCTTTATGTAAAGGTCTGGCTGTCACAAAGAGGAAAAACAAGTATACTATTTACTGTTTTAGGATAAGAATTTCAACAATAGCTGCCACTAGCACTTCTACAGTTCCCCATCATAAAAAAATTAAGTGAAGATTCGTTTTTAAAGATTTGTTTTTTTAAAAGAGACAAAAATATCTATCATTATTATTAGAAAAATTCATTACAATTATATTTTTACTATTCCTTTTGCATCTAGGACAATTCTTCCCCAAACACCTTTTTTTCACAAGCTCCCCAATTCTACCTCACATTCAAATAACCATCTACTGCCACATACTTTGTCTTCTGGATACAGTTTATTCTCTTTAGAGAGTATTCAAGTGCAAATCAGTCTAGCAACTCTGTCCTCAATTATTTTTACCAAAAACTCTGATCTGCATAAGAAAAAAGGCATATTTGGTGAAAACAAGTTTTAACTTGTAAAATAGAAGAAATTCTAAGAATCACCAAATAATCTGCAGTATCATACACCATTACACACACATGCACATCCCTATTTTTAAACTCTAATCATCAAATTCTCTGCTCAATTTGAAGCCTTAATAAGCTATAAATAAAACTTTTAATAAAAATTAACTGCAAAAATTGAGCCTATAAAATACTTGTACTTTTATACTTACATTTTTACTAATCATTTGTTTGCAAGAACTATTTTTAATAAAATTCTTAGTTAATTTCCTTATCATCCAGTCCTTACAAACATATGATGAGTATAAATTTAGAGAACAATATCAATTAATTTTCCAAAAATATGTATATCCTATTTTTGGTCCCACTATGTATTTAAGAATAAGATTAATATCCTTCTTTCAACCAAATGTTCAAGAATAAATTTTTGGACCACCGAAATCTGTTCTTTGAGAGTATATATTTTATTTGTTAAGTTTAATGTTATAATCTAAATAGTTTGAACACAGCTACTATAGAGTTTTCCCTAATATGCTTACCTTCTACAGAACTTTCTCCACAGTAATTGGGAAAGGGGAAGAGTCATACACTTGCATTTTGTACTATTTTATTGGGATAGTTATATTAAGCCAAACTTTTTGTTCATTACAAAAATTATTTTATTCATTATAAAACTTTTTATTCACTATAAAAATTATTTTTCTTTAAGATGTTTATAGTTTGATTTTAAGGTTAAATTAAATAGACTATAAATTAAATTAAATAGACTACATATTTGAAAAATATACATATTTTTCAAAGATATACAATGTTTAGTCTTATTTCCAATTGCTCTATAATAAAGACTATATTGACAAATTAAGAATAAAAATTTATTATGCCAGGTAGATGTATTAGTTTATAACAAACCAACAATCTCAATGCCAACAAGTAAAACAATCTAGGTAAGTATATTTTTATAAGATCACAGAACTGGGAAATAACTTGGACAGTCTAAAAAATCATAATAAGAAAAAAACCACTTGGAGCTTGGGTACCCATTTATCCCTTTATGCTCTCGGAAATTTTGTTTTTTAGATGAGTTGAAGATAAGAAAGGAGTTTGCAGGCAGGGAGCACTTTTGCTTTTTTGAGTTCAGTTTTCAGAATAGTCTCATTTTTAATGTTGGTTTCTATTACATGCCCATTTTCAACTTTTAAAAATTCACTGAACTCTATACTTATATGTTTTTAATTTTGTCTACATTTTATACTTTAATTAAACAATTTAGAGACTAAATGAAGAATAACATTGAAATGTACAAACTAAAAAATTTTGTAATTTTATGATATCTGGGAACTCGTTGAGTTGAGAAATGAAATGAAGCATAATTTAATGGTGTTTGTAAATAACATTTGATTGAGTATAAATGTAGCACAATTTGAATGCATTCATGAGTGTCACTGTCTAATTTTTCATAATTAAAAAATTTAAATGTTGTTTGCACAGTAACACATTCAACAATATATAAAAATAACTGCTAGTTCTTTAAATTTAGCTATTAGTCTAATCTTATAGCAAAACATTATCTCGGTGTACTTGGTAACATCACAGAGTGATTTGCCCTCTTCCCTCTGATTGTACTCTAGGTTTACCACAGTAATATTTTCTGCTATACATATTTCTATTTCTTGATAATGCATTTCATCCTTCTAGGTAGATTTTCACCTCACAACATGAGATTAAAAACAAGGACATGAGATACTGGATTTATCTATTTATTTAGTGCATGTTTTATTGTGTGTGGTTTATTTATTTATTTATTTATTTATTTATTTATTTATTTATTTTGGTGGTACTGGGGTTCATGGAAGCCCTTCTACCTCCGGGCTACACTCCCAGACCTAATTTTTTATGTTTTTTTTTTTTTTAATTTTTGGAAACAGGGTCTCTTAAGCCATCACAGCTGGCTTCGAACCTGCGCGATCCTCCTGTCTCCGCCTCCCAAGTGCGGGGATTACAAGCATGCGCCACCACGCCCAGCTTAGTGCATGTTTTAAATAAAAAAAATTAAAAGAATCAAAAGATTGAAATTATAGAGAAGAAATTGCAGTCTTGCAAAGAAATTTAAGAATACCCGAGTCATGAAGCCATGAGCAATACATAAAATATGTCTGATTCAAATGGCTTTTAGAATAATTCCAGAACTACAAAAGGCATACAATACTTTATAAGTAAAATGGATAGTTTTTAAAAAATAAAAAATTACTCTAAATCTTAGATTAAAATTTAATAAACAAAAGTGTAATATGTGTATCTTATGTATTTGAGAATATTTCCCCACTTAACCCTATTCTTTCAAATTCAGACCTTAGAATGAGAGGTCCATACATAAAAACAAAATTAGAAATATGTTAAGAGTTTAGGCCATAGTTTTCCCATCAGAAAACTCTTAAAGTAGAAAATACTTATACATCAGCAAATAGGAACTAATTAAATCTACTTTTTAATAATGGTTTTTATATATTTTAGTACATGATACAACCATAAAAATGTATTTTGGAGGAGTAATGTTTTAAAACTTTTATATATTCTTGTCTTTGTCCTGTCTAGACCCACAGAACCACAGTAGCTTGGGATTTTTATTAGAATTTAGTTAATGCAATTTAAGAACATATTGTACCTGGCATGAAGAGAGTACAACAGTAAGTACTGTTATTACATAATTTTTATATTATATAAAATAAATTGAAACCACTTTAACTAAAAGGACTCCCTTGTTAACATAAAAATAATTTTATGCAGATTTTTAATGACATGGAAATATTTTCAAAATGATGTTTAGTGAAAATGTATGCTAGGAAAGTCTTCATTATACAATTTTAACTATATATAGAATATTCACTGGTGACTAAAACAAGACTAAAAGAAAAGATAAAATGCTAATGCTGTTATGGTTTGCATCTGAAATGTCCCCCCAAGGTCTTATATGTTGAAGGCTTGGCCGCCAGTGTAGTAATGTTCAGAGGTGGGGCTTTTCGGAAGTGATAGGATTAATCTGCTGATGAATTCATCATTTGAATGGGCTTTTAGGAAATGGTAGTAACTATAGGAGATGGGACACAGTGGAAAGGACTAGGTGTTTAGGTACACATCCCCAGTGGACCTATCTTGTCCCTGGTGCCTTCCTGTCTTCCCTGCTTTCTAGCTGCCATGAGGTGAGAAGCTCTTGTCCACCATGTCCTTGCTATCACAATTCTCTGCCTCACCCCAGGCCCAATTCAATGGAGCCAGGTGAGCCCTCTGAAAACAAATCTTTCCCACATTATCTTGATTTTCTCAGGGATTTGCTAGGGTGACAAAAAGTTACCCAACACAACATTCATCTCTTTTTTTGTACATGACAAACTGTTCTGTTTTCTACCAAGAAACTAACAATCAGCTTACACTTTTCTTGAAAAACTATAAATACTGATTCAGATTAGGACCAGTACATGCTTAAGAAAGTTTAGTGTAGAACAGCATTTTATTATCTTATGATCTCACATTTTGTCCTCTGGGCTCAAATTATGGCTTTATTGCTTATATGGCTTTATTGCTTTTTAGAAATTTGATTTTTATCTTTTCATTTCCTCTGAGGGCTAAGACGTCCAATTTTGAACAAGGAGTAACTGTTTGCAAATTAATGATTTTCAGTCTCCTAAAGTGGTCTTTGCAATTCAGAAAAATATGAGAAAAATATTTGGGATGATATAATATCTAACCCAAGTTAAGTTACAGATTTGTTTTTCAATTTATTCTCTCCTATTTAACCCAAATCTTAATGGTCAGTTCTCCAATCAGAATCTGTTTTTCTAAGACAAAAAAAAAAAAATTCCTTTTAAAAAATATCCCATCCCCAGGCACCTTCCTTTCCCCAAACCCAGGGGAAGAGACTTTCCATAGATATAGGTCCTATAACAGGGGAAAAAATTCAGTCAAGTCTTGGAAGCAGCTGTCAGTAAAGGGTTAGCTGATTCAATAAAATAAGATGGGCATAATTCTTCCATTCTTACTCCTAATAATGGGAAAAACTTTTTAAAACCTACTTATGTCAACTACTACCTATGATAAGGCCAGTTGAAAATTAATTACAAATATAACTACTTACAATAATCTAAAGAAATATTGACATAGAGAGACTAAGAAATGAGAAAAATGATCCATAGCACTCTTCAAGAAGAAAATATAGCAAGAGAAACCTGTAAGAAATAATGACATAAAATATGGCCAGAAATTTAACCAGGAGGCTCTTTATCATTTGATTTCTCCTATAAGATTCCTAAAGAAGATGGAGAAATACTTTATTTCTCACTAAAATCAAGACAGAAACAAACTGTTCAACATCCTATTTCTATCTCTTTTGTAGCACACAGCATGTGTATATTTGCCAAGTTCACAAATTTTGCCTGGAGAGGATCATCGTTGTAACTGATTATTACTATATGTGGTATGTGTTTCATCCTGCAGAGAGTCCTAGAAAGAACTAGCTTACAGAGCCTGCCTCTCAAAAATCACCATCTGAAAATGGTGGCCTCAGCAACTTACTTTAGTGCCAACATGTCCTTATTGAAGGGTAGCAATAAGTGAGTGAATTATGAAGGAGACTTTGTTCTTTTCACCTCTGCTGTTGTACCCATTTATTTTTCATATACTACAACAATTACTTAATTTTTTGGACATCTCCTTTCCCTTTAAAGAAAAGCTGGAAAAGAGACAATATAAAGTTAATAACATCTTTTGCCATTTTAATATTTATTAAGGTAAAAAAATCCCAATGAAACAGGTTGACACAATTTATTAAACACCACATTTAGTTTATATACGGATTTTCTTTGTCTACAATAATTCTCCTTTTCCAACAGTAAAAACAGTTAAAACTGTTTTAGTATCTCTGTCCCCCAACTGCCTTTATTTATTTTCCCATAAGTTATTTTAAAACTGGGAGACTGGCCTCTGATTGCATTTTATATGGACAGACCAGATGCTTTTCTAGCCTCAATTAAAGAAGATAGCAAGTGTGATGTCAAGGAACCAGGGCAAAGAGCCATGTTCGCTTTATGCAACCATATGGATTTAGAGGGAACTAGATAACTTTTTAAGACTTTTACATAATTGACACAGGGAAGTATAAATATATAAAATGACTTCAGTATCAGCTTTGTATTCAATAACTATAAAATTATGTGAGAATGTCTGGGATTTTGATGAAAATAATGACGGTCATTAACAACACGGTTTTTAGCTTTAAGTGTTTGTTTTATTTGCAATTGTTAATTTTCTCTGGGTTCACTGTCTGAAAGAGCTTGACCAGTTCATTAAGTTTCCTCTAACACTGTCAGCTAACCCCTGTTGGTGGTTGGTTTATCCTGAGAAACAAATGTGACAGTGCTAATGAGAAGTATAAGAAATAGTGAAGCTGCTCAGATATGTTAAAAATCTTTTATTGCAAGAGCTTCCTTTATGCATACTCTGAATCTCTTGTAAGAGGAACATGCAGAACTGTGGCTCTGATAAATCCATGTATGTGTGCCTCTAGTACTACTACAAAGCCACAGGAAGATTTTGAGAATAATAGCATTGCTTGGATATGGTGTAAATTGTTAGTGTCTAAAAAACTGACTTATGCAAGAGAATCTGTCTAAGCTAATCCTGCTTTAATCAGACCTTGAATGTACTAATTCAATCCTAGGTCTTCATTTACATTCTAATGAGCTGCAGTGTTAACTGAAATGTTTGAGTACCAATGCAACAGAGAGTGAGTAATTGAAAGCTTTAGTCAGGAGAAAAATTCATTAGGTTTTAGGTTATTGAATAGGGTTAACTTCACAAAAGACACAGGAATATAATTTTCCAGATATTCATAATTTCTCTTGTGTGTCTATTTACTAGTTCTTTAGATCAGAGATCAGAGGAAAAAGGAATGTTTCAAAGCAAAGCAATGTCACTTGAAAAATATATTCTTAAACAATAGCAACAAGCTCTGAAGAGTTTTATGAGGCTTAAAAGTTTTTAATTGAGGTAGAAAGATAAGCATAAGAAAATCATTAATAAAAATAATAATTCAAAATAGGCACATCAGGAAAATTACTGTTTTTACTGAGAAAAAATGTCTTTTTTCTTCTTCTGTCATTTTTTTTCCTTCTGTCATTGGAGATTGAACTCAGGAGCATTCTACTTGAGCTACATTTTTAGCCCCTATCTTATTTTTATTTTTATTCTGAAAGAAGGTTTCAGTAAGTTGCTGAGGCTGGCCTTGAACCTACAATCTTCCTGTCCCAATATCCCAAGTACTGAAATTATAGACATGTACCACCATGCCTGAAAAACATACATTTTTTTCATTTATTTATTTTACTTAAGAAAAAAAATCTATCCTAACATGAAATATGAACTCTAAATACCCAAAACAATCTCGAAAAAGAACACAGCTAGAAGATGTACATTTTCTGATTTCAAACCTTATAAAGCTACAATAATCAAAACAGTGTAGTGCTACTATAAAGGCAGATATGTAAACCAGTGGAGTAAAATAAAAAGCCTAGAAATAAATTCTCCCATATATGGTCAAGTTATTTTTGACAAGGTTTCCAAGAACATTTAGTAAAGGAAATAATAATCTTTTCACTAAATATTATTTAAAAAACAATAATTACATGAAAAAGGATAAAATTGGACCCTTACCCAACACCATTTACAAATATTAACTCAAAATAGATAAAAGACCTAAATGTAAATCTTAAGACTATAAACTTTTAGAAGAAAACCTGGGTCATAAAACTTTACAACATTGAAATTGGCAGTGATTTCTTGGATATTATTCCAAAGGCACAGGCAACAAAAGAATAAACAAATTTCATTAAAAATAAAAAAATATTGTACACCCAAAGACAATGTAAACAGAATTAAAAGTTACTGATAGAATGGAATAAAATATTACCAAATGCTATATCTGAAGGTATGTTAATATTCCAAATAGAAATCCTAAAATTTAGCAACAATATAAGCAACCAATACAATTTAGAAATAGGTAAAAGACTAAAATAGGTAATGAATCTCCAAAGATTTTTATATGACCAATAGACACATGAATATCACTCATCATGATCATAACTAATCATTAAGGAAATACAAATAAAAACTATAGTGAAATACTACTTCACATTTGTTAGGATGGCCGCTTAACATGAACTACCTTGCTCCGGACCTTTACCTTGAGTTTGTTACTCTCTTTACTTATAAAGTGTGTTTCTTGTAAACATCAAATGGATGGATTCTGGTTTTTAATCCATTTTGCCACTTTATGCCTTTTTATTGGGGAATTGAGGCCATTTACATTCAGTGTGATTATTGAGAAATAACTTTTAATTCCTAACAAGTTAAGATTTTATTTCTGTTTGAAATATTGTTTATTATTCTTTGCTTAGTTGTCTGCTGGATAGAAAATCTTGTTTCCCTGGTTCTGGTGTGTATTACCCATTTCCTCTTTGCAGTTAATTTCCTTGAGTATTTTCTCTAGGACTGGTTTTGAAGACATAAATTCCTTCAGTTTCTGTTTGTCATGAAAGCTTCTTATTTCCCCATCTAAATTGATAGTTTTTCTGTGTAGGAAATTTTTGGCTGGAAGTTGTTTTCTTTCAGAGTTTGGAATATGATACTCCAAGCCCTTCTGGCTTTCATGACTTGGTTTGGGAAGTCTGGAGTGATTCTAATTGGTTTTCCTCTGAATGTCACTTGGCCTTTTGTTATTGTTGCCTTTAAGATTCTCTGCTTGGCTTCTACATTGGTCATTTTGACAATTACGTGGCATGGGGACCCTCTTCTCTGATCCTGTCTAAAGGGAGTTCTATAAGTTTCCTGGACCTGTGTATTGATCTCTTGCTCTATGTTTGGAAAATTTTCTGCTATTATTTCTTTGAAGAGACTTTGCGATACAACCCAGTAAAGGAGTAGTGGTGGCTGAGATTACCACAAACTTGAGATCCAGAGCACCCTAAGTGAAGTCGTAGTGACCCAGGGAAGAACCCAGAGAAGGCACAAACTTCTGAAATCATGGGAAAGAGGAACATACATTTCTTAATGAGATAAAAATCTCATCTATGTATCATGTCCTTTTTCTCAGACCTTTATTCTTAAAGTTTGATACTGAAATTGATACTTTGATTGTACAGTCGGTCATGTCTCTTGTCAGTGAAAATAAATTATGATTTGCATTCCAGGAAAGTTTTGTTATGGCTGTGAGACTACACTTTTCTTGTATTTTTATATTGTTTTCTTAACCTATCATGTCCCATCATCCCATATACGCAGCACCTATAAAAACTGAAAGTGAGCTATAAACATTATATTTATAGTAATTTTAGAATAATTATTTTTTATAATTTTAAAGTTTTGACAAAAGTAAATGGTAAATATGATAATATTCACTAATATCAATAATCATATTATGCTGGGTGAGGTGGCACATGCTTGTAATCCCCGCGCTTGGGAGGCTGAGACAGGAGGATCACACACGTTTGAAGCCAGCCTCAGCTACTTAGTGAGCCTCTCAGCAACTTGATGAGAGCCTGTTTCCAAATAAAATATAAAATAGGTCTGGGAGTATTGCCTGGAGGTAGAAACCCTCTGTGTTCCACCGCCATACAACAACAATTAATAATAATAATAATAATAATAATAATAATATCATTAATAACATTAATGATATCAAATTATACAAGTTATAGATTATGATTTTCAATATATTTAATGCACCTGTCAATTTCAATGAAATATTTACTAATTTAAAAAGGTGAGATTTAAATGGAATAGACATTACAAATTAATAGAAAATAACAGAATATACACAGCATACCTGACACTAGCAGCAATAATAAAAAAATTTAGTTTAAGAAAACACAATAATTTAAGTAATAGAAAAGTATTTGTCAACCTCTGCTAGATGTACCTGTGTTCTATTTAAACCCATTTACACTGGACATAATAGAGTTAACTCCATTTTGAAGCACTTAAGGTAATAATACACAAAATTTCAAAAGATCCATAATGCTATGTAAAGCAGATCATGGCCCAGATTATATATCATTTCTTCATAGAAACAGTGAAATTATCACAAAGACTAAGTTAAGAAGGTAAGTTAGAATAAGTTAGGACAAGAGACGGGGGATACACATTTCATTGGTATGAAAACAGTGCATAAATATGTGTAAATCTCTGACACACTCTATAAGCATTCCTCAAAAACTGACCAGGAATGTCAATTGAGTTTTAATCAGACTGGTGCTTTAACACTAATTTCTATAATGAAGTACTCTTCAATTGGCTGCACTTCAGAATGACTAGCCAGTTTGTCTATAATACTAACTCCATTCTTCACCCACAGAGAATTTCATTTACTCGACCTGGAGCTGGGCCCTCAGAAATAGTATTCTCCCAAGTTCTCCAAGTGATTATGCCAACATTTTGTCTTTAAAAGCTACATTGACAAGATTAAACTCCTGCTCTCCTCTAGGTATGGTTGTATGCTTTGATAAAGTAGACATTCATAAGCATATCAAACATGAGAAGGAGGGAGGGAGGAAGAACATGAGATGGGATGGGAATTGGAGAAGGGCTAAATGAGTAATGTGTACATGTATGTCTCTACCATCTTGTACCCCATTAAGATGTATGACTACAACGCACCAATAAAAAATTTAAGAAAATAAAAAAGAAAAATGGATGAAAATAAATATTTGAAAAAAGAAAAAGACAAAAAAGAAAAGTGCTGATCCAGGCATAATGATGCATGCTTTTAATCACAGAATTTGGGAGGCTGAGACTCACGGGCAGCCTCAGCTACTTAGTGAGGCCCTTTGCAACTCAGTGAGACCCTGTTTCAAAATAAAGAATAAAAAATAAGGTCTAGGGGTATAGCTTAGAGATAGAATGCCCCTGGGTTCCATCCCTAGTACTGCAAAAAAAAAAAAAGTGTTTTATAAAATTTGGTAGAGATATAACACTCTAGAAAACTATTATGCCACCTCAGCAAGTGAAGCCAGAATGTTCTAGACAATATTCTTCTGAAACTTCATGAAAATTCAAGCCTACTAACATGCATATATCCTCATCCTTGTATATTTTTACATCATTACTCTAAATTATCAAAAGTCCATTTTGACATGGTTTTAGAGTCAAAACAAATTTTTTTCCTGTGGGAAAATCAGTAGTGGGTGAGGTGTTGACAGTAACCTCTAGATTATTATTTTGAGTAATTTGCAAGTCATAGTATAATCCGGAATGGTTACAGCTGCCGTTAAAGCACTTTTCTTACTTAATTCAGTATGATCGATTATTATAGCTTCTAGCAGTAATTACCATGTAAGTATTCAGACAGGTCTGCAATTGCTGAAACATACATTAGATTAAATTTGCAAATGAACTTCTCAGAATCAAGGTAGTATTTCCCAATAATAGTACTTCAAAAGTAAATCACAACTTGCAGCAAAATAGTGCTCACAGGTAAATTTATAACATGAAATGCATCTATTAGAAAAGAAGAAATATCTAAAAATCAATAACCTATGCTTTCATCTTGAGAAACTAAAAAAGAAGAGCAAATTAAAGTAGTATTAGAAAAAATAGTAAAAATTAAAACAAAATAAAAATTAAGACAAAAAATACAGAAAATCCACAAAATCAAAGTGTTTCTTTGAAAAGATTAATAAAATAAATATACCTCCAGTCTGATTAACAGAAAATAAAAGACAGTTATCACTCATATCAAAATTAAAAAGGGTAATCCCTGCGCTTGGGAGGCTGAGACAGGAGGATCGCATAGGTTCAAAGCCAGCCTCAACTACTTAGTGAGGCCTTCAGCAACTTAGTGAGACCCTGTTTCCAAATTTAAAAAAAAAAATTATATATATATATATATATATATATATATATATATATATATATCTGGTAGTATAGCCCGGAGGTAGAAAGCCTCTGGGTTCCACCCCCAGTACCACCAAAAAAAAAAAAAAAAGGAGAATCACTATGGATCCCATGGATATCAAAGGATAGTAAATAAATATTGTGAAGAATTCTGTGCTCACAACTAAAATGACCTAGATAAAATAGATAAATTGACTGAAAGATAAAATCTGCCAAAATTTATTCAAGAAGTAATAGACAATTTGGATGGGACTATATCTATTAAAGAAATTAAATCAATAGCTAACAATTTTCAAAATGAGTGAGCATGAGCCCAGATGAATTCATGGTAAATTTTACCAAACATATAAGGAAGAAAATGTACCCATTCCCTATAATTTCTTCTAAAATCTAGAAGTGAAAGAAATACTAAGTCATTCAGAGAGTCTAACTTTGCATTAGGATTAAAAGCAGATAAAGACATTAGGTTAAAAGAAAGCTATAGACCAATATCTCTCATGAAGTAGATACTAAAATCTCCAGTAAAGTATTAGTATATCAGTTGCAACAATGAATGATGCCCAACATCATATTCATAAAGAGTTGCAAATTAAAAGACACTACTATGCTCCTATCAAAATGGCCAAAATTCAAAACACCGATTATATCAAATGTTGATAAGGATATGGAGTAACTTTAGAGCTACTTATGATATTGTCATTCACTGCTGTGGAATACAAAATGGTATAGCCACTTTTGAAGACAATTTGGCACTTTCCTACAAAACTAAATATATTATTGTCATATGATACACCAAATAATAATGATGATGATGATGATGATAATAATAATAATAATAATAATAATAATAATAATAATTTACACAAAGGAGTAGAAATTACACCCATATAAGACTCACATGAAATTTTTTCTCTTCTAAACTATTCTTGTCAGTTATTTTGGTCACAGCAATGAAAAAAACTGGGTAACACAGCAGATTCATTATATTTATAACACATTTTCCATCAAAGTGGGAGATACTGACACGGGGGGAGTTTAGGCATGTGTGGAGATATAGGTACATGGGAATTCTCTATTTTCTGCTCAGTTTTACCGCAAATTTAAGACTTCTCTTAAAAATAATGTCTTTTAATACCCCAAAATATAATAATTATAAATGGTAAAATAAACTAAAACAAAACTTATTTTAATGAGCTTTTCACTTCATATACTTCATAATTAATAAACAAAATATGTGTATTATTTATAATATTCTTCTAAAAATACAGAAAAAGTAAAACCAAATTCTTAGCAACGTTCTTAAAAACAAAGGTTAGCATCAAGGCCCCCTGCTAGAATATTCATGGTAAATATAATAACACACACTATTCTAGATCACTAGACACAGGTTTTCGTCAACAATCACAAGAACAAAATTTTGACTTGCTGCCATTGAAATTACTGTAACATGGTAGTTATTTTAGAGAAAAATCAGATTGTTTCATAAAAAACAGTGATTTATATTCATCGCACCTCAGCACTTCTCACTCAGAAATAAATATGCAGTGATGTTAGAAAAATATCTCCATCCCAGAAAATATAACTTCAAATAAATACACTAAAATCTTGTGAAATAAAAATATTGGAAAGTGCTTGGCTGCCATTGGTCCTGAAGTAGTATAAAAGAAATAATTTTTTCAAAATTGGTAGAAAGAAGAAATAAAGGAAGGACAAGAAAATACAATTTTAAGTTTCACGCACTTTTCTAGGCTTGTCATTCCCCAAGCTAGTTTTGCTCCTAGGCTTATCACTTCTACATTTCTAGGAAATCTGTAAATTTTAGAGCTAGCATAAATTCACCTACTTATGATAATTACCTTGTACACTATTAGTTTAATCCACCAATCAAGAACCCAACTTGTCCTGAGCTGAGTATGAATTCCCTTTTGAATGAATTCCTCAGAACTTTTTTCTGGGAACATCTCTTCTCTGGTGACAATTTCAAGTACACAAAACCGGCTCTCTAAAGCAAAATCAGGACAAACCATAGTTTCTGGGATATCTTAACTTCTACTGCTATCATTCATGGTTCTCAAGAAATCATTTTTAAGGAGAACTTTAAAATAACAACTTGCACGTATGCCTCTACCATTTTGTAATCCTTTTAGGTGTATGACTACAATGCATCAATAAAAAAATTTAAAAAAGGATAATTAATGTTCCATATCAACATAGTGGACTAATTTTGATTGAAGCTTATGTGAGTGTAGTTATTCTAAGTGGGTAAAACAAGAGAGCAGTTTTGTTATTATTCTCTAAAAATAGAAAAAGAAATTTGTCTAATTATTACTTATTAACTACGTGCATTGTAATCAAACTTGTCTCAATAGATCTCTACATAAAAACATTTAAAAAATACATTCATGATCAATGGTAAGGTATGCATGTATTGTCCTAATTTTAGATACTGACATCCTATTTAGAAAATGATATTTATAGCCGGGCGTGGTGGCGCACGCTTGTAATCCCATCATTTGGGAGGCTGAGACAGGAGGATCGCGGTTCGGGGACAGCCTCAGCAGCTTAGTGAGGCCCTTTGCAACTCAGAGACCCTGTTTCAAAATAAAGAATAAAAAATTGGGCAGGGGTGTAGCTCGGAGGTTAAATACCTCTGGGTTCCATCCCCAGACCCGCAAGAAAAAAAAAAAAAAAGAAAAAGAAAAAGAAAATGATATTTATAATTATTGTTTTAAATTTATCATATAAAAATTAAGAAACAGATGACAAAATATCATTATTATATTTTTAGAGAAAAGTATCATGAATAAATATTGTATTTATTACTTCAGAGAGAATAGCACATATTCCAATGGAAAAATAAACCTACAAAATTAAAAATATTTAAGTTACTGCTGCCAAAGAAACAAATACTTAAAGATACAAACCTATACAATGCTCAGTAGACCTTTATAACCTAACTCCAACAACAGAAATCAACAAACCAAAATGAGTGGGATAGTTGGAGAGAAGAAAAAAAAAACAGAAGTCATTGAACACCAAAAATATATTCCTTTCCTCTTAAAATCCATGCTACAACAGAGTTCAAGTTAAAGAAATTAGGGAAAGAATGGAAGAGCTAATTAGTAGTTCTTGAGAATTGTGTTTAAGACAAAACTTTATAACTTTCTAAAGTTGTGCTAGTCTTTTTTATTGTCGAGATAGCTTCCATTACATACTGTCATTTCCAAAATTATATGTTCGCAATGTTTTTTTCATAACATTTAAAGATAAGAAGAATGAAATGTGCCTGCTTCTGTGAAACAATGTCATTCAACTTGGTTTTCCTTCTAAAATAGTAATTGGTTTTCCTTTATAGCCACAAAGACTATATTTGTAATCCACAGGGGGAGGCATTTTAAAGAGCCATGGACAGCTGTGGTCAACTCTGGTACCCTTTCAGTACAGACCTGGGGGAAGCATATTGTCCCTCCTTATTAGAAGTAAAGGAAAACCCACCCTGACACAGACTTAGCCCCCAAACATGCATATGCATGGACTCAAATGAAAGACACACACACACACACACACACACACACACACACCACACACACATAATTTGGGGTTAAAATTGGAGGCCAGGAGCCAGCAGGCATATAGAACATATGGTTCCTTGAGCACAGATACCACGAGTAGGGAAGAGACCTGTTGGCAGAAGCTCATGGGTACTGTTGGGTATTTCTGGTCAGTAGCTCCCAGTGGAGGCAGTAAGCAAACAAACCTGTTAGAGGAGAGCTGAGTGCACTGGGGGCTGTAGTACTGCAGCAGCTGGAAGTCAAGTGACTCCTCTTCTCACTTGCCAACTGTTCTCTTTTATAACACAGGACTTTCTTCCAGTATTCTCTTCTGTTAGGAAAAGTTCTATTATTGTTTTTTGTTTGTTTATTATTTGTTTATAACAAAGTGTTTTGGTTCCAAGTGATATGAGTTTAGTTGTAGCAAATTAATAAAAAGAAAAATATATATTTATGTAGTATTAAAATATATACATTTATGTAGCGTTAACCACTGCTATTTGAAGAGCAGTGTGTGTGTGTGTGTGTGTGTGTGTGTGTGTGTGTGTGTGTGTGTTACTAGGTATAGAACCTAGGAGCATTCTACCTCTGAGCTATTTAACATTTTATTTTGAAAGGGAATCTTGCTAAGTTACTACAAGCTGCTGGTCGCTTATTTTCAATTGTCTCAGTCTCCCAAGTACTAGGATCACAGGCAATTCCCACCACACCTAGTTCCTTTGTTGTTAAACTAATATTTGTTATCTGGCCCTGTTCACTTCTGATACATAAGAAATTTTCTTTTTTATGTTCAAGAGATAGTAATTGTAACAGTATAGAATTGGCTGGGGTTAAACAAATAGACCCATAAGAAAAACGGTATTAAAAAATGACCCCTATATAAATAAAAACTTGGTACATGGACAAGAAAAAGCTACAGAGCATCAGGAAAAAGAAAGGAAATTAGATGATCCTGGAATGGCTGGGTCTTTTTGTGGAAAGCAAAAATGTGATAGCAAATCAGTTCACAGAGGCTGCCACAACAAAATATACCAAATTGGGTGTCTTAAAAAAACAATTTCACCGCCGGGCGTGGTGGCGCATGCTTGTAATCTCCACGCTTGGGAGGCAGAGACAGAAGGATCGCACAGGTTCGAAGCCAGCTGCGGGTGCTGGCTTAGGAGACCCTGTTTGCAAATAAAAATGTAAAAATAGGTCTGGGAGTGTAGCCCGGAGGTAGAAGGGCTTCCGGGAACCCCAGTACCACAAAAAAAAAAAAAAAAAAAAAAAAAATTTTCTTTTTTTAAATTTTAAAATGTGCTTCCTGGTTTAATTCTTTTCACAGTTTTGTAGATCAGAAGTTTCAAGACCAAGTACCACTGGAGTTGGTGTTTCCTGAGGCCTCTTCCTTGGCTTGCAGATGTCGACCTCTCACTATAACCTCATGTGGCCTTCCCTCTGGGTGCTCATTCCATGTGTCTGCCCAAACAGAAGCACTGAGATACTAAAATGGGCCCCACTTTTACCTTATTTTACTATAATAACTATGTTAAAGACCTCTGCTTTCAAAACAATCATGATACTCTGAGATACTAGCGGTTAGTGCTTAACCTGAATTTGAAGCATATAGGGGCACAGTTCACACTACCTTACAAAAGAAATTAACTACAGATCAATTTAAAAACTTCTATTTAAAAACTAAAATATTATTCTGTTATAAATGCAGAAGAAACATTTATTACCTTGGAATAGGAAAAGACATACTACATAGGACATAAACACACATAAACAGAACTGATTTAGTTGATAATAATTTTAAAAATCAAATATTAAGGAGCCAGACATGGAGGTGCAGGCTTGTAAACCAGTACTTTGGAGGAGGTGGAGACAGGAAGATCATAGCCTCACGGACAATCTCAGCAGGGTAGAAAGACTCTCAGCAGTCTAGCAAGACTTACTTTCAAAACAAAAACATAAAAAGGACTGGAGGAGTAGTTCAGGTAAAGTGCCTCAAGGTTCAATCCCCAGTAACACACACGAAAATTAAATATTAAAATACGAATTATTTTAAGTTAAATATTTAAATTCTCCTTTTCAAAAGATTTAATACAGAAATTGAAAAATAAAAACACAAACTGGAGAAAATACTTAGAATACCTATAACTTTCAAAAGATTGGAATACTGGGTGTGATGGCACACATCTGTAATCCTAGTACTTGGGAGGTAAGACAGGAGAGTCACAGGTTTGAGACCAGGTTCAGCAACTTAGCAAAGGGCTCAATTTAGCTTGGAGGTAGAATGACTCTGAGTTCAATCCCCAATAGTGAAAAAAAAAAAATCTAATAAAAATTAGAATAAGACACCTAGGAAGTATAAAAATCTCCATTGCATTGATATTTGAAAAAAAATTTGGAGCAAAAAAAAAATTCAACAATAGCATTCACATAATGGATATGCCTGATATGTTCACAGTTTTAAGATTATAAAGCCCTCTACACTTAATGTATTAATTAATTTAATCACTGAAGATCAAAGGTATATTGCCAAAATTTTCAAAGGAGGAGTTGTCTCTGAATTTCATTTAGAAAATAACATCCCTTAGGGTTGAATTGATCCATGTGCCATTTCTCACTCTCCATGCCCGCGTTACCTAGGGCAATATATCTGGATTTTTTATTATACTGATAATAATAAACTATTATAATATCTAATTTTAATTTAAAATGGTTTATATAATAATTATTACTTATTTTATGTCAGTTTTTACGAGTATGTTCTTTTTTATAATTGTCTTAGTGACATATGATATGACTTTAGTTTTATAAACTACATATATGAATAAATATCATCCAATTGTTAAGCTTGAGAAATATGTCACAATAATTCACTTATCAGGTTTTAAATGGTAACAGAGATATCAAGATAGTAGCTTGTTCATTGGCACAAAAATTATGCTTTGAACAGTTTAGTTTCAGGAAAATGGCATTTCTTACATTAAAATAATATGATTGGAGTTTATTAATATTTTAGTTTTGCTTACATTTAACTTAGAGTTAACCCTTGGCTTTATCATTTATAGTTATAGAATTTATAGTTTGTATTTATAAAAATTTAGGAAACATTACATTAATAATCGTTTAAATAATGTCAGGAAAATGACTAGTTTTTCTGTCAATGATGTCCATACATTAATTTTAAGAAATACAATTTTATAATTTTCTTAAAAAAATTTCTCAAAGAAATAAATATATGAAGATACTGAGAAATAAAATAATAATCTAGGCAGAAAAATTAATAATATCTGCAGGTCTCTTCCTACTTTGTATTTTTTACTTTGAATTTGATAGTGAACTAAGAAAAACTCCAATGCTTAGCAGTCTAATTTATCACAATTCTCAGCTGTAATAAATAAATCTAACTATGCTGGCATTTTTATTTCTAATTTATTTATACTTAATCTTGGATTTCATAGTATTATATATTTGTTAGACTTTGAAAGACTGATTTCTCATGAATGTTTGTTATGAGACAGAAGAATAAACCAAAATTACTTTAGAAATATTCTCTATCAATCAAAATTTATTTCTGCATCTATGAAACATCATGATTGTGGGGAGATCCTATCTAGAATAATGAATAATCACTGATAGGATAAGATTCTTTTAGATGAACTTTGAATAGTTTCCTGAGCCCTTAAGGTAAACTGAAAGACTTACTGACCATTAAAACAAACAAAATCTAAAGTCACTTTAATTTAAAGTCATTGCTAACATATTAGTTTTATTTTATTTTATTTTATTTTATTTTATTTTATTTTATTTTGGTGGTACTGGGGTTCCTGGAAACCCTTCTACCTCTGGGCTATACTCCGAGACCTATTTTTTATATATATTTTGTTTTATTTGGAAACAGGGTCTCTTAAGCCAGCAAGGCTGATTTTGAACCTGTGTGATCCTCCTGTCTCCGCCTCCTAAGTGAAGGGATTACAAGCGTGAGCCACCACGCCCAGCTTAGTATTATTTTATTAAGTAATTTTTTAGGCTACTTACAAATTATTCTCATTCTTTAACAGTTGGAAGTTATTTGATTTGCTCATGTATAAATAGAAACAAAAGATGCATTAGCATACTTTAATACAAATAATGAAAACAGATATCTAAAAATAAATTATAAGGTTAATTATATACTTTAATATGACCATGTAATAAAAGATTGTCAGAACTTAATACCATATCAAGCTTGTAAAAATAAAACCTAATATATTCTCTAAGTCTCAATGCATGGTAATTCCTATTTAAAAGATTATAAATAAGCCTTTGAATTTTAAAATATTAACTCCCAATTGGTGATTGATCATATAGTCACAGTATAATTACATAAATATAATAAATTGGTCTGACAAGCTGTCATATTTATAATGGAAAGACAAGCTATCAGATTTATAATGGAAAGAAATTGGACATTAAAAACTGAATATCACAGATTTAAATCCAGTTCCTGTATTTACTGTACATAACTTTGAGTTGGCCAAAAAGTTATCTAAGCATAAGTTTTTACATCTGTAAAGTACACAAAACAAACTCTTTATAATAGATTTCTGCAAGAATTAGATGTTGCAATATATGTACTGATCCTCACCCAGGAAAAAGCTCAAGTGTTCTTATTACTCTTCTAACCATCTCCAGACTTACTTTTCTATTACTAAAATGCATGTTAGTGCACACTTTTTATATTTTTTTAAATTTTATTTATTTTTTGGTGCTGGGGGTTGAGCCAAGGGGCATCCTATCTCAGAGCTACATCCCAACTCTATCTTATTATTTTTATTTTGAAACAGTATTTCACTAAATTGCAGAGGGCCTAAGTAGCTGAGGCTGGCCACAAACCTGTGATCCTCCTGTCTTCAGCCTCCCAATCATTGGGATTAAAAGCACCCCCCTCCATGCCCAGCTTCTTTTATATGTTTGCATTTTAGTTTTAATTCTTGCCATGGCAAAACTGCCCCAAAATGAAATGCATCAAAAGTTTGATTAGCTGACTATAAATAGATGCTAATTTTGCACTGAATATTTTACATTAAGATAAATTATGTGTGGAAATTTAATATTAGTCAAATTTGTTACATAAAAATTTACTTCATCTAAAATGATTTAGTTTTTAGGCATTAAAATCAATTTATAATTTATTATATTTTAAATATAGACACAAGTTTTAATATCTTTACATATATATAGTTTACAATGTATTTTCACATACTATGATTTACAAGGTCAGAGAAAAGTGTTATATTAAATGCTATTGGAAAAAAGAAAAAAATGGTTCCCTCAGGTTTTATAATAATTCCTATTTTTTAAGAACATACACGTTTCCTAATTCATGTTATACACTGAGACTTTATTTTAGATTAATTTACTAGTAATAGAATTTCATTAATACATCTTTCAAAAGTGTTTTATAGTCAACTGAACAGAATAAATTTATGTCAAATTTAGATTTATAAGTCACATATACAATAAGCTTTACATTATAGGAAATGTAAGAAATAATAGTCATTTGCTTTAGTTTTTATTAGAAAAATTCTACTATAATAATTTGAAATGAGAAATTCAAGTGATTCATATTTCATCACTTTATTTTGCAATGTCTTTAAAAGTATCTATTCAAAGATAGTTTTTATAGTGAACTTCAATAAGAATAAAACTTTAAGAAAAAAGGAATATATCAAAGCAAGCAGAGTTTGGATAAAATATAAACAGTAAAGATACAACGAAGGTTCTGACAAGCTAAAATATAATACTTTAAAATTTCACATTTTAAAGCATATCAGAAGGAAAATGGCTGGTGTCCTTGAAAACATCTCATTATGTAAAAAGCAAGAGAAATAGCTAAGATTAAGTTGTTAAAAGTTATGCTGGCAGTTACTTTTTTTGGAGCGCAGAGGCTGAAAAGGCATCTGTAGTTTTGCCACTCTTGTATTTTTTTTTAATCTGTCTCCTAGTTACATTAGTAGATTTAGTTTATGGCAATTTATCTAGTCTGACATCTATTTTATATTTGCTCTTCTATGTGGTTATTATATTATGAAAAGGAAGACAAATATATATATATATATATATATATATATATATATATTTTTTTTTTTTTTTTTTTTTTTTTTTTTTAATGAAGAGTTGGGCTTGAAAGTGAATGCTTGTAATCCTAGTACTTGGGAGGCTGAGAGAGGAGGATCACAGGTTCACATCCAGCCTCAGCTACTTAGTCTCTCCACAACTTAGTGAAACCTCTTTCAAAATAAAGAATCAAAAATAGGGCTTGGGGTGTAGCTCGGAGGTAGAATGCCTCTGGATTTCATTTCCAGTTACACACACACACACACACAAAAAAAAAAAAAAAAAAAAAAAAAAAAAAAAAAAAAAAAGAAATATGAAGAGTTTAGATCACAGGATCACAGTCAAATAAAATCCATAATATGTCTAATAGAAGTATTTAAGGAAGAAAATCAAAGCAAGAATAGAGGGAAAGGTACTAATAAAATTATATTTTAAGTAAATTATTTTGATTAAAAATTTAAAAGGACATATAGAAGGAAATATACCCCTGAGAATATTAACACTCAGTTGTCTACATTTAAACTTTTTTTTTTTTTTTTTTTTTTGCGGGTCTGGGGATGGAACTCAGGGGCATTTGATCTCCGAGCTATACCCCCTGCCCTATTTTTTATTCTTTATTTTGAAACCTGATCTAACCGAGTTGCAGAGGGCCTCACTAAGTAGCCAAGGCTGTCCACGAACTGCGATTCTTGGGTCTCAGCCTCCCAAATGCTGGGATTACAAGCATGTGCCACCACACCCGGCTTAAACATTTATTTTTATATATTATAAAATTAATGAGTTTTTAAAAAGAAAACTTGATTCAGGCAAGCAAAAATACCAAGTAAAAGAAGATAATAAAGGACAAAAAAGCACACGTTTTCAAACTCTTCAGTTTTTTAGTCTAAAAGAATGTGGATTAAAATAGATAGGACATTCAAAGAAAGAAATTATCAACTAAGGATACTATATATACCAAGACATTTTCAAAAGTAAAGACAACAGTGAAAAATTTAGGAAATGGCTTCTTGAATCTTTTTATAAAATTTCTTCTAGAAAAAAAAGCTTTAGACCAAACTAGACAGAAACCATCAGGAAGATTATTAGTAAGCATTAAATTTAGTTGCCAACTAAGATTTAAAAAAGGATATATTTTAAAATTTTAGTATTTCTGATAAAAAGTAGTTGTAACTGTTACTATAGGATTTACAAGGACGATTAATTTAATATTCAACACATATTAGTGTAGCCTACTTTCTAAACAAATTTGAACTTAGACTAATAACTACAACAATTTCAAGAATTGTTGACTATGATGTAGAGATGACATAAACCAATGGAGTAGAATAGAAAACTCAGAAACAAATCCACACACTTATGGCCAATTCATTTTTAACAAGCCAAAACACTCACTGGAAAAAAAGACAGCCTGTTCAACAAATGGTGTTGGCAAAAATGGTTAACCATATGCAGAAAAATGGAAATAAATCCCACTTTCTCACCCTGCACAAGAGTCAATTCAAGATGGGTCAAAGACTTGGAAATCAGACCTTGAGGCTCCATCAGGAGGGCATAGGTCCAACACTGCAACACAAAGGCACAGGTCAAAAACTTTCTCAATACCCCAAAGGGACAAGAAACTAAAAGTGGATCAATATGTGGGATTGCATTAAATTGAAGAGCTTCTGTACAGAAAAGGAAACTATGAAAAACTTCAATAGAGAGCCAAGGGAATGAGAGAAAACTTAAAACTATTCCTCTGATAGAGGACTAAAATCTAGAATATACCGAGAACTCAAGAAACTTAGTACTAAGAAAATAAATTATCCATTCAAAAAATGGGCAAAAGAACTAAATAGACTAAAAAAGAAAAGAAACTCAAATGACCAATAAATGTATGCTCAACATCATTAGCAATCAGAGAAATGCAAATCAAAACTACCGTGAGATTTTACCTAACTCCAACTAGAATGGCAATTATTCAAAACACAAACAACAAATGCTGGCAAGGATGTGAAGAAATGGGAACTCTAATACATTATTGGTGGGATTGAAAATTAGTGGAAACACTTTGTAAAACAGTGTGAGAGATTTTCAGGAAAATGGGAATCAACCTAACATCTGATCCAGCAATACCTCTTTGGGGTATCTACCCAAAAGAATGGAAACCAAACTACCAAACTAATGCATGTGTATCTATGTTCATAGCTCCACAATTCACAACTGCCAAACTATGTAACCAACCAAGATGTTTATCAAGAGATGAATGTATTACAAAACTATGGGATATATACACAATGAAATTTTACTCAGAAGAACAAAATTACATCATTTACAGGAAAATGGATAGAACTGTAGAACATTATGCTAAGTGAGATGCCAATAAATGCATGAAGAAATGTTCAACATCACTGGCAATTAGAGAGATGCAAATCAAAATTACCCTGAGATTTCACCTAACTCCAACCAGAATTGCAATCATTCAAAACACAAACAACAACAAATGCTGGCAAGGATGTAGAGACGTGGGAACTCTAAAACATTGTTGGTGGGATTGCAAATTAGTGCAACCACTTTGGAAAACAGTATGGAGGATCCTCAGAAGAATGGGAATGAACTTATCATTTGATCCAGCAGTTCCACTTCTAGGTATCTACCCAAAAGAAAGAAAGCCAAACTACCAAACTAATGCATGCATATATATTTTCATAGCTGCACAGTTCACCATTGCCAAACTATGGAAACAGACAAGACGTCCATTAACAGATGAGTGGATTACAAAACTGTGGGATATGTACACAATGGAATTTTACTCAGCCATAAAGAAAAACACAATTACATAATTTACAGGGAAATGGAAGGAACTGGAGGACATTATGCTAAGTAAGATTAGTCAGTCACAAAAAAAAGAAGAAATCACATGCCTTCCCTAATATGCAAAAGCTAAGGAGAAATGGGTAAAAGGAGGAACTCTGGATGAAGGAGTCCCTATAGAGGAGCAAATAAGGCAACCTAACTGAGGGGATGGGAGGGGGGAAGAAGGAAATTCTCTAAAGCACAAGATGTACTTATACAAACATATCAAAATCAATCACTAAGCCAAGCATGGGAAGGAGGGATGTGGAGGGAATGAGGCAGGGATTGGGTAAAGGCTAATTGAGTTATGTGTGCATGTATGTCTACACAAGTCTTTTATCCCATTAAGATGTATGAGTACAATGCACCGATATAAAAATTTTAAAAAATGGATGCTTCACCTAATATGTGGAAGGTAGGGAGAAAAAAAGGTCATAAGAGGAACTCTAGACAAAGAAGCAGAAACTACAGATGACCAAATAAGGTGACCCAACTCAGTAAGACAGGAGCGGAATAAAGAAAAATTTCCTAATGTATGTGATGTACATTCACAAAAAGTTGAATCAATCACTAAACAAAATATGAGGAGGGAAGGGGGAGGGAATAAGGTGGAAATTGAATAAGGGTAATTGAGTGATGTATACATGTATATGTCCAGCATCTTCTACTCCATTAAGATGTATGAGTGCAATGTACCAATAAAAAGAAAAAAATAAATAAAATTAAAAAAATAAAGTAGGACCAAGGTTTTAGCCCAGAGGTAGAATATTCCTAGATTTAATCCCCAGTATGAAAAAAAAAAAGATTGATCATCCACTAAGTTCCATATACATAGGGATTCTCAGATTTCTGTATCATTTCATTAGTTGAATTTCATATATCTATACCAATACTACAGTTTTTAAATATTACGCATATAGCCGAGTGTGGAGGCTCACGCTTGTAATCCCTGTGCTTGGGAGGCTGAGACAGGAGGATTACACAGGTTCGAAGCCAGCCTCAGCTACTGAGTGAGGCTCTCTGCAACTTAGTGAGACCCTGTTTCCAAATAAAGTATAAAATGGGTCTGGGAGTATAGCCCAGAGGTAGACCTCAGTACCACCAAAAAATAAAAAAAATAAAAATAAATAAATACATATTACGCATATATTTGTTTTAGTGTACTGCTATAGTTAGACATAAAATGTCCCTTAAATAGGTCATTTATTAATGTCTGGCACTGATATAATTGAGTCATGAGTGCTGTCATCCCAGAAGTATATATATCCATCATAATAGACTTACCTGCTTGGTATCTGGTAGGTTTATAGGATGTGGCTGGAGGAGGTCCCTGTGGCTTTGGAGATTACATAAGGGGTTTCATCCCCCCTCCATGCTCTCTCTCTTGCTTTAGGCCTCTGTAATGTGAATAGCAGAGCCCACCATGACCTGTGATCTGTGGTCCCCAGCTTCACATGCAATGAGCCTGCCACCATAAGAAAATAAATCTTCTTTCCTCTAAGTTATGCAATCTATCTTTAGATTATAGATGTAAGAATGAAGATGAAAACATATATCCTGTCTTAATTTTGTCTATTTTTATTCATTCAGAACTTCACGTTTCTTAAACATCAACATGACATCTCATGAAATATTTTATGAATATTTAGGAATAATTATTTTATTTTAGTGAGTTTTGATATTTTATGCAATATTCCATATTATTATCAATAAATAAGGCCCATGCTTTAGTACTTACAAAGAGAAAATAATTGAAGTTATTTTTGATACTTGTATATCTAGAAAAGTATTTTATTATATCTTAATAATTTTCTTTGGAATAATATTGTAGATTAATAATGTTTAACCTTAGAAATTTGTAGGGATTTTATTCCCACTCTCTCATTTTTTATGTTACTGTTCATCCTGTGTTCCAAGTATTTGTAGGTGCTTCGTTTCCTTGTTCAGCTCTTTCTTTTACTCCTTACGTGGAATATTAAGCATTTTATTTTTTATTTCTCAAAATTAAAAAAACTCACAACATTAATTCTTGATTATTTTTGTCACATTACTCTGTAGAATCCTCCATAGGAACATTGAATCTGAAAACATGTCATTTAAGATGGAAAAAATATCTTGAATTATTTCTATAATTCTATCATTTTGAATCTCACATTATTCAAATACTATAACATTCATCTATACTTCTAATTTTCCCTTTTTGTTATTATTATCTGAAATTTTATCAATCTAGACCCTAAATGCTTTGTGAAAATTATATATTTATACTACATATTTCTTATTTCCGTGCACATGTGTTTTTTTTTTTAATGTCTTGTTTTAGCTGGATTTAGAGCTAACTTGTAATCTCAGTACTTCAGAAGCTCAGACAAGAGGATTACTTGTTTAAGACCAGCCTTAACAATTTAACAAGACTCACAAAACCTAGTGATAGTTTCAAAACAAAAAAAATTAAAAAGGGGCTGAGGCTGTATTTCGGAGTTAAAATGCCTCTGAGTTCAATCCCCAGTATTAAAACAGACAAACAAACAACAATAACAAAAAAAAATCTTATTCGTGGATCAGGATTTTGTATTGATCTTTCATGTTAAAAACCTTCTGGAGGGGCTGGGATGTAGCTCAGTGGCAAAGCGCCTGCTTTGCAGGTGTGGTGCTCTGGGTTCGATCCCCGGTTCCAAAAAGACAAAAAAAAGAACCCCTTAAAAAAAAAACCTTCTGGAATTTTTTGTTGATACTAATCTATTTATATTTGAGACAGAGACAGAGACATTAAAATTTTTAATAGATGTTTTGTTATAAAAACTGTTCTTGGCCTTTGGCAAGTTTTACTGTAGCTTGATCATAAAGGGTCAGCAATGATGATCTCATTGTCTCCATAGTCTGACCTTTTTCTTCTGAGATTTCTGATCTAGTATGAGACAATCCTTCCTGCTAAGAATTATAAACTTGCCTTCTGGAATTCTAGAAGCAAAACTAGAGAAAGATACTGATGATTATCTCAGTATTTTCTCTTAACACCTCTATTTTCCATATGGGTACCCTCAAGGAAGGGATTTGAAGGTTGGAATGTTCAACACACAATGTTTTCCACACTATTTCATATACTTTGTGTATGTGCCATTGGGTGTTAAACCCAGGGACATTCTCCCTCTTTGATAAACTCTCAGATCTATTTTATGTTTTAGTTTGAAACAGGGTCTCACTAAGATACAATGTGCTGGCCTTGTACTTGCAATCCTCCTGTCTCTGCCTCTCAAATACTAGGGTTACCGGTGTGTGCCATGCCACCTGGCCAAATACACATACCTTTGCCATCCTCCTGTCTCCGCCTCCCAAGCGCGGAGATTACAAGTGTGCGCCACCATGCCCGGCTGTAACTACTCAGTATTTAATTAATTAATTTATTTATTTATTTATGGTGGTACTGGGGTTCCTGGAAGCTCTTCTGCCTCCAGACTACACTCCCAGACACACACACACACACACACACACACACACACACACACATATATATATGTGTGTATATGTGTATATATATGTGTGTATGTATGTATGTATGTATGTATGTATGTATGAAAACAAGGTCTCTTAAACCAGCGCAGCTCGCTTTGAACCTGCGTGATCCTCCTGTCTTTGCCTCCCAAGTGCGGGGATTACAAGTGTGCGCCACCATGACCGGTTGTATCTACTCAGTATTTTATAAACATATTCTTTGAAAACTTTGAAGGTTGTCTTTTTTCAGACAAAGCACAATGGTCAGAAAGACCCATGAGTTTCATTCAAAATAAGATAAATCAGTATAGGCTGAAGGTACCATACTAAACACAAATCAATATAAATGATTTTTGCTGTTGACAATACCAGGGGTTCAGGTATCCACCATTCTGATGACTTGTAGTTCGAATCAGAAATAAAATTAGATTATATTAAATAGTGTTATCCAAATATTTCTTCTTCCATTTTATAAGGTAATAAATTTGCAATGTATTTTATGAGTTCAGATAATTTTTCTCTGAGACATTAAAACAGTACTGAGAGCTGGGTGTATATTTTGTTAAAGAAATAAACTGAGGGTTTAGATGCAAATTGTAACAAAATTATTCTGAAATAGTGTTTCACTATGCTTTGGTTCATGAATGTATGAATAATAAATACAGTCCTTACTTCACATAGAATTATGCACTATGACTTTTTTTAAGAAAACATATGATGAACTGACTCTGGTTACAGTCATAAAATGTAAATTTTAAAAAGATAATGGCAGGTGTGAGCTGTAAAATTTTGCTGTCTTATATAAAAACTGTACTTTTCTAGATTTCTTATTACCTCTTTTACAGAGTTTATTATAAACATTTTAAGAAAGCACTTATGTATAGAGTAAAATTGAGCAAATAGTGCTAAGCATTCTCATCCACACATACTTTTTCTCTATTATTATTTTATATCACTATGATACATTTGCTACAATTAATGAATTGATATTACAATGTCACCAACTAAAATCAGTAATTTATTCAGAGCTCCTTAATTTCAATGTCCTTTTCCTTGCCAACCTTTAGTTTCATACTATACATATATTGAAGTGTCTGAATTGTTAACACAAACTTTATGGGAAATAACTTTAGCAGCAAAAGCACAGTCCTTATGTCTAATTTCTTTTTAGTCTTTCAGATACCATTCATTGCAAAAGTTATATCATCATCTTATTCCTTATTCTGTTTAGTGAATTTTTTCATACATTTTTAGCATAGTTAAATTATCTTATCTCTATATTCATTCTTCTCTTTGAGCATTGAACTAAATTATTTTTCAAATTTGCAGACTTAAAATTTTATTTTTTGTGCTGAAAACTTATACAGGTTTTGAAAAATGTAAAATTGTCAGGTATACATCATTTCAGTATCACACATAAGAGTTTCACATCCCTAAAAAAAATTCCCCTGTGAGCTGGGTGTGGTGCTGCACACTTGTAATCCCAGCATTCGAGAGGTTGAAACAGGAGAATTATTGTTCACGAACAGCCTCAGCTACATAGTGAAGCCCTTTGCAACTCAGTGAGACCCTGTTTCAAAAAAATAAAGAATAAAAAATAGGGCTGGGGGTGTAGCTCGGAGGTAGAATGCCCCTAGGTTCCATCCCCAGTACTGCGAAAAAAAAAAAAAAAATCCCTGTCTATTCACTCTCCTGACATCTGAAACACTGGATAGCATTTTAAAAACTATTTCTAGAGGTTTGTCTTTTCAAGGATATTATAAAACTGTAATCTGAAAACCTCCTCAGATACTTATTTCATGTAGAAAAACACATTTAAAATTCGTCTCTTTTTGTAGCTTGATAGTTCATTTGCTTTTATCATTGAATAATGTTATATAAATGTACCATGGTTGTTTACTCCGTCACCTATTCAAGGACATCTTGGTTACTTTCAGTAGTGGGTGATTGTGAATAAAGCTGTTATAAGTGATTTTGTTCGGGTTTTGAGTGGACATCATCTTTCAACTCAATTGGGTAAATACTGAGCAGTGTGATTATTGGACCATATGGCAAGCATATTTTTAGCTTCTGCCAAATTATTTTCCAAAATAGCTACACAATTTTGCATTCCTAAAGGAATGAATAAGATTCATGCTGCTCCATATCATCATCATATGTGAGCAAAGTTCTGATGTTGTTTTGTCTCCTCAGATTGCAGTTCTCATTTTAAAATACATTGTAACATTTTATTGAAAGATGAACATGGCATGCCGTACAAATAAAAAAAGCATAAAATAGGTCTGGGAGTGTAGCCCAGAGGCAGAAGGGCTTCCAGGAACCCCAGTACCACCAAAAATTAATTAATTAACTAATTAATTAATTTAATTAAATACTGAGTAGTTACAGCCGGGCATGGTGGCGCACACTTGTAATCTCCGTGCTTGGGAGGCGGAGACAGGAGGATGGCAAAGATTCAAAGCCAGCCTCAGCTGGCTTAAGAGACCCTGTTTCCAAATAAAATATAAAATAGGTCTGGGAGTGGAGCCCGGAGGTAGAAGGCCCCTGGGTTCCATCCTCAGTACCACTACCAAAATAAATAAATAAAAAATACTGCATAGATACAAAGTAATATTAATAAAGTATATGTAAGCAGTAACCCACCACAACACACTTCTCACTCTCTTGTCTGAGCTACTCTGCACAGGTGTGAGAGTTCTTTGAGGTGTTTAAATTGAAATGCACTCTGCGTCACAGGGCATGCACTTCTTTGACTCTAGAAGATAAAACCGCACACTTATCCTCAAGTGGCTGTACCTCTTTACACTCTGCCTCGCATCTATTTTCATGTGACTTGTTTCACATCTTTGTCAACCATAACTACTGCTAGGTTTTGTTTTTCAAAAAAAAAAAAAAAAAAAAAAGGAAAATCTCAAGTTTTTAAAATGGTGGGTCATTTTGGTTTTATCTTTATTTTCCTTATTGTTAATAACTGAACATCTTTCTTAAGTTTAGCTGTTTGGATATTTTCTTCAGTATAGTTCCTGTTTATCTCTTTTGGCTGTTTTCCTACTGTTGTATTTGTATTTTTTTCTTTTTTGACTTATAACGGTTTTTAAAATCTTGATACTAATCCTTTGTCAGTTTTATGTGTTACATAAAGCTCTTCTTGGCTTTTTTAATTCCTTTTCATTTTCATAAGATGTCTTTAGGTAAAAGTGGTTTTATGATTTTGATATAGTGAGTTTTAAATTATTTCTGTTTATTGTGTGTTTTATAAGAATAATCCCCTATTTTGATATTAAAAGTGTTCTTTTTAACATTTTTTTTGTATTAAGGATTGAACCCAGAGGCTTTCTCAGCCATTTTTATTTTATATTTTTGATTTTGAAACAGCTTAGCCGCTAAGGGTCTTGCAAATTCCTTAGGCTAGCCTTGAACCTGGCTCAGCCTCCCAAGTTCTCAGATTACAGGCATATACCATGATTCATGGCTTTACTATTCATTTTTATATAAGTTTTATATTTTTTCTGTCAGATATGCATCTTTAATTCAACTAGATATAATTTTTGTACGTGATGCAAGTAAGAGTCAGTATTAATTATTCTTTTTTTGTATAACAAGTTAATATAAACTTACTTAGTGGCTGAAAACATTCATCAACAACAGTACAGTTTCTGTCAGGAATCAAAAGATGGCCGCGCGTGGTGGCGCAGGCTTGTAATCCCTGCGCTTGGGAGGCGGAGACAGGAGGATCGCGCAGGTTCCAAGCCAGCCGCTGGTTTAAGAGACCCTGTTTCCAAATAAAAATATATAAAAAATAAGTCTGGGAGTGTAGCCCGGAGGTAGAAGGTAAAAGGGCTTCCAGAAACCCCAGTACCACCAAAAAAAAAAAAAAAAAAAAAAAAAAGGCAACATGAGAGGAGCACATAATACTGCTTTTTATCCTTTTAAGGAGTTGACTGATGTAGTTACCTCTATCCACTTTATCTTTTGGTTAACTCAAAGCTGGATGACTAGGGACATTAACTACAAAGGCACAATTTCTTCTTCCAGGTAATTCAACATACATATGGGAACAAAAACTCAACAATATTTATGAGGTCAGCCCATACATAATGAGGAGATAAATAGAACTTGACACCAGATGATGAAAATCTTGTGGATTTCTTAGAAATCTGCCTACCATGGTATCTAATTTTACTTTTATTTTTTAAACAGAACTATTTGGCTCAGTCTAATTTGGTTAATTTTATTTATTACTATTACCATTTTTCTGTCAGAATTCTCAGATAACAAATTTCATATTATTTGGTGTGTTTATTTTAGATGTTCTATTCAGTTTCGTGATATAATTTCTTTTATACTATTATTTCAGTCAGCATTCTTATTACTGTGACCCAAAAAAACCTAATCATACAACTTAGAGAAAGGAACATTTATTTGCTCAGTATTTAAGAGACTTCAGGATTTCCGTACTAAGTAAAGATAGCAGAATTCAGGACACGGCAGTGATAAGCAGGCAGAGACGAGTGCAGGGGCTCTGATCTCACATCACAGAGGCAAAAGCAAGAGAGAAAGCAAGCAGATTCAAAGACACAAGCATAGACACCAATACTATATCCCCAGGGACCCATCTCCTCCAGCCACACACAGTTACCACCCAATAAATCCATTACATTAGACTTCTTCATTGATGAGATTACAGTCCTCATGACTTAATTATATTAGTTCTGAACAGTAAAACATGAGCTCTTAATAACTATGACTTTATGATTATTCTTTATAACAGGTAAAAAAAGTCCTCTGTGTACCTCTTCTGGTTTGCAGTCCCACCAACAGTGTAAAAGAGTTCATATTTCCCACATCCTCACCAGCATTTGTTGTTATTTGACTTCTTTATGCTTACCACAATGATTGGAGTTAGATGGAATCTCAGCATAGTTTTGATTTGCATCTCCTTGATAACTTATGATATTGAACATGTTTTTTCATGTATCTATTGGCCATTTATATATCTTCTTTTATGAAGTGTTTATTCAATTCAGTTGACCATTTCTTAATTGGGTTATTTGTTTTGCTAGTATAGAGTCTTTTGAGCACTTTGTATATTCTGGATATTAGTCTTCTATCAGAGTAGTAACTAGTAAAGTTCTTCTTCCATTCTGAAAGCTTTCTCTTTAGATTATTTTCTTTGATGAGCAGAAACTTTTTAGTTTGATGCTATTCCACTTATTAATTCTTGTTTTAATTTCCTGCATTTTGGAGTTCTTGTTGAAAAAAATACTACCAGTGTCTATATATTGGAGTGTTAATCCTATGCCCTCCTCTAATAACTTCAGTCTCTGATCTAATTTCTAATTCTTTGATCCATCTGAGTTGATCCCTGTGCATGGTGAGAGGTAAAGATTTAGTTCCATCTCTCTATAAGTGGATAACGAGTTCTCCAAGCACCATTTGTTGAAAAAGCTGTCTTTTCTCCAGCTAATGAATTTGACTTCTTTTGTCAAAGAAATTGACTATAGGTGTGTAGGTTTGTTTCGGTGTCTTCTATTCTGTTCCATTGCTCAGTGTGCCCGTTATTGTGTCAATACCATGCTGTTTAAACAACTATTGCTTTGTAGTATAATTTAAAGTCAGGGATTGTGATTCCTCCTACATCTTTCTTATTGCTGAGAATGGCTTTGGCTATTCCGGGTCTTTTCTTTCTCCATATAATATCCATGACTGATTTTTCTAGGTCTGTAAAGAATGTTGTTGGTATTTCAATAGTAATTGCATTGAATCTGTGGGTCACTTTTGTCACAATGAGCATTATGATGATATTTATTCTGTCTATTCATGATCAAGGGAGATGTTTCCATCTTTCAAGGACTTCCTCAATTTCTTTCTTTAATGTTTTATTGTTTTCATTGCAGAGGTCATTCACACCTTTGGTTAGGTTTATTCCTAGGTATTTTATTGGTTTTGAGGTTATAGTGAATAGAATTGTTTTCTTTATATATTTTATTGTGGATTCATTGTTGGCATATAGAAAAGCCACTGATTTCTTTCGGTTGATTTTGTACCCTGCAACATTGCTGAATTGGTTAATTAGCTCCAGTTGTCCTTTGGTTGAGTTATTTGGGTCTTCTAGATATAGGATCAAGTCATCTGCAAACAAGGATAATTTTAATGTCTCTTTTACTATTTGAATTTCTTTGATATTCTCTTTTCTTACTGCTATGGAAAGAGTCTTGAAGACTTATAAAAAGGAGTCGTGATAGTGGGCTTCCTTGTCTTGTTCCTGATTTTAGAGGAAATTTTTGCAGATTATTTTCCATTCACTTTGATGTTGGCTTTGGGTTTATTGTACATTGCTTTAATGACCTTGAGATACGCTTCTTCTATTCTAATTTTCTGCAGTGCTTTTTAACATGAATGAATGTTGGTTGTTGCCAAATGTTTTTTCATCATCTATTGATATATTCATGTGGTTCTTTTCTCAGTTCTATTTATGTGGTAAATAACATATATTGATTTGCATATGTTGAATCAGCTTTGCTTTTCTGGAATGAAATCAACTTTGTCATGATATACAATTCTCTTGATATGATTCTGAATGCATATAGCTAATATTTTGTTTAGAATTTTTGCATCTATGTTTATCAAAGATATTGGTTTGTAATTTCCTTTCCTTGGGGTATCTTTATTTGGTTTTGGTATTAATGTGATACTGGCCATGTAGAAAGAGTTTGGAAAATTCCATCTCTTGATTTTCCATAAAAAGTTGTGAACTCCATCTGGGCCTAGGCTTTTCTTTGATGGTAGTATTTTTATTGCTGTTTCTATTTCTTTGTTTTCTATTGGTTGGTTTAGGCTTGCTATGTCCTCTTGAGTCAATTTAAGTAGGTTATATGTTCTTAGAAATCTATCTATTTCTTCCATGTTTTTCAGTCTATTGGAGTATAACTTTTTTTTTTTTTTTTGGTGGTACTGGGGTTCCTGGAAGCCCATCTACCTCCAGGTTACACTCCCAGACCTATTTTATAGGTTTTATTTGGAAACAGGGTCTCTTAAGCCAGCATGGCTGGCTTTGAACCTGCACGATCCTCCTTTCTCTGCCTCCCAAGCATGGGGATTACAAGCTTGCGCCACCACGCCCGGTGTTGGAGTATAAATTTTTAAAATAGTTTCTGATAATCATTCATAATTCCCCACTGTCTGTGTTCATGTCTCTTTTATCAATTCTATTTTAATCATTTGCTTTGGTTCTTTCTTTCTTTTGGTTAGATTGTCCAGGGATTTGTCAACCTTATTAATCTTTACAAGAGAATTAGCTTTTTTGTTTTGTTGATCCTTTATATTATATTTTATTCTCTATCTCATATATTTCTGCTCTGGTTTTAATTATTTCACACCTTCTGGTGGCTGTGGGATTAGACTATTGGTATTTTTCTAGGTCCTTGATATGTGTCATTAGGTTATTTACTTGATAACTCTGTTCTTATGTGGGCACTCAATGCTATAAACTTTTCTCTTAACACTGCCTTCAAAGTATCCCATAGATTTGGGTACGTTGAGTCTCTAATTTCATTTAATTCCAGGAATTTATTTATTTCTCCCCTTATTTTTTTAATCTTATCTCCTCCTCATTCAATAGTGTATCACTCAAGCTCTATGTATTTAAATAATTTCTTTTGGTATTTCTGTTGTTTCTTTCCACTTTCATTACTTTGTGATATGAAAGCTTCAAGGAATTATATTACATCTTTTGATTTTGCTGGTGCTTGCTTTGTGGCCCAGGAGAAGGTTCTATGGGCTGCTGAGAAGAATGTGTACTCTGCTGTTTCTGGTTGAAATATTATGTATGTGTCTATTAGGTCCATTTGGTTTATAGTTTTCTTTAGTTCTGAAGAGTCTGTACTCATCTTTTCTCTGAGTGAGTGGTGTGTTGAAGTCTCCCAATATTATTGTATTTGAATCTATTCGACATCTGATGTGAAAGGTTTGTTTTACAAATGTGGGTGCATCCACATTAGGGGCATAAACATTTACTACCATTATATCTTTTTGGTTAATTGTTCATTTTAATAAAAGGAAGTGCCCTGCCATGTCTCTTCTGAAGTGTTTTAACTTAAATTCTTGTTATTGAATATCAACGTTGCTACCCTTGCTTGTTTTGGGTTTCCTTTGGTATGGTATGTCTTTTTCCATCCTTTCACTTTCAGCCTATGAATATCTTTGGCTGTAAGGTGAGTTTCTTGCAAGCAGCATATATTTGGTTTATATTTTTAAATCCATAGTTTTGAATTAACTGTCTTGTAAGTGGATACTCTGTTTTTCATTTCATCCAATCTTCCAGAAATTCTTTCTATTGCTATCTTAATTTCATTTATTGACTCTTTTATCTCATCCCAGGCCTCTTTCTGATTTTTTCTTAATGTCTCCATTTACTCTTTTATTCTCTGTACACTTACTCTGGGGCCTTTCATCATACTGAAGATCAAGATTCAGAATTTACTTTCTTGCATTTCTTGTAGGTCAATATTTGTGATTTCCCTTATTTCCTCACTGTTCCCTGTTCTCATATTTTCAGAGTTCTCAGGTTTGTTTTTCTGTTGTCTTGGCATCTTCTTACATTTTGTGTGTGAGTCTTTGGATAATACTGATTCAATTTTAGCAGTAGGGATTTAGATGTGTCAGCAGGTTTGTGCATGGGTAAGAAGTGTTTTTCTCAATGGTGAAGGTTAGGTAAGGGAAAAAAAGCTAGGATGATGGGTACAGGAGTTGGGTAATATAGTGTATATGATTAAGTTGAGTTAGAATTTAAGTATAATAATGTAGTATCTGGTTGAGAATGAGAGAAAATAAGATAGTAAAATTTTTGTAGTTAGTATAGAGTTTTTAGGTATTGAGATATGAAATAACTTGAATATAAAATAGGAAGATACAGTAAAGAAAAAAGTTTTGAGAGAAGAGAGTATTTAGTATAGAAGCAGAAAGACTGTAAAAGGAATGGGTGAGGGAGCAAAACAAACTAACATTTATAAATCAAAGACAAAAAAAGAACTAGCAACAGTGAGAAAGAAAAAAAAAAGCAGTCCTGCTAATTTACATAATAGGGCTTTGGCCTGCATACTGTCTATATATCTGTTCATTGTAGTAGATTCTGGAGTATATTCCAAAGTCTGTCATTTGCTCTGTAACCTATTATAAGCTTTTGGGTACATTTTATGTGTGTTCGTGCCCTTCTCTTTCCTCTGACAGGTTTGTGCTCAGGTGTCTGGGCATTGGTTGTCACTGTAAATGAGTTCCTTGTAAGTACAGGGTTCTGTGTTTTCCCACCCTGGGCTCGGGGCTTTCCAGCCTTGGCCTCTGCACTGTCTGGCCCTCGGTTCTGTTCTCAATGGCCCTGTGTTTTGTGCCTTCTGATCCTGAGCTCTGTGCCTTAGGGACCTGAGCTACAAGCCCTCTGGCCTTGGCTCCCCACTCTGGCCCTGGGTTCTTTGCTCTCTGCCCTGGGCTCTGTGCTAACCAGCCCTGTGCCTTGTGCTTTCAGGCCCTCAGCTTGTTCTTTTGGTTCTGTACTTGCAGGACCTCGGCTCTGCCCTTTCTGGGCATGGGATCTGTGGCTCTGCACCTTCCAGCCCTGGGCTCTGTGCCTTCTAGCAATGGGCCTAAGGCTCCCTACTTACACTGGTGCAGGGTGTCCAGTGTAGTCTCAGAGTGACCTCCTGTGACCCTGTGCCGATACTATGCCCTGGGCCCTATGGGGCTTTCCTGTGTCTCTGGAGTATCTAACTGGACTATTTCAGGAGTGGGACACCAGATCTTAGCCCACCGGGGTCCCTGCAACTGTTCTGGATTATCGTTGGCCAAGTAACGCAACATGGTTACCACGTTGTCCTGCAGACCCAGGTCTCTGGAGGGCACAGTGCGCCGCTTCTAGTGACTGCATGGGCTTTTGGATATTTTTCTCTGTCCTTGACACATGGTGCTGGTTACTTCAAGTTCTCGTTTACATGTTGGAATTCCTTGGAGCTGCAGAGCCAGCAATCATGGTTCAGGCCAGTGGCCCAGGATGGCGCTGATTACCACACCAGGTCAGTCGTGTGCTTGGGCTCTTTTCTGTGGATCTTGCATTCAGAGTATATTATTCCATTGTGGTTCCCTTTTTTGTGTGTTTTTGTTTGTAAATATCTTCCTCTACTTGTTTTTTGTCAAGGTCCTGCCTTCTCAGTAGTTGATTTTTATTTGTTACAGCTACTGAGATGTCCTGTATTCCACAGTCACCGTTTTCCCTTTGTGTCATTTCAGTTTAAATGCCTAGAGTGACTTCAATTTCTAAACTAATCCTAACCAATAATGTTTGTTACCTGAAATTATTCTAAGAAGCAACTCTAAATATGAAAATTTGAGATTAATTATCTGACCTAATTAGAGTTGAAAGTAGCAATAACTTCATTATCAGTAGAAATAGAATATTGATATGTAATGGCCAAAAACAAAGTCTAAATTTAGACTGACCACTGTTTCAAATGAATTAACAATTACAATGAGATTTGAAAGACAAAGTAATTGTTGCAATAGAACATGATGAAAATGATGATTACAGGGACTATGGATCACAAAGGTTGAGCCATACTATAATAGAAAGCTTAGGAAAGAAATTCAATTAGAGTAAGTTCTCAGGTAAAGGCATGGTCCAACAACCAGAGAGATCCTTTGACTGCTCTGAAATAAATAGAAAGAAGAGAAAGAATGTAATTTTACATTTGTCCAAAGTTAGTAATTATGAGTACAATTTCTAGAGATTCTGAATTTAATGTAGAAGTTTGAGCAGTTGAGAGTAGCACTCATAATTTGCTGGGCAGATTAATGAGAGGCCAGCATAACATTAAAGTAGGCGGAAATATTATAACTTCCTTGGTATGATATAAAAGAAAGGTTTCTAAGTGATTAGACATTTTGGAAGTTCAAGTTACCTCATCAAAATAAATAATTACAAATAGCTTAGTTTCCAGCTGAGGGCAAAGGGAGCAAGAATGGGAAGCAGAGCAAATATACTATAAATCCCAACTATTATTTTGTGAGAAAACAGGACAAAACAACCATTCACATATTATTGCTGGATTTATATAGATTGTTTCTAAATATATTAATTTAGTTTGAAGTTGTGGCACACATCTGTGATCCCTGTGTATGGGAGGCTAAGACAGAAAGATCCAGATTCAAGCAAAACTCATCAACATAGCAAGATAATCAGTAACTTATTGAGATTCTGTTTCAAAATAAAAAATACAAAAAGGACTGGGGGTGTAGTTTGGAGGTGGAATGCCTATGAGTTCATTTCCAAGGACCAAAATAAATAAATAGATTTTATTTTCACTCTCACATTTATTTACTTATTTTTAACAGAAATTGTTTGTGGCTAATTTGTAGGTTGTCATCAATTTATATGATGCTGAAGAATGATTGTGGTGTTTAGAAAGGAATAAAAATCACCAATGGATCAATAACAAAAAAGAATAAAATGCACTGTGTCTCTTTATCTGGGGTAGAAGGTAATTTTATTTTCCTTTCTTTAAAGGATAGTTACATATTGTTAAATGTAACTGTATATTTTAACCTGTATATATGATAGAAGATAGAAGACCTTTTTGTTTTGTTTTGTTTTTTGTTTTTTTGTTTTTTTGCAGTAATGGGGATGGAACCCATGGGCAATCTACTGCTGAGCTACTCCCTCAGCCTATCTTTTTGGTTTGTTTGTTTGTTTGTGTGTTTGTTTGTTTGTTTGTTTGTTTGTTTGTTAAAACCGGGTCTCACTGAGTTGCAAAGAGCCTTGCTAAGTAGCTGAGGCTGTCCACAAACTGTGATCCTCCGGGCTCCCCCTCCCAAATATTGGGATTACAAGTATGCTCCACCATGTCCAGCTTAGAAGACTTTTTAAATACAAAATAGTAAAAGATAAGGAATATGCCTAAAATGATTATTCAATAATTATCCTGTCATTTTCTGTTCTTCCTTATGTTACAGGATCATCCAAACAACAAAAAAAAGCATTTTCTAAGTTACCTTGCTAGTTAAATCCCAGCTCTACTCTGTTAGAATGCTTGCAAAAGAAGAGAAGAGGAAGGAAGGAGGTCATTATTATCTGGAGGGAGCCACATGTGGTTGTACTAGTATTGGGAGAATACAGAAATAGGCTTTGCCAGCATATTTCTGAACATCTTCCTAAAAAACTTCACTTAAGCACTGTAGGAAGCCCTTCAATCATGAATAGGTTAGTTTAGCTCTAATACAGAGTCTTGGTTGAGCAGTAACATCTTATTGCCAAATTTCCCAGAAATCATGAAAATGGCAGACTTTCCATTATGTTAAGTAATTATTAATTGTTACTATGCAGTAATCTTTTAATTATCCCCATAAAAGCAAATTGTTTTAGCATTTCTGATGATGAAAATAATGATTTTAATATCACTTTAAGGAGAACTAAACCGTATTAATGAGTTCTGAACTTTTTTGATTAGATGAAAAAAGAAAGTAATAAGATTAGTAAGAAAACTTACTAATGGAAAATCCTGTCTTTTTTAAAGACTTAATAAACTTTTTAGAACATATGTGTTTACAAAATTATCATTTTTACATTACATGCATAGTAGCTATCGCTATCTAGTTTAATACCTTTGAACTTTGATTTTCCTGATCAACAGATGATAAGCCAGGGATGAATTTCAACAGTGAATATTCACACATAAAAGTTGAGAGCAATTAATTCGGACTGTTTAACAGTCTCTTTAATTTTGAATCAATCTGTGCTACTAAAAGTAGATCACCTTATCTAGATGCTGCAGAAGACCAAATTAGTCTTTCTGGCCATTAAAGCATTATCTTTAAAATTACAGCCACATTCATTCAATGTTCTTCCACTGACCTGGAAAAGTAAATATACCTCCAAATGACTTAATTTACATTCCATAAATTTGGCAATTTGTTATCTCTTTACTACATTATAAAAGACCTTTTTTACCTGGCTCCTAGCTATTTTGCCCTCCTCATCCATTATTATTGCTTTCATCAAACTTTATATTCTATATTCCTAGCATACCACTTGTTCTGGCCTGAATGAAACTTGCTGCTTTGACATTTTATTTTCTCTTTTTTCATCACACAAAACAAAGATGTTTAATCAGATGTTTGCCTCATCTTCTATGCACATTATTTTACAAACACAAACACACACACACACACACACACACACACTTTTTTGAAGAAAACGTCAACAAACTGACTACATGTGATGAATGGAATGGCAAAAGGCTTATATGAATGGACTTCCTTTTACAGTTATTCATATAGCTACCCTTTTGTTAAATAATTTTTATGCAAAAAGATTTATTAGGCCATAGGGAATATATAAATTACAACAAGAAATGTTACAGTCTTCAAAAGTTATAAACTAAAACGGGCAGCTTTGTAAGAAACTATAATGTGAGACTAAATTAAATAACATCTACAGAGTAGGTACATATATCTACAGAAAATGGTGGAAAGGGCAATTGACTGAACTCAGAAACTCAAACTTTGTGAGTGAGAAAGAATTCAGGGATAGGTCACTTAAACTAAACCACACACACAAAAAATAACATTTCAATTGGTATATAAAGAAATGGAGAACATTAGCAAATTTTGTTTTTCATTGTAATCAAACATTCAGGAGCACACAGGAACACAGGTCCACTTAAGAATTTTGTGATTAGAACCGAGATGCACAAAAACAATTAGATTTATTAGTTAACACTGACTTTTCAAGTCACAGAAACAAATCACAATTAATTTACAAAATAAAATTGAGGTAGGAGTAAGATAAATTTTTCAAATGAAAGCAGAACCCAAAGGTGGGGATCTGTCAGCGATAAGAGGGGACTGGAACCAGGATCTGGAATTCAACCAAATGCTTTCTTTATCTCAGATATTTTCTTCTCCTTGTACATCTGATGGCCCTGGCTTTTTTCCACTTTTTCACTAAACTGATGAAAAATCTGATATAATTATATCATAGTTCACAAGTCATGTTGCTAATATTGTGACAAGAAAAACCTACCCTGGCTTTGATAGCTACCTACAGTATTCTGGAAGATCCTGGTAATCTTGTCAGGAGTCAAGTTTTCACCCTGGATAAGACCAGAGTACAATATATAAACTATTTTATTCTCATGTTGATGTATATATTATACACATTTAAAGGGTTTCAGGAATCTAAAAAAGTTCATAAATCAAGCAATTGGGTCACTATTTGTATTAAGATTTTAACACAGTCATCTGGTAATCACATTCAAGAGCCCAGGCTCATAACCAGGATGTTACCCAGTTACTGTTTCACCGACTTAGCTCATTGCCTATCTGGAGAAAAAAGAAAGACCGAATGAAAGGTGATTCTAGCATAGATAGAGCAAATTCACGTCTGCACTATTTTTATCATTATTGTTATTTTTTAGGACCACAATTTTTGGCCATCTCATGTTGGAGATGACACATGTCTACTGGTTGTGTTGCATAGTTCCATAATGTAGTTTGGGTTGTGGGTAGGTTTTACTGTTTCTCCCAGTAAGTACATCATAAACATTTTAAATAACAAATTCAAGTGTTTCAAATTATTACATATAAAAATAAATCTATCTCTACCTGGGAGCACTCAAGAACTTAACTAGTACACACAACAATTCATATTCCAGAGATAGGAATAGAAATTCTGCCTATCAATTAGTACTCCTGGTGGCTAAGAGTAGGAGGGAAATTCCAGCATCCACATGCATTGTAAAGGGAGTGGAAGAATATGTCTTTTTGAGCAAAACCACAAGCTTACTTAAAAATGAAAATACATGTAAGTCCAAAATATTAAAAAATCTGCATCATTAAAAATCAAGAACATAGATGCCAGGCGTGGTGGTGCACACTTTTAATGCCCGCTCTTGGGAGGTGGAGACAGGAGGATCGCACAGGTTCGAAGCCAGTCTCGCTGGCTTAAGAGACCCTGTTTCCAAATAAAAATATAAAATAGGTCTGGGAGTGTAGCCTGGAGGTAGAGGGGTTTCCAGGAACCCCAGTACCACACACACAAAAAAAACATAGGACCCAAGAAGGGACTTACTTTTGTAGCTAATGCTGCTATAAATAGGAAAAATGGGGATAAATATTTGTTTTGTACTTCTAGTGAAATTCAGAAAAATAGTATATATCCTGATAAAAATAATATGACCACCCATTTTCATTATGCCCTGTCACATCTGTAGAGTGTGATGTATCTTTATGCTTATTTTTTCAGTTGGCAATTCTTCCCAAGGTAAAAGCTAGGATTGCCAAGAAGAAAGCATCAGTAGTGTCTGACCCCAATACTAATTTTATGATAAATTCTGCATCCTCTTATCTGTGGCATTGACATTCTACCCCATTTGTGGGTTTTGTTTTGTTTTGTTTTGTTTTTGTTTTTGCGGGTCTGGGGCTGGAACCCAGAGGCATTTGACCTCCGAGCTACAACCCCTGCCCAATTTTTTATTTTTTATTTTGAAACAGAGTCTCACTGAGTTGAGAAGGGCTGCACTAAGTAGCTGAGGCTGTCCTCGAACCGTGATCCTCTGGTCTCAGCCTCCCCAGTGCTGGGATTACAAGTGTGCGCCACCACGCCTGGTTCATTTGTGGGTTTTAGTACTGTGAATTTTTATTTGTTTTGAGTTTTCATCTATTTTGAGTTTTAGTTGAGTAATTGGAAAATTGCAACCTGTACACTAAGGACTCCAACATGTGCTATAATTTATGATTTAAAAAGCTGGTAATCAAGCCGGGCGTGGTGGTGCATGCTTGTAATCCCCGCGCTTGGGAGGCAGAGACAGGAGGCTCTCGCAGGTTCGAAGCCAGCCGCGCTGGCTTAGAGACCCTGTTTCCAAATAAAAATATAACATAGGTCTGGGAGTGTAGCCCAGAAGTACAAGGGCTTCCAGGAACCCCAGTACCACCAAGGGAAAAAAAAAGCTGGTAACCTTGGATGATATCATAGATTGAGACATACATACAAATATAGGAGGCAGAATTATATGTAAATGAAGTTCATTAAAGTAGAGAAAGTAGAAATATGCAACTTAAATGGTGAAAGGTTCATATTGGTAGGTATTAAAGCCAAATAAATCACAAACATGGTTGGAATTAGCCACTGATGGATAGTAGTAAAAACATGACAATATTACTTAAAAGGCACAGTTATAACCATAGCATGGATGCAGATAAAGAAGGTTTTATGAGATTATAAGTATGCATATAATGGACTCTATATATGAATAGGAGCTAGTAATGAACATCATCAGAATGATAGTTAGTGATCATCTGAAGTGAGAAAGTAAATATCGTTCATTTGAAGACGAATCTTCAAAGAAAGCTCCTTATGGCAGAGTCCAATTAAGACAACAAAATGGACGTTTTCATTGGAAAGAATTTGTGTTGTTGCTGGACAGAGATTCTAAGAGACATAATAAAGGAGTTTGAAATATTTTCTCAAAAATTCAATAAAACCAAACTCCATATCAGAAAACTTGAATTTGGCAGATTCCAGTAAGTTTTAAGCACTAAGTTCAGTGGTGAGCACAGAGAACAAAGCACCTGTATATTGTGGCTTTTTAAAAATCACAAATGGGATGTGGTTATTATCTATAATACCTCTTTTATGACATCATTTCAATAGAACCTTGTCAACATCTACATTATAGGCTTACTATATATATTTTCCAAAAAATGTTTAAATGTTTGAGAACCAATATGTGTAGGAACCAGGTTTGAAAACAATAAAAAAATACTGAGCTTTCAAAATTGGATATTAAAATTGTCCATTTATGAGCTTCTGGTAGGATCTAATTTTTCTTAAATAAGTGCTTAAATAATAGCCATTGCAAAGAAAACATATACTCATATTCTAAATTATGCTTTTTTATTAGAACATTGTAGGCACAATCTCCTAAAGGAGTATGAGATAATTACATCACCTTCCAGAGTACTATAGTCAAAGGCATCATGTTGAGAACGTAGCAATATAGCAAACAACAAACCCAGCTCTCATTTGACCAACATAGTGATATGGGCAGCTCATGTGGCCTATTTTGCAGATCAGATGGTTAGGCTTTTTTGTATTCTGGAAAAACAATTCTACCAGTGAAAATATCTGCAAGTTTTTGTTGTGCTTTTTTATACAAGATATCTAAAAAAAGAGACTAATGTTATCTGTTATACACAATAAGATAAACTATAAAGAGTAATTTCTTCAATTGTCACAAAATATTGTACAGCTATTAAAAAACACCACTAGCCCCCTTTACCTAAAATAAGAATCCACAAAATAATTTATTTGTCATTCCACTTTTTCCTCATTTCTGGTGGAACTTGTTCATAAGAAATTTGTATAATTGTTACAGGTAAAAAGCTTAATTCTCTTAGGATAAGAAGTAGAAAAAGACAAACATGATTAGGAAAGGATAGAATGGACAGGCTCAGAAATGACAACTTTAGTTCAGACCACAGCATGAGAATTTTTGTCACCAACTATGTAACATGTGTGAGGACTTTTACCAGAAAATTCTGACTTTAGGAAGAAAGTGTAACTTTTACTCTTGAAAATGTATAGAAATTATGGTTATGCTAGCATTTTCTCTCACCAGATTTTCTCAGTGAATTCAATGTTTTGTGTGAGCATGTATGTGTGTGTGTGTTTGTGTGTGTGTGTTTTCATTAATCTGTCTTAATATTGTCCTGTATATTCATTTATAATTTCTTTTTACTTCTATGTTGCAGGGAAACCTGGTGAGTTCCACAGAGCGGAACTAATGCTTAGCAAATTCATTTGCAAAGCATTCAATATAAATTTTGCACACCAAACAGAATATCTCTGGGTCTGAACTTACTTGCAACACTGGCAATGCCCATTTATGGGAAATACAAATTCTAACGACTTGCATGTAATTGTACTTGTCAGCAGCACCTATAACTTGAATGTAACTTTTGAAGGACTGCATTTATGATGTCAAAGGCAAATTAGCAGCTGCTGAAATGAGAATAGTAGAATTTTAATATAACATCTGCAAAACAGTTTTACATCTCTAGAATCAGCTTTTTCTCACCAAAAGCTTTTAGTTTCATTGAGAAAATGCTCATTCCATATATCTTATACAGTGCTTCATATTCTCTATAGTAACAATACTTTAACTGGTATGGCTTGGCTCAAAAATTTGTATGTCATTGAGATATATTCATCTCTTTTACACCCCTTTCCAATTAACCCTCAGGGTCAATGCAATGTTTTTCAATTCATAGAACTTCCTTTTATTAGTACTAAATCAGTATAGGACTGAATGTTGAATTGTCTATAAATAGTTTTCAAATAGTTATTTTATATACTTCTAAAATATTGCTTTTTGGCATGTTGCATTCTCTTCTCAATGAATATCCCTTGGAATTTTGAAAAGATGATGGTTTAGTAATAGAAAATATTCAAACCTTGCCATATTAAATAAAAATACAATCAGAATAGAAATTTCCACAGTGAAAACTCATGGTATACTTGGTATAAACAGAAAAAGGCTGTATCCTCATAATACAAGTAAATATACCATTTTTAAATTTTCTACACAAAATGAAGATGATCAAAGTGAAATAGAATGGTGTCAGGACACAAATCCATGACTGAGAGATCAATTAGGTATTGTAACAAATAACTAGCCATTTTTAAATAAAAAGAATGAAAAGAAAGTGTAGATAGAAAGCCTTGCCAAAAAAGATATCACAAGGATGGAGTTCTGCCTACAGAAAGTTCAGAAGTCAAGAGCATTCTTTTTAAATTTCAAAGTAGGATCATATTAGGCAAAATTGCTCATTTTCCTCTTTTGAAGGGAAATGTCCTGTGTTTAATTGGGAAAAATTCCAAAGGAGTAGAGATTTTCATTTGCAGCAACTCTTGTCTCAGAGAATCAAGAGTGAGATTTTGTGGGATGCTTGCTGTTGGATCAACATGTGCAGCCAATATACTCAGCAAACCTGTTGACTGTGCATCTCTTCCCTGGACCTGCTTATTCTTGCCACTACTGGGTCTTTCCCTGAGTGTGGAGTCTTCTGAATATATAGGGCAATCCCTAGAGGCAGAGAATATTCCTCTGGCAACACCAGGATAAAATCCAAGATAAAATAAAATGTGATGTAGCTCTACTCCATGAGTCAATTAGAGAACTGCCCGAATCCCCAGAAAACACAAACATGAAACAGTATATGCCTATGATTCCAAAAACCTGCTGCTTTCATCATGAAGCATAATTGGAAAGACTATCTTTCCTGGTTGATAACAGTTACCTACCAGCCTTAATTAAAAAGGGAGGGTGAAGTATACCTCTGGTGGTGAAAGTGATTTGTTCTAGAACTATAGGAATAGTTTATAGGAGAAAACTTTTAACTAAGTTACAATATTAAAATAGATTGTGGGAATAATCTAAAAATTGATAAAACATAGGAGAAGAAAAAAGATAAAAAAACATAATTCTAATTGGCATGGAAAATAATTTGGAAGGTATTTACAAATTGATAAAAAAAATAAATGTTTCAAAAGCAACAATACAGCTGGGTGGGCATGGTGGTGCATTCTTGTAACCTCAGTTATTGAGAAGCTGAGACAGGAAGATTGTAGGTTCAAGGCCAGCTTCAGAAACTTGTGAGGCCTGCAACTTAGTGAGACCCTGCTTCAAAATAAAAAATAAAATAGACTAGGGGGTATAGCTCAGAAGTAGAATGCCCATGGGTTTCATCCCCAGTACTAAAAAGGAAGAAAGGAAAAAAAGAAAGGAAGAAAGGAAGAAAGAAGAAAGAAGGAAAGAAACAATACTTTTTTAGAGAAACATTAGCAGATTCTGCTGCTTCAGAAAGATATTTTGAAGAAGAAATGTTTTTAAAATGAGGTGAAAAGGAGACTCATTTTTCATCTGAGTAAAGGTTCTGAAATCTGAGTGAATATCCAGTTATGTCAGAAAATTTTAAGTACTTAAGGAGTGAAAAATGTAATTGGTCTTTGGTTGAACCTAAGCATTAGTACTTGAGAACTACTTAAAATGAAAGAGTGAAATGAAAAAATACAAGATGTAGAGAACACAAGTTTGATGAATGTAAATAATAACCACAGGCACTTTGGTGGAAATGCAGGACACAGACCAACATTGGCAAGAAACCTTAAGGATCACTGGAAGCTAAAAAGACACGACTGCAAGGGGAGTTTACTAATCTTCTGTTGCTGAAATAAGAAATTACTACAAACATAGTGGCTTAAAATAATACATTTATTACTTCATAATTTTGTCATTTTGAAAAATAGGTACCATTGGGCTAAGAGCAAGGCATCAACATGGAAGTTGCATTCGACCATAGAAGAAAATCTGTTTTCTTGACCTTTCTACTTTGGGAGGCTGCACACATGTCCTAGGTCATGGATCCATTCTCTTTCTTTAAAGGCAGCAACACTGACTCTACCTTTATTGGTATCAGTTTCTCCCTCTCTCTTTCTTATTTCTCTCCTATATTTTAAGGATAACTTAGGACCACTCACAAAAAATCAGAAAATTTTCCTATTTTAAAGTCACCTGATTAGTTATTTTAATTCTATCTGTAACATTAATTCCCCTCTGTCATGTGACTTATTTACAGTTTCTGGAAATGTGAATTTGGACATTTTGTTGGCAAGAAACTAAGACTAAAGCAATGTGACATGAAAAAGGGGGTAGCAAAAACCAACTGCCTTTCATTAAATGACTTCATTGTTTTAAATAAAAAAAGATAGTCATTTGAAGTAATATTTTATAAAAGCACATTTATATTCTATGATAGGTTAAAATTTAGGGATTAGAGATTGAGGTCCTAGAGAGCACCTTAGTTCATTCCAATGGCAGGAAATATATAACATTTATTTAACAAACTTTGGGATTTTAATTAATAGCACATTGCTGATTTATAGAATCTATTATTTAATGCTATTGCCACATTTTCAACATCTTTGTCTAAAATATGAATATTATCAAAATTTAGAATGCCAGCCGTTACAAATATGGACCTGCTTTGAGCAACATAGTACTTAGAAAGATCACAACTCAACCAGCATATTATTTAGAGAAAACATCATGAACCAAAGATACACTACTACCTTCTTGCCAGAGTAAATGTGTGTGTAGTAGATGAAGTTCTTGGATGGGACAAGGAGAAAGCGTAAATTATGAAAGGATAAAAGAAGAGACTGAAGTTTTTTTTCTTTTTCTTCTTTCCTTAAAAGAACATAAAAATAAGTTACAAATAAATACAATTAAGAAAAAATTATTTTCTCTTCCTTTTTGAATGTTCTATATCAAGAAGTCATCTTTATATTTGCCACATTTGAAAATATAATCTTTCATTAAAAAGAAATTAATGACTTTTTCCTCAAGTATTTGACAATACTAAGCCCTTTGTGGAAAAAAATTAAAGTCTAAATTGTACTAGGTCTGATTTTCCTAAGTAATATAAAGATAATTGGATGTTTATTATACAAATAAATATTACACTCTAAGTGGATTTTTAGGAGTCTCTATTTTCTTTCTCAGAAACATATAGATTAGGCTTTGTAGTCAGAATATCAAATATAAAACTCAGATCCTATCACGAGTAAACCTAAGCCAGAGCAAGTTACATAAATTCTCTGTGCTTCATTTATAGCATACACAACTGGAAATCTTCCTCTCAGAAACATTATGCACATCTCAGAGTTATTAAAAGGATTAAATGAGGTGCACACAAAATACAACAATACCAGTCACAAAATATGTACTTAGATAATTATTATTACTGAATTTAAGATCAAGTACATAATAAACATTGTGTATAGTGAGATATTTTTTAATTATTCATAGCCACATATACATTTCATTACTTTTCTCTACACACTGTATTTTAGTAGATACTTAATTGATTAGTAACTTACACAACCAGTGATCTTCTCCAAAGATAAACCAGAAGATTTCCATGACAACTTAAAATAATAATGTGTACCCATGTCCACCCATCCAATTTGCAAGTACTGAAATGTAATATCATCAACATCATCACAGTATAAGTTTGTTATAGTTAAAAAGATATTTGATTCCAAAAATTGAGATCTAATTATTGTGAAATAGCAACAACAAAAATACCTTGAACAGTTCTTGATTACAGCCCACTAAAATTTCATCATAACTATCATGGATAAAACAAATATCCATTTATAGATCATAGGTGTGTGCATATCTCTGTAATTTAGATAGCCGCTATAAAGGTTTTATGTGTGTCATTATATTTAATGAGCTCAGCTAGATTTGATATATAGCATCAGCTAAAACCTGAAAGATTAACAGAGGTTAGCATTGGTAGTTAAACAGTAGCTAAAGCAGCTTAAGATCTGAAGTCATTTCAATTATGATTTTTCAACTGCCTCATTTCACCAACTGAATCATCCCCTATAACTTGAAACTTTTATTTCCCTTATCATATTATCCTGTTCCTTTGGGCATTTCTTTGAAATATGATATAATTCTTAGAGTATCCAATTTCCCAACAGTTACAAATCAAATGCTTCTGAAATCTTGGCAGAGATCTTATTGTGTAAAACGTGCTTTCTGTTGAAGGCTAGAAAGGGCCAGAAGCTGTGTCCAATTGTTGAATGCCTATCCAGAAAAAAAGCATGAAAATTCAGACTTCTAAGAACACCATGAAGCCAAGTCAAATACAACAGTGATTTGGTTAAAGAATGTTAATTTGTGCCTGTGGTCACAATCAATAGCTCATGATTTTGGGGGGAAGAATAATAAATTGGAGATTTTAATGAAAATTATTTTTTTTCTTCAGTGAAATTTTTATACTTTTTAATACTAAACTTTAATTTTATTAAAACTTATGGATGCATTTCTCATAAAATGTATATATATATTTATACATGCACATAGCCTACATATGCATATATGTTATTTGCATGGTTTACATTTACTGAAGTAATAAAAGCATGTGGCTTAACAATAAAATAGTATAAAAATTTATGTCAAAAATTAACCACTTGTTGCTCTTACTCATTTATACACTTCCGTCCCTTTTCTCAGCAACAATTACTTCTGACTCAGATTGTTTGAAATGGCACTATTATTTTAACATAAAATTTTATTGTTTATGAAAATAATCAAATGTATATTTTTACTTATTCTTGGCTGTGATGAATAAGGATAAAGCAGTCTTATTTAACTATTCTTACCAATCCTCCTAAAGTATTATTTTATTATATCCCATGAAGCCTAAAATAGAACATTTATAATATTTTGCAAATGTTTTTGTAAATGAGGTTCATAGTAAAAACAAACACTATTATTTCATTTTTGTTTTTAATTTCTAAAAATTATTTTATTATATTTTACAATTTTCAATATAGCAGTATTAATTTACTTTCTGAACTGTATGTAAGGGTACTCTACTCTCCACATAATCATAAATATTTATGTTTTATTTATGATGATAGTTATTCTAACAGATGTGAGGCGATATCTCTTGGTGGTTGTAATTTGCATTTCTCTGATGGTTAGTGGATGTTCAGCATATTTTCATATACCTTTTAGTAATTTATATATAATGCTTTGAAAAAAGTATCTCTTCATGTCTTGAACATTTTTAACCAGGTTATTTCTTGCTAATAAGCATTTGAGTTCCATATGTATTTGGTACTTACCAGCTGATAGAAATATTTTCATCCATTTTTTTATGTTGGTTTTCACTCTGTTGATTGTTTTCTTTTCTGTGCAAAAGCTTTTTAGTTTGATACAATCCCACTTGTCTATTTTTGCTTTTGTTGTATGCACTTTTAAAATCTTATTCAGAATATTCATTGTACTTAACCATGTCATGAAGATTTCTCCCTGTTTTCTTCTGTTCATTTTAAAGTTTGGGACATTACATTTAAATCTTTAAATCACTTTGAATTGATTTTTGAATACGGTATTAAGTGAGGATCTTATTTTTTTAATTTATTTTTATTGGTGCACTGTAATCATACATCACATCGGAATACAAGACTTGAGAGGATATACAAGTACACATCATTCAATTAGCCCTCACCCACTCCCCATTCCATTCCCTCCCCCTCCCTCGATCCCATGCTTGTTTGGTGATTAACTTTGATACATTTGTTCACGTACCTCCTGAGTTTTAAAGAGGTTCCATCCTCCCCTATCCCATACCCTCTGATTGGTCACCTTAATTGCTTCGCTATAAGGGCCTTTCTATAACTTGACCTCTTCCTGTTACCCCTTTCCTCCTAGTTATTGCTGATTAGGGGAAGCATCAGGTTTTTATTTTCTGCGCTATTTCTATGTACATGTCTCATTGCAAGTACCGATCCCACTCTTGATGGCCCCAGTAGTGGCCTGGCTACCCGGTGGATTGATCCAGACCTCGCTGGCTCCAGCAGCAGCCTTGCCTCATGAGATGCCTCGATTCTGGCCTCGCTGGCCCCTGCACCTGCCTAACTCCTCGGCAGGCTCCGATCCTGGCCTCGGAGGCCACAGCACCGGCCTTGCCTCATGGCAGGCTCCGATCCCGGCCTTGCTGGCCCCGTTACTAGCCTAACCTCTCGGCAGTCTCCGATCCTGGCCTCAGAGGCCTCTGTAGTGGCCTTGCCTCACGGCAGGCTCTGATGCTGGCTGCTGGCCCTGGCACCGGCCTAACCCCTCGGCAGGCTCCAATCCCGGTCTCGGAGGCCCCAGCACCGGCCTTGCCTCATGGCAGGCTCCAATGTTGGCCTCACTGGCCCCGGCACTGGCCTAACCTCTCGGCAGGCTCTGATCCCGGCCTCAGAGGCCTCAATAATGGCCTTGCCTCACGGCAGGCTCTGATGCCGGCCACTGGCCCCAGCACCGGCCTAACCCCTTGGCAGGTTCCGATCCCAGCCTTGGAGGCCTCAGTAGCGGCCTTGCCTCATGGCAAGCTCTGATTCCGGCCTCGCTGGCCCTGGAACTGGCCTAACCACTCGGCAGGCTCCAATCCCGGACTCGGAGGCCTCAGTAGCGGCCTTGCCTCATTGCAGGCTCCAATCCCGGCCTCGCTGGCCCCGGCACCGGCCTACCCCTCGGCAGGCTCCGATCCTGGCCTCGTATGCCCTAGCACCGGCCTTGCCTCACAGCAGGCTCTGATCCCGGCCTTGCTGGCCCCAGCACCAAGCTAAACCCTTGGCAGGCTTCGATCCCGGCCTTGGAGGCCCCAGCCCCAGCCTTGCCTCACTTCAGCCTCCAATCCCAGCTTTGCTGTCCCCGTCGCCAGCCTCACCCCTCGGAAGGCTCCAATCTGAGCACCCTCTTCACCCAGCAGGTTGTCCCACGTTCCTGAGGTTGTGTAGTGGTAGCATTCTGCCTCTGGGGTTATTACTTCAAAAGTTCCACATGTAATGCATCAGATCTCTGCCTCCCCTGAGTACTGGCCACTTCCATTTCTACTGCCTCCACCATTTCAAATCTTTCCCAAGCTCTTTTTCCACTCCGAATGTTGTCCAGGGTTTCTAAGCATGCGCAATGGTAGCATTCGACATTTGGTGTAATTTCTCCAAAAAATTAGATTGGTAGAATCAGATTTCTGCCTCTCCTGAATAGAAGTCTCCACCTCCATCACGGCGACCACTTCCAACACCACCTTCCTCCTAGATCTCCGCTAAACTCTCCTTACAGGTTATGTCCAGGATTCTTTAGAATGTAGAGAAGAAGCAGTTCTCCTTCACGGGGAATTTTTCCAAAACTTCCAGTTCATTTGGATAAGTTATGTCTGTATCTCCAGTATCCTGGCATCCACCGCGGCCTTCTTGACCCCTCTCACATATTTTTCTTTTTTTTTTTTTTTAAATAAGAGAAGACAGTATGTGTGGTTTGAGGAGGTTGTGGGATCAGGCACTCAGTAGCACTGCGGCCCAGCTCCAGTTCTTCCGGGGGTCCTGTATGTCCTGCACGATCCCCACCTGGGCCCCGGCCCCGGTTCTTCCGGGGGTCCAGTGTGCTTTGCGCCACCCTGCCCGCGGCCCAGGGTCTTGTAACCCGGCCCTGTTTTCTCAGGGGGTCCAGCGTCCCCTGCCTGGCCCCCGCTTGGGGCCCAGGGCCCGGTTTCTCCAGGGGTCCAGTGTCCTCCTCACGACTCTACCCGGGGCCCAGATTCCTGCGACCCAGGCTCCAGCTCTTCCAGGGGTCCGGCGTGCCCTACCTGACCCCTGCCTGAGGCCCAGGGTCCAGCGACCTGGGCTCTGGTTTCTCCGGGGGTCCCACGTGCCCCCGCACGACTCCGCCCGGGGCCTAGGGTGAGGATCTTACTTTTCTCATGCGAATATCCATTTTTTTCTGACAATTTTCTGAAGAAACTGTCTTTTCTTCATTTTCTGTTCTTGGCATCTGTTAAAAATTAATTCATCCAAATGTATTGTTTTATTCTGAGCTCTCTATTTTATTCCATTAGTCTGTAAGACAGCCATAATGTATTGATTACTATAGCTTTGTAATATACTTTTTTTTTGGTGGTACTGGGGGGTTGGAACCCAGGGACTTTTCTACCTCTGGGCTATACTCCCAGACCTATTTTTTATTTATTTGGAAATAGGGTCTCACTAAGTTGCTGAGAGCCTCACTAAGTAGCTGAGGTTGGCTTTGAACCTGTGTGATCCTCCTGTCTCAGCCTCCCAAGTGCTGGGATTACAAGTGTGCACCACCACGCCTGGCTTGTAATATTATTTTAAAGGCAGGTAATGTGGTGCATATGACTTTATAATTTTTACTCATGATTTCTTTTACTAGTCATTGGTTTTTGTTTTGTGGTTCTTTACAAATTTTAAGATAGTTTCTTTTTATTACTGTGAGAAGTGTTATTGGACTTATGATAGGGACTGCAATGAATTTGTAGATCACTTTGGGTAATATAAACATTTTAACATTATTTTTTCCAATCCATGAACATGGATGTCTTTTCATTTGTTGAAGAATATCTTATTCAGTTTCTTTCATCATCAGTAGTTTGTAGTTTTCATTTTATAAATCCTTAATCTCTTTGGTTAAATTAATTCTTTTTCTTTTTTAGTGTTACTATACATTGGCTTGTTGTCTTGATTTCTTTCTGAAATAGTTTGTTGTTAGTGTACAGAAAGGCTACACATTTTTGCATGTTGTACTTTTTATTTGTTGTATGGTAGATTGCAATAGCCGTTAAATATTTAAAACATTAATAAGGTCAAGTTGGTTAAGTATGGTTCAATTCTTTGTTGTTTTTACTGCTATTTTTACAGTTGTAAAAATTAATCATTGAGAAAGTTTCTCTAATTATCAACCATGATATTGAGTGTGTCTCCATCAGTATTTAATAACAATATTCGTTGATCCCACATAAATTTAGCATTTTATTGTAACTCAAATCATACATTTGTCTGAAATCTTTTATGTAAATGGAGACCTTTTCTTTGAGTGTGGATATATACTTTGTAGTTGCAGGCCATCTTTCTTTCAAAAACCACATAATTATCTAATTTTTATATTTTCTTTCTTTAAAAACAATAATATTAAATAAAGATATTAGATCCAGTCTTTTATAGTTATTTTTACCTATGCCTTACTAGATAAAATATCAGATTTTAATTGATTTCCCTATTTATTTTATTTTTTTAATTTTTCACAATTTTTTTTTTTCGGGTATGGGGATGGAACCAAGGGGCATTCAACCTCCGAACTACCCTCCCTCCCCTACTTTTTATTCTTTTAAAACAGGGCCTCACTAAGTAGCTGAGACTGGCTTCGAGCCTGTGAGGTCCTCCTGTCTCAGTCTCCCAAGCGCTAGGATTACAAGCGTGTGCCACCACACCCGCTATTTTTTTCACATTTTAATAAAATGTTTACTCTATTTTCATGGCATATTTTGTCATTTAGTTATTAAACAGCTATGCCAAATATAATCAATATGAATATGTTATGGAACAAACACAGATAATCCTTGGTATCACATGAAATCTATAGTTATAAAAGTAGGCACACATTAGAATTTAGTTTTTTGGGGACAATTCTGTATGTTTTGGAAATTGTTTAGTATACTTAGGAGAAAATGAAATCGGAGGTTAATATAGCCTGTTAAGAACAAGTAATGTGTTTTGGTGTACTCATTCAAGTCATCCCCTCATGCCATCTTGGCATGGGGCTGCATTTCTATTTTCTGTATTTCTATCTTTCTAATAAACTTCTTTAAATCTTAAAAAAAAAGAACAAGTAATGTTAAAACAACTTCTTTAAAAAATGTTTATAAAATACGGAAATTCGCTTTTTTAAGTCTGTAAGGGAAACGGTATCCAACATTTATTGAGCTAAGATTTCAAAATATAAGAAATTATAATCATCAAATATTATCACATGCATGTCTCACAAAATCATTCACAGAAATATTAAATAACTTACTTAAATTTGCTCAGCTAGTAGGCAGTAACAGTAAATTTTAAATATACACAGTCTCATTTTAAAGTTTGTCTCTTGAACATCTAATATTGCAATGAAGAAATTTCCTTGAAGAAAATTTATGAAGATTTATGAGTAAAATTTAAACTGTGTGCTGTGCATGTATGTCACCATCCCTATGAATTACATTATGATGTGACACTATAAAGTACCAATAAAAGTACAAAAATAAAACATTTAGGTGTAACTAAGCAATATTTATATAAAAACTTGAGGAATATTGTACGAAATAATTCTGAAGAGGAACCGTGAAAGGTATTTCAACTTAGATCATCCTGATATAGGAAATGGTCAGATAATTTTAAAATATTTACGTGCTTTTTTAACATGGGTAGGATAGCTACCATCAATGATAAATATGTATTACAAAATTACAATATGAATTCTGATATATTAAAAATGTATCAATCTTGTAGGACACATTTTACAAGATTTAAACCAAACTGTATAAAATCAAGTTAGTGGACTTCAGAAAAATCTGGATTCAAGAAAAGTGGGACAATCAAGTATACTGGCCAAAAAGTTTTGTTTGTATGCATTGTTTGTTCTCTTTTGTTTTGATACTGAGAATTGAACACAGGAGAATTCAACCTCTAAGCTACACCCTAGACCCTTCTATTTTTATTTTGTAAGAGGATCTTGCTAAATTGATGGGGTCTTGTTAATTAGCTGTGGTTGGCCTCAAACCTATTATCCTTCTGTCTCTGTTATCCTCCTATCTCAGCTTCCCAGGTAGTGGGATTATAGGTATGTACCAATACACTCAGTTTTCTACATGTATTTAAGTATGTCTCTTTATAGTATTTCTAAAGAAAAATATGATTACACTTTTATTTTTTAAAAAGTCATTCTATAAGTAGCAGTGTAGATATAAGAAAGCAAGTTTTAATCAATGTTTTTGAAAAAGTAAAATAAGACTTCAAAAAGGATTTGGTTATTTTCAGTTCATAAAATACGTAGAAAAACAGAGCATACACACAAAGGCATAACTTGAGTGGCTTGACATGGTCAAAGAATAGTAAGATAGCCGGGCATGGTGGTGCACGCTTGCAATCCCCACTCTTGGGAGGCAGAGACAGGAGGATCGCGCTGGCTTAAGAGACCCTGTTTCCAAATAAAAATATATAAAATAGGTCTGGGAGTGTAGCCCGGAGGTAGAAGGGCTTCCAGGAACCCCAGTACCACCAAAAAAAAAAAAAGAATAGTAAGAAAGTACGGTTAGGATATTGTTTACATGAAGTAAGTATGGTGAAGAAAATTGATAGGGGAAAATAAGAGCAGACCCAAAAAACTGACATGAGATAGTAAAAAATTTTAACTTCATCCAGTTTACCCTGTTGAGTTTGCATTGTACAGAAATTAGCAAACAACCATATTGATCTAGAAACATTAAACTTATTTTTCCATTTGTACAGAAATAACACACTGTATTAAAAATGTAAGGTCAGCCAGGCATGGTGGCTCACGCTTGTAATCCCAGTACTTGGGAGGCTGAGACAGGGTTATGGCACAGGTTCAAAGCCAGCCTCAGCTACTTAGTGAGACCCTGTTTCCAAATAAAATAAAATAGGTTTGGAAGTGTAGCCCAGTGGTAGAAAGCCCTTGGGTTCCATCTTTAGTCCCCCAAAATAATAAATAAATACATAAATAAATAATAAACAAATATGTAAGGTCTTATTTACATAGCTTTGATTACAGAAACTAATAAAATGTTCTCTAAATAATTTAAAAAATCTTATTTAAGAATATTTATATAAGCTCAAATCATATATCTTTATGAGTTTGACAATTATATACATTTTTAAAAATCCCTCACCAAAATGTAAAGTCGTTCAGATTGTGAAAAAAACAAAGCTGCTACATCAGGATATTTGTTTCTACAGATGATGAACTTTGGAAAAAATATAAAAAAATCTAAGAATACTAGATTATGAGCTAAATATAAAGCATATTCTAGTGGAGAGTGACTCCAGAGGGAATTCTAGAGAAACTTTCAAAACTTGGAATATACTTGGAAGAAACATGGAGAGAGTCTTAGAAGAAAGTGTGATAACACGAGTTTCCCATTTTCACCTTTTTTTTTTTTATGAAACACAGAAAAAACAATCAGTACCATGTGGAACAAGAAAACTCAGAAAAGCCAGATCAGATAATAAAGAACTTTGATTTAATTGATCTTTATAGAAAAACAAGTTTCAAAGAGCACTTCTTTCAAGTGCAAATAGTATATTCATCAAGAGATATCACATGCCTACATGAGAAGGCGAGCAGATGAGCAGATGCATTGCCAGTTTGACTGAGAGGAGTAGTGGCAGGTGAAATAAACAAAAGCTGTTGGACTCTCAAAATTCTACAGGCAAGAAACTTGATAATGAAACTATTCAGCTGTAATTATGTAATGCTTTTTCAGAAAATGGAAGGATGTATGTATTTGTAAGCTTGAACCCCTATCCTGAATAATATAATTATTGTTGATTCAAAATTGATAATTTTTAACCAAAAATCTAAACTATAAAGCTTTAAAAGTAAACATAGAAGAATGTTTTCATGAAATTGGAATATAATTATATATTAGAAAGGCACAGAAAAGAATAAGAAAGTAAAAACTTCATTAATGAACTATATTAATATTAGAAATATATGGTCATAAAAGTATTATTGATATGAATAACTTAGTCACAAGTAAAGAGGAAAATATTCCAAAATATTAATCTAACAAAAAACTTAATTTTATCATTTGTAAATAATTTTGATAGATTAATTAAAAATGAAGAACCCAGTAAACATGAAAAAATTAATAAAATTAAATATACAGATAACCTGGTGTTAAAATTATAAATTTTATGTAAATTCAAATTAAAACCATAATATATATGATACTACATATCCACCCTACAAAGGTAGAAAGTTAGAAAGACTGACAAAACAATTTTTGAAGGATTATTATAATAATAGGAAACTGAAGTGACACAAATGGCCATCAATGAGATAATGGATAATCCTACTGTGATATATTTAAGGGGGTTCTTTTTTTTGTCTTTTTGGTCTGGGGATCAAACCCAGGGCAGTGCACTTGCCAGGCAAGTGCTTTGCCACTGAGCTACATCCCAGCCCTCCTACTGTGATATATTTATAAAATTAAATATTACCAGTGAAAACTGAGACATAGAAGTAAGGCACAAAATGTTTTTCATCTTCATTATCCTTTTTTTATCCTTCAAAACAAATTATTGAAGGATTCAGGACAAATAAAACTCAAATGCATGGATGGTAGAAAGAAAAAAATTTCCAAATACTTTAAAAAATGTATTTTCTTTCCTATTTCTTGTAAAATTAAGTATACATGTACCATGTGAAAATAATTTTACTTGTAGAAATTTTTTCCATTTAACTTAGTGAGACCCAGTTTCCAAATATAGTAATAAATAGGGCTGGGTGTGTAGCCCAGAAGTAGAAAGCCCCTGGGTTCCATACCCCAGTACCACAAAAAAAAAAAAACTGTAAAATAGTATTAAACTCTAGTTAACTATAAGCATACTGAAAAATTTAATGAAAGGCATATCAAGGTCTTAAATTTAGTTTGAAATGTATCAAAATTTTGATATATAAATGTATAACTAAATTGATAGTTTTGTAAGAAAAATAGCATGACAATGTATAATCATGTTAATAAACTCATATGTGTGTATTAAATCTAAAATTATTTCAACTTTCCTTTAAATTCTAAAGTTTTTACAACAACATGTCAGAAAAGTAGCTTAAACAATACCATTATTCTATAAAATTCCCTTTCTCTTCCCTTCCTCTGCCATGAATAACCTATGATATAATTCCTTCCAAATAGCTTTAGTTGGCCTTTTCTAGACCTTTGTATTTGTAAATACAGATGAAAAACATTTTTGTGCCTTACTTCTATGTCTCAGTTTTCACTGGTGAGTAATATTTAATTTTATAAATATATCACAGTAGGATTATCCATTATCTCATTGATAGCCATTTGTGTCACTTAGTTTCCTACTATTATTAATGAATGCTGGTACGGTAATGACCTTCCCATGTTTCTAGCATGCAGGTATAATTGAAAGCCACTAAACTATTTGATTGAGATTATTTTCAGCAGGCCCTGGTGATGCACACCTGTAATCCCATAAAGACCGCAGGTTTGAGGCCAGCATAGGCAAGTTAGTGAGATTTTCATCAACCTAGTAAGACTCTGTTTCAAAATAAAAAATAAAATTGGCTTGAGAGTGTAGCTCAGAGGTAGAATGTCCCTGAACTAAACCCATAGTACCAAAGTAGTAGTAGTAGTAGTCGTCATCGTCATAGTAATAGTATTAGTATTAGTATTATTTTTAGTAATAATAATGATAATAATAATATAAAAATAACAAGATTATTTTCCATTGGGAACATATTATGAGCATCTAGCAAGGATTCCAGGGACGACAAGCAGCACCATAATTTTGGCCCTACTTATGTAATACAAATGTGTCACAATCAATTAATACCTAATGCTCTTACATGTTCTAATTAGAACCAATTAAATTTAGCAAATAAACAGGCTCAAAGGCCCCTATGTGTCAAATTTTAATTGATTTTTAAGACATAGCTGATTAAATAAATGTAAGGAAAGAAAGGCCTGTGCTAAGAATAATCACATGCATTTAAAAGCTATACAAATATCCCGAATAATCATAAGTTGCCAGGTTGTACACCCTGGTATCCAGGAAGGTAGTCTGCACAGATAGAGATGATTCTGTGCAGTATGAGTAAAGATTTTGCTGAGAAATTTATTCTTTATTTTTTCTGTCAATTTCAACCACCTCTATTATTGGGCTAGAAATAATAACCAGCAAAATAAAGAACACAATGTCAGGTAGAACCAAAGCATCCAAATAAAAGAGTAGTCATTGTAAGGATATATTGTCCATGAGTCTCTGGAGCTATGATAACTGCTTTTTACCACAGTAGTAAAATGAAGAATACTTTTGCAAGCAGAGAATTATTTGTCACCATAAAAGATTTGTATATATTTTAAATTACCTAGAGAAACACAATAGAATCTGAATCACTCTTTTAAATAGTAAGTGAAAAGCACATCCCCCAAATATTACATAGAATATAATAACCTTTTTTTAAAAAATAGCATGCAAATATCTATGAAATTAATTTAAATTTTACTTGAGGCTGCCTCTTTACCTTAAATCCCTACATATAGAACTGCCACCGTATCTAGTATGCAGAAAGTTCCAAATCAAACCTGAGGTTATAAGAAAAAACTGCTTTGTTCAATCATAGGCACCAGCTTATTATACCATACTCAGGAAAGGCAAATGCCTAATCCTAGCCAGTTAGGTGACTTCTCTGCCTTTTTCCCCTTGTCTGATCTATAAAGCCCGCAGCTTATTGTGCTGGGCAGAGTTCTTTAGGTTCTAAGTGCTATCTAACTCAGGAACTCAAATAAACTCTGTTAAATTTAATTTGCCTAAATGCTTTATTTTAACACAATTGAGACAAAAGAATATACATTTAAAGAATGCATATTGATTAAAGGATCTATATAAAAGTGGAAAATAGAATATCAGATGTGCTGATTGCCTTGAGTAGCTGGAGGCAAATACATCTAATAGAAAAACAAAATATATGATTAGGTTAGAATAGGAGGATCACAAGTTTGAGACCATCCTTGGCAACTTAGAACATCCCATTTCACAATTAAAAAATAAAAGATAAAGGGGTATTATATATATATATATATATATATATATATATATATTAATGAATTCACATGGAAAGAGATACAGCGTTTCATTAATAACTAATAACAGTATTTAAAAAATAAATGCAACAATGAGATTTATGGTTCATAACTCATGTTTGAAAGGAGTTGAAAGACTGAGGAACAATCACTGATGAATATAACCTGTGGACGCCAGCACAGTAGTATCTCTCCATGACTGTAAACTATAGCTGCCTTTCAGGAAGGCAACGTGAAAGTGTAAATCCAAACACAAAATATGTATGTCCTTGGGGGAAAAGTCAAAGTCTACTATGTCAATAGAATGCTTTGTCTTTTGTGGGTGCTAAAGTGTCATCCATTCATATTTTTTCAAAACTTTGTGTTTATTGGCTGTGATTTTATATGCATAGCTCAGAAGAAAATAAAAAATTATTTCAGGTAAGGATTCATAAGATAATAAAAAAGTAAGGGTCACATTTGATGAACATGATGTGTTTATCAACAATACTCCATGGGTTGGTGAAAAAATTAAAGTAATACTGAATAAATAGGCAAATATGGTTTAAAAGAAAAGCAATGTCGTTTTTATCCTTAGGCCAGTAATTAAGAATCCAAACTAGTTTCGCACATTATTAAAGGCACCCACCAGAGAATGTTAGTTATGAGATTTCTATGCAGAGAATAGCTAAGTGAAAATGTACCATCAATGCTTAACTGATATCTTTCAACTTGGAGTCATGAAATGATCGTAATGTAGAAATGAATTCTCCCATGAACTGTGCAACTCAAAGATAAGTCCTTTGATGAGAGTATGATCCAAAGTAGATGAATAACTTTTGCTGAACTTCAAAAAAGTGAAAGTCTTCTGAGTTGATCTAAGTGAAAATTAACCAGCTTAGCAAATATAAATAGTTGACCTCAGTGGAGCAAAAACAAACTCTTAACATAATGATTCTGACTTCGTAATTTGAACTGAAAAAGTAATTTGCCAATTTCCAGTTTCTAATTTTTTGCCCACACAAAGTAACTGTCCTAATAGCACTCACACTGGAGTTTATAAAATAAAATTTCTTAAGTAGTTGCATAATATATATTAGATATATCAGTCCCCAGGTAACATAGGGTCTTCAAAGAGATAAAATGCATCTGTTGGAGACACTAGAACATGTCTATAGTAGCCAGGCATGGTGGCGTATGCCTGTAATCCCTGTACTTGGGAGGCTGATGCAAGAGGATCACTGGTTTGAACCCAGCCTCGACAACTTAGCAAGGCCCTCCACACCTTAGTGAGACCCCACTTCCAAATAGGAAATAAAAAATATAGGGCTGAGGACTTTACTCAGAACCTCTGAGTTCAATCCCCAATGCCATAAAAAAGAAAAAGAATATATCTAGAGTAATAGTAAAAAAGAAGCTTCCAAATTGAATTAAGAAAAAAAAAACTTCAGAATTTAGAAAATCTCCATAAGATTCTCCTCTGAAGACGTATATAGAGTAAAAATAAGCTCTCAAAAGATGGAATGGAATAGAAATAATAGCCATATATACATCTTTTAAATTTAAATGTTTGTATAATTTTTAGTATATGATTTTTGTCTAACCTCTAAGCAATTGTGTGAAATACAGGCCACTAAACTTGTGTTGCTGTTGAGAGAAATGGGAAACTTAAAATGTGTCTTGCCCAAGGCATTTGATGTTCCTGAACTGAATGACCAAATTCTGAGTATACATTTCTCATCTACTTCGTTGGGTTCTGGATTCTCATAGGCCTGGTAGCACAACATGAATCTTTATGTTCATTTTGCTGAAATTGCCTTTCTCATTCCTGTAGTGATTTCACCATCCATAGTAGAGTGTGATGCTCTTGTATCTGGTACTCAGGTTTTCTAAGAGATTTTTATCTATTTGTTAACCTAGAAGAGGATACTTTATATTCCTATTACTCCTGGCTATTTTTTAAGGTCTCATTGGATTCACACTCATCTTTGCTTGATTAACACCACATCCTGCTATTATAAAAACACAGTTCTGACTGAAGTAGTTCTCTAGCCTGACAGCCCTACTCTCCTGCCTTTTCTGCTGTAGAAACACTAACCATTGACAACCCTAACAAAGTATGAGTTGTCTACACTCTTTGGGACTTTTTCATTTGTATTTTAGTCATCCACAAAAAAGACATATTCAAAAAAATCAGGCAAGTGTATTTCTCTTGGACTTTCCATTTTTTCCATTTATATCATGCTTCTATTTCTTTTTTCTTTTTATTGCAGTCATAGTTAATTTGGCAACTGAATAATAACAAAATTAATATTTATTAATTCATTACATTGCCATGTACTAAGCAATGTATTCCTTATAAATTTAACTCATTCTATAAATATGAAATCCTATTATATAAGCACTAGTAATCTGTCTATCTCATAGACAGGGAACAGAGGCAAAGAAAGGTAAAGTTTCTTACTAAAAGATAACAGGTAATGCTTGGATTTCAGCTCAGGTATTCTGACTTAAGAGTCTGACCTGTAAACTGTACCTATACTCCTTCTTATAGGAAAGCTTGACAAAATTTATCATCTGTAAAATGATCTTACTAAGGGAAGAGGGCTTACCTCACTAGCAATAATTAAATATTTTGGACTAAGCTTTGGATTGAGACGTTTGGATCATGCAAACAAAACAAAGCAAAATCCTTAACTGTACGCAGTGTCTGGCCTTTTCTTCTCTGCTCAATCCAAAATACAACCAAGTTCAGCAGTTCCTGTTGGATCTTGTAGGACTGCCTTGGCCTCGCACCGGTCATAAGAAGGTTGAGGGTAACAGCAGCCTTATGGCGCCACTTCGTATCACTCTCCACCTCCCTGATCCAATGTATTCCTTCTCATCATTTCCTTCACATCCTCAAGACTTTGCTCCCTTGTCACTGACCCCAGGAAGGCTTTCCTGAACCCACTGACCTACCTAACTGCATTTCCTCTACATGATCAGGACTACCATATTTAGCACAGTTTGTTCTACCTTATACTGAGATAATTGTCATGTGTCTCTCTGCTGTGCACCTGAGAGCTCTTCAGGATATTTCTCTGCTTGACATTGTCACAGCACAAGGCCTCTAGTACTTTGGGGAACATAGAAACCTCAAACCCCTGATATTGTGCAGTAAGGATTAGGCAGCTGTATTTATTTTGGTAAAAACCTTTTTTCTGAAACCATAAATGTAATATTATGTGACAAATACATCCATAGCTATCATTACAATAAGAGCTTTATCTTAGAAAAAGTAATAAGTGCTCTCTAGTCCTTCATTTTCTCATCTGTAAAATGCAATGGTTCATGGGATTCTCATGAGCATTCAATATGTTTCTTGTAAAGTTGTCTAATTAGTAAGCATTCAAATACCAATTTACTTTTGAAAATATAGCAAGGACTGCCTTTCTTGGGTATGGTTTAACATAGGCATCACAAGAAGAAATGAAGCAAATCACACATGTCTCAATATTCTTCACTGTTCAATCTGAAAGTAAATAGAAATAAGCCAGTAATAACAAGTGAAGAAGAAAAAGGAAAGAGGAAAAATGACACAAAACCTCTACTTGATTAAAGTGAGTGGGCTTTCCTACTCTTTCAGAATTATCTTGTTTCCTTATTTAAGTTTTACATTGTGCTACTGTTTCATAACCTTAAAATTCAGTTTGAACACTGAGAAAATCTGATTTGCAAAACTTCAAATATATCTTTTCCCTTTTGTGACCATTAGCCACAAATTTTACAATGACTTACTAAGACAGGATATATCCTGATCATTTTGATGTACCATCAAAACACAATTTAAACTACCAGAGGGAATTTCAAATATTTGCTGAGTCATAGAAGACATTTGGAGACAGAAAATTCTGATAAACAAGAAAAACTACATTATATGTATAACAAGAGTCACTGTGCTGAATTATGAGGAACCAGAAGTTAGTAGCCACGTCAAATAATCTATTTTTAAATGTCTTAATTTAATTTTTTTTTTTTTTAGTGGTACTGGGGTTCCTGGAAGTCCTTCTACCTCCGGGCTACACTCCCAGACCTATTATATATTTTTGAAACAGGGTCTCTTACGCCAGCGCGGCTGGCTTCGAACCTGCGAGATCCTCCTGTCTCTGCCTCCCAAGCAGGAGGATTACAAGCATGCGCCACCACACCCGGCTTTAATTTAAAATTTAAGCTGGGTGTGGTGGCACAAGCTTGTAATCCTAGTACTTGGATGGCTGAGATAGGAGGATCACAGGTTTACCACCCTCAGCTACTTAGTGAGGCCCTCTGCAACTGGGTGAGCCCCTGTTTCAAAATAAAGAACAAAATAATGGGGCTGGGGGTGTATCTCAGTGGTAGAATAACCCTGGGTTTAATCCCCAGTACCACAAAAAGTTAATTAATTATTAAATTCAATAATTTTTTGTCCCAAGTGGGATCTATTCAAGTCAATTTACTTATTACATAATAATTTGAATTTCCCTTAGTGTATAGCTATTTTTCATTGCCTTTTAGTAACATAAAAATATAAAAAGGTGTTATGAAAACTGACTTCTTTGGAACCAACAATAAAGTATCATAAAGTATGCAGTATCATAAAGAAGACAATGAGTGTTTCAATGTCATTCTTCAATAAAAAACTAAAACTAAAATAAATACAATGGATACCAGATATGGTGAAGACCTAACAGGTACTCAGTATGCAGATGGGAAGATCTTTGTGGACACAGATTGGAGAAATGCCAGAAATCTATTTTCTCACATGCAATAACAATAGGAAAATTTATAGTTTACAAATGATTGAATGGCCATGCTCAAGCTAGTGACATAAACTTCTCTGGATTCATTTAATCTTCCTAAAATGTAAAGCTTTGGGGCAGGGAAAGTGTTGTTCAATGTACTATTCTTAACATCTAGAACAATAACTGAACTTTAGCTTATTCTAAAAAAATATCTTAAACCAGGCATGATGGCACACAACTTGTAATCCCAGCATTTGGGAGGCTGGGACAGGATTGTGGTTTCTGGACAGCCTCAGCTACTTAGTGAGGCTTTGTAGTATAGTTTGAAGTCAGGTATTGTTATGCCTCCTGCACGGTTCAATAAATGTATAAAAAGTGTTCAACATCATTAGCAATCAGAGAGATGCAAATCAAAACTACCCTGAGATTTCACCTAACTCCGATTAGAATAGCAATCATTAAAAACATAACAACAAATGCTGGTGAGCATGTGAAGAAGTGGGAACTTTAATACATTATTGGTGGGATTGAAAATTAGTGCAACCACTTTGGAAAATAGTATGGAGGATCCTCAGAAGAATGGAAACGAACCTACCACATGATCCAACAATATCACCTTTGGGTATCTACCCAAAAGAAAGGAAACCAAACTACTAAACTAATGTATTTGTATTTATGTTCATAGCAAGAAAATTCATAATTGCCAATCCATGGAACCAACCAAGATGTCCACCAGCAGGTCAATGGATTACAAAACTACGGGATATGTATACAATGGAATAAAGAAGAACAAAATTATGTAATTTACAGGATAGAACTGTAGAACATTATGCAAAGTTAGATTAGTCATTCACAAAAATTAAAAAATCAGATGCACTTCCTCATATGTAGAAGCTAGGGCAAAAAAGGGCCATAGGAGCAACTCTAGATGAAGGAGAAATCATTGATTTCCTCTTATGGCCCTTTTTATCCCTAGCTTCCACATATTAGGGAGTGCATCTGATATTTTACTTTTTGAAACTGACGAACCACTAAGCCATGATTTTTTTTTTTTACAAATTTGAAAGTCCCAGTAGAACTGTTTCTTAGTTACACAAATATCACATGCATAATATTTTTTTTACTTTCAGTCTCTATTAATTTTACCTAAAACCTGCCACTACGTCGTTTTGTTTTGGTTTGGTTTTGGTTTTGGTTTTTGCTTTTGCCTTACACAGATAATTCTAAGGAATAAGGAAAAGATAATCATCAAGCTAGAGCTTGAAAAGGAATAATTTGTCAGAAATTTAAGGCAAATTTTATCTTACTGTGTCTAAACTGTGGCTACAAGTTTCCTTAAAGATGCTAAATTTAGTTTAGATTATGCACATTACCAACATACTGTGTCTTATTTTCAAAGTGACCTTATAACTACTGTACACATTCTCAAATTCAAACCATATTATAACTTTTTAAAGGTGCACTAAAATGGCAAGAGTAGAAATAATCCAGTTCCAAATTATTACAGAAAAATGCTTCTCTATGTAAATTACTTTATGCCAAATGCCAGGCATTAATATTTCAGACATTTAGAAAAACAGCTGGAATAACATGAGGACAAACTCAAAATAGCACAGTACAAACTAAAGTTCAAGTTATCAAAGACAGACTACAATTACTGTAGGTAAAGTAAATACAGTCTGCTAAAGAACAACTTCTATAGTTGATTGATGCAGAACATTGTTGGAAATGTTTCTGCATTCATATTATTCCAGAAGGCTTCACAGAGACTAATAGAAAGTTGAATGCCTATAATTCTGCCCAAACCAGATTATTATATACATTTTAGATACAGAAATAAACATTTTCTTTAAAGTTAGAGAAATTTATTACCAATCTAATAAATTTAGAGTTGCCTACATTTTTTTAAATTCAAGAGTTTGTCACTGAGATTCCATCTAACTCCATTTATAATTGCATCCATCAAGAATACAAACAATAATAAATGATGGTGATGATATGGAAAAACAAGAATGCTTATACATTCCTGATGTAACTTTAAACTAATACAGCTGTTGTGAAGATAAGTGTGGAATTTATTCTGAAGGTTTGGAATGAAAACACCAAATGACCCAGCTATACTACTCTTTGGCAAAAAACCTGAACTCAGAATATTATAGTGATGCATGTATATCCATGTTTATAGAAGCACAATTCATAATAGCTAAATTATAGAACCAGCCTAGGTGTCTATCAACAGATGATAAGATCATGAAACTGAATATATAATCATTATACACACACACAATGGAATTTTACTCTGGATCCATAAAGAACAAAATTATATCACTTGTAGGAAAATGGATAGAACTTGAGAATATTCTGTTAAGTGAGATTACCCAGTCTCAGAAAAGTGAATAGTTGTATGTGTTTTCCCCCCATTTTTGGAAACTGGAGAGAAAGTGGGTAAAAAAAAAAAAAAAAAAAAAACATGGAAGAGCAGAGTCTCTAATGTAGCTATAGAGAAGCTTCAGGGACAGGTGAGAGGGGATAGAGACATAATGAAGGTAACAGTTTAAATAATTCTGTGTACATATATGAAATGATTAATAGTGATCTCAATGATGTATATAGGGAAGGAAGGAGAATGAGTGGAAAGAGAGGGAGTAGGGTAAAATCTTGAAAACACATCTTGTGTCATATGCATGTAACTTCCTATCACTCTATAGTTCATTATGATATGCAGTTATAATGTACCAATAAAGTATAAAACAAAGAAAAATAAACCCAGATATATTTATTTAAAAGAAAGCGCTTTAAAGATTGAGAAAAATAAAAAGACTAAAAAAAAGAAAGAAGGGACAGGGCATCATCGACAACAACTTTCCTGTTTTAGCAAACTATTCTGTCTACATAAAACATGGAGACATGGCCAAGTAAGTGATAAAGAAATAAAATCTTGATAACCTCTCTCTCGTATTAGGAAAAAATGATCTGGGGACAGTTTTCCATAATTAATTAATATTTTTCTTCCTAATTATTTTGTTTTATTCAGGTAAATATATAATAAAAATAGCAAACAAAAATGTATTCACATTCATAGTTTAATAGATAATGTCCAAATATATTTATAGAGTATACTGTCTAAAGTGTTACATGAGAATTATTTTTATAAAATTCACAGTAATTTGATGGTATTTTAAAATAATAATAAATTCATTAAATTTTTAAATAACAAGCATATTCTTATAAAACATTCATTTGGAAACTATAATTGTAAAATATACAAAATAAAGTCCATTTTTATTTGTTAGAGATGTATATTTTATAACTAAGTATATAACTAAATTTGATTATAAGTATATAACTAAATAATTTCCATCAAAATTAAATAAAAAGACTATACAGAAGAGACAAATCTTTTATAACAATGTACTTACTAAAATAAGTACTTATATGAACTGTGTACAAATATTAAAGATTTGCTTTTTTGTAGGACTGAGTGGATTTTGTTTTGTCAAAAAAATGCATTGTGAGTTACAAGTTCAGGCAAGGTGAAAGGCAATAGTTATTTTCAAGATCCAAGGAAATCTGTAACACTTGAAGATTACTTTTCACAAGGTGAATAATTTCTGTTTGGTTTTTATAATTTCTCCAACACTTCAGAAGATGTGTTGGTCCATATTCCCTTATGGACATTCTGTCTTAGACACCTTGTAATTCTGACCTTTCTCATAGAAACACAAGTGCAAAAGACATGCCGAAAGTCTACTTAGAAATAAACTCATCTTATTTTAATCTGTAGTATCATCAAAAGGTTAATTTGAAGAGTGACTTTATTTTAATTGCTTTTGCTATTAAGCCAACAAAATGTTTTGGAGAGTTTGTCTTAAAACAGCTCATTCATAAAAAAATTTAACTAAAAATCAGAAAAAGGAAAACTCATTTTTCTCTACTCATTTAGTATACTTAAAATATTTAAAATTATTAAAAATTTGTACTCATTTTATAAAACTATCAAACAGTCTAGGATTATATGAGAAGTTTGAATGCCCTATTTCTTTATTCCCCAGTAAATTCCTTTGTGCTTATTAGAAAAAATACTTGAATAACTACCAGGCCTTTTTATGCAGTTACATGCACTTTATATATATGTAGTCATAAAAATTTGCTTAACAAAATTGAGAATATACTTATAGGAATTTTTGCTAATTTTTAAAAATTTTCCTCAAGAAACAAAAAGCCATGAACACAATTTTCACATAATCTCATGCTTTGAACAGTATATTCTACAGTGCAAATACATGGTTGTTTATTTATTCTTTTAGAGATGAACATATATGCTGATTTAAAAAATTATTTAAAAAAATATATATATATATATATATATATATATATATATATATATATATATATATATATATATATTGGTGTTACTGGGGTTCCTGGAAGCCCTTCTACCTCTGGGCTACACTCCCAGACCTATTTTATATTTTTTTATTTGGAAACAGGGTCTCTTAAGCCAGCGAGGGTGGCTCCTAACCAGCGAAATCCTCCTGTCTCCGCTTCCCAAGTGCGCTGATTACAAGCGTGCCACCACACCTGGCTCTTAAAATGCATACAATTGTAGTTGGGCTTGGTTGCTCATGCTTGTAATTCCAGCACTCGGGAGGCTGAGACAGGAGGGTCACACAGGTTCAAAGCCAGCCTCAAGTACTTAGTGAGGTTCTCAGAAACTTAGTGAGTCACTGTTTCCAAATAAAGTATAAAAGAGGTCTTGGAGTATAGCCCAGAGGTAAAAAAGCCCCTGGGTTCCACCCCCAGTACACACACACACACACACACACACACACACACACACACACACCTGAGGCCAAACATGGTGCTGCATGCTTGTAATCTCAGTACTTGGGACGCTGAGACAAAAGGATCTGAGTTTGCGGCCAGCCTCAGCTACTTAGTGAGGCCCTCTGCAATTTAGTAAGACCCTGCTTCAAAATTTAAAAAAAGAATAAAAAATAGGGCTGGAGGTATATCTCAAACATAGAATGCCCCTAGGTTCAATCTCCAGTACTACAAAAAATAAAAAATAAAAAATAATGTAAACCTGAACATTGTCTTTTTATACAGAAAATAAGTTGGACTTACATACAAACATTTCTATAGTTGAATACCTTGAAAAATAATTTCTAGTAAAATACTAAGTGTATTTAAAATTGTTACAAGTATTTATGGATAGACCTCATTCTTGAATACTTATAAGGATTTTAAATACAACTTACTTTCCTATTACAAATTTACAAAAATACAAATTTCCACTCATGTTCAATGTTAGATATTATCAATATTTTAGTTATTTCCAATGTATGTGAAAAATAGTAATTGATGTAAAATAATTTACTTTCACTGATTTTTAGTGAGTCTGAACATTTTTTAAGTATTTTTTGACCATTCGTGTGGTCTAATATCCATTCACATGTTCTGCCTGTTCTGCTCTTGAGTTGGTTAGGGGTATTATATAGATTTCTAAATGTATTCATATAAAATGAATGATAATTTACTTGGCAAAAAATTTGCAGATATTTATTGCAAACCTGTATCATATAGTGTAATTTTTCTATTTTACTATGCCAGTCAAAATCTTGTATTGCTGTATCTATCCTTTATAGTTCTAAAGCTTAATTAAAAAGCCTACATACCCATAATTATAAAACTATTTTCTTGCATTCTAATATAACACTTTCATATTGTTTGACATCTAAACTATGTGAGCATCTTCAACTTTTGAAGTAGTATTACGTAGCTAGGACATTAGTATTTTTTTGGGGGTACAAATAGTTAGCTAACTTTTATAAAAGCATTTATTTAAAGCTTAAGTTTTCTCTTGACCCTTTAAAATATCAATTTTCAGCCAAGTGTGGTGGTGCCCATTTGCAATCCCAGTACTTGGGAGATGAGAGAGGAGGATCACAGGTTTGTGGCCAGCCTCAGCTTCCTTAGTGAGGCCCTCTGCAACTTAGTAAGCCTCTGTTTTAAAATGATGAAGAAAAAATAGGGCTGGGGATGTAATTCAGAGGTAGAATGCCCCTAGGTTTAGCCCCCAGTACCACTCCCCCTCCAAAAAATAATAAAAATATCAATTTTCTCTAGAATCCTTTGAGCTTGCCTTTATAATATAGTTATTTACATTTCCTCCTTAACTGCACCCTTTTTTCTTAATTTCTTACTTTTCCAGAATTAAAAATTTCTGCTCAATTAGTAGAAGAAGCAAACATGGATACACTTTAAGTTTTCAACTCAGTCTCTGGGACACAATATTCAGGTATTTACATGACCACAAAAGTAGAATGAATATGCGGGGTCAATTACATAAATTGCAGGATATAAGAAATATACAAATATGTTTAGTCACTTGTGCTCTACAAACTGAAAATATATTTCTTAAAGATCAAAATTAATATTTTCACTACAAAACTTTAGATGACAAATGTTAAAAGGATGTGGACAACAAGCCAACAGTCAATTCAATATGCCCGTGCATCTCCCTGCTGTGAGGAAACATCCATCTCTGTGCGGCATGAGCAAACGCCTCATCTTGCTTCTACCAGGGGGCATTATTGGGCCCCAACAGTGAACATTAAAGGAAAATCGAATTGCAGGCTAGAGAATTAACAAAAGGAAATGAAAGAGAAGGAAAACATTGTTCTAATCATGCTTTGAATCCTTGTAATTATGAAGTTAAATCATTCCTTGAGGGTTATTATAGTGATAACTGCATAATGGAGAAGGGACTGGCAGATTAGGATAAGATATGTTGTTTCTAAGCTTGTATAATAAGTAAATTTAGAAAAAATCAGCAAGGAAGTGATTTCTTTCATAGAGAAACATCATTTGGGTTTTAGTTCAGCAATTCAATAGCTGTTTATTAAGAAGTAAGTGGGATCTAGAAGCTTTCTCCCAAAGCAACATGGAAGAGATGCCTAGGAATGAGCATGCTATTGTTTTGGTTATTGTTAATGAAATTGGACCCTTGAAGAGATATTCTACTGATCTTATTGCTATTACTAAAATGAAATAAATTTAACGTTTTTGTTATATTTAGAGTGCTTAATCTCATTTTCAAATCCCACAATCACAATTAGTCAAACTCAGTAAATAGTTCATAAAGAATCCAAATAATTCTCAAAAATGAGTTTGAGATTTTGTTTAAACAAATTCACCCTATGTTTTAAATTATTTTGCATAATTACATAAATGAATATTTACCAATATTTTATTTGTTAAATAGTTTTTTAAAGTGGAGTTCACAAAACACACAACCCTTTTGGGAAGAAGAATTCAGAGCAATTAGGACATTTGCAATATTGGACAATTACCTTCTCTATATAGTGCCAAACTACTTACATAATTAAAAATTAAATTTCATGCCCACTAAGTGGTTTGACCCCATTCCTATTTCTTATAAACCACCAATATTCATTTTATCTCTATGAAATATAACTAATTTAATTATTTCATTTAATGCAATTGTATAATCTGGTCCTGTTTTTCTAACTTCTTTCATTAGTTTAATATTTTAGAATTTCATATACACTGTAATATTAGAATTCTATTCATTTTGACTTTTCAATAACATTCTATATTATAAATATGCCACAATTTAATTGTTAATTTATCTGTTGATAAATATTTGAGATGTTTCCGCCTTTGGTTATTGTGACTTCTTTTTTTTCATTTGTATGTGTTGTATTGAGAATTAAACTCAAGGATATTCTACATCTGAGCTAATCTTTCAGCCCTATTTTCTCTTTTGTAATTTATTTTGAAATTAAAACTCTCAAAGTTACTGCATGCTGACCTTGAACCTGCCATCTTCCTGTATCAGCCTCCCAAGTACTGGGATTGCAGGCACATGACACCATGTCTGACTATTTTGACATTTTCTAAAATTCAGTTCTGCTATGTGTGGACATTTACTTCTTTAAATGCCTGTTTTCAAAAAAAAATTTTGGTATATACCTGTGGATAAAGTTTTAGTATCAATGGTGATTCTATGTTTAACTTTTTAAGGAATTTCCAAATTCTTTTTCTCAAAAACTAAATTATTCTCACAAGTAATATGAAAGGTTTCTGATTACTCCACATTACCACCAAATTGTTGTTTTTCTCCTTTTTCTAAGAACATACTCATCTTAGTGAATATTAAATAGTACCTCCTAGTTGTTTTCTTCTTTCTTATTTCCCTTTCTTAATTCTCTATCCTGCAATTTACTTAAATAAATTAGTCATTAAGAAAATGTAATGACATTGAGCATCTTTTCATGCATTTATCGGCTATATGCTTAGAGAAATGTCTATTCAACATTTCTATTTCTAACTGCCATGAAATGGAAAGTAAACTTAAAATTTGCTTTGTTATAATTTTTCAAGTTCCCATTCTATTCCATTAGAAATATTTTTTCTAAGATCAAATATAAAGCTCTAAGTATTCTATTTTCTGTGATCTTTTGCATCAAGTCAGAAGTTATAGGCAAAATGCCTCAGCAACATATAATTATAAGAACTGAATGTGCTTCACATATTGTAAAAGCATCCAATTAAATCTTCTGAGGCTAGTCAGAAAATTATGTGCACTAAAATAAATTTTAATCTTTCTACCCATGTGACAAAATGTAAATGTAAATAAAGAAATTTGAGTCAAATTTGAATAATAACAGAAACTGAGTGACAACTAATGTGGCATAGAATCTTGCTACAAATCTTTTATTTTCCTTAAGATTTAGTTGTCCTGAGCCAGGCGTGGTGGCGCACACTTGTAATCTCTGTGTTTGAGAGACTGAGACAGGAGGCACAGGTTCAAAGCCAGCCTCTGCTACTTAGTGGGGCTCTCAGCAACTTAGTGACACCCTGTTTTTAAAATAAAAATAAAAATATAAAAATTAAGTCTGGAAGTATATCTTGGAGGTAGAAAGCTCCTGGGTTCTACCCCCAGTACTACAAACACAGACACACACACACACACACACACACACACACACACACACACACGATTTAGTTGTCCAAAGGCAAGACTCAGTTAAATGTCAGAGTAGAGATGGGCATGGTGGTGCACACTTTTAATCCCAGCATTTGTGAGGTTGAGACTGGAGGATCATGGTTTGAGGACAGCCTCAGCTACTTAAAGAGGCCCTCTCTCCAACTTAATAAGACCCTGTTTCAAAATAAATAATAAAAAAAAATAGCACAAGAGGTGTAGCTCAGAGGTCAAATGCCCCTGGGTTCTATCCCAAGTACCGCAAAAAAAAAAAAAAAAAAAGTCAGACTAGAACATTGTAAAGACAAATCTGAACCCTAGTCTATCTTCAAATGTCACTAGAAAGTTAATAGCAATTAAGTATATAGAGAAATTACTCTGTCTTTGTGTTAGTCAATGCTACTATAAAAAATACACTAGAATATTTAACTTACAAATAATAATAATTTATTTATCACATTGTGGAAAGTTGTGAAGTCAAAGATTAAGACACCAACAGATTTAGCATCTAGTTATTTTAGTTCATTTTTTCAAAAATGGCACACAATTGCTATTTCTTTACAAGATTCAAGGACAAAAATGAATAAACACTGTGTGTTCTCCAAGGCAGAAGAGATGTAAGGGAATAAAGGGTGTAAGAAGCTCCTTGATACATCATTTATGAGGGCATTAATCTTATGCATGAGGGCTCTGCTATTATGGCTAATCACCTTCCAAGAATCTTACTGTTAATATCACCTCAGAGATTAAGTAAGGGTATCAAGAAAAACTATGAATAGTAGATTAGACCACATGGAAAATAATATCTCACTCTTAGAAGATGAGTACTCCAAAAATGAGCATATAGTATATAATTTAGAAAAAGCAATTAAAGAGCATGAATTGGACATTAAAGAGACATAGGCCAATTTTTAAAAAGCTAATCTAAGAATAATAGGCATAGATGAGGGAATAGAATCTGAAACCAAAGAGAGCAACAATCTTTTTAAAGAAGTAATATTAAAAAAATATTCAAATATAGAAAAAGAGGTCAATAAACAGGTAGAGGAAATATATAGAACCTCCTTTAGAAAGATCAGAGAAAAGGTTCACCATGCCATATAGCAAACTCACTAAATGTGGAGGCCATGGAGAGACTCTTAAATGAAACAAAAGCAAAAGACCAAGTGACATTCAGAGGCAAAACAATTAAAATCACTTCATACTTTCTAAACCAAGCCATGAAATCCAGAAGAGCCTGGTACAACATGTTTCAAATTCTAAAATAAAATAACTTGCAGACAAAAATCTTCTACCCATTGAAATTATCTCTCAAATTGAACAGGGAAATAAAAATCTTCCATGACAAACAGAAGCAGAAAAAATTTATGTCTTCCAAACCAGCACTACAGAAAATAGAGAAAGAGATTAATTACAAAGAAAAAAATAAGTAATTAATTCCAAAACCAGAGAAACAATAATTTCCATTAAATATACAACAAAGCAAAGAAGAAAAAGACCTCAAACAGAAATTAAAACTCAAAATGTTAGGAATTAAAAATTATTTTTTTAATAATCACACTGAATATAAGTGGCCTCAACTCACCAATAGGAAGACATAAAGTGGCAAAATGAAATAAAATGAATTAAAAACCAGAATACAATGCCTGCAAGAAACAGACCTTATAATTAATGATACTCATAACCTAAGGGTGAAGGGTTGGAACAAGGTAATCCATGCCAACAGAACTCAAAGACATGCAGAAGTAGCAACTATGATATAGACAAATTAAACTTCAAGTCCAATTTATCAAAAGATACAAAGAAAGTCATTTTTTACTGAAAATAGGTAAGGAATAATACAACAATGTTGACTATTCAACATTTATGCAACAAACATAGATACTTCTTATGTTACCTTCTTCAAAATAGACCACATCCTGGGCCACAAAGTGAGCACTAGCAAATTTTTAAAGTGGACATAAATCCCTGCATCGTTTTAGTCTACAATGAAATAAAACTACATATCAACTAGAAGAAAACCCAGAGTAACCACAAAAACATGTGGAGACACTGCTAAATGAGTAATGGTTCATAGAAGAAGTAGGGGTGAAATTAAGAAATTCTTAGAAACAAATAAAAATTGAAAAACATCATATCAAAACCTTTAGGACAACTTGAAGGTATTAAGAGGAAAATTCATAGAACTGAGTGACCACACAAGAATAACAAAAAAATCACCAAATAAACCTACTGACATGTCTCAAAGCTCTTGCAAAACAAAAACTGTCTAACCCCAAAGCCAATAGAAGACAGAAAAAAATTAAAATCAGAGCAGAAATCAATAGAGAATAAAATATAATAATACAGAAAATAGACAAAACCAAAAGCTGATTTCTCAGAAAAAATAAACAAGATAGATAAATCAATCATTACCTTAAACAAAACAGAGAGAATCAATCTAAAGTACTAAAATAAGAAATGAAAAAGGAGATATTACCACTGACAGGATGGAAATCCAGAGGATTAGCATGAACTACTTTGAAAACCTATACTCAAAAATTGGAAAATCTGGAAAAAACTGACAACTTTCTAGACACATAGAACTTTCTAAACTGAGTCGAGATGTATAAAATGTAAACCAACCAATAGCAGTCAAAGAGATTAAGGAAGCAATAAAGAGCCTACTATCAAAGAAAAGCTGAGGAATTGATATTTCCCCAGGTAAATTTTATAAAACCTTTATAAAAGAGCTAATTCCAATACTCCTCAGTCAAATCCATTAAATAGGAAGAAATGGGACTCTCCCAAATACATTCTATTATGCCAATATCATATTGATACCAAAACCAAATAAAGACAGCTCATGAAAAGAAAACTACAGGCCTATATTATTGATGAACTTGGATGTAAAACTGCTAAACAAAATTCTAGCAATGCACATTCAAGACCACATCAAGAAAATTATACATACACCATGACCAAGTCGAGTTCATTCTAGGAATGCAAAGTTGGTTCAACATACAAAAAATAATTCATGTAATTCACCATATAAACAGAATTAAAGACAAAAATCTCATAATCATTTCAATAGATACTGGAAGTCCACAGTTAACTGAAATCGAAAAACCAGAGATAGTTATGTTACATTAAGTGCTAAGATCATCATAAAATCAACATGCTTTAAGACAGTTGGATGAACAAATAGCTCAAGAGAGCTCAAGTAAGTCTTTCAGAAAGAGATGTAACTTGTTCAGAATGTAAGGAAGCTAACATTCAGGATATAAGAAAATTAGAACTGAAATTCTCTTTATGAATATAATACCTTTGTTGCTCAAGAATGTTTGACTTAGTCTTTCTCAACAATTGTTAATTGACTAAGTGAAAGTTTCAAAAATACACTGACTCCAATCAAAGTCAACATATAGATTTAAAAAATAGTAATACCAAACTAATGTAAGCATATTTTATGTTCATAGCTGCACAATTCACAATTGCCAATCTATGGAACCAGCCAAGATGCCCATCTTCAGATGAATGGATTACATAACTATGGGCTATGTACAAAATAAAATTTTACTCAGCATAAATAAGAACAAAATTATGTTATTTACCAGAAAATGAGTGAAACTGGAGAACATGCTAATTGAGATTAGTCAGTCACAAAAAAATAAGAAATCAGATTATCTTCCTAATATGTGGAAGCTAGGGAGAAAAAAGGCAATAGGAGGAACTCTAGACAAAGAAAGACCATAGATGAGCAAATAAAGTGACCTGAGTGGGACGGAAGGGGGTAAGATGGAAATTCCCTAATGTACATGACATACATTTACAAACATATCAAAGTCAATCCCTAAGCCAAACCTGAGAAAAGGGAGTGGAGAAGGAATGTGATGGAGATTGGGTAAGGGCTAAATGAGAGATCTGTGGATGTATGGCTCTACCATCTTGTACTCCATTAAGATGTATGACTATGCACCAATAAAAATTTAAAAAATAAAAAAATTTAAAAAATAGTGTTTTGTCATGGCTAACATGTTACAAATGGAGGTAAAATTAACGCAAACTACAGATTCCTAACACAGTTGCATAGAAGTAAGAAGAACCCTCACTCAAAGAAATATGGCTAAATTTCAATTTGTTAAAACAAGTATTGTCAAGAAAAATTAGGTTTGAGTCATAATATTAAAATAAATTATAATATGAGTTATAATATTAGAATGTTTAATAAAAATCAAATATAAAATTCTTAAATATTTTTTCAAGAAATTAAATATTATAATTATGTTTTTATTCTTAATTTGACCCATTTATGCCTGAGATTCTTTTTAAAAGTTTTGGCTTTTAAAAATATCATTTTTTAGATATCAATTTACCTTGATAATAAATACTGATCCTATATCTACACATTATCTATAATATTTATTATTTTAAGAGAATAATTGGTTTCTTCTAAAAGAATAATTGGTATTTTCTTTTTTCACTTATCTTTCACTAAAATAAAGAAACAATAATAATTAAGTACAAGAGGATTATTATAAAAAGAGAACCAAGAAAAGAGAGAAGAATACAATCAAAACATGTTAGATTGGACATGGCTGCTCATGGTTGTATTACCAGTACTTGGGTGACTGAGACAAGAGGATCTGGGTTTGCAGCCAGCCTCAGCTACTTAGTGAGACCGTGTGCAACTCAATGAGACTCTATTTCAAAATAAAGAATAAAAAATAGGGATGAGGGTGTAGTTTGGCGGTATAATGCCCCTGAATTCAATCGCCAGTATGGCAAAAAGAAAATTTGAAAACCACAAAAACATGTTATATGCTTATCTGGAAATATCACAATGAAACTCATTGACTTGTACAATTAATATTCACTAAAAATTATAATGAAAAGAAAAAAGAAAAGTATGACCATTATCAGCTTTCAGAGTAAATAAAAATTTATGTCTATAACATTCATGTTAAACATTGAGTAACTAATACCTGTAACCACACCTTGGGAATTCATGTATATTTGCATTTTGTCTTACCTCAAATTAGTTCAATAAATTCATGTCTATGATTACCCTGCAGCACTTCCAGGGATATTTGTTATCTGTTCAATGGGGAAATCTTAGTGGGTTTCCTAATCACTCTGTACAGTTAAATCAGAATAAATATCTTCCTTGAAATAAAAATGAACTCCACCCAGAAAACTGAAACAAACTCATATTGCTTTATAAACTCACGTGATTTACTTTACATATTTCTAGTTGCCTAAGGCAATTAGAGATACCAAGTGAAAATTTAAAAGCTAGAGATAGAAGATGAAGAAAATAAAGGGAAATAAGTCATATAGAGAATATAAAAGAAATATGTTTTTGTCATTTCATTTAGAACAAAAATTAATATATTAGAGCAACTTATCATCTATAAATTATATAACAGAAGCAATTGCAAAAAACTGCTATTTTATAAACACTAATATTTCCTCAGCAATAAAGTAGAAGAAATAACAATACCTAATACGATTTTAAAAGACTGAATGTAAGTCATTTGTACAAGGGTATGTATATAATAGGACTTCAGTAGGTAATAAATAATTTTTGTGGTCCAATGTGGTGGCACATGCTTGTAATCCCCGTGCTTGGGAGGCTGAGACAGGAGGATCACACAGGTTCGAAGCCAGCCTCAGCTACTTAGTGAGGCTCTCAGCAACTTAGTGAGACCCTGTTTCCAAATAAAATAGAAAATAGGTCTGGGAGTGTAGACAAAGGTAGAAGAGCCCCTGGGTTCCAACCCCAGCACCACACACAAAATAAATAAATAAATAAATAAATAAATAAATAAATAAATAAATAAATAAAATAATTAAAGTATTATTTTTAGAGAAAATTTCCTATTAATAAAAATTATCACCTCACATATACTATCTGATCGAGGTTTTAGGTCAAAAATAAAATATCAGTGATTAAAACTCTTTATCAACAGACAAGAAATAGTCTATGAGAAACATTTTATAAGTCTGATAAAGTGAGCAAAAAAGAGGCAGATGGGTTTTTGTAACAGAATGGATATAGTGATTGATTCATTTTTATAATAAATAAAATCTTATTCTGTAAGTTAAAAAGACATCTGCATTTCTACCTCTAAATCATAAGTATTGTTTAGTCTGGCATGGTGCTGCATGCTTCTAATTCCCTCTCTTGGGAGGCTGAGACAGGAGGACCGCACAGGTTCAAAGCCAGCCTCAGCTACTTAGTGAGGCTTTCAGCAACTTAGTGAGACCCTGTTTCCAAATAAAATATAAAAAATAGGTCTGGGAGTATAGCCCGGAGGTAGAAAACCCTTGAGTTCTACCTCAGTACCACACACACAAAAAAGAGAAATCATAAATATTGTTTAATGATGGATGGCGTCCACTGGGTTAGATCATCAACACAGTATAGGTGGGTGGCATTTAAGCCATATTGCTAAACTGGTCTGGAAAAAGGATGATCAGCATTTTATGGATTTCCACTGGCAGTCAGAGAAAGAACTTAGCAAAGAATTAGGCAGAGGAGGAAAATCTCTCAGAATGAAGGCCTAGAAAATAGCAAGTAGAAGTCTTAGAGCAAAGACAGCCAAATGTTTGAAATAGCCAGTCAACTTTGAAAAGATGTGTAATAACAATCATGTTCCCATTGTTGCCTCTGAAATCCTCCATAATTTTATACCCCGTGGAAACATCTGTCACACTGTCTTTTTTCTTGTTCCTATTATAACAAAGAATCACAAAAGCAGTAGCTTCAGACAGCACACACTTTTATAGCTATAGCATTCAGATGTATAAAATATGTTGGGATTAAAATGAAGGTTTCTGGAAAATATAGAGTAAGATCTATTCCTTTCCCCTTTGTACCTTCTTGAGGCTGCTAGCATTTTGGGGGTTGGAGTCACATCATTCCAACCTGTCTCCATCACCACATTGCCTTGTCCTACTACTAACTCAGATCCTTCTTACTTTCTATTATAGAGACACTTCTAATTACTTTAGGGACATCCTGATAGTCCAGGGAACTATCCTCATTTAAAACTCTTTAATATAGTGGCATATGCAAAGATTCTTTCTTTTTATTTTAGAGTATAGTCATAGGTGCTAGAAATTAAATGTAGATGTTTTCGTCTCTAGTATCTACTATGTGGATGATTTTATTGAGCCTATCTGAATCAATCTCTCTCTCTCTCTCTCTCTCTCTCTCTCTCTCTCTCACACACACACACACACACACACACACATACACACACACATACACACCACATACATGCACACAAAACATATTCACATATTAAAAGCTTTGTGTTAGAGTTATTTTAGTGAAAGAGAATAAAGAAGAATTCTGTGCTGAAATATAAATGTGAGTGATTTGAATAATATCACCAACTGGATGTGTATGGATAGATTAGTATGTGGGATAAAGTATACATGAATGAAGGTGGTATGTGTGGCACGTAATGGTAGATACGATCAATGGTGTACTATAGGAATACATTTGGGAGGGATAATTTTTACCCTGAGTTGATCTGATATCAAGTACAGTTCCTGGTATTTGAGTTGAGGTTCAGAAGTGGTTATTGTACTTTACTAGGTAGAAAGAGTAAGGAAAGATTACAATAAAATTAATTTTAAAGTAAAGACTGAAAGATAAGAATTCAACATTGACTCAACATTGATATCCCAGCAGTTGGCCTTTCAGGCCATATTAGTACTTAACTTGGTGTTTGACACAAGATCCCATGCCACTTGGCTATAGCCCCCCTAACTAAGGCAATCTATATTAGTCAATTTCAAGTCTTATGCCCCCAACATGCAGGGCCAAGACTCTATGCTATTATGAAAATAATTGATTTCAGTTTTAAATATCACATAACTGAAACCACCAGTCTTGGATTCCAGGCATGGTTTATGTGGGGGGAGGAGCAGCGACGATGGTGTATCTATAACTAGAAGATGTGAAATTAGGACCATGTTTCCCTTGGGAGTAACTGAGTGGACAAGGTTGTGAACAGTTAATGAAGTGCAATGCATACTTTTTGGCACAGTGTGAGTTGCATACATTGCAAATGTACTACTTAGATCATTGTTTTCTGAAAAGTGAATAGTAGTTTCCATATCTTTAACACTAAAAAGCATTCCACAATCTTTTGAATAAATAAAGCAATTTTCTCATGGAAAAAGTAACTTGAAACTGCTCTGTTCACTACATACAGAGCAACTAATACACATAATCAACCTGCTTCTCTCCAGCAGACCAAATAGAATGTCCTTGTCTACTCTCTCAAGTGATTTTATCTATTTCTTTAGGTAGTTTTAAAATTATAGTTTAAGATTTTTTTCAGATTAATTTTGAAGCTTTGAGCTTGATTTGAAAAACAAAATCTTATTTGCAAGTACATTAATGTTGTCCTTATTGAGATTAGCTACTCTTGTTGTGGAAGCTCTCTGCTTTTTAAAAAAATATAAATGAAGTTTAGCAAGTACTTTTATGTTTCATATCATTGTCCTTTTTTACTTTATAATATTGAAAATAACTTATTTCAAGATTGTACACAATGCTTTGATCCAATATTATGGTTTGAAATATTTATTCAAATTAGTCATAGCAAATCAGATTATTGTCAGTTTGTAATCTCAATTCCTCTATGTCTAGATACATAATAGAAATTAAGTCATTTTGTCATTTTTTAAATTTGAGAAAACACTTTTTTTTCCTAAAAGTTCCAATTGTCAAATAGTCTTTGAGATTTTAAGTACTGGGCCACCAGTCTCTGGGTCAAGCACACTGGATATACTCCAAGTAAATAGATTCCCTGTTGTATCAAAAAGGTAACATTGTTTTGCCCATAATATTTAAACATGTCTGGATGTGTTCTACAATGTAAGGGAAGTGTAATGTGTTGCTCTTCTACAGAGGTAGCATCACTGGCAAAGCTATCATTTTTCAGGCAATATCATTCCTCTTCCAGTGAGTGCTAAATGCATCACAGATTTTATCTATTGACTCACTATAACTCTTGTGAGTCTCTTCACTCACTATAATTCACTATAATCCCCATTTTGTCCTGAAAAAAAAATCTTAAGGTAGATAGGGAATTTGGCAGAACCAATACTTAATCCTGATCAGCCAGATGACAGCAGAAAATATGTTCTTGAAAACTGTACTAGGCCAGCCCCTAGCAAAGTACAGAGATGGGAAAGTGGTTAGGGACATTAGAAACCCGATTGATCTTCCTTGGAATAATATTCTGCAAATTTCATTTTATGGATTGTGAAAGCAGAAAGTGGAAATGGACATTTTCCCAGGTACCAGAAAAATAACAAGTCAACATCACAGTTCTTTTGAGGTCAAAATGATTTCTATAGTACCACACTTCTCACTTATCATAAACACAATTGCAGATCTAAACACCACGACTATGCTGTAATGTTTTGGTGCGTGAGGTACGTGCTCGGTATGCTGAAGAATCCCAGGTCCTAGGATTTGTTTAGTCTGGTGATCTTTGACCTGTCTATATCTCTGGCTATGAGCAAATAACTACGTATAAATTTTTATCATATAATGTGCTTATATCCACAAGACATTTCTTCTGCACCTTTATTGACATATCTTGGCTTAATCCTTATATTTGCTCTGGGAAAAATACTTGCAAATCCCTAAAATAAAATTGCCTAGAAAATAACATTATTTGTAAGCATAACTTGACATCTCCACATTCATATCCCATTAAGATGTCCATTGTACAATATATTTTAAGATAGCCTTCAGGTGTATCTTTACATTTACAAAATAAATGAAAATTCTGGGAGATTGCTAGTGTAGTAAGGCTATGAATGTATAATATCTATGTTTCTGTGGAATATTTTCCCTAGCCATATTTGGTTATGGGACCTATTTCTATTTCATTTGCTATATTTAGTAAACCACTCCCCAAGACAGTAGATTACTGAATTTAAATCTGAGGATGAAAAGAAATAAATTTCTATACTGTTTGTACAGCAATATATTCAGCAGTGTTCTGTAAGGCATTATGACTTAAAGTAATTCTGTAGAATGGTAGCAACAAAGAATTTAGAGCAGACTCAAAGGGAACTCATAATCATAAAGTCATCCTTAGACAGGGATAATAAAGAATACAGTTACAGTAAACAGACTGAGTCCTCAATAACACCAGATAAATCACAAGGTGAAAAATGGAAAAAAGAAAACTAGACATCATTTGAGCAGGGGAGAGAGAAATTATCCACCAATGAGGTAATAGAAATGTCAGAACACTGGAGCCAGGGTTCATTACAACTTCTCTCAGTGCCATTCATTTCCCTAAAAGGTCAAAGAAACTTTAGGAATGATGAAACACCAGTCCTTTCCTATTTTTCTTCTATTTTTAATTCTTTCTATAGAAATCTTACCTGAGATCTGACTTGAAAGTTGCATTTTGTTAAAGACAATAGCCACCCAAGGCTTGGATAGAAAAGTAAATATATTTTTCCTGAAGGCAAATGTCCTCAAAGTATTCTTTTAAAAAGTTCTATTGTTAGAAAAGGAAAAGAAGCTTCAATCTGTTGATTAATAGGCTCATATAAACACTGAGGAATTGTCTTTTGAAATATATCCGCTAATAATTCAAATGCAGACATCCTCATTGTTAGATCTCTTGGAGAGTAGAAAATGAAATGCTGAGACACTGTCTTTGTTTACAAATCATGGATGACCTTCCACTGCTAAGCACAAAATTAGATCTCTCTGGCCTTGTCAAATCAAACAAGTAAATGTCTCTTGTTTTATGGGACCCTGATGTGCTCACCTTATTTCTCAAGGCCCTAGAATAAGAAAAACTTATATACAACATGCACAATAATGAGAAAGACCAAAAAAATTTAGAAATGATGTCAAGAGACTTCCTAGAAGTCAAAATTGATAAATCTAAACTGCCAGGACATTGGCTAAAAGGTGAAGAAATTAATTCATGTTTATCTTTTATAATTAAATAACCTAGCCAGGCGTGGTGGCACACTCTTGTCATCCCAGCATTCGGGAGGCTGAGAGGAGAGGATCGCGGTTCCCAGATAGCCTTAGCTACTTAGTGAGGCCCTCCACAACTTAGTGAGATCCTGTTTCAAAATAAAGAATAAAAAATAGGGCAGTGGGTATAGCTTGGAAGTCAAATGCTCCTGGGTTCCATCCCCAAACACACACACACACACATACACACACACACACACACACACACTACATGCATATAAATATATATACATATACATAAATATATACATACCTATATATGTACATATATGTATGCATACATATATATGGGTGTATACAAATATATGTATATATGTACATGTACATATATACATATATGTATATATATACATATACATATATATGTATATATATACATTATATATATATGTGTGTGTGTGTGTGTATGTGTGTGTGTGTGTGTGTGTGTGTATGTATGTATATATACAACCTAATCTTTGGCTTTAAAAATTCTACATTTTTAGGGTGGCAAAATTCACATGGAATACTTACTTTAAGGCCTATGTAAGATTACAAAGAGACCACCAAAAGGTATATGAAGCCAATAAAACTAGTAAGAGGTTAGATAGGATTCAAGACCTGAAGCTAGGAGTTCTTTGCCATTTGTTGGCCTCTATTCATGTAATTGCTTTTAAGTCTTACACATAATAACAGATTCTATATGAGTGTGGGTATTAGTTATGTATATGCTAATTTACTATGAAAGAGAATCCAAATTACAATGGCTCAAATAAGTTAAATTTGTTTTCTATTTCTTATTTCTCACAGAATAATCTAGAGGCAGTAAGCATCCCAGCAGAACTTAACCAGATAGGTACGTCTATTCTATAGGACACCCAAGGACGCAAGCCCCAGATAAAGGCCCTGTCACCTTGATTAGATACTTTTTTTCTACTTTTCTCTATATGTCTAATGTCACTGGCTATAAAAAATCATTATCATTTTCTAGACAATGAGAAGGCACAAAGAGGGAAATCAGCATTCATTTGAAAGCTTTTCCTTTTCTCTCACATTCCATTACTCACAGAGCCATATAAAACTGAAAACGAAGCGGGAAATTACACTTGAAATTATGCAACCATACTCCTGACAAAACTCTGTGTGTATTTGTGTGCGTGTGTCTGTGTGTCTGTGTGTATCCAAGGATTTGAAGAATTCTATTGCACTAAAGGCAAAAAAGAGAAGTAGTGAAAGAACATAATTAACTTTTTTATCATATTTTCTGATTACAAAAATGGAATATTAAAATTTGAAAATAACTCAATCAACATACCTTGGAAATAGACCTCATGTAACATTTTCCAGTGAACCAAATGTTCTTGTGTCAATTGTGATAAGAGAATTAATTATCCCAATGTTTTATTAATGTACCAGAGAATTATATAAAATGGTAATGAAGAATAAATCAAGAGCCATATTTTTGCATCTCTTCTGATTCTATTTTATGTGTTAAGTGAGGTCATAAGTTTTTTTAATTTATTTTAATAAATTTATTATATCATTTATTATTTGGGTCTGTCAATTCATAAAAGTAATAAAGCAGATAAAGATGCTTTCATGTTAGTTTTAATCTATTTTAAACATGAAAATTATAGGACACTTTAGTCCTACTGAATCTTGGAGGATAGTGTGATGGAATAAGTTATGGTTCCAGTTACCTGCCCCAGTAGGGTTATTTATCTGCAGTCATTTTCATGTGATTTACAACATATTCTAGTGGTTTATTTCCCACTCATTTATAGAAGTTTAGCCATGGAACTTGTTTAAGTTAATGAAATGTGGGAACAGTGGCCAGTACTAAAATTCAGAGCAAAAATGTTATGAGAATATATATAATTTTGCCTGTTCTCTTGTCTTTTCCCTTTGCCTCAACAGAAGCAAATCTCAGAAAGGGTCTGCTCCTTCCACTGGAATCTAGAATTTGAAAGACGACAGGAGCAGATCTGCTGTGCAGTGGTTAATTTTGTGTGGTGGTTAATTTTGTGTGTCAACTTGACTGGGCCACAGGCCACCAAAGGCCCAGATAATTAATTAGTTAATTAACTAATTTTTTATGTGTGGTACTGTGGATTGAACCCAGGAATGTTTTACCTCTCGGCCATACCTCCAGGCCTATTTCCTATTTTTTTTTTTTAATTTTAAAATAGGGTTGACCAAATCAATGAAGCTGGCCTCTAACCTGCAATTCTCTAACCTTGGCCTCCCAAGTACTGGGATTACAGAAGTGTGCTTAGAAGGATGTTTCCAATGAGATTAACATTTGAATTAGTAGACTTAGTAGACCTGATTTTCTTCCCTATGGTTGAAAATCTCTTTATAACACAAGTCTGACCTTAAGAATAAAAGGGAGCTTCTTCATGACTGACTCAGGATGAGACAAAGACTTTTTACTACTTCATATTTGAACTGAATCCTCAGCTGCTGCTGGGCTTCAGCCCCACAGGGCTTCAGATTAGAGCTGCTTTATGGCCGTCCCCTCCCTGATACTTGCACTGGAGCTAGACCATTGGCTCTCTGGGGTCTCTGGCTTGAGGACTCCATAACTTAGAGCTTTGCAGCTTCATACTCACATAAGCCAATTTCCTATTTTAAAAATATAGCTTCCTATTGGTTTTGCTCCAGAGAACTCTCGTACTCCCTTTATCTGTTAACAAAAATGAGCAACAAACTAAATGCGTTAAACCATTGAAATATATGTGTTTTGTTTTAACAGCAAAATTCATTACTACAGGTATAATTATACGAGTTCTCTACATATAGCACAGAAAAACTTTGTAAAGATGATGAGATTTTGTCAACAAAATATGTTGCAAACATTTTCCCATAGGCTATAGATTAACTCCCTTTTTTAAAAGCTTTTAATGTTAATAAAATTTAAATTATAATTTTTATAGCTAGTGTTTTGGGGTATGAGAAAATTTTGCCTGGTTTGTTTGTTTGTTTGTTTATTTATTGTGTTTCAATTTCCATTATGTTTACTATCCTTGTCATTTGATCTATTTGTTCCGTCTATTTTCTGCACTGTTCTTCTTTATCCATTTTGCCAATATTATTGTAAATTCAAGGCTCACCCTAAGTATTCCATCCTTTTCTTCTATTGGCTAATTTAGCTATACATCTTTTAGTTTTGTTGGTTCACTGTATTCTCACATCATAATATGGATCATGTTGACAATGGCATATATTTACAAAGTACTTGGTGCCCCCCACTTCCTTTCCCTCCTCCTGATACTGAGTGTCCAAGTTAACAATGTGATATTCACATGTATACACATAGTTGCACGTAGCTTTTCATTTAATGAACTTCAACCTTTTTCCTCCCCTAGCCTTCCTTCCTTTCTTCACTGAGGTTTCCCTTCCATTATCTGGAATTCCTCTGTTATCCCTAATACTCCCTAGCTTGAGCATATTAGAGAAAAATATATGTCACTTCTCTTTCTGTGCTTGACTGTCTCACTTAACATAATTTTCTCCAGGTCTTTCCATCTTCTTACAAATGACATGATTTTGTTCTTTGTTGCTGAGTGGACTTTTATTGTGTGTATTTTTCATAACTTTGTAATCCATTCATCTGTTGATGGACACCTAGGTTGGTTTTCTATTTTGGCTATTGCGAATTATGCTGCTATGAACATGAATATATGTTACTGTAGTTCCCTGATTTCACCCGCTTTGGAAAGATACCCAGTAGTGGTAGAACCAGATCATATGGTGGATCTATTCCCGGTTTTCTAAGGAATCTCCACAGTGATCTCCATAGTTGCTGAACTAGTTTGTATTCCCACCAACAGTGTAGAAGAGTTCCCCTTTCCCCACATCCTCGCCAGCATTTGCTGTTATTTGACTTCTTTATGCTCGTCACTCTAACTGGTGTTAGATAAAATCTCAGTGTAGTTTTAATATCTTTTATTTTTTAAATTTGTACCGAGGGTTACAACTTCCGTCTTTAATTATCACAGCCTACGATAAAATAGTGTTAACACAAACATACTACAAAATCATTATGACAGTATATCGCATGCCGGGGTCCAGTCCTAGCAAGAGTTGGGGTTCGTGTGCTGGTGAAGAAGAGCCGAGTTCAAATGAGAGAAGATCTGTCACACGAGACCAGGTTCAAACTTCTCCGTTTATTCAGAACTTACAACAATCTTTTATACTTTCTTACATGCAGGACAGAAAAAACCATATTCACGTAAGCAGGAAAGTTCAAAGAGAAAAAAAGATTCTCAGGGCAGAGTGCCAGACATTTAATGAATCATAGAAAGTAAGCTTTGTCTTATATCACAAGGTCAGCCGGAACCTAATCTTATATGTGGCTCAAACTAAGGTCAGTTTGAACTTAATCTTTGGCCCAGACTTTGTCCTTGGGAAAAAATTCTTTGCTGACTGAGTCTCTCACAAGCCATTACACACCTGTTTTAGTCGATAATGGTTAAACATAAAACTCCAATTACACATATTGATCCAAATAATTTTTAAATAATTTTTTGAAGAAGGAGATGCTATTCATACTTCATGGAGGGGGGGGGCTTAGGCTCTTGCGGGCCCTGTGACCGAACTTTGGCTCAAGGTCAGCATGAGATGCTCTAGCAATCTCATTTTTCTTCTTATATATTTGTGATACTATTGACATGCATTTTATTTCAACATATATTATAAATCCCGAATTATTATTTTTTAAAATAGTAAAGTAAATATTTTGTTAATTTTAATAGACTTGATTTGGTTGCAGTTTTAAGTTTACAGAAAAATTGAGTGGAAAGTGCAGAAAATTTCCATATGCCTACTGTTCCACACTTGCACAACCTCCCCAGAATGGCTCACTTGTTATAACTGATGAACCTACATTATCATATCATTACCTAAAGTCAGTAATTTACAGTAGGATTCACTTTTAATGCCACACATGTATGGGTTTGACAAAGATGGTATGTATCCATCACTGAAGTATCACAAAAATAATTTCACTGTCATAAATAACCTCTGTGCTCTGTCTACTCAACTGTAAATTGCTTTTATAACAGCCACTAAATTTTTAATTCTTTCAGTATTTACTGAATATCTCATATTTGTAATCATATAACATGTTGAACTTTATATATTAGATTTTATGTTCAATTATATGTATTTAAGGTTCTGCTATACCTCTTTATGTCTTGAGAATACATCTCTTTTTAGTGTTGAATGGTATTCCATTATCTACATATAACATAGCTTATTCACCATTTCCCTAGTAAATATCTTTTTTTTTTCAGTACTTGGAATGGAGCCCAGAGCATCCTACCTCTGAGCTTCACCCCCAGCCCTATTTTTATTCTTTGTTTTGAAACAGGGTCTCCCTGAGTTACAGAGGGCCTCACTAAGTAGTAGCTGAGGCTGTCTTCAAACTGAGATCCTCCTGTCTCAGCCTCCCAAATGCTGGGATTACAAGCATGTGCCAACACACGCAGCTAGAGATCACTTTTCAAGTTTCAACAAATATGAATTAAGCTGCCACACACATGTGAGTAAAGGTTTTTGTGTGAATTAAGTTCCAAACTCATTTCAGTAAATGCACAAAATTATAAATGTTAGATTATATGGTAAGTTTATGTTATCTCTTTGGTACATTGTAGTCATACATCTTAATGCAGTACAAGATGGTAGAGGTATAAATTCACTCATCACTCATTTAACCCTTCCCCAATTTCCATCCAACTTTGTCACTCTCCCTCCTTCTCATGTTTGGCTTGGTGATTGACTTTGATATGTTTGTGAATGTACATCCTGTACATTACAGAATTTCTTTCTCCCCCCTCCAAAGCTCCTCAGTTAGGTCTACTGATTTGCTCATCTATGGTTTCTTCTTCATCTAGAGTTACTCCTATGGCCCTTTCCCCCCCTAGTTTATGCATATTCGTGAGAGCATCGGTTTTTTACTTTTTGTGACTAATCTCACTTAGCATAATGTTCTCCAGTTTCGTCTATTTTCCTTCAAATGACATGATTTTGTTCTTCTTTATGGCTGGGTCAAATTTTATTGTGTACATATCTCATAATTTTGTAATCCATTCATCTGTTAAAGGGCATCTTGGCTGGTACCACAGTTTGGCAATTGTGAATTGTGTAGCTATGAACATAGATATACATGCATTAGTTTAGTAATTTTGTTTACATTCCTTTGGGTAGATACCCAAAAGTGGTATTGCTAAATCATATGGTAAGTTCATTACCATTCTTCTGAAGATTCTTCATACTGTTTTACAAAGTGGTCACACTAATTTGCAATCCCACCAACAATGACTTCTCCATATCCTCACCAGCTTTTGTTGTTTTTGTGTTTTTAATGATTGCCATTCTAGTTGGAGTTAGGTAAAATCTTGGGGTAGTTTTGATTTTCACCTCTCTGATTGCTAATGGTGTTGAACATTTTTCTATTTCACTTGCCCATTTTTTGATTGGGTTATTTATTTTCTTAGTGGTGAGTTTCTTGAGTTCTCTGTATATTCTAAATATTAGTTCTCTGTCAGAGAATAGTTGGCAAAATTTTTCTCCCATATCATTGACTCTCTGTTGATGCTCTCGATAGAATTTTCTGTTTGTTTGTTTGTTGCTGTACAGATGCTCTTCAGATTCATGTCATTCCACGTATTGATCTTCCCTTTAATTTTGTATGCCTTTAGGATCATTACAAGCATGTGCCACCACACCCAGCTAAAGATCATTTTTCAAGTTTCAACAAATATGAATTAAGCTGCCGCACACATGCTAGTATCTTTGTTACTTTTGATAACTTTTTCTTACTCTGTTGGTGTCAACTGGTATACAACTGTAGGTGTCAACTGTTGTATTCAACAGTGAAGGCTGAATGAGGAGGAAGGTGATAAAGTATTAACTGCATAAATAGGGTCAAGTAGCAGGTAAGGTAGAATAGAATCATTTTGCACAGTGAGTCAAGATGGCGCAGTCATGGCTCCTGCAGCTGCATCCTGAGGTGTGTAGGAAACATTTCTGCTCTTTTCTGTTTTCTAGCTTTGTTTCTGCCATTTTTTAATTCTCGGTGCTCTGTTCAAATTTCTGCTGGTTTCCTTCTCTTGTCAAGATGCTATTTTCAGAGTGATGGAGATCAAGTATCAGCAGGACTGATATGTGCTGCTTCCTTCCATGTTAAGTCTTTTAAAACACTGTCAAATTGTCTTTGAAAGTAGCTGCACGATTATTTTGTGTGTGTGTGTGTGTGTGTGTGTGTGTGTGTGTGTGTGTGTGGTGGTACTGGGGATGGAACCCAGGCACCTTATACCTCCAGGCTACCCTCCCAGACCTATTTTTTATATATTTGGAAACAGGGTCTCTTAAAACAGCTGAGGCTGGCTTCGAACCTGTGTGATCCTCCTGTCTCAGCCTCCCAAGCGTGGGGATTACAAGCGTGCGCCACCACGCCTGGCAGCTGCATGATTTTTTATTCCCACCACTGCAATGAGAGTTCCTATTGCTCTACATTCTTGTCAACACTTAACATTATCAGTGGTTTGAATTTTGTTCATTCATTGTTATTTTAATTTGCAATTTCCTAATTATATGATGTCCACCATATTTTCATATGTTTATTTACATATATATATATATATATATATATATATATATATATATATATATATGTCTTCTTTGGTGAGGTATCTACCATTCTGAAAGCTTTTCTGTAAACAAAATGAGTAAGATTAATTATCAAATTCTGAGTAAACCTAATAATTTAAAATTTTATCATTAATAAACAGTCTATTACAGTTTCTACTACATGTGAGCAATCCATAAATATTGCATCTAAACAAAATAAATACATTATGATTGAAGGAAAAAATTTAATGTATAGATATAAATGTTAGAGAATACAGTGGTCCAAAAGTGATTAAAGTACTTTATATTTCTCACATCAGATTAATGAAATATGATAATACAAATTCTGTTGTGACTATTTTCAGAAAATTTCAAATATTTTTATCTAATTTGGAAGAACTCTTGTTTTCTATCCTTATAGTTATCTCCTCTTAGTTTTATTCTTTATCTTGAACTCAAATATTGTATCCTTAAAAGCTGACCATTACCTTTAAAATTATTTCAGAAGGATGTATTATACAGGTTTTTACCTTGCCAATAAAGATACTTTATAGAGCCATTTTCAATGTAATTTGGCATTTGTATGAAAAAGATAGCCTCCTAAATTCAAATTTGGTAGATAAAACTCTTTAGTTGAACTTCTATGCTATGTACTTATGTTTTAAAACTACAACAGGAGCCAGGCATGGTGGCGCACACTTGTAAACCCCATGCTTGGGAGGCGGAGACAGGAGGATGGCACAGGTTCGAAGCTTAGGAGACCCTGTTTCCAAATAAAAATATAAAATAGGTCTGGTAGTGTAGCCCAGAGGTGAAAGGGCTTCCAGTAACCCCAGTGCCACAAAAAAACAAAACAAAACAAAACAAAAAAACAACAACAACAAAAAACCTACAACAGGTCCTCTTCACTAGTCCCCAAATAAGTCTCTCATGGGCAGGTATTATTTATTACATTTCAGAATCCAGGTGATGCTAGCCTGAATCTCTGCTCACACAAAGTAAAAGCAGACACATTTTGGATTTCCATTCTTAATTAGGTTGGGATATTTATATCTTACCCCAAAGCAACTATTTTCAGATTTGCATTCCTCACACTATGGAAAAAATTTAGCCAGTGGGTATTTTCATGTTTGTGGTATAACTTATACATAAATTTATATCTAAGTGTCTTGTTCCTTACTTGAAGCACAGATTTTACTCCCTGCCATTTTTCCACTTAAATGTAGACACAGCATTGTCCTTAATTGAGTGTAATATCCATAAAAAATGTACTTAAATATCACCATGTAGAGAAAGTTTTTTGTTTTTTGACAAAATAAATTCAGAAATGGTTAAATTCAGTGGTACCACACTCTCCCAGTACATAAGCAACATTGATTTAACATTCTCTCCCAATTTGGGAATCTGAATTAACACTTTCCATAAATTATTTGGTACATAGAAATAGTAAAATTTAAGTATCCAGCAATAACCAAATAAAATCAAGAATAATACAGTGCATTGAAAAAATCCTAGAAAACTTCTTAAATGCTGAAAGCATCTGACTAATGCAATGAAATTCCAAGAGAATCTGCTCAGCTACCTCTACTAGATGAGAAATGACCGTCTAACTGGATTTGCACTTAATTATATCCTTCTAGATATTTCTAGGAGAAAATATTAAAAATGATATTAAATGGCCATATTCTTATCCAAATCCTACTTTGTCATTTTAGATTAACAAAGTACACATGTAATCCATAATCCATAATTATCAATGTGTCATAAAACCACCCTATGCCTAATAGACTATGCCATAATGACTATACCCTAAAATTTTAAAGTAATATAGAAAAACATAAATTTAGAAGGGAGAAAAGGAAAGCTATTAAATGGACAATAGGCTTTACAAGGGAAACTTAATTGACTTAGAATTATTTAAGCTAGACACTAATGGGTTACAAGGTGACTTACAGTTGAATATACAACATGTAGTTATGAGAAGAATGCTAACTAGTTTTGCATCTAGTTAAAAATGAAAGAGAAAAGGTAAAGAGAAAAAAAACCTAATGAGTTAAATTGGGCAATTCTTTTTCCATCCTGGACCCTACCTTCACATTTGTTACCATCTTAAGTATAAGCATAAATTAATTGAAACTATTAATAGTACAAAATCACTTTAGGGTATGCATATCTAATTTTGCAACAATCACTAAAATGTTTGTCTTTTATGATAATACAATTAGCTATTCATCAAATAATGCTATACACATTTTGAAATAAATAAAGACTAAAGATAATTTTTGTTTTTTGGTTCCTGGAAGCCCTTCTACTTCTGGGATACACTCCAAGACCTATTTATATTTTTATTTGGAAACAGGGTCTCTTAAGCCAATGTGCTGACTTCGAACCTGCGCGATCCTCCTGCTCTGCCTCCCAAGCGTGGGGATTAAAAGCGTGCGCCACCATGACCGGATTTTTTTTTAATTAATTAATTTATTTATTTATTTTGTGGGTCTGAGGATGGAAGCCAGGGACATTCAACCTCCAAGGTACACCCCCTGCCCTATTTTTTTATTCTTTATTTTGAAACTGGGTCTCACTGAGTAGCCGAGGCTGTCCGCGAACCATGATCCTCCAGGTCTCAGCCTCCTGAATTCTGGGATTACAAGCATGTGCCACCACACGCAGCTAAGATAAATTTTTATTTTATTTTATTTTACTTTTTAAGCTTAGTGGTTATCTTTTTTTTTTTTTTTTTTTGGTGGTACTGGGGTTCCTGGAAGCCCTTCTATCTCCAGGCTACACTCCCAGACCTATTTTTACATTTTTATTTGAAAGCAGGGTCTCCTAAGCCAGCGCACGCAGCTGGCTTCGAACCTGCGCCATCCTCCTGTCTCTGCCTACCAAGCACGGGGATTACAAGCATGCGCCACCACACCCGGCTAGTGGTTATCTTTAATGAAGAAGGACATGATGCAGAAAGATAAAGTTGATGTTTCAAAGATACTGAAAACATTCTAAAGCTAGGTGATGGGTTTTTAATTAATATATATATATATATATATATATATATATATATATTTTTTTTTTATTGGTGCATTGTAGTCATACATCACAATGGAATACAAGACTTGTGAGGATATATAAGCACACATCATCCAGTTAGCCCTTATCCAATCCCCATCCCATTCCCTCCCGTTCCCTCCATCCCATGCTTGATTGGTGATTAACTTTGATACTTTGTTTACATACATCATGAGTTTTTAAAGAAATTCCATCCTTCCCCATCCTATCCACTCTGATTGGTCACCTTAATTGCTCCTCTATAGGGCCTATTCTGAGGCTGGGATCGGAGCCTGCCAAGGGGTTAGGCCGATGTCGGGGCCAGCAAGGCCGAGATCGGAGCCTGCCATGAGGCAAGGCCAGTGCTGGGGCCTCTGAGGCCAGGATTGGAGCCTGCTGAGAGGTGAGGCCACTGCCTGGGACAGTGAGGCTGGGATCAGAGTACGCTGTGAGGCAAGGCCAGTGCTGGGGCTTCCAAGGTTGGGATTGGAGCCTGCCACGAGGCAAGATTGGTGCTGAGGCCTCTAAGGCTGGGATCGGAGCCTGCCAAGGGGTTAGGCTGGTGCCGCGGCCAGTGAGGCCAGGATCAGAGCCTGCTGTGAGGCAAGGCCGGTGCTGGGGTCTCTGAGGCCAGGATCAGAGCCTGCTGAGGGGTTAGGCTGGTGCTGGGGCCTCTGAGGTCAGGATCAGAGCCTATCGAGGGGTTAGGCCTGTGCTGGGAATAGCAAGGCTGGGATTGGAGCCTGCAGAGGGGTTAGGCCGGTGTGGAGGCCAGAGAGGCTGGGATCGGAGCCTGCTGTGAGGTAAGGCTGGTGGTGGGGCCTCTGAGGCTGGGATAGGAGCATGCCGAGGGGTGAGGCCAGTGCTGGGGCCAGTAAGGCTGGGATTGGAGCCTGCTGTGAGGAAAGGCCGGTGCTGGGGCCTCTGAGGTCAGGATTGGAAACTGCCGAGGGATGAGGCTGGTGCCGGGGCCAGTGAAGCTAGGATTGGGGCCTGCCATGAGGCAAGGCCAGTGTTGGAGCCAGTAAGGCCAGGATCAGAGTCTGTTGGGTGGCCAGGCCAGAGCCAGGGCTGTCAAGAGTGGAATTGGAACTTGCAATGCAGCATACACAAAGAAATATCACAGAAAATAAAGAACAAAATGCTTTCCCTAGTATGCAAAAACTAGGAAGAAATAGGTAATAAGATAAAATTTGAAATGTAAACATTTTTAGGGAGGCAGAATGAATGCATTAATGAAGTTCAGAGATAGATAATAGGAGAGAGAAAGCTGTAGAGGAAGATGATTCCTGTCCTTGCAATGCACACACAGACTTCTTTTTAAATGTAGTTTTGTTTTTTTTGCTTATGACCCCATACAAAACTTGTTCCTAAAAATTGCACATTTCCTATTTTTAGTCTATCACCAAACCATTTTCTGTGTTTATTTTAATATTATCTGCTAATTTTGGACATACATGTTCACTGACCCTTCTCTAATCTTCTCATTTCAGAAGTCTAAATGTGTGTTGACCCTTCACACAGTTACCTTGAATCATTCACTGAACACACACACACACACTTAAAAAGGAAACAACAGGGAAGGAAATTCTCTTCTCTAAAATGTCAGCTTTCAGTCTCTTTCTGTTTCTTGTAAGTTGTCCCTTGTACATAAATAGCATGTGTATCTAAATAAAAAAGGTGTTTAAGTTGGAGAATAAAAGCAAATTTTTAAAAACATCAATTCTTAAAAATCTCAATAAAACAATACTGTACCCACATTGGGAATGGCCTAGGAAGATTTGAGAAAGCTCTGATTATTCAGATATTTCAAAAATTGGGTGAGAAGCAAATCTGAGAAAGACTTGGTCTTGGTTTTGGTCAGGAAGCAAATGGCTATTGAAATTTAGATTGACTTAGCTAAAAGTAATTAGCAAGTCCATAGGAGAGGGGAGCTAGAACTTCCTCTTTCTAAAGACAGATCTACATAATAATCTAGCTAGCTAGGATGGGAGGAGGGGATGGACCTTTGTGAAAGACACCTAGGTGGGAAAGTACACCTTGGCAGGAAAGTAAGGGGAGGTACCTTACAGGGACCTTTACTCTGTAAACAAGATGGAGGTTATGTGCATAAAAAACCTGTTCCACATGTTGTATTTTTGGTGAATTCATTCAAACCACCCCCCAGTGCCATTTCTGAATGGCATGGGGCTGTAACTGTCTTCTATATTTCTATCTTTTTAATAAACTTCTTTAAATCTTCAGCAAGAGTCCAGGCTAATGTATATTTATCCTCAGCTCAAGATAAGAACCCACAGTTTTTCTGTTTTTTTTGTGTGTTTTGTGTTTTGAGGGAAATTGTGTCCGGAACCTACAGGGTTCCTCTGGGACAGTTTCCCCAAAACCATAACATATTCTCAACTTGTAACAACTACCTGTAAATTTTCCACTTGGAAACTGTCACATCACATCTATATGTATGGAAAGAGAAAACCTTAAATTGCAGCCAATATCAACTTTTTGCCTATATAACCAAATCATCTTTGTGTAGCCACAGTGTTGTTGCAAGCCTGCCAAGTTCTATGGCTCCCACTGGACATAAACTCTGACTTCCAAATTAGTTGCCTTTCAAGATTGAAATTCTATTCCCATGACCTTTTATACTAAATAGCTGTTGGCAGAAAAAGGGGAGTGGGTGATGGCAAATGTACTGCCCACACCACCCTTGTGATGGTTTTCTTTACTGCAAGCACAGTGAACTACCGTGGAATGATTTTACCCTCTGCCCTACTCAACGGAGCATAGCTTAGATCACTAAAACAAAACTAAGATTAGCTCATAGGTCTTTGAAATATACCCTTAAAATATATCAAAATGTTGTTGCTAATAAACACAATGTGAGATAGAGGTTTTTCTGCTGCTTGGTAACAGTAATGGATTAAAAAGGCAAAAACATCTAATACCAGGTGTATTCTCACACCACACAAATGCCCACTTCATTTGAAGGTTGTCAATAGAAATGCTGACAGTGATGAATCTAAGCAAAACAAGCGGCCTTAAATCCTTTTCAAATATATATTTTTAAATTTATGTCATATTCCCATTAAATTGCTCATCTTTTACATTTCAAATCACTTTTTCCACATTCTAAGCATAAGAATGATGGTGACAGATAACTGGCACTAGTAAGTGCCCCGTTGACCCAATTGACTCTAATTAATTACCATAGTGCCTTTCAACAAATATTTGGCCGTAGTTGTTGTAATTAGAAAAGCTATATAAAAAGCTTAATCTGGATTCTAAACTTGGGGGTTATTTCTGCAAGTTTTGAGGAATGAATTGCTGCAGTATTGACTGGACTATGTAAAGTAGAGAAGGGAAAAGAGTTTCCTGATTACATTGTTACAGACAAGCATTGAAAACCACAGAATGGTGACATAGAAAACCCATTAACATTCCCAGAGTGAATTCTGTGAAAGCATGTCATATTTGTTCAGTCTAAAACGTGGAGGAAAGTCTCAAAGCTGCTGAATTTCAAAGTTAACAGCTTTCATATAAAGCATTTCGGTGTGGAAAAGTCCCGAATATATTCACCATGTACTTTGTAGGCCATAAAATGCGTGTTTTCCTGATTCAAAATGAGTAGCAATCTTACTGGAATTTTGGCAGAAATTATTTTCTCTCTATTACAAGTAACTTTTGCATTATATCAGTTCTCTTAATGAGTACTGTGAAATGTCAAATGCTGAAAGGGAAAGAAACACATTTATGTATTGTTAGCTTAGCAATGAATTCAGACCCATGTGGCAAAAATATTAGAACTTAAATCCATCTTACAAATGCCAACCCAGACCTTCAGAGTAGGAACTGAAATATCTGATTGCATATTCACACAAGCAATCAACTAGTCAAAGAAAGAGAGTTAAAAAAAAAAAAAAAAGACACTTCCTCACATCCAGCAACATTCTGTATCTGAGGATGTTTCCAGGCCTTAGGTCATGAAAATCAAGCTGCCTGTTCTCGGTCCATATCACCTCTTCCCTGTTAGCATTTAAGTTGAAAACACACCTGCCTACATGCCCAAGGCTCACTACTAAAGCCTGCACAATACAGCTAAATGGGCTGAATGAGACCCAACACAGAACCTTCCAAGCATGTGCTTCAAATGCACCAGGAGAAGCATTTTTATGCAAAAATGACAGAAAATGTAATTGAAAAGAAAACCTCTAACAAAGCCATAGCCAGATGGTATCCTTTATTGGGGGCCAGCTCATATTTCTAAGCTTTAGAAAATGTCAGAGCTCATTGCTGCTCAATTCAAGAGTTACAGCCTAAATTTCAGAAAAAAACCTTCTCTCATGAATATTATGGTCCCCTTCACATTTTTCTGGTGATTTACCATTTGGAAAATCCTTTCAGTTTTATCAGGTTGTTCATTGAAATGCATGTTTCAGTAAAGATATATAGAAAGAATATGAAAAATGTATAAAAAGTAAAAATGAGACGTAAAATCTCAATAAGCATGCTTTTGTTTATGATTTGCTTTATATATTTTTCTATATATTTAGATATCTATATGAAGGGCTTATAAAACTGAACTTAACTTATACATAGATTTTCAAATATTCTTGTAAAATTAAAAAATATTTTATTATCTTCTCATATAAAATATTTAAGTATATACTCAAATTAATAGTTTAAATAGCTGAATATTCTACTTCAAATTTATATGATAGTATATTTAATATGAGAGAGAGTTTACTGATTATATTTCTTATAGAAAAGTATTGAAAACCACGTACTAGTGACATAGAAAGCCCATTAACATTTTCAGAGTAAATCCTGTGAAAACATGTCATATTTGTTAAGATAGAAACATGGAGGAAAGTCTCAAAGCTGCTAAATTTCAAAATTAATAGCCTCCACATAAAGCCTTTTGATCTGGAAAAGTCTTAAATATATTCACCATGTACTCATATGCCATAAAACATGGATATATATTTTTCTCTAATTTGGTGTAGTTTAATTTATGATTTGAACCTTATCTCCAGAAGTATGAGAAATAAATGTGTTAAGTCACTCAGTCTATGTTACTTTGTGTCATCAGCCTAAGCAGATGCAGACATATACCCCAATTTCTCTTTTACATCATCCACTCCACTTAGATGTTTTCTAATATATCAGGCAAAAATAGAGAGAAAAATGACAACGTTCACAGAAAGGATGTATACATTGTATAAAGAAACTGGTAAAATCCTAGATAGATTTTTATACCAGTACTACATAATTTTTCAAGATTCTCAAGAACAAAAATTATTTAGAAGTTTTCAATGGTGACAGGAATGTAAGTGGAGCAAGAAAAAGGAATGAGAAGAAGTGATAAGATCTGCCATGGACCTTTGTCCAGAGGGGCTCCAGATGATGGAGGGGGAATCTCAGCAAAGCTAGAATGGGAGGAAAGGAGGGGAAGAAAGCTGAGGGCGTTCAATGGAGGAGCTACATCCCAATATGTGTAATAGTATAAATATAACATGGTTAAACTGGACACTCTTTACTGGGAGGGGGGAAGAGAAATGGGGGGGGAGAGAGCATGAAGTACAAACTAAATATACAACATTTTCAATATGTTCCACTTATAAATAAAATAAAATACGGAAAAAAGATAAAAATGAACAAACAAAAAGCAAACAATAACTAGGATCGGTGAAAAGGATGACCTGAGAGGGCGGTGGTTATAAAGTGAGTCGAAGTCAGAAGCCCTGTGGCCTCAGACTGACCTCAAGGTCATCGGCAGCCTCAACAAGCTGTGGTCAACAAGCTCTTTGCAATACTGAATCAAGCCACAGTTATTAACACAGGTGCCATTTCCCACTCCCTGAGTCAACATCATTATTTAAAGACCCCTTTGTTAACGTTAATGTACAAGAGCAAAGGGAATGACTTGGTTCATCAAGTCTCCATCTCTGGAAGTGTTCCAATGTTGTCAAGGGAACCATGGGTTGAATCGTATCTCCTACACAATCATGTTTACCCAGGACCTCAGAGTGTTTCAGACCTTATCTGAAAATAGGTTCTTTGCATATAAAAATATGAAAAAGTCCAAAATCAAATCCAGATACATGTACCATGAATAAACTCTCAAGTGCAGAGTTGGGACTAGTATAAGGTAAATAAGGCAACTATTCCAATCAACAAAATGTAAAAGGTACCAAAAAAGCTCTATAATCTAGAGAGATAATATTATATTGCAGTATTTCTAATGCAAAATAATAACTAAAAATATTTTTTAGTTCAACTGGGGATTGAACCCATGGGTATCTACTGCCAAGCTATACCTATAGCCTCTTTTATTTTTTATTTTGAAATATCTCACTAAGTTGCCGAGGCTGGGCTCAAACCTTCAATCCTCCTGTCTCAGCCCCCCAAGTACTGGGATTATAGGCATGAGCCACCATGCCCAACTCAAAATTATTAATAAAGATAGGCTATGTCCCTACATTTTTATGTCCCCAACTCAACTGCCTCATTAAACTTTATTCATAAAAATTCAAATATTCACAGAAAAAGGAAAAGAAATTTTTAAGCTTATATGAAACCACAAAAATTTCAGAATAGCCAAAGCAATCTTGGGAAAAAAGAACAAAGCTAAAGGCATGATAATGCCTGACCAAAAACATATTTTAAAACTATAGTAATCAGAGCAGGATGAAACTGACATAGAAACATACACCTAGACCAACGGAACAAAATACAGGACTCAAAAGTAAATTCATGTAATTACAACCTATATTTTAATAAAGATGCCAAGAACATATGTTGGAGATGTTACAGTCTTTTCAATAAAGACTGCTACAAAATAGATTAACATATGTAGAAAAATGAAACTAAGTACCTATCTTGCACTATATAAAAATATCAAGTAAAAAAACTATCAAAAATTCTCACAATATGCAAAAATCAACTAAAGTTCATGTAAGAGTCAAAACTAGGAAGCAACTAGAAGAAAACAGGAGAAACACTTCAAGACATTGAAAATTGTATAGAAAAAGACTTTTTTGTTAACATCCAAATGCACAGGAAAAAAAAGCAAAAATAGACAAGACAAAACCAAATTAAAAAGTTTCTCCACAACAAACAACCAACAGAATAAAGAATCATGTCCTACAGTTTGTAGGACAGGATAAAATTATCTGCAAACAATTCTTCTAACAATGTATTGGTATCCAGAATATGTAAGAAACACAAAAACTCAAAACAACAACAAAAATAACAAAAATAATCTGATTTTAAAATGGTAAATAATCTAAATAGATATCTCTTAAAAGAAGATGTACAAATGGCCAATAAATATATGATAAAATGCATCATTGGTGATCAGAAAAATGCAAACCAAAACTAGAATGAGGTATTATCACACTCGAGTTAGAATGGTTACAGTCAAAAACACAAAACATGACAAATTCTAGGGAAAATAAGAAAAAAGTGGAACTCTCATACACTGTTGGTAATAACTTAAATTGATACATTTATTATGCAAACCAGTATGAAGGTTCTTTTTAAAACTAAGAAACAGAACTATCATATGACCCAGCTAACCCACTACTCTATGTATATAGGAAATAAAATTAGTATGCTGAAGATATAATTCCACTATAATGTCTTTTGGTATATGATTATAATATCATGTCCTTATTCACAATAGCTAAGATATGAAATCAAAATTTATATCCATCAACACATGAATGGATAATGAAAACATGATTTAAATATAATAAACTATTATCTAACCATAAAAAAATAAAATTAATCCAGGCATGGTGGCGCACGCTTGTAATCCCCGCGCTTGGGAGGCGGAGACAGGAGGATCGCGCAGGTTCGAAGCCAGCCTCTCTGGCTTAAGAGACCCTGTTTCCAAATAAAAAGGATAAAATAAATATAGGTCTGGGAGTGTAGCCCAGAGGTAGAAGGATCAAGCAGGTTCAAAGCCAGTCTCAGCTACTTAGTGAGGCTCTCAGCAACGTAGTGAGAACCTGTTTCCAAATAAAAAAATATAAAATAGGTCTAGGAGTATAGCCCAGAGGTAGAAAGCCACTGGGTTCCACCCCCAGTACCACCAAAATAATAAATAAATAAATGGTCCGAGAGTGTATCCTGGAGACAGAAAGCCCTTGGGTTCCATCCCAGTACCATGAAAAGAAATATTATATTTTTGTACTGTGTTACTTTTTGTGTAAAGAGACCTGGAATCCTTTCCTTTGCCACAAAACATCAGTAAGGAGTTTGGGTTTGGGAGTATAATAAATAATAAAGAATGGGTAATATATGCTTACTAAGAGTAGTATTTATGTCTCTGATTATCAAATACATGAATAGAAACTTTGCAATATTTAACAGTAACAAAATCTGATATATTCATATGAATCTGGCATCTTAGTGCTGCCAATTTTTTTACATTATTATATTGAAACACAGTTTAATAATTTTATTTCCAAATCCTCAGTGACACTACCATTTTTAATAAAAAGTCAAACTCAACAATCATAATTCCATTTTGTAACTGTTTTAAAATCAGAGATCCATTTTGAAATTTCATGTTCACAAATAGTCCAATCTAGAAAAAATAAATCAGAAAACTATGTTCATTTGAGAAAATAAATTTCACCACAAATAAGTTCGTCAAATGAGTTCACCAAATATATATGTTTGTTGGGGACAAGCAAGTCAGTTCCTACACTTATGTAAGTGTATGTACACACATGCAGAGAAATCGTGTTTGGAAGAAACTTCAAGTCTGTAGGATAATGTCAAACAAAAAGGTCAACTTCATAATTCAACATTTGCCCATGAGCTGAAGGAGCTGAAGTGGGGATTTAGTTTTGGATAATATGAATACATTGCTTCACTGGTTTCAGAAGTTAAAAATTTTCCTTACTTCCATATCTTTGTCAAACGATTTAATTTCCAGACTATTATACTATGCATCCAGTCAACTAAGCAAAAACTTGAACCATCTAAAGTTTAAGACTCAATTCAAGATGGATCAAAGACTTGGAAATTAGACCAGAGACCTTGAGGCTCCTTGAAGAGAGCATAGGTCCAACACTGCAACACATAGGCACAGATACAAACTTTCTCAACAAGAACCCAAAGGCACAAGAAATGAAAAGGCAAATCTATATGTGGCATTACATGAAACTGAAGAGCTTCTGTTCAGAAAAGAAAACTGTCAGGATCCTCAATCGAGAGCCAACAGAATGGGAGAAGATTTTTGCCACCTATTCCTCAGACAGAGGACTAATATCTAGAATATACAGAGAGCTTAAGAAACTCAATACCAAAAAACAAATACTCCAATTAAAAATATGGGCAAGTAAACTTAATAGACACTTCACAAAAGAAGAAATTCAAATGGTCAATAAATGCATGAAAAAAAAAATGCTCAACATCATTATCAGTCAGAGAGATATAGATCAAAACTACCCTGAGATTTCACCTAACTCCAACTAGAATGGTAATCATTCAAAACACAACAACAGATGCTGGCGAGGATGTGGAAAAGTGGGAACTCTAATACATTGTTGGTGGGATTGCAAATTAGTGCAACAACTTTGGATAACAGTATGAAGGATCCTCAGAAGAATGTAAGAAATTGGATGCTTTCCCTAATATGTGAAAGCTAAGGAGAAATGGGTCATAGGAGAAACTCTAGGTGAAAAAGGAGATCCTATAGAGGAGCAATAAGGCAACCTAACTGAGGGGATGGGAGGGGGAAGAAGCAGAGTCTCTAAAGTACATGATGTAGTTAAAGAAACATATCAATGTCAACCACTAAGCCAAGCATGGGAAGAAGGGAGGGGGAGGGAATGGGGTAGGGATTGGGTAGGGGCTAACTGGGCAATTCATGCATGTATGTCTATACAAGTTTTTTATCCTATTATGTATGAATACAATGCACCAATAAAAAATATAAAATAAATAAAATTTAAGATCTAAACAAATACTCAATTCACTTAATTCATTTTGTCATCCTTCAAATAGGTATCGAGGATCTTTTATGTTGCAGACTCTTTCTAAGATCTGGGTATAAAAAATAAAAGCAAAAAAATAAAAACAAAATGCACTATTTTCATGGAGTTTACTTTCTAAGCAGATATGTGAGTTTTAGTGTGCAGGGGCAAGGGTGGCATTGGAACAGAATATAAAATATGTGGGCAATAAGAGTTTATGGCTGAGGATAAAAGAAAGTAGAAAAGCAGCATCAAGTTTCTTTTAGCAGGTGGCAGAGAGTAAGGGGTCCTGTGCTAAATATACAGGCCAGGGAAGACATCACTGTGAAGGAAACACTTTAATGGGCAGTATCTAAAAGGGGTGAAGGTGTCAGCTCTACAGATATTTGTGAGAGTTTTGCAGACAAAGAAAGAGCGTACAAAGGCTCCCAGGTGCACTTGACCCCTAACGTGTCCAAAGTGGGGTAAGTGCAGAGGAGGGTGTGAGATGAGATCAAAGTGGCCAGTGTGAGGGGAACGGCACCAGCTGTGCGGGTGTGAGCCCTGGGAGCTTGTGACTTTTACCCAGAAACGAGAAACTTTAAAATATTTTAGAAAAGTTTACGTGTATTATTTTATGTTTCATTCTTACATTGTTTTTTGAGAAAACTATTTCTGGATAATAGTAAAATATAAAGCTATACCATGTCTCTGGAAAATGCTATCACCTTGTATTTAAGTTTTTTACAAAGTCTAATAGTGACCATGACTTAACCAGCTTTCTTTAAACTTTCCTCAATTCTAAAATAATCTTTTATTATTACTAATTCATATATACATACTTTTACTGGGACTGGGAATATAGCTCAGTAAAATAGTTCTTGTTTAGCCTGAGCAAAGGCCCTTATTCAAACTCCAGTACTCTCCCAAAAGTATGTTTTACTGATGATGAATATATACATCTGAATTGTTGACATGGATGACTTGTTGTCATCAATTTTAAGAGATGATGGCCACTTAGAATTTCTTTAAATATAGCCCATAAATTCTCAATAATTCCAATGTAACATATCTCTAATTTTTATTTCTATTTACAATATATAACTTCTATTGTCTCAATAGATACTCTTTTATAAAACTATAATCTCTAATAAATATATATGGGGGAGGGAAATATAAATATTAAACCTTTTCAACAGGTATTCTGTGAACACTATAAACATGTTAGAAAATGTATACTATTTACACTAAAATATAATATTTTTTTTCTTGAAAAAAATTTTATTTTTTTCTTGTGACCACTTTGAAAGGACAACAAATAGAAACTATTTTTCTACAGTTAAAAATAAGTCTTAAAAATACCTTTCTCTGTTATTTAGGGATATAGCTTGGTGGTAAAGCACACATGAAATCAATGTGCAGCAAAATAAAATTTACATATAAATAAAAATATATAAGATACCTCTCTTCAGTTAAAAAATAAATCTTTTTTCCAATTAAAAAATAAAGGCCACAGGCATGATGATGTATAATAACTAATACTGAGGTTTCAGGCAAAAGAGACAAAGGATCTAAAAGAAAGTGATCTGCAAAATGTTCACATTTATACAAGAGCAGAGTCTACTACTTACTTCCTGACAATGTCAGAAATGCAAGGTCTGGTTTGTCTAATTTTCCAGTTTACTCAAAATGCAAATATCTGTATTGTTAGGTGAAAATTGCCAATTTTAAAATATCTAAGTCAAATATTTTCAAGACACCGTGCAGGATAAACAAACTATAACTGTAAGTGATTTTTTAGCCTGTAGAACCATTTTGTCATGTCTGTTCTAAAATAAGCACTCCAACATCCATGAAATAAAATTTGCAGGAGAACCAGGAGAAGGTGCAATAGACAATTAAAAAAAAAAAAGTCTTCAGCCAGGCGTGGTGGAGCACGCTTGTAATCCCTGTGCTTGGCAGGCGGAGACAGGAGAATCAAGCAGGTTCGAAAGCCAGCCTCGCTGTGGCTTAAGAGACCCTGTTTCCAAAAATAAAAAGTATAAAAGAGGTCTATGAGTGTAGCCCGGGGGTGGAAGGGCTTCTCAGAACCCCAGTACCACCAAAAATAATAATAATAATCTACAAATGAAGCAGTATACTATCCATAAGTAAAAGAGTCTTAATTTCAGAAGCAAAAAACAAACAAAAAAAAATAGCAAAAACAAGATGAACAACTAAAAACAAAACAGGTATGAAAACAAAATACTTTTTCTGAAAGCTTTTTAAAGCTTTCAGAAAGAATGGGGGATAAGTAAAATATTATCATACAAAAAATTATAACCAGACCACAAAGTTGCCACTGACAACAGTGGAGACAGGATGGCAAGGAATCAGAGCTTAGAATTCTAAAGGAAAACAGTTTTTAACCGTGGCTTGTATAGGCAGCAGAAGCATTATTTTCAGAGAGGGGTAACTCAGAAATGTCACCACAATTTGACCAGTTCTAATAACTAAGCTACTGGATGTTTTTAACAAGAATATAAAGTGAATTATAAACAAGAATTTGGTTAATATTTTTCTAGTATTGTGGTTTATAGGGGTTGAACATAAAAAAGAAAATTATTTGAATCACAACATAGTTCTTAAGTTACAAATAAGATCAGCCTGAAAATGAAACAAAAAAACCAAGATTGCACTTCATTGCAAATTTGGAGAAAGATATAATTTAATTTTCCAGAATATTATTACAAAAATAAAGATGAGAATTGCACATTGAATATTTACAATTAAAATTATAAAATAATTTTGAAAATAAAAATAAAAATGATACAGCAAATTAAAACTCTAAATAGAACTCTAAAAATAAAAATGATAAAGCAGAATAGAATTATAAATCAGTAGGTTTGAAGCCAGCCTCGCTGGCTTAAGGGGCTCTGTTTCCAAATAAAAATATTTTTTAAAAATAGGTGTCTGGGAGTGTAGCTCAGAGGTAGAGGGTTTCCCGGAACCCCAGTACAACCAAAGAAAAAAAAATTTCTAAGTCAGAATATAAGAGTAAAATAAAAACATTCACATATCAGTTGTAAAGGACACTCTTCAGTAATATGGTTGAGGTAACTGGCAATCAATATACTTAAAAATAAAAAATAAATTCTTGCAATAGCACACAGAAAAATAAATTTCAGATTAATTAAAACATATGAGTCGGGTGTGGTGACGGGGAGGCTGAGACAGGAAGGATCACAGGTCCAAGGCTAGCATTAGCTACTTAGTGAGACCCTGTTCCAAAATAAAGAATAAAAAATAGGGCTAGAGGTGTAGCTCAGAGGTAAAATATCATTGGATTCAATCCCCAGTGCCTCAATATATATTTCATATATATATATGAAAAAGGTTGATGTAACTATGAATATGGAGTATAAAAGGACAATTAAAATGGGCAGAAAATAGGTTCTCAAATCAATAATTGTATGTAAACATTCATAGCAGCAATATTTAAAATGGCCAAAAAATAGAGACTATAAAAATGTCAATGCATGGATGAATGGATAAATAAAACGCGGTATATTCATATAGTGAGCTATTTACTCAGCCATAACACATTATGAACTACTGATAAATGCTTCAATGTGGATGAGCCACAACCTTTTGAGCCACAAAAGGTTATAGTAAGCAAAAGAAGCCAGACACAAAAGTTCAGTATTATATAATGCCATTAATATAAGATACCTAGAATAGATAAAAAATTAAAGACAGAAAGCAAACTGCCAGTGTAAAAACTGAAGGCAGGAGGAAAACCCATGACATAATGGATACAGGGATTCCTTTTTGTGGGGAAAGTAATGAAATGCTTTAAAATTAGGTAGAACATTGGTTTATTAATGTACAAATATAAATAATTGTACATTCTAAAACAGTCAATTTTATAACGTGAATTTCACATCAATAAAAAGAATACAAACACACATGCATATAAATATGTATATATGTGATATGTGTGTGTGTATATATATATATACACACAAAAAAAATAAATTATCTTGAAATTCAGGAGTTAACTCATTGATGAAAATATATTTTTAAAAAGTGTCAATTACTTATCTATAGAAAGTTAATACAATATTTATTTATAATAAATTTTTATTGGTGCATTGTAGTCATACATCTTAATGGGATAAAAAACTTGTGGAGATATACATGCATACATCACCCAATCTCCCCTTACCCGATTTCTAACCCTTCCCTTCTCCTCCCTCCTTTCCATGCATGGCTTCCTAATTAACTTTGATATGTTTAAGTACATCATGTGCTTTAAAGAGTTTCCCTCTTCCCCCTCCCATCCCCTCAGATAGGTCACCTTCATTGCTCCTCTATAGGATCCCTTCTTCATCTAGAGTTCCTCCTGTTACCCATTTCTCCCTAGTTTTCACACTTTAGAAAAAGCATTTGATTTCTTATTTTTTGTGATATTTCACTGTAAATGCCATAATTTTATTCTCCCTTATGACTGAGCAAAATTCCATTCTGTACATATCCCAGAGTTTTCAAATCCACTCATCTGTTGAAGGACATCTTGGCTGGTTCCACAGTATGGCAATTAACTATGAACATGGTTGCTCATGCATTAGTTTGTTATTTTGGTTTTCATTCTTTCTGGTAGATACTGAGAGGTGGTATTGCTAGATCATATGGCCAGCAAGGCCAGGTCTGGAGCCAGTGAAGCTGGGCCTGGAGCCTGCCACACAGCAAAGCCAAGTCTGGAGCCACCAAGGCGGGGTCCGGAGCCTGCTGCGTGGTGAGTGTGGGTCTGGAGCCAGCAAGGCCGGTCCCAGAGCCTGTCACATGACAGTGTTGGGACCAGGGCCTGCTCCACAGAAAAGGGCCAGCAGGTCCCTGCAACCGTGTGGCCAGGAAGCACTAGAAGCTGCTACTGTCTCCCCTCATCTTTAAGCAGATTCCCAGATCCATGTGATCTCTATTAAAAAAAAAACTTGGTTGTGAGTTAATCATCTTGTAAAAGTTATTCACCTTCTGGATTTCAGGATCTCAGTAAGTGGGAATAAGCATGGAAATTAAAAGAAGGACTTCCAAGGAAGAAACTAATTGATTGGATGTGGAGAAATAGAAGCTCTGATACATTGTTGGTGAGATTGCAAGTTGGTACAACCACTTTGGAAAACAGTATGAAAGATCCCCAGAAGAAGGAAAACGAACTTACCATATGATTCAGCAATATATTTATTTTTAATGAAAAATATAGTAACTACATGAAGAAAACTATAAATATTTTATAAATTACATAAAGGAAGCCATATATAATTGAAGACATTATATGATTACAGATAGAATTATGGTGAGATTAAACATATAAATTTCTACCCAGGCATGGTGGCTCATGCTTGTAATCCCAGCATTGGGAAGGTGATACAGGAAGATCGAGGTTAGCAGCCAGCCTCAGCTACTTAGTGAGGCCCTTTGCAACTCAGTGAGACACCGTTTCAAAATAAAGAATAAAAAATAGAGCTGGTGGTGTAGCTCAGAGGTAGAATACTCCTGGGATCCATTCCCAGTACTGAAAAAAAAAAAAATTCAAGTTTCTTCTACTCCATATTTACTTACATCTAATACAATTAAAATTGAAGTTACAACTTAATTACATGACTATGTCTTCCTACAGAAAAATAAGTAGAAATTCAGAGAAATATAATTATTAAGAAAGTAATGTAGAAGTAGAAAGAAGATAAATATATCAAAGTTCTGGTAGTCTTATATATAAATATAAGTGTGATAAATGGATAAATGTCCAGGAACAAGAAGAGTCATCAAACCAAAATATGAAACCATATTTACAATATAAGAAATATGGTATTCAAAATTACTGATGATTTGTTAATATAACTAAAATAAATAATATTAGAAAAATTAATGTTGACTAAGGAGAATATTCAAATCTTACATTTTCCTCTCCTAAAAATTTAAAGAACTTTAAAAGTAAGAAAATTAAACTCTTAAGAAACAAAAATAATTTTAGAAAACATTATTTTATCTAAAAGAGGACAGATCTTTTTAAGTTTGACACCAAGGCAAGAACCATAAAGAAACAGAAGGATAAGAATTAATAATATGGATTAGAGTCTTTGTACTTCAAAATATTATATTGAAACATATTAAAAAATGTTAAATTTTATAAAAAAAATTTCAACGCAACAATAAATACTGATAGAAAAACAAACAAATAGATTACCTAAACATTTGTAAAAACTGCAAATAGCCAAGGAACAGATAAAATATTCAAATTTATTTCTAATAAAATTAGAAAAATTTTAACAAATGATTAATTACTTATTAAATTAGAAGAATACATTCTGTTAGTATCAGAAAGTTTGGTATGCTCATCATGGTTTGAACTCCTACACTTTCTTAATAAAGAAAATAATCTGGCAGATCACATAAGAAAACGAGTTGAATGACAACTTGATATTATGTGAGGGACTTTTTATAAAATAATTATATGTGTATTGTATATGCAAAGGTTTGTCTATAAGTGTATTTTATCACAACATATTGAGATTTGCAAAAACTTGGAAATTAATTTAATGTCTAGCATTTGTAAAATATTAAAGTATATAATGAAATAGTTATATACTGTAATTTTAAGCAATTAGGAAAAGTCATAGTATTAAATAATTGCATAAATTAGAACATGTTTATAATATACTCTGAATGATAATATACTCTGGTAGTGGAGTAGAAAGAGATTGCTTGAGATCATGCACAATCTTTATAGGCGCTCAATGCTCTTCCAGATTTTCTTCCAATACCAATTGAATAGACACTTTTTCTACTTGTATATAGCTTTATCCCTTCTGCTATTTACTTATTTTCTTAAGAGATAAAGGATAGCCCCTCTGATTGGTGCATTAGAAAAAAATAGGAAATTTGTCTTTTCAGACCTACGTACTCTCCTATATTTTTCAGATATGTGGTTTGTATTCTGATTAGGTATATAATTCATATCTAAGATCAAAGTGTAAGAAGTTTATTAAAGTCTGAAGATAATATGAAGACTATAATCAGAGTTTACAGTAATAAAACTGATAATTTAACCTCTATTTTTCAAATGTCTGAATTATTCCAGAGTTGGACAACCCCAAAGGGAGATAGAAATATGATTAATTATTTTATCCATAAGTCTTAATATTTATAAGAATTTATTTTTAATAAATACAAAATAAAAGCTAGAAAAGCTAGCTGGGCGTGGTGGCATACACTTAAAATCCCAGCATTTGGGAGGCTGAGACCAGAGGATCATGCTTCGCAGACAGCCTCAGCTACTTAGTGAGGCCCTCCGCAACTTAGTGAGAGGCTGTTTCAAAATAAAGAATAAAAAGTAGGACAAGGGTTGTAGCTCGGAGGTCGAATGCCCCTGGGTTCCATCCCCAGACTTGCAAAAAAAAAAAAAAAAAAAAATCTAGAAAAATCTTATCAGTTCCAGAGTGAAATCATACATAACTATGTTTTTTTTATAATTTTCTGTATCTGATATAGTTAATGAGTATGTATTATATACATATTAATTTCTAAACAAAATATTTTTAAAATTGAAGACTATAGAGCTAATTATTAAAGTACTAAAGCACTAGGAGACTTTCTGACTTTAAAATAAATGAAAATATAAAAAATATATATTATTTTTTAATTTATAGATATCATATATATTTATCATTAAAGATTCTGTAAGCGCCGGGCATGGTGCCGCACACTTGTAATCCCTGCGCTTGGGAGGCTGAGCCAGGAGGATCGTGCAGGCTCGAAGCCAGCTGCGCTGGCTTAAAAGACCCTGTTTCTAAATTTAAAAAAGAAAAAAAATATATATATAATAGGTCTGGGAGTGTAGCCTGGAGGTAGAAGGGCTTCCAGGAACCCCAGTACCACCAAAAAAAAAAAAAAAAAAAAAAAAATTCTTTAAGATAAGAACAAAAAACTAATAGTGAATTGAAAAAAGTATTGTAATACATGCCATATTTGAGATTATCAAATGTATTATATTTGAAAATTTATTAGAACCAAAAAGAAAGAATGTACTGAAACTTCAGTATATAAATGAACAATGGATATGAACAAACTATTCAACAAGTGTGGCAACATATAGAAGAAATGGCCAAACTCAGTTAATCTCTGCAATCTGAAGTATCTATGAATCACTTTCAGCTAGAAATCAGCCACCACATTCTCTTTTTGGTACATGTACAACCTCCTCATAGGTGTTCATTATGTTACTACTTAGAGGTGAGTTCATGTGTTTTAGGAAGATTTAGGGTCTTCAGTTTTACTCTGAAATTAAACTACCCAGAAATGCTCAGAAACTGAACAAGCTGGGCATCCACTTAAAGCAGATACTTGTCACTGGAGCAATGGGGTGCTCTAGTTCACACAGTCTCTCAACTTCTCATAGGCTTGTCTGGGCTTGTTCTCATAGTAGTAGGATACCTAAGAGACAAAGAAAAAATTCACAAGTTCTCTTGAAGACTAGTGCATTATCTGTTTCACTGTCAGTTCCATATTTTGTTACCGCAAACAAATGACAAGGTCCAGGAAAGAGAAGCTGAATGTCATTCTGTAAGGACAGTGTGAACAGGAACCAGCAGAGGACTGGGACTACTTTTATGAGAAATCTAGTCAATATCACACCGATGTCACAACCAAATGTAGTTAAATTATTTGAATAAATAAAAACATCTCAAATCCCTAAGAAACTGAAGTTTCTATGACATGTGATATGATTCAGGTATTACAAGGAACTATCATTATCATCAAATATTTATTTATGAGAAACTCCTATGTGAAAAGAAGCTGCACAACCTCCAATGGTATGAGATTTACCTGATGCAGACAGGAGGCTGGAGTCTTATCCCATAGGGAATTTACCAGATTCTTAACATATCTCAAAATGATACTATCAGTGGTAGAGCTTCTAAAGAGTTCAGATCATGAGAATAGATTACAAGTTGTCTATGTCAAGAAGTCTTTAGGAATGTATAAAATATATATTAGGGTATTTTCCTCTTACCCTCCCATCCTCCTTAGGTCACCTTATTTGCTTATCTATGGTTTCTCCTTCTTTGTCTAGAGGTCCGCCTATGACCCATATTCTCCTTAGCTTCCACATATTAAGGAGAACATCAGATTTCTTACTTTTTGTGACAGCCTAATCTCACTTAGCAAATGTTCTTAGTTCCATCCATTTCCCTATAAATGATGTAATTTTGTTCTTCTTTATGGATGAGAAAAATTCCATTTGTATATATCCCATACTTTTGTAATCCATTCATCTGTTGATGGACATCTTGGCTGGTTACATAGTTTGGCAATTGTGAATTTCGCAGCTATGAACATATGTGTGCACATCTATCAAAGTCAATCACTAAACCAAACATGAGAAGGAGGGAAGGGGGAAGAAATGGAGAGTGAATTGGGGAAGGGCTAAATAAGTGATGTGTGCATGTATGCCTCTACCATCTTGTACCCCATTGAGATGTATGACTACAATGCACCAATAAAAATTTTAAAAATTAGTCTATAAGAGCCTTTTCAATAAATATAAATATATATAATTAAATATATATCAACATCAAGCTTATTTTCCACTGTTGGGACAATAAGGGCTAAAAAAATAGTAAAAACAGGTACTTTCATTGTATGTTTTATTTAAAAAATAATCTGCAGCAATTGTTGCAAAGCCCAAGTCAGGCTGTTGTATTATTCCAGGGGAGCCATCTCATGGTAGTCTATACAACTAACATGTTCTATTGCCTGCATATTCTATGGTCCTTACAGTTATACCTGGCAAAATGATCTAATTTTTCTGAAGATACTTGTGGTATATGCAATGGTTTATATTGTTCTCCAGATGTTTTAAATTTTACCTAATTTTTAAAACTTAGTAGTTACTAAGGAGTAAATCTTAAAAGTTCTCAATACAACACACACACACACACACACACACACACACACACACACGTAACTATGTGAAATAATGAATGGGCTAATTATCAAGATTATATCTACATATAGCAAATCATCACATTGGTAAACCTTGAATATATATAATTTTTACTTTTTAATCATTTCTTAAGAAAGCTTGAAAAATTAGTTAACAAAACCTAAAATTTATTGGTATAACTATATGAAATTGCCAAGAACTAATCATTTGGCATATTTATTATTATTATTATTATTATTATTATTATTATTATTATTATTGGTGAACTGGTGTTCCTGGAAACCCTTCTACCTCTGGGCTACACTCCCAGACCTATTTTTACATTTTTATTTTGGAAACAGGGTCTCCTAAGCCAGTGCTCGCGGCTGGCTTCGAACCTGCACGATCCTCCTGTCTCTGCCTCCCAAGCACGGGGATTACAAGCATGTGCCACCATGCTCAGATAATTTGGCATATTTTAATCATAGCAATTTCATATGGTTTGATCTAATATATAATGAGCAAAATTTTATCATAACCAGTGAAGTTTTCCAATATTTTACATAATTATTATTTCCTTGGAGGTTTGAAATAGAAAAAGGACTTGTTAAAGAGTCACTGATATATATTATATTTAACCTTGCACTTAACTTATTTAATATCTTAAATTTTATAACTTAATATAAATATAGTATACAATTTGCATTCAACATCAAAGACATTTTTTTTCTACAGAGAGCTGGCAGATTTTGTGTGGCCAAAACCCCTTTGGCCAGTGTCTCAATGCTTTCAGCTTGATTGCTGGCATTTAATTTCTTGCATGTGTATTATTAAGAATAGACACTTAGCATTTCTCATTATCTGGTTATGATGTCAGTAATGCCAGTGAGCTCTGACACTGAATGACTCTATTCTGATATAATTTCCTTAATGTTCTTTTATTTTTTTCCATGTTTTCTTTCTGATTGTTCTTTCTTGGTAGATTCACAGCTATTTATTCAGTACTTCCTATGTACCAGACACTCTGCTAGGAACTCAGCATACAATATTGACCAAAGTAGACATTCCATCTTCATGGTGCTGTCCTGATGATTACCAGATCTGTGAGAGCTGTAGACAGTTCCCCCTTTTTCCTGCTTGGGCTCATAATGCTGGGCTGAGGCTCATTTCACTGAGAAGCTGAGATGTCAAGATGAAGCTCTCTCTTCCCTTTCCTTCTCTCCACTGTTCAAAGAGGATTTTCTGTGAGCACTGAGGGTATTTACCCATAAAACACATACAAATACTGAGATATCACATGGTATCCCATAAATATGTCCAATTGTTACATATTAATCAAAAGAATTTTTAAAGTGTTTAAGAAGGGAGAAATATTAACTATCCTGCTTTGTCATAACACACTGTATACATGGATCTAAATATGACACCATACCCCATAAATTTAAAAAATTTTTAAATTTTTAAATTATTTTGAAAAGCAAACATAGTTTCTTCCTACACAATGTCCTCAAGCTGACCAGGCAAAATGACTTTGCAAAACACATGAACGTTACATCTAAACAAAGGGGTTGGATATGTACCTACTCTGTAAGAAATGCCACACCTGGGGTGGGTTTCCTGGTGAAGTACCAAGGGAAAAAGGCACTTGCTGTTACTCTGAGCATCCTGAAAACAGTGGTTCCCAGATATGGTGAATACCAAACTCTCCCAGAGATTCCTGAAGCACTGATTGCTGGGCCTCACAGTTGAGTTTCTGACTGTGTAGGTTTGGCGTTAGAAAGAGAATTTTCATTAGTGTTCGATTGACCAATAATCTTTTGATCCTTGCATAGGAACTGCACTGTTTTAATCAACTTTCCTGTTGGTTGCTGTGACCAAAATACCTAACAAGAACAACTTAGAAAGGAACAATGTATTTGGACTCATGATTTCAGAGGTTCAGTTCATAGTACTAACTTTGAGGCATAAACCATGCTGGTGGTAGTGGCAGCAGGGCATAAGGATGAGGGATTTGGTTCTCATATCATGATGATCAAGAGCAGAAAGTGGAGCACTGCCATATAGTGTCCAAGATGATGCCCCCAGTGACTTCCCTTCTCCAGCCATGCACCAATTCTTAATATTGTTTCACTGGGGACATACTTTCAATAAATGAGTTTTGAGGGAAATTTTGAGTCCAAACTATTACACATGGTTTAAGAACACTTGGTACAGAAACTCCTAAAACTTTGGGCAAAAGAAGAAAAGGCCACTTCTACACATTACCAAGAATTTGGTTTTTAAATTTAATTTCTATTACAAGTAATTTTATACATAATTATATTGAAACCATTTTCTCTAAGTATATGGTTAACTGAATGAGTCATTTGGTACAATGAAATAATATGCATAGAATTTAGTTTTGCATCAATAAAAAGTATATGAATTTGGCTTTCATTTTATTTCTATTTGTTATAAACTTTTCTAAAGAATATGTTCTCTTGCAGTGCTAATCTTAGATTTTTATATTCTTTTTCTTAAAAATTAGAAAAATATGTGATATAATGTAAATAGTAAGCAATAACTGAATTTAACTTTTACCTTGGTATTCAATATTATATGATTAATTTAGACATGATAGAGAATCATATAATCCTATAACGGCTAAAATCCACCAAAATAAAAAAGTAAATGATGTATTGTTAATACTGAGATAAATAATTAACGTTCAGTTGACCAATAATCTCATTTCTCATTTTTTATCATGGTAATTTATTTTTAGACTAGGGACAACTTGAGGTCATTTAAAGATTTATGATTCATAGGCATTTTCAATCCAGGTAATTTAACACTTGAAAGTATGGTCCAAATATTTATATATTTTTAGGAGTCATGTTTTCTTTTTCAAAAAATTAAAATCTTATTTTAAATATTTCAACATATGTCAGGCGTGGTGGCACACGCTTGTAATCCCTGTGCTTGGGAGGCGGAGACAAGAGGATCGTGCAGGTTCCTAGCCAGCCACGCTGGCTTAAGAGCCCCTGTTTCCAAATAAAAACATAAAATAGGTCTGGGAGTATAGCCCGGAGGTAGAAGGGTTTCCAGAAATCCCAGTACCACCAAAAAAAAAAAAAATTTCAACATATATGTCACAAGCTGGGAAGGACATTTCCAGTGTGGGTCCTGACACTGAATATATTAATAACGAGGTAGCCAAAATAGAGCTATGGTAGGGATGAGGGAGGAACAACTTGCCACTCTTTTGTGATTAAATGAAGAATTATGAATCTTTGATTTCTGAATGGCTATAGGGTCACCATTTCCAAGGTATGAAATGTGCTACTATCAGTTTCTACATTGACTAACAGCTAATGTGAAATTGACCGATAGAATTTAACTCTCAGGGACTTAGTTTACTAGATCTATAAGGAAATGCAAAGTCACAAGAAAAGTAAAACAGTTTCTTAGTTACTTTTTAAGCCATTAAAACAGTTAAAACTTAAGCAAGAGATGGGACATGCTCCTATTCTGGCTGGTGTGTACTATAGCTTAACTTCAGCTTTTAATCTCAAGGTATCTACTATAGGGATGTTTTGGAGAAGAACCCAATGTTAGGTCAAGTTTAAGTTCTGACTATCCTGAGGCAGAACTTCTAGTTTCATAGCCATTTCTAAAGAAAAAAGTTATGCTAAAGCTTCAGACAGTGAAGAAGGTCAGACAGACCAGGTCCAAAGGCAATTGGGGAAAAAAAGAAGAGGGTCCAGGGACACATTTAGCAGAATGGACATATAGAGATAGCTGTCAAGAAATGAAGGCAATAAATTAAATATGGATAGGACAAAATACAGGAGAAAAAGAAAAGAAAAAGTCAAGGGATTCATCCAAATAGGATAACAATCTTAAAGCAGTTATTTAAAAATAGGATAAATAAAGCTGATACCAATAGAGGCAAAAGAAATATCAATGCAGGACTCTTAGAAGTTGCATAGGCTCATGGTAGCCCCAGTGATCCACACATCAAAGGGCCCTAAGCAAATTGTTATTATTGATGCTATCATCTGGATGATGATCCTACAAGCAATATAATCACTCTAAATCTTGACCTTTTACTGGGAACCCAAAGTTTTATGCACATTAATGGGTAAAATGGTCAGGAATGAAGAAGAGATTATTGGTGGGACTCCATGCAATGGGAACTCCAAAGCACTGTGACACTAAACCCATGGGTAATGTCAAAATAGCTACTATTAAAAAAAGAGGATATGAAAATTCAAGAGTGAAATGTTAAAGTAAAAATTTGGATGAACATTGGAATATTTAAACAGATTGTATGAAGTTGTAACATTTCATTTACTTGGATATATTATGGGATTAAGGCTGATAGTGAGGATGAATGTGTTATGTTGTATATGACTGAAGAATGTATCCTCCAACTAGTATTGAAAAATAAAAGGTATGTAAATCCAGTCTTCAGGCCCGTATTAATTGACATACTAAATGGAAATAAATTAGATCACCTGAACCTACACAAGACATTAATTTAAAACAGTATAGAAGAAAAGGCAAAGTGCTGGTGTGGACAAATTATCTTTAGAATTGTCTATGGGGAATATAGATGGAGATTATTGCAAAATTCTGAGAGCACCACCCAGCCCTAACTACAGAGATTTCAGACAAAAAGTATTTCTGTTGTAGAGATAATTAGTAGTTGAATATTGAGTTCTACTTGATATTATTCAAATGGCTGAAGAACATAAAAATAATCTTGATGACCAAAATATACAAAATATCTTGAGTGATGTCAAAGAAATGCTCTAAATAGAGAAAGAAGTCTCCAGAAGAAATCTAAAAGAAAAGTGAAATGGAGTATAAGGAAACATGCAATTAGGAAAACATGAGAACATATTAATGGTTAGAGAGCTTCTTTTCTCCTCAGGTTGACTTTGGAATAACCCAAGTACCTACCAGACTACATTGCTACTTGAGTTGAGCCCAGAAATTTTTCTTGATTGACCAAGAAAGTATTTCTTGATTGTAGATCCAGTTCCAAGGTAAACTGATAGCATCCTGTTTGGAAGGCTAACATTCTGATTGAAGAAGGTAAGACAAATCAGCTTGATAAGATGAATTAAATGCTGTTTGCCTCTACATCTAGGTTTTTACAAACTCATGGGTGCTTGCCATATCCTGGCTATATTGTCAGGTAATAATAGGGCAATGAAATGATAGTTTATTAAAGAGATACTAATATGGTACATGGCTCTGTATAAGTCATTACTGGAATGTGAGGTATCTATTAAAATAAGGCGTGTTTGTGTTTAGTGAAAGGACTTCCTGATAGGAGGGTGGTTAGAATTGATGAGTATTCTGATGTAGTCACCTGGCTTCATGCAATGAGTAAGCAAGGAGGTACTACAGCAATGCAGAAATGAACTGAATGTAGACATATTCTTCTATACCTGCTAAGACATAAAATAATAATTTTTATCTGTGCCAATAAAAGATAGAGACAATAGATGGCCATGAGGAAGACTCCCTGGATAAAGACTTCCACACTACTGGTAAGTTGGACAGATTTCATTAGCTCCAAGAGGCTACAAATATGTCCTAACAAGAATAAACACTAACTCTCAATTGGGTTTTGTTTACATGCTAACAGATGCCAATGTCTAGAGTACTAAAAAAAAAATCAAAATAAAGGACAACGCACCAATTTGGACCACAAAGTGACATTTTATCAGACCATAAAATGTGCTTTACAGTCCACAGTTTCCAGCAATGGGAAGAGAGATAGCATCCTCAGAGGAATGGTTTGACACTAAATTAAAATGAATAATTAACACATTGGTTGTCTAAAATGGCACAAAGTAATATAAACAAATGATTGGTTTATACTCCTTCCCTAGTAACTACTCAGGATGGAGAGAGGGTCAAGGATTGGACCACACTGGAAGGATTCTTTCACTATACTGTTGGATCTGAGGAAAAAGAGGTGGGAGACGATGCTTTTACTACTGTACAATTCTTCTTCATATCAAGTCAACTTTTTTGATCTCTGTATTATCCAAAGTTTCTCCCACCTGATACAATATGTCCAAGACTAGGACATAAGCTGCAAATGCTAAAGGCAGCAATGATCCTTGCAGAAGACAAGAAAGTGAAATGATACCTTTAAATGTTTGTATAAGCATTCCCAAGGTCCTGAAGGAGTGAATGGTACCTTCATTTTACCAGGAAAATTTTAGTTCGATAGTGAATGAAGCTATACCACTTAGCAATCAAGATAGCCTATATATTTTGTATTAAAGTTATCACTACCCTATATAGAAAGGAGGAGACTGAGAGGGAAGTATTTTCTAACCTGGTTTTGCTGCCTACAATCTAGAGCAGCACAGTATCTGATCCTAGAATACCTTCCAAAGGGGAAAGGTGTGACTTTAAGTTAAAGTCTGGGAAGTAGCTGAGTAGCATAAGTAGAAGGAGAATCTTAGCTAATGGCAAAGAAGTGAATGAATAGATTATGCAATAAGGGAAATCCAATATAACATTAGTACCCAGAAAGGCTCAAGAGTAATACACTCTTTGGTCTCTTAGCTCAATCAAACCAGTTGCTCAAGAAGATAAAGCCATGTGTTGCTGAGCAACTCCTGTTTTTAGAAACCGACAAAAACAAATTGAAGCCTCCAAATCTTAGTATCCTTAACTAGGGAATGTTGGGGTCCTAGGATATGATGATGGAGAGGACTAATTGCCAATAACAGAGCAAGCGTCTTATTTTTTAGGTTATATCTACCATGCTTTGACTTACTGGAACACAGCCTATTTAATGAAAGTATAATATAGTGTACTATACTGATGGTTGAGTTTGAACTAACTGCAAATCTTGTGCCATGAGAAAAGTGAGGCAGAGATGTCTGGCAGTACTGGTTGTGAGGAAGTACATAAGTGCAATTTTAGATAAAGTTGTCAGAAAAGGACTCACTTAGAATGTGAATTTAATGAGAGAAATTAAAGTGAGAACAGTAGTGAAATTGTCTATGGAAATACCAGTCTTTGCCAAGAATAAAGCAAGTGCACAGGCATTGATGCTGGAGCTTTGCCCCGCGAGGTCCAAGGACAAAGAGCTGGGGAGGCCTCCCAAGTGATGAAAATGGAGAAAGGAAAAATGAGGAAAACTGATATCATACTTAGTTACGTGCCACTGTACTGCAATACATTTGGCTTCTTCTTTGAGGCTAAGATGGATTTGGGGCATGAGAGTGATAGGCTCTCATTTCTCCTGAAAGAATTGCTCTGGTGGCCATCATCAGAGGCCTGCACAGAGTCAATGTTAGGAGTTTCTTGTAGAAAAAATCAAGTGAGAAATGTTGCTAGCTCAGATTAGGATGACAGTGGAGGAGGCTGACCTAAATAGATAGATTGCAAAGGTAAGCAAGAGGATTTGTTGATTGAGGTGCTGTGGGTATAGGATCAGGAAGAAGTTGAGGATGCCTCTATGACATTTGACTTAAGAAACTAATGAAATTATTTTTGCCTCCATGATAAAGGAAATATCTGGTAGAGCTCAGACCTGAAGTGGGGAAGTCTAGGTTCAGCTTTGGATATATTAGATTGAAGGAACATTTTTTTTTAAGCATGCAAACCAAACTGTTGACCAAGGAGCTTGATATACAGGACTGAGATCTAGAGATGACTTCAAATTGAAAAAAGAAATGAGTATCCTTAGTATACTAATGATTTTTAAAAACAAAGGAAAGATGACAAAGAGTCAATAAAAAGACAAGAGATTCAGATATCGAGGTTTTGGCACTGCAGTAGTTAGGGTTGCATAAATGAAAAAGCAGTAAAAGGGAATAAAAAGGTACAAATTTTTATCACTAATAATAATGTTATTATTATTTTGGTACTGGGGATTGAACCCAGGGACATTCTACCTCTGAAAGAGATGCCACAGCCATGTTCTTAATTTTATTTTTAATTGCTGAGAGTCTTGGTAAGTTGGTGAGGCTGGCTTCAAACCTGCAATCCTCTGTCTCAGTCTCCCAAGTAACTGGGCTTATACATGTGTACTACCACACTCAGATAGTAATATTATTTTCATTGACAAAATTTAAGTGTATACACTTATGGTACACAATATGATATTTTAATAAATGATGAGTTAAGTTAGGTGATGGAAAAGAAATCAGGGAAGTGGGGTGCCCTGGAATCTGCAAGAAGGCTGGCTGCCAGGAGGAGGAGTCATCCACTCAGCAAGATGCTATGAGAGAAGATGAGGACCAGTTAGGTCACCAGCTTAATAATGCCCTCAATAAGAGCAAGGTTTAAAAACCAATTACCTAAACCTAAGGCTGTAACTAAAACAAACGGTAGATCTTATTATAAAACAGATATCTTCAATGAAATTTTCAAAGATAAAGCTCTATGGCTCTAATTATTTACTTAAATATTTGAAAAAAATTCAATTGCTGTTCAGATGTTCAACATAATGCAAATAGAGCTATAATTAATACATCTCCTTTTGAAATGTTTTTGTCTATTTCCTGAATTACCATTTCTTATTCATTTTCCTTTGGATATATTTGGATTTTTAAATATAGTTTGGTAATGTTTCTTCAGTGTTATAATATCAATATTTTTTTGAAATTTTTACTTTAAAATTTATTGAAAATTGCTTAATAAAGACTAAAATGGAGGGTCATTATAGGAGTTTTTTAGTTAGTACTGATGATTTACAGTCCCCAACATTTTACTAGTGGCAAAACAACGTCTATGTAATCTGGCCTTTATCACTAAACTAAACATTTTCTTTCAAAATATCACAATACAGAACACACTTCTGTACTGTGATCATTAAAAATTTTCTAAGCTGTAATGGAAAGACAATCTTCAGTGTGCCTAGTTATTTCTACTCTGAATAAGAAAGGGCTCTTTTTCACAGTTTGCTTGGATTGAGAAGTTTCCCAGGATGCAAGACTTCTCATACCTATTTCTAGAAAGTCCTGGGCAAAACAGGACCATTGGTCACTCAATCCCCCAAATTTCACCTTCTTTGGGTATCTTTCCCTGCCTGATTATACAATAATGGTTAAAAGCACAGGTTCTGAATTCAGAAGACCTGAGTACAAATACTAGCTTCAATCCTTTCTTTGTTAAATGACCTGAACAAATTGCTTTATTCCTAAGTATGAAATGAAAGACTAGTTAGAAATTCCAGGCCTGGAACACATATAGGTGCTGGAGAAATAATTTGCTTTTCCATAAGGAAGGTAAGGCTACTCCTGAGCCTTAAGCAAATAATGGTGAGAAACCCATGGAAAAAATTCTAAAAATATTAAACTTTACTTAAATATGTGAATGATATCCCTACACTAAAACCTAAATACATTAATAACAAGTTTTAAATTTTCTTTGGAATTGTAAAGGCTGGGACTGAGAGGATGCTGTGGGAACATTCATTTTTAAAACTCAAATTTTAGATGTGAGTTTGGTAATATAGGGTATGTTATATTATCAAGACCCAGGATCTTAAAATCAAGTCATTGAACAAACCTTCTTGTTTATATATGAATAAGCCAAAATACAAAAAGATTGACTAATCTATTCAAAGATATCCAACCAGTTAGTAACCAAAACAGACTTCAAACTTCTCAGGGCAACAGCCAATCATGCCTATTTGACCTATGTACTCAGAGTTTCTAATGCCTTAAGAGTTTCTGATGTGATAAACATCAGATACAGGTTATCCATTGACTGACTGACTGACAGAATGAATGGATAAAGGAATGAGTTAGAGAAATGAGGCAAAAACACGATTCTTGGTTCTTATTTTATCTTTGTTCTGCACCCAACATGAATATAAATACTTTGTTAATATGCTTCTGCCCTATTTCTCTCCAAAGCTCTCCTAAGTCAATGTACAGAATACAAATAATAGAGTGAAAATGAATAGCTTTAGCAAGAGATAGGCTCTCTACTACAAACAGTGGGCAGTACTGAATATACGTATATTGGCAAAATGTTGATGGATGAAATAAAAAATAATGTTCACAGAAGTTTGGGATCCATTGAGGAAAGGGAACTCCCACTCTGTTGATTTTCTTTAGCAAACATCTCATGTAGCTCCTGGATTCAGTCCATTTATCTAGTCCTCCATAGTTGTCCTTGACTTAGATTCTTTTGCAAGAAAAAAAAAATATTTCTTTATAAACCCCCTGCATGATTTTCATGGTGTGCAAGGCCTTATTAATGGAAAAGTAAATTCTGAAAGCAGTTGTGCGCTCTGGCTACGAGCCTACACTATGAGCCAAAGGCAGCTTTATTCCTCAGCATGCCTAAATATACCTGTGTGGATTGAAAAAGTTGTCATTGAATTACTGCTCATGCAGAAGAGAGAAAATTAAATGGGAGACTATTTAAAGAAAATTACAACTAATGGAAACATCAGATTTACAAAGTCGCTGCTCTGCTTCAGAAATCCTTTAGTGTCTCTTAAGTCTTAACGCACAGACCCCCTAATGGATTTGGATATGTTTCAATTTCAATTTCTATAACCTTGCTGCTTTGTTGGAGGGATAGATGAACAGTTATTTATAAGAATTGTGTTCTTCTTCCTATAAATCTTGACCCTAATCTCCAGTTGTATAAATAAAGCTATGCAAATAGTAAAAGCACCATTTACAATACTCTGTGGTAATATAGATAGTTCTTGCCCATTGTTATAAAAAAGGCACAAGGGCTTTATAATCAAAAGATATTATAGAGTAAGAAATTAAATTAAGCTGGCCATGGTAGCAGTCCTTGTAATCCCAGCATTTGGGATGCTGAGACAGGAGGATTATGGTTCATGCCCAGCCTCTGCTACTTAGGCCCTCTGCAACTCAGTTTCAAAAATAAAGAATATAATAATAGGGCTGAGGGTGTAGCTTGAAGGTAGAATGCCCCTAGGTTCCATCTCCGGTACAAAAAAAAAAAAAAAGAAGGAAAGAAATTAAGTTTTTCTTTTCTTAATGAAGCATCTTCAGATCTAATAATTTATTACAACTAGTATTTTATGTATAGAATGTTTAGGTTTTTCCTTAGGATAAGTCATTGCTCAGATAAATGCAACCTAAATTTTCTCCCTGATTTAGTATCAATTCCTTCTATAAAAAATAATATTCTAGCCAGGCGTGGTGGCGCATGCTCATAATCCCAGCATTCGGGAGGCTGAGACTGGAGGATCACAGTTCGCGTACAGCCTCAGCTACTTAGTGAGGCCCTCTGCAACTCAGTGAGACCCAGTTTCAAAATAAAGAATAAAAAATAGGGCTGGGGGTGAAGCTTGGAGGTTGAATGCTCCTGGCTTCCATCCCCAAACCTACACACACAAAAAGAAAGAAATGATATTCTAACAAATAGCATGCAAATGCCTGTGTCCAAAAAATTCTAAGAATTTTGCATATTAAAACTACTGTAGCCAGGCATGGTGGCACAGGCTTGTAATCCCTTTGCTTGGGAGGCTGAGACAGGAGGATCATGCAGGTTCGAAGCCAGCCTCAGCTGGCTTAAGAGACCCTGTTTCCAATTACATATAAAATAGGTCTGGGAGTGTATCCCGGAGGTAGAAAGCCTCTGGGTTCCATCCCTAGTACCAAAAGAGATTTCACCTAACTCCAACTAGAATGGCAATCATTCAAAACACAAACAACAACAAATGCTGGCGAGGATGTGGAGAAGTGGGAACTTTAAAACATTGTTGGTGGGATTGCAAATTAGTGTAACCACTCTGGAAAACAATGGAGAATCCTCAGAAGAATAGGAACAAATCTACCATTAGATCCAGCAATACCACTTCTAGGTATCTACCCCAAAGGAAGGAAACCAAACTACCAAACTAATGCATGTGTATCTATGTTCATAGCTGCACAATTCACCACAGCCAAACTAAGGAACCAGGCAAGATGTCCATCAACAAATGAATGGATTACAAAACTGTGGAGTATGTACACAATGGAATTTTACTCAGCCATAAAAAAATACAATTGCGGTATTTTCAGATAAATGAATGGATCTTGAGAACATTATGCTAAGCAAGATTAGTCAGTCGCAAAAAGTAAGGAATCGGATGCTTTCACTAACATGTGAAAGCTAGGGTGAAAGGGGTCATAGGAGAAACTCCAGGTGAAAAAGGAGATCCTATAGAGGAGCAAATAAGGCAACCTAACTGTGGGGATGGGAGGTGGGGGGAGGGAAACGCTTTAAAGTGCATGATGTACTTATTCATATTGAAACCAACCACTAAGCCGAGCATGGGAGGAAGGGCCAGGGAGGGAGTGAGGTGGGGACTGGGTGGGGGCTGGCTGGGTGATGTGTATATGTATGTCTACACAAGTTTTTTTTACCCCATTATGATGTATAAATACAATGCACTAATAAAAATATTGAAAAATAAATTAAAAATTATAATAAAATAAAATTACCTTCAGACAAATAAATGAATAAATAAATGGTTACATATAAAAAAAAATTAAAACAAAAACGACTGTAAAGGTTAAATGAGGACCAAGCCGATCATCTATTGATTTGCTTTAAAAGTATCAGGGCTGACCCAGGGTAGCAGGCAATTTGGGTGAAGGGATTGGTGGCACGACATAGTAGTGGAGTCCTAGATCTTTGTTTTAGGTGCATTTTCATTTCTACCTCTCTCACTTTCTGACTGTGTTAGTTTGAACATGTGTGTCATTAATTTCTTGAGCCTCTGTCTCCTTGTCTGAAAGGATTATTGTGAAATGTAAACAAGATAATGAATGTAAAGCACTTAATACAGTGCTGCCATACAGAATACATCTGATACATGTTAGGTATTGGAATAGTGTTAATGCTGCTGCTGTTGCTGTCTCTTGCAGATTAAATACTTAAAGTCTATCCTCTATTAGCCTTGAAAAATATATTGTGAGAAATTCCCAAATTAGTGGGCTAAGTACTAACGTTTACTATCAAATATAATTTTTTGCCAGATATCTCTGAACATCTCTGGCTGAAAGATTCAGATGGACTAAACCGGAAAAGTCTTTAAAAAAAATGTTGCAGGACATAAGGAGAGTCCAAAGTCAGCTGGTAGCTGGAAGTCCCAGATGGCTGAAGCCCATGGTGCTATTACAGGTTGCATGAGGAGTGAGAATGTTTGAAGAAAAAAAAAAAGAAAGAAAATCACAGGAGCTGACCAAACACCCTCCTGCCAAGAGTGAGGACTAGAGGTTCCTCCGAATGCAGCTGTCCACTGCTAAAGATGTCAAGAGACCCCATGATTCCAGTAAACAATCTTAGACTGAGCTCTTTCTCTGTGCCAAGTGCTATACCAAGTACTACTCCCCAGGAATTCACTGGATATATGATTCCCCTTAGCTTCTATAAACTTTGAGAGGGTGAGGATAAGCAAGATGATAAGGTAAAAGGAAATGAAATTTCCTAAAAATGAGGCCTACCAGTGGGTGATGATGGGTCTCAGTGTGGGATAAATTATAAGGAGAAAACAGGTCTGCCCTAGCCCTGCTCCCAGCATGAGCACTCATTTTATTTGCCAACTGACTTGTCCATCTACCATGCTGGATTCTGAGCCCCTGTAGGGCCCAGTCTGTGCTTGTTCAGCATGACTTACCAACCTCAAATAGTATGTGACTGTATACAAATGTTTCAGTAACTGAATCGTTTTTTGGATTACCTTCAATCTAATTAAACATTTTAATTTTCTTAACAAGGATTGGAAAATTCACAGGCTTTAAGACATTAAAGGCTAGTAATAAGATCGTGAATGAATAATGGTATCAAAAGAGAGATGGAAAATAATAAAATATTTTGTTCACATAAACTGGAAAAAACCTATAGGTAAAAAAGGAATCAAGAAATTTATAAATTATAGTTTCAATCTGATTAAATATTTTTAATTTTCTTAACCAGGATTGGAAAAGTGACAGCCTTTGAAATGACAGTGGCTAATAGTATGATTCTGAAGAACAGTATCAGGAGAATTAATAATTTTTTGACACAAACTGGAAGAAAACTATAGGTGAAAAAGGAATCAAGAAAGCCACGAAATCTGAAAACAGAGCATTATCACCTTGTAATTGAAATATGAGAGTAGCTGTGTAGAATGTGTGTGCTCATTTATAATGCAAAGCAATATAGAAGAACATGTTAGAACTTCTTTTTCACTGGTGGTGTAATTAAAACAAATGAATCTCCATTCACACTAATCCTGCCAAAGTTATTTCAGAAGGTTCTATTTAGAAGAGAAATGGCTATGTTAATGTTTTCAGGCACTAAAAGATATGAAAGAAGTATTTAGGCTTTCTCCAGTGATGATTGTTTTCTTAATAAAGGACCAAGGTTAAATTAAACAAAAGACAAAAAGAATACAGAGAAAAGACAAAGAATTGGAGACACAGTGAGTCTAATTTTGAAAATCATTTGGCAAGTATGCTATCTTCTGAACACCATCCTGCCTACATAGTTAAGTTTTTGACCAATACAAGGGAAAGAAAAATATTTTTACCTGCCCCACCAGCTGAGACATTATAGTGCCTGTGCTCTTTTAATCTTCTCTCTAGAAACTTCTATGTCTACAGAGGCCTTGTTCAAATGGCAAAAGCACAAGTGATCCCAGAAGAATCTGAGCTTCTCAGGAAAGAATATCAAAAGAATCTGCCAAAAGAAATAAAATCACAGGCCATAAATTTCAAAAGCAGAAACCAGACCTCTAAGGGATCAAAAGACATGTGAGATTTATTAACAGGAAGAATCTAATTGAAAGCCAGGTGTCAGCCCATTCTGCTTTTTTTTTTAACTCGCTCAACAAATAAAAAGAACAATTTAACTGAACACGAAGCAATTACAAGTTTCAATATTACCTAAGAATAACGGGATTTTGCAGATACCAAGAATCATGAAATATGAACATCTCATCATTCCAAAAGAAACTTTACAGTATAGAAGGCAAGTTGCTGGAGGAAACTTAGATTGGGGCCTTGACCTGATCCATCATGGGAGCTTGCATTATTTTTCATTCACTTCACTCTAGAGGCAAAGACTATATTTATCTATAATGGAATGCTAACGAATGCAAATGTTGCAAGACCATAAAATAATGCTTTGCTCAGACATCACAAGATAACTCCTGAAGGAGAAAGCAAATACAGAAGATAAATTAATTCTAGTTCAGAGAAACCTATACTTCAGTATTTGTTTTATTCCTAATAAATATAAAACAAAAAAAGAATAGAGTTGATATTTAAACATAAGGTATTTGGGTTGGACAGCAGGACAAATTCTCAACAAATAAAACAATGGGAAGTGGAAAGTGTTTACCAATCTCAACTTGAGACTTCTCCCCTGAGGAAGGATAGCTTGCTTATATGTGAAAATCATGTTATTAACACAAGAATGATGAGATGTAATCTGCTCCTTAGAATGATACTTGTTTTAAAAAATATTTGATTAAATTTCTATGAGTTGTTTACTTGTTCCTTTAGTTTATAGGAGAGCATCTATATTTCAGGATATATATTTGAAAAATGGCAGAGAGAGTGGGATAATTTCTCTTTTCAAAAGTCATACTCATCTTTCATGTTTGATGTCTTATCTGTCATTTGTGTATGAGATATGACTACACTCCAGACTTTGTCTCACTTCTTATAAAATATATTCTATATATTTTAAAGGTAAGAAATCTGAAATCCACAAAATCTAAGATATCAACTAAAAAAATCACACAGAAAATAATGCAGAAGGAATGTGAATCTGACCTATGTATTTTTCAAAAATACATGCCATTTTCCTGTTTTTCTGGGATATATCTATACCCATAACAAATACTTATATATATTACATATGCATAATCTATATAAGCATGGTATACATAAGCATAATACGCTATGGATATGTAATAATAGCATATTATGCTTATGTATGGATATGGATAATGTAATATAGATAATGTATGGATAATGTAATAATATATATATATATATATTTTAAATATATACATTCCCCAAAGATGTTTCAAATCCTACAATTAGCAGTCATTTTCTCTAGTTGGGAACATTTGCCTTTTTCTCCTATAAATCTAATTCTTTCCTTTCCATCTTCCTATAATCAAATGCAAGAGAAGCACCTCTTGGCTATGAACTGCGTGAGGGTCATGTACTAAGAAAATAAGAGACAAAGGAAGAGTAATTAACTAGAATATGTGGGTCAGGAGTTGGGAATGATTCAAGAAAAGAATAAAAAAGAAGTAGGTTCAAAGAAAGATATGCTTCAGTGTTGAACTGAAACTTGATGGCAAGATATTTTGCTATGTCAGTAACTATTCTCCCTAGATGCGGTCCAAAAGTGGCATTTCCTTTCAAAATATTTTACAGCAGATTCAAAATTATTAAATTCATCATAGCGTTAAAATGTTTACTTCCAAAAAATCTTATATTAAATAGTAAGTATTTTCTTTAAAAAAGAGGAAGAAAAAATTTCTAATCACAACAGGAGGAATTATCTCCAATTATACTAAGAAAATTTCTGAATTTTAACTTATCTGCAGCAACAGGCTTAGGAGCCTTCAAGTAACACCTTATCTATAAGTATAATACACACAATTACTATACTATAATCCTAGCAAGAATTGGAAATTTGTTACCTAGCCAAAGATGTGATACTTCATTTGTTATATATAAAATTTATGCAATATTTAATGAAGCGATATTATACAAAGAAAAGCAATTTTAAGAAAATCTAAGACAGTTTCACTGGTTTTAAAGTTCAGCATAGTCTACCTGCCACTCATTGGGAATATTATCGATAGCACATACTTTTGCCCATAATTCCCTCCGTACTTATGATATTACGGGCCTTAAGGTGATACATGCCATTAAAAGGCCCAGTGTCTGGCTCTATCTTTCCACAATTTCTTTTCTCAAATAAATGGTGTGAAACACTTGCATGTAATGCTACTGTTTTAATCGTGCCTGCCAATGGAGTGATTTTCATCTTAAATGATTCAGGTAATGATTTCATAGTTGGCATGCAAAGGAGAGATAAGCTTCTTTTTGCCTTACATTTCTCACTTCAGTGAAGTGTCATGTAGAGCTAGGTTTGACTAAAATTATGTACAAGGCCTTTAAAAATTGACATGCAATTTCCTGTACAGTGGAAAAGAAAATATTTCTAGAAAGGTAATGGTAATAGCACTTTCTAAATTGGCAAAGGCAGAATAAACTAGGTTTTACTCTCAAATAATGAGAGTTGTTATAAGAATTTACTTCATGGGAACTAATTAGAAAAGTTGATCAGGCAATACAAGTAGACACTTTGTTCTTCTCCAGAAACTTATCTTTCTGAAAGAGGAGTGAGTGAGTAGAGGGAATTTAACCTTTAAAACAGCTTAACACAAAAACTTCAGGCGATCACTTTCTAGTCAAATGCATTAGGATGTTTGAGAAAGGGAGGTGATAATTCATAAACATTGTTTTCAATTATTGATTTCTAAGAGTGGAAAGACTTTAGAGAAGTTCCAATAAAATATCTGGGTAACTCTTTTATTGCTGTAGTATACAGTCATCCCTTGGCATCCACAGAAGATTGGTTCCAGGGACTTCCTGAGGATACCAAAATCTACAGATGCTCAAGTTTCTTACAAATATTACATAGTATTTGCACATAACTTATGCACATCCTTTCATGTACGTTGTCACTTTTAAGTTATGTATAAAATTAGTGCAATGAAAATACTTGCTATACTGCATTATTTGGGGAAAATTCTGTCCAATGTACAACACGGACCATTTTTTTTCCAAATAATAGTGTGAATTTGGTTTAAACTATGGGTAAGAAACTTGTGGATATGGAGGGGTTTTCCTTCCAGGACCATAAATTACTTAATTATTCTGATCTATTTAGATTGACACGAAAGGATACTAATTTTAAATCAGAAAATTCAATTTTAGAATATTTAATTTATCTGATTGCAAAGCTTACTGACCAGTCAGATTTCTCTATACTTTCACACTAATGGAATATGTCCCCTAAATAGGTCTACCATTTTTTATCTTTAATACCATACTTAAGTGTACATTATTTGTGTTCAGATACACAAATATTTAACATTAATGTTCAGCTTCCTACAGTATTACATACAGTAGCATGCTGTATACTTTGGTAACTAATGAGCAATAGGCTGCACAGTGTAGCCCAGAAACTCAGCAGGCTGTGCCACCAGATTTATGGAATTACGCTCAGCAGTGTTTGCACAACGAGAAAATCACCTATTTACACACAGTTTCAGGACCCATACCCATTGTTAAGTAACACATGATTGTAGCATGGCTTTTATTTTTTCATATTTTCTATTATTTTTTCTGAATCCTTTGAAAGGAGATGCAGATCCTTTGTAACTCTTCATTCTTCAATATTTCAACATGGATTTCCTCAAGACTTTTAAAAATGTCAGCATCAGTTGGGCAAAAGGAATCCTTGTTTTTTTAAAAAAAACAATGAATATCCTTACACCGTTTTTATGTTCCACTTAGCTGTGCACTGATTACATATTGATGCATGTCATGAATAGTATCATGTGCATTCAATTTGACACTGTGCTAGACCCAGATATAAAAAATAATAATCTGATATTGAAACCCAAAAAACTCACAGTATAGTGGCAAAGATAGGTTTTGTGTTATGAGACTTAGTACTGCGATAATGACAAGAGAAGGTCAGTATGGGATTCTAAGAGATATTGGAAACTAAAAGCAAAAAGTGGTAGGCATAATCAAAGCTGAGTCTAAGTTGAAGAGTATGTTAACCTCATGAGACTTAAAAGATGACAGAAAGTTTGTCAAGTGAAGAACTCAGAAACGCATATTCTAGGCCCAGGACACGCATCCCCAAGGCACCGAGAAGTAGTCAGGACCTAGGTGTGAGATCGTACTGCAGATGAAGCACTTCTAACTTAGGAGAGAGGAAGCAGCCCAAGTACTGGTTTGTCATTTTTTATTCTTTTCAGTTATGAATGACCATCATGATTCAGTGCAGAAAGATTTCCAAATATTCTCATCAGAAAGAGATTATAAACCAAATTAAGAGCTTTTACCCCATTAGAAAGATTGAAGCAGCAAATCAAAACTTGGGCCTCCAGGACTGACCTACAAGATTATGCAGTAACTCCTTCTGAGGATGCTTCTGGAGCTCTGGCAAATCAGCAGCTGCTTCTATAAAAGCTCTCTGTAGGAAGGGCTGGGCATGTTGCTACAGGGACCACTTGTATTCCATGACTACATGTGCCAGGGACAGCGATTAAATGCATGTCAGACGATGGCCTCGGCCTCACTTCTATCCTGTAATATTCACACAAACGAATATAACTGAACATATTTTGCCTCTAGTTCCCAAATGCAATGAAGTCTTTGAAATGCAGAATTTTAGCTTTTTAATCTTTCCTACAAGAATAAATATAGAACAAAATTTAAGGTGTCAATAATGGGTATCTAGGAATGTTTCAAGTCATTCATGTCGTCCATCTAATCTCCTTCTTAATGTGCTGTCTAGACTGCTTTCTGGGTATTCAAAGGTGCATATTGTTGCCCAAAATATTTCCTTATTTATTGTATAATCTGCATCAAGTTCATGCAAATGGATAAACCCATGATCTTAACCTTTAAGGAATGATCATAGAACAAACTGAATGTACCAGTCCAGATTTATTCCTCTTCCCACCATGAGTAGTCTTAAATATATAACCTTTTATTGTGGAAGATGATAGGACATAAAATTAAAATGAGAAGTCTAGCACATCTTTCTGAATTCCAGACCAAATATTTCTCTCTAAAATACTGAGATTAATGTTATGAAAGTGTCAGTGCATACAGAAGCAATTGATAATGACCTTATAAATTATATGATTCTAATGCTACCAGATGCACCAATTTTCTTCACTTTATTTCAAGTGGTATCAGTCTTTACTAATATACTTTAAATAAGAAACTTACCTAGGTATATTACTTCATACATTACCAAACTACAGTAAACAATATCCTAAATTCTAGCTTCTGGTCCTACTGCTGTACTTTAAAAATGTTACAATTAAGTCTACCTCCTCTTATCATGATCCTTTAATATTTAAAGTCTGCATTTATATTTCTTCTCAAGTTTCCTCTTCTGGAAGCTAAATAATCTATTATCTAAGTCATAGTTTTAGTCCACATGACATCTTGGAATATAATTTGAGAATGTTATTCATGTACATTTAGTGTAACTGAAGCATGAACTATCATTTTAGAGCTGCTATCACACAATATATTGCTTTTAATTGAGATTATTATAAAATAAAAAGAAGATATTTTTTCAAATGTACTGTTCATAATTATATTTCTCTATATTGTACATATATGCTAGAGCATCTGTAACTAAGTGCCTGTTTTTTTATTTTCTTTTGTTTTTTGGTGGTACTGGGGTTCCTGGAAGCCCTTCTACCTCCAGGCTACACTCCCAGACCTATTTTATACTTTTTATTTGGAAACAGGGTCTCTTAAGCCAGCGCAGCTGACTGAACCTGTGCAATCCTCCTGTCTCTGCCTCCCAAGCACGGGGATTACAAGCATGCGCCACCACGCCCAGCTAAGCTCCTGGTTTTATTTATGCAATGAACTTATTAAATCATATATGTCCTTAGTTTTTAAAATTTATAATCTTATGGCCAGAGATAACTGGTATACCTCTAATCATTGCATTTCATTCTCAAAAATAATTAATAAGAAATAAGAAGTGCCCAAGAGTAACAGCAATAAACTTGCATTTTATTGATCATAATTGATCATAATTTCATATGTCCACTCCAAGCACTTAAAGAGGTTAAATATCAAGTATTTGGCTTCCAATTCTCTGTGAGACAGAAAAGAAAGAGATAAGGTGGTATCAAAGTTGAACACAAACCAACTTATAGTGTAGGGAATAATATGCAATGTATGAAATTATGCCAGCTCTGACTGAGCACATTCGCCGAGTATGCATAATCCATCCTTTTAATTATTCATTCTGCAAAATTTCCCATGAATTTTGTCGCTTTCAATAATCTAAAGTTCATAGATATCATTTTCTTACTTTCTTTAGAAATAGAGATGACAGTTGCTGATATCCAATCTTTCATCACTTATAACATGCTACGTGACTTACTTAATTCTTCACTTCATGGATGTTCAGTGATTTTCATCTGTGAGTTATTTCAGGAAACTAGGATCCAATTAATATAGTTCAGAAAAGTAGAACTTACTTAGAAAAATTGTGTGCACATTTTCTTTCTCTCTGATAACTCAGCTTCATTTCCTCATTATCAATAAACTTTCTTGCCTTTCGAGTGTGAGGTCTATTCTACCCAACAAAGAAAAGGTGCAAACAAGCAAACAAAAATTACTTAACAGCATTTCTCTTTTAGTAAAATTTTCACATCAGCCTTAAACACTATATCAAAAGCTGATTTTCTCTTTTATACATAAGTAGAGAAAAATCCTTATTCAAATTTCTCTTCTTAGAATCCAAAATTAATTCATTCTTTTTCCTGCACTCATAGAAATGTCTTTCTGAAGTTTAAATATCAAAACAGACTAATACATTCCTCACAGTACCACAACTAGCATAATACTTATTAATCCTCTATTTCCACAACTTGCACACAGAATAACATTCAGATGGATAGCAGTTCACATCATTTCCTAAATCTCCAAGTTAACATATCATGAAAACTGCAGGCTGCCATAGTATAGAAGGAGGAAACTAGTGGATTGGCACCAACTGCATTTTTGGTACATCTGCTTCTTGCAAAAAGGTTATCATAGCATATAAAGATATAAACATAAAATGGTTAGAAAAAAGAAAAGTTATCAGAATCCCAGCATGTTATTCCTAGGTTGAATGTAGGAGGACATTCTAAGTCTTAACTTGAACCTGTGAAATTTAACAGGTTAATTTGATGTCATGAATAGTACTAAAGTATAGATATCATTTGTGCTTTTACTGTCCAGAGAACCATCCGGAATATGACCAAAATAGTTACCTCCTTCTAGTGGTAAAATCTCTGCTAAATACCATAATAACCATACGGGAAGCAAGCAAAAACCCTACTTGATGAAAGGTCTGTACAATAATAACCCTATTTAATGCTGTTCACCTTGAAAAAAACATCAAAACATCCCCACGTGATTAATGAGCCTGAAATTTTTAGCTTCATGAAAATAACTTTGCTAACCCATTTTTTTACATCGGTCTCAGCAGCTGGAATAAGAAAAGTCTTTTCAGTATGATAGTTTATAGAAACTCTATTCTATAACTATGTAAATTTTTTCAAAATATTAAAATATAAATATTGCACTCTATTATAAAAGTTGTGTAAAATAATTCAGGCTAACATAATGGATACTATAATTTCATGTATATTTCCTAAGAGTTGAGGTCAATATCTCTGCATATATTTACAATTTCTTTTTAGTTAACTTGTAAATAGACTGAACCCAGACAATATAAATGTACACTGATAATCATTAAGACAGGATAACTTGTTTTTAGATAATGAACTTTAAGATATTATGACAAATTTTATTTGTATGCATAAAATATTATGGAAATTACTTCACACAAAAACTGAGCCTTGGTTTTTGCTTATCCATACTCTTCTTGAAATTTTTTTAAATTATAGTAGAATATGACCTATGTAAACTGAACACAAAATCAGTTTTAATAAGTAAAATTTTTAATACTTTCAATGCCATCATGTACACATAACCTTGAGGAAATTGAACCACTTCAACATTATCAAATAGCATTTTTTTTTCTTAGAGGCTTAGTTTGTTTCTAACACTAGTAAAAAATTACTACTTAGCCAGGTATGGTAGCACATACTTGTAATCCCAGCACTTGAGGGTCTGGGACAGTAGAATAACAGGTTCAAGGCCAGTCTCAGTAATTTAGAAAGGTCCTCAGTAAATTTGTAGGACCCTGTTTCAAAATAAAAGATAAAATAGGGTTCTGGGTACATCTCAGAGATAAAATGTTCTTGTGTCAGATTCCCAGTACCACAAAAATAAGTAAGTATATAATAATTACCCCTAATTTACTTGGATACTACACATTGAAGCAGTGTCTCACATTCTCATAAAATGATTAGAATGGCATTAGTAGCCCCTATCCCATGGTGGTGCATGCTTGTAATCCCAGCATTTGGGAGGCTGAAACATGAGGATCGCAGTTCAAGGAGAGCCTCAGCTACTTAGTGAAGTTCTTTGCAACTCAATGAGACCCTGTTTCAAAGTGAAGAATAAAATTATAGGGCTGAGGGTGTAACTCAGAGGTAGAATGCCCCTGGGTTCTATCCTCAGTAGCGGGGGAAAATAAAACCTCCTGAAACTTAATAATGGTAAGGCCCTTGTATGATAGAGCAATGATCCAAAACCCCTAATTTTAATTAAGATTAGAATATTATACATCTCAACTGTAGCACTAACTTTAATGAATGGAAGGCCAGCACTACATAGATGATCATATATACCTGGTATAGTTACACTACTATTCATTATTTTATTTATTTATTTATTTATTTATTTAATTTTTTTTTTTTTTTTGTGGGCCTGGGGATGGAACTCAGGGGCATTCAACCTCTGACTACAACCCTTGTCCCATTTTTTATTCTTTATTTTGAAACCAGGTCTCACTGAGTTGCACAGGGACTCTCTAAATAGCTGACGCTGTCCGTGAACCACGATTCTCTGGTGTCAGCCTCCTGAATGCTGGGATTACAAGAGTGTGCCACCACGCCCAGCTCTATTTATTATTTTTTTATATATCCATATTGTTTGAGTCAGCTCTTAATGGCTACAGACAACATCATATAATTCTTCTTTTTTCTCTTCTGCAGCAAGAACAATGCTCAGTATCCAATGGATACCTGACCAATGGCTATATCTAAGAAAGTGGTTCTTCCAATAAAAATATAACCGGGCCTGGTGGCTCATGCTTGTAATCCTAGTATTCTGGAGGTGGAGACTGGAGAATTGCAGTTCATGGACAGCCTCGGCTACTTAGCAAGGCCCTTTGCAACTCAGAGGCAGTATAATTTTAAATATAAATTTGTGATAAATAAAATACCTAGACATGGAATTGATAATGTAAGAATTAAGACTTTAGTCCTGGATTTGTAGTGCTAAGAAATTCTGAGACATTATGATATAGCATGTTTATTTTGTGTATTTTTCCATAGAAAAATATAAAATAGACATGACTCAAGTATACTAAATAAGGTTCTATCCCATAATTTGTGATGTATTCTATGCTAATTTAAATGATAATGTAGAATTTTTAAATGATAATGTCCAAACAAAAAGATGTCTACAAAGTAAGCTCTCATGTCATTGTGTGCATGTGTGTGTATGTGTGCATGTGTGTGTTTGTATACAATATAATAGAAAAGTATGAAACTTTATTGGTTCTGAATGGAGTTTCAAGGCTTCAAGCAATAAAAAAAAAATCTCATTTTTCAAGGCAGCCATAGAAGTTCAAAAAGTGGTTTACATCACTTCGATGACTCTTGGAAGAGTGTTCATCTCATCTGAGTCCCCAAACCACCAACAGTCCATGATCCTCTACAAAGAGACTGGTATGAAGTTTTCCCCAATTATGCTGATGGTAGACATGAGGATGGCTTCGGAAAGACCACTAAGAAAGCATGATCTGTAAACTAGAAGGGACAGATTTATACTCAAACAATTCTGAAGAGTCTAAGACTGGCCGAAACAGTTTATGGACACAATGTAGAGAGCTCTTTGAGGAATGTAACTTTAATCCCACAAATAGAATAAAAGTGAATGTTTCCTATAAACTGGTTTAGAGTCACATGAAAAGAAGCTGGCTTGGGTTGCCTTGGATCTTTCCATTAACAAGCATCTACTATTGCATACCAAGCAGCTACTAAATCAGTAATATACAAAATAAGCATTTGCTCTCACAAATCTGCAAGCAAGCTAGAGATGGACCTGGGGTCAGCTGCACAGTTATTTAAGCTATGGGACCAGGTGGAATTAATTGGCTTTTAGGTCAGTTTTGTTCTATATATTTTCATTCTGAGGCTCAGGCTAAAAAGGCAGGAGTACCCAGTATTATTAGGTGAAATTACTTTTCAGAAATCACTATTCTATTCTCTCCCATAGGAAGATCTTCAGCCTCATTGACATTAGATTCTTCCATGTGATTTATTTTGGCCAATGGGGGACCTTAACAGGCATTAGCTTGAAAAGTATACTTCTGTTCTTATGTGATACCTCTGTGATAACCCTGAGAAGGACATCATAAGGGCTAACCTCCAATCCTGGAGGAGGGAGAGAGAACCAAAGAAAAGTAACTGGAGATATAAGCCCACTAGGAGCTTCTGACATGGATCATTCTGAGTTGAGGAAGAAAAGAGGGCACACACACACACAGGACCTGAAATTTTTAATTATGGAAATAATTGCCTGAGATAATTTTTTTTTTTTTTTTTTTGGTGGTTCTGGAGGTAGAACCCAGGGGCTTTCTACCTCCCAGCTATACTCCCAGACCTATTTTATATTTTCTTTGGAAACAGGGTCTTACTAATTGCTGAGAGCCTCACTAAATAGTTGAGGCTGGCTTCAAACCTGTGCGACCCTCCTGTCTCAGCCTCCCAAGTGCGGTACTACAAATGTGCGCCACCATGCCCGGCTTTTCTTGTACTTCTTTTTTTTTTTTTTTTTTTTTTTTTTTGCGGGTTTGGGGATCGAACCTAGGGGCACGGTACCTCGAGCTACACCCCCTGCCCTACTTTTTATTCTTTATTTTGAAACCGGGTCTCATTGAGTTGCAGAGGGCCTCACTAAGTAGCTGAGGCTGTCCACGAACCGTGATCCTCTGGTCTCAGCCTCCCGAATGCTGGGATTACAAGCGTGTGCTACCACGCCCAGCTTTGTACTTCTTATTATCTAAGAATTAACAGAAGGACTGCTAAAGATTTTACTCAGCACCAGAGAGGATTTTTTAATAAGGGGGAGGGGAAAATGGTTGGGGAATAGTTTTCTGATTGTACTTCTTAAGTCCTGCTTGTTCTATGAAAAGGTTTTATGTATGTGCATAGATGCATGTGTATATATGGAAAAGTAGGAACTCTAAGTAAAAACTGAATAGTAAAATTTAGCCATTTTATTATATGCTTTATATAAACCAAATCATTATGAACACAAAAAACCTTGATTTTAAATTATGCAGCTCAATAAAACCCTACACCCATCACTTTTAAACCAAGCAGAGACAATAATAAAATATGAATTGCAACCCATTTTAATATTTTTAAATGTGTTTTAATTTCTGGAGGAAGGAGAGAAAAAAAATGGTGCATCAACACTGGCAATCAAAGAATCCTTAGTTATTCCTCTCATTCAGCAGCAAAAAAATCTCGCAGTTCTCATCATGGGGCTGGCTTGCAACCTTCGAAACCTTCTGATCTCTCTCTATTGAGTAGTATTTGCAGAAACTAATTAGGCTTATGGGGTAGAAAAATATCTTTCCTACCAGCACTAATTTCACAGGCTGCATACATTCCACAGAGGTCTTTTGAGACATGTGCTTTTTAACTGAGTCAGGGCATTAAACATACCAGATCACTTGGGAGAGAGGGGAAAATCAGGTTGGTTCTACAGTAGCTGAGGCTGCGCTCTTCAATTAAACCTACTGCCTGGAAGCAAGGACACGTGGGTCATTGGCTGCAGGGAGGATTATAACCCAGAAGACCTAGGGAGTGGCCTTTCATGATGAAACCAGTTCATGGCAAGGAGGCACTTGGGGCAGAGGCAGGGGGAAGTTTGAATGAGCAGTGCCAAGAACCATAAAAAGACTATGCCTTACTCAATGACTTTTTCTCAGATAGCTAGGCCAAAGAAGGCACAATGGGGTGAACCGCAGTGTGGAATATAAGCTATACTGCACTGCAGAGATTCTGAAAAGAGGGATGAGATGATTTAGAGCCCTCTGTGGCTGACCCTAAAGGAAGAAGAATGACTACATTCTGCAAAAGACAGAAGTCCACAAATGGTAAAATATGACAAGTTGAAATTTGAAATGTTCCTGCATATCTCTCTCGCGCGCGCATTTCATGCCTGTAGCCACTTGAGACAAAAGCTGGATCAGATCACGCTGCTGAGACTAGCTGAAAAGAAGCCATCAGATCCCAACCTAACACCATTTCCTTTTAGTACTAACTCTCTCCAAATCAAATGTCCTGTCTATAAGTGAATGAGAAGTGTTCAAGTCAAATCCATCCAGAGTCTATTATACACTGCATTAACTTTTACCAGGTTATTAAAACAAATGCCTCATAGCAGTGTCATGTTCGGGCTAAGGCCATGAGGACAGAAGAAATGGAAACTTCTGACAATCTGACAAGAAACACATTCAAGTGAAAAATAGAATCTGAACAGAATTTCTTTCCTTAATTTGAGATGATTTATCTGAAAATGTGCATCTCCATTATTTGAATGCTGTAACCATTATTTCAGACCTTATGTAGGTCATTAATGCCTGCTCCTTGTTGAGACTGACTTCTACATATCTTACGCCATTTATCATAAAGAGGAAAGTATTTTTAAATCATATATACATTAACAGTGAAAGAACAGAATTTAAACTCTAATTGTGTATGAGTGTCATTATTATATGAAAAACATTGCACACTTAATGTAGTAGCAAAAAAATGAACAGTTAACATGTCCTAATACTAATGGCTTTATTGACTTTATCACTGTTTTCAAACATTCACTTTCTAGACAAATGTAAGAAACCTTTGGAAAACCGATCCATAGAGAACCATCTTAATGCAATCTTAACTGATTGCTCTGCATTTCTTCATTGGTTCTTCTATCAAGACAGCAAAGTTTGTTAGTTATCACCCTCACAGTGCAAACAGAGAGACTAAATGTTCATGCAGTTTTTCATATGTCATTACTAGGTTTAAAGGAATTCAAGTATTTTGATTAAAGGCCACAACATACACGCCTAGGTTCTTGGTATAGCTGCTTATGAGAAATATCAACTTCAAGCCTGTGTATTTTAATGACCCAGTGTTCTGGTTAGATTTCTATTGATCTTTCATGGGGTCTCATAAATCAGAAGCACACATCTAGGTTTCTCCAGTGAAAGCTTTCTGTACAGCATTAGACTTAAATACAATAAACGTATCAAAACAGTGCTTTCACTATAATATCTATTGATGTTTTGGCATCCAATAGGATCTTTATTCACTGACTGAATCCCAGAGGGCATGTAAATATTATAGAATGGCAACCTAGAAGATTTCCTGGCTAGGAGACATTTTGAAGATACAGACAATCAGGTCCAATCAGGTTCAATTAGTTGATAAAGGAAGTATTTTAAATAATGCTACGTATGTATGTATGTTTGTGGAGTTATCAATACCAATCTCAATAACATGTATGGGGAGTGGGATGAAATCCAGAGGGGAACAGTAAGTGCTGTGTGCACATATGTTCCTATCACTCTGAATCTCATTATGATGTATAATTATGATGCACCAATGTAGTATATTTTAAAAAAGAAGATACAGCATATACAGTTATAAACACATGCACAGTCATGCTCATCCATCGTGTGTCGTCACGAGATTCAGAAAGTACATACTAATTTAGGAAAATTTGCCCATCATTTACAAAATTGAATATGTACCTTCAAATCCTACGTGATTATGTATCAGAAAAATAGAAGATCTAAGCTGGGTGTGGTGCTGCACAACTGTAACCCTAATACTTGAGAGTCTGAGAAAGGAGGATCTCAGGTTTGAGGAAAACCTCAGCAACTTAGCAAGGCCCTCAGCAACTTATAGAGACCCTGTTTCAAAATAAAAAAAAAAAAAATAGGGATAAGGGTGTACCTCAGAGGTACAGGAAGGAAGAAAAGAAAGAAGGAAAAAAGGAAAGAAGGAACAAAGGAAGGAAGGAAGGAAGGAAGGAAGGAAGGAAGGAAGGAAGGAAGGAAGGAAGGAAAGAAAAGAATATGTTTAAGTTTGGTCAAACTGTAGATGATATTATCAAAAATATGGAAGGGTATATTCAGTGTGATATATTAACTGTCAGCCCTTTTTATTTAATTTTTTGTTTTTGTGCTCCTGGAGATTTAACCCAAGGGCATTTTATCTCTGAGCTATAACCCCCCAGCCTCTTTTATTTTTTATATTTAAACAGGGTCTAGCTAAGTTGCTGAGGCTGGCTCTGAATCTGTGATCCTTCTGACTCAGCTTCCTAACTACTGAGTTTACAGGCATGTACCAACATGCCCAGCTCTGTCAGTCCTTTTTAAAAACAAAATTATCAAGTTTTAAAAACGGATACATAGGATTTAAAATGTAGATAACCTTAACCAAAAGCCTACCTATATCTAGAAACCAGTAGTTAGGGTTCCAGGTGGAATATGAGGTTGGATCCTAGACAAGAAAGAAGGACACGAGGCAAGCCCACATATCCTGGAAGAGGCCAGGTAAGTAATACACATAAATATCATAGTGGATTTCTTGATGTAATATGCAACACTTAAGCACATATTTAGTCACAAGGAACCTATTAAAGTAAAGAAGGATAAGTCACCGGCAGCCTACAAGAAGAGAAGAGATGCCTACAAAGCATTGGCTACAAAGGAAGAGAAGGGATGTTTCCAGTCAGCATTCTCACTGCTGTGACCCACAAAACCTGATGACATAGCTTAGAGGAAGGAAATTTATTTACTCACAGTTCTGGAGATTTCAGGGGGTCAGTTTATGATAGGCCAGGCAATGTCTGCAAAGGACAGGCCATGGCACAGACAGCAGAGAGAGGAAGCAAGGGCTCTACGCTCACATCATGGAGGCCAGGAACAAAAAAAGAGCAAGGGAGGAGAGACCACATACAATCTCCCAGCCACACCGCAGGAGCCTTTCCTCAGAAACCAAGCTCTACTTCCAACACAACTGACTTATCTCCATGAGGACTAGGAAGATATTCTATATCCAAATCATAACAGGGTTTCAAGGTGGTTTTATTTCATACTTTGAGATATATTCATATAAATTTCTATATCTTGAAAGACACATATGTCAGGATGTGTATTACTTGAAGATTGTAGAACTGCTCTGGTCTAAATACGATTTGTCTCCACAAAAACTCATGTTGAGACTTGGTTATCAATGCAGCAGTGTCAGGAGGTGGGGGGGCCTAGTGGAATGGAGCTGAGTCCTGGGGACAAAGTTCATATGAGTGAATTCTCACTTTTGTGGGACTGGCCTAGTTACCATGAGTTTTTGTGGAGACAAATCATATTTAGACCAGGTTTCTAGGAAGCAAGTGAGTTTGGTCTCTGTGCTTAACCTTTACATGTATTTACTTGCCCCTCTGCTTTGCTCCATGAGTTGAAGCAGCATGAGGCTGTCACCAGACGTGTCTACCCAAATTTGGACTTCCCAGTCTCCAGAACTGTAAGACAAAATAAATTCCTTTCTTTGATACAGTACTCAGTCTCAGATATTCTATCATAGCAACAGCAAAATAGACTTACTGTTACTGAGAAGTAGGGTGTTGCTATAATAATATTTGCAAATGTTGGAGCAGCTTTAGAGCTGGGTAATTGGCAACAGCTGGGACAGTTTTGAAATTAATGCCTTAAAAAGCCTGGAATGCCATAAACAGAGTATTAAGTGTGATTCTGGTCAAGGCTCAGTAAACAACAGGACTAGAAAAAGTCTGAAACTTCCTAGGGATTAAACTGTCATGACCAGAGTGCTGAGAGAAAGATAGATAGTAGAAGCTGTTCTGACAAGGGCTCATGTGGAAATGAGAACTGGGAACTAGAGTAAGGGCCATTCTTGTTATACAGCTGCAAAAAACTCAGATACATTGTATGCAGGGCCTGACGATTTGTGGAAGGCAGAACCTATGAGTGATGAACTAGGATTTCTGGTGGAAGGAATATCTAAGTAAAATGAAGAAGTTGTTTGGTTACTGTTAACCCTACTTATGCTAACATGGGGGAGCAAAGAGATGGCCTAAAGGCTGAATTTATAATAAAAAACAAGCAATGTGTAAATAATTAGAAAAATGCATAGCCTAACCATGTAAAGAACAAAATATCATAAAAAATATCATGTTCAGAAGAGAATGCATATATATATATATATATATATATATATATATATTCACATATGTAAACACATACACACAATCACACTATTGTTGGTGCATTCTAGTCTCACATCGTAATGTATTTCAGAGTGATGGTGGCATGCATGCACAGAGAACTTGGCAACCTTTCCCCCTGCTTCCTCCCCACTTCCTCCTCTCCCCCATGCATGATATTTAGATTGGCATTGATAAATTCACATATGTCAATGGAAGTGTTTTATTCATTAGTTATCTCCACCCCATCAGTCTTCCCTAGACCTTCCCACTTTTGCTTCACTGTTTTTTTTTCTTCCATTAATAAAGTCACTCTTATTTCTTGATTATACCCCTAGCTTCCACGTATGGGATAAAACATATAACCTTTGCCTTTTTCAGACTGGTTGATCTCACTAAGCATAATATTCTCTTTCAGGTTGGCCTAGTGGTCTTCGGCACTACAACAGGAGAAAGAACCTCTGAGTATGTAGGTAGGGATTGAAACTAAAGGGGAACATTGGCATGCCAGCCTTTACAGCTTATGGTCACTATGACAATCTCCCCAAAAGAAAGGCTTCTTCCTCCTCTTCATCTAGCACTTCATTAATTAAAACTCATTTTCCTGTTCAATTCCTTCATTCTCTTTATTCTCCCTCAACCTTATTTTGTCTTCTTTCTTTTGTTATTCTATTGTCCTTTCTATTTTTCCTTCAACTTAGTAAAATTGAAATTTTATATTCTTTTGTTATAACAATCATATAGTGACAACTGCCTTAGAGAATGAAGGGTCCAGAAAAATTGTAACAATTTGGATATAAATTATAAAAGATAGAGATCAGAAGAGTCAGTTTGGTAAATCCTAACACTGGCACAATTAAACTTACTTTACTCATTTAAACCAAGCAAAATGAACTTCCCACTATACAAATCCAGTGGTACCACTGTCATTAGTGTGCTTTAGAAAATACAATGTGAAACCGAGTGTGTCTGTGTCTGTGTCTGTGTGTGTATTTATGCATTTACTGCAATACACACTGCAAAATCCTATTTATGTTGGGGTAAAAATTGTTTGTTTGTTTTTTACCTAGGAATAGGTTTGTGCCTAGATGACACCAGCACAGCACCTGTTTTTTTCCTAAACACTGAGGTCAGGGGAAGCACTGCACATGTGAAATCATATGCATGCACAGGTAAATGAGGAAGTCAATGAGATGAATCAGTTTTCCATGCATAGCTAAAATTATTGAGGATTCAAATTTATTTTTATATCTTGAATAATGAACTATATTGGGAGGAAGAAGGGTTTCAGTTTTCAATTTTCATTAAACAGAGGAATTATCAGTGTTTGCCTTACAGGATACATCTACCAGATAAAGCATAGTTTTAATTTGAAGTCTCCCAACACTATCTGAAACCTAGTATTCCCCTAGGAAAGCAAGTGACCTCAAGTCTATACAACGAAGTCATGTGCATTAGGCATTTAGATGCTACTTCATGAATACAATCATCACTATGTCTAATGTGACTACTCTTCCAGTTATAAAATAAAATGGGCATGGTGGTACATGCCTGTAATCCAAGTACTTGGAAGGCTGAGATAGGAGCATCACTGGTTCAAGGCCATCCTCAACAACTTATTGAGACACTCAGCAACTAAGAGAGACTTTGTTTCAAAATAAAATAGGGCTGGGGATATAGATCAGATGTAGAATGCCCCTGGGTTCAATCACCAGTAACACACACACACACACACACACACACACACACACACACACACACACACTAATGAGCTATGTGAATACTGATGAGTCTTTAGAGTGGGTTTATTAATTATTTTTGCATTTTATGTGATGGTATCAACACGAATAATAGTTTCAAGTACAAAGACTAATAAATCGTTTGCCCACCACACTTCACTCCTGAGATGTCATTTTGCCTCTCAAGCACAAAGTCATTTCTGCCACTCCTGGGCTTGGCTGGAAAATGGTCTTGTCTTTTAAGATTATTGTGATCTTTAAGTCCCATTGACTATGACAAATATTTATTTAACTACCTAAGGCTGAAATGGTTAACAAAGTTAACATGAGTGTTTTGAAAGGGTTATATCTCATAAAGGTTGTCAGAGATACCAGTGTAGCCTGAATCAAAGCAGCAGAATAGAATTCAAATGGGTTTGATAGAAGTAGTTTTATATAATATTCATTGTAGCCATTCATATGATGTTATTAGAAGGCTGTCATGGCTTTCAAGCACATAATGCATAAAATCAAAGAGAGAAGCTTAAAAATACACCTAACTGCTTAATATGTTTCATCATGAGAATGTGTGACAATGACACTATCCCTTAACCATTTACAAAGAACTTTTAGACACAAAGTCTCTGAACAATTTCTTATTAGGCAGAGTTGGTATTACTGTCTCTCATGTCAAAGATAGAGACTATAATTCCGGAGCAAATACAGAGAAAAATATGCAACACAGTTGTTTGACTCTCGGTCCAGCGTCTCCCTACCTTCTACTAACTTTAGTCTACACATAAGCAAAAATGCACATTAAGATAAGCTGTGATACACTTTATGCAATCTGTGTTTTGACAATTCAAAATGCTACAGAATAAAATGAAATCAGAAATTTCTTATTCAAAAACAGCTAAAGTCCCAGTAAGTACTTTTGTCAAACTGAATGAGCCTCAGATATTGGGCTAGCTCTGCTTTGCAATGTGAAGGAGCAAGTTGACAGTAATGGCTGTCGTTCAGTGCTCTGTGCAGTTGAATGTTTCGCTTAACGGAAGTGACAGCCCACGAATATTGAAATTCATATCATTTTAATTATCACTTTACTTTTCACAGAGTAAACCAATTTTCTTTAAAACTTGGCTCCATCATTAAACAAATCTTTCCCCCATGTAATAAGAATGAGTCTATCTGGTCATTACCAAAAAATAATTGGAATACAATATCAAAATAATTGGTATTATTGTTGTATTTAGAAAAAATTTTAAAACTTATTTAATCTATACATTTACATTAATACACCTGTTTAAATGATAAGCATGGCATTTACTTTGTAATGATTTTGTTTCTAATTTTAGTAGTAAACTGAAATAAGATCTCCTAGTGACAACCTTAAAAATCATTGCTTTCATTTTTGTCACAATGGAAATTATTTCATTCTTACAAATAAGTGTTTAGAAATATTACTATTATAGGAAGCACACAGTAATATTCTATACCCACAGATATGCACTAGTATTGTAATACATAAAATTATCATCATAGATCATAACTTTTGATTGAGTTGTAGTCTGTGCTAAGTTTTGATAAGCAAATATAGTTGCTGAAAGCTAAAAATTGATATTTGAAATTTGATAAGGAAAATTATTAGTTATAGTAAGTCACTTTGATAATTTGAGTATAGTTCAAAATGTGCAAAGAAAAAATGCTGACATGTCACAAATATTGTATGTAGTATCTCTTCTGTAGGCCATAAGTTTGGTCCTCTGTGCTTTTTATGTTTTACAGTTTCTGTACTAAGCTGTAAGTGCAAACACCTGCTGACCCATTTGATGATGTCCTAATGAAAATTTTGTCAGGAGTGTTCTCCAAAATTTCCCACTGAGATCAAATCACCATTGGACTTATTACTACTGTATCCTCTATTTCATTCCTTAATGCTCAACTGTGCTTTTCATTTTATTTAATTAATCCTACAGAGGGCCCTTTTGAGTGCTGCCACCTGAGAGGTAAGGTATGATGAGACAGACATTTGCAGTCATTCTTGGCTCAGAATCCTCCTTTCAACATTAAGAGCATATGTGCACTGTTGGTTGCTTAAGATCACACCCATCTGTTCCAGTGATGAGAAATCTGCAGGGAAGCTGGTTGCTTTCTTGCCTTAGGGTTTAAGTGACATAAAATAATAGTTATGTATGAACAAGAAGTAGGACCTTTGACAATGCCTCCATTTCACCTGGTCCAAAATAGGGGCTCAAATTCCTTCTTATGTGAGGCTCTTCAATACTTGCCAAAATATACTGGGAAAGGAGCAAAATTCTAAGTGTTTTTACCTTCCAGGAACAACAGAACTATAGATGCATTGGAAATTTAATAAAATTCTAAAGCTTACTTCAGAATAAACACCTGATGTGGATGAGATGAATTCATGCCCATGATCCACTGTGAACATCGTCACACTAAAGGGGTATATCTCATGAGGGAATCAAAAGGCATGATGCATAGTTCTCCATCTATGATAGAAAACTGGCATAAGAAATAGTCAAGATATAGTGACCCACTGAATTCTTCAAAAGGAATTGAAAAAGTGTACTCAACCTCCGGTCAGTGGGGAAATAATGACCAAAATTGGGTACATTTCCTGTACATTCAATAAAAAATTTAAGTATGCAAACACATTCAACTAGAAGATAATATGTACTGGACACTCATTTAATCTTCATAGTGCTATTCTTGAATAATCATTATCTTTCTTACTCAGAACTCATGACTACATTCGTTACTGATGCATGCCTAAGTCGCCTCTTAATCCATCTGCACTGATATTTCCCCTGCAGAAGAGCAGGCAGAGACATTAGCATCAAAGTGCCTGACCAAGATGTAGAGACCCAGCCGGGCGGTGGCGCAGGCTTGTAATCCCCGAGCTTGGGCGGCAGAGACAGGAGGATCGCGCTGGTTCGGAGCCAGCCTCGCTGGCTTAAGAGACCCTGTTTCCACGTAAAAAAGTTAAAAAAGAGGTCTGGGAGTGTAGCCCGTGGAAATGTATCCCGGAGATAGAAGGGCTTCCAGGAACCCCGGTACCACCACCAAAAAAAAAAAAAAAAAAAAAGATGTAGAGACCCTCAGAACCAATGCCAGAAGGCACCAAAATGCAGAGGATCTTGCTAAAAGTCTCCTGAGTACATATATAATTACTCTATGTAGTCTATATGGGATTCTGATGAAGTGTATGGTGCTAGTGAGGAAGGGAATAAAATTGGCATGTGAAAGAACAAATACCTGAACCCAATAGTAGCAGGATTGTCCACAATATGGTATTTTTGTATTTTAAGATTCTATCTTGATAAAAAATTGTCCTTATGTGTCATAAGACAAGTGCAATGATCAAGTAACTGAATTAATGAACGTTTATAGTTCTATCACATTTCCTACAGTCGTCTTATTATTTTGGTATGTATAAATGTTAGGTTATTGCTAGTGATGGTGGGTGGGAGATGCTGGATTATAGAATGACAAGTGTTATCTCTCATCCCCAAATATACATTTATAAGAATATATATGCATATATATGCATATATATGTATTCTCAGCTCTCTTTATATAAATATTTTATATAAATTTACATATTACAAATATATATATGAAACTCCAACAACACACACATAGGAAACTGGTCAAATATTCTAATAACTCTTTCTACTTTGATTATGATCACTTAGAAAAAGAAAAATAGGTAAAAAGGCATTTCATAATCCAATTTAGGAAGAATGGCATCTGAAGGAAAGGCAGTGGGGACAGAGAGCGGCTGAGGGGAGAGGCATTATGGAGGGAATATCAGCTAGACTGTGTCGCCGATATCACTGACTCTATGTGAAAGAAAGAGAAAAAAGGATTCTTCAGTTTTGTCATCTGTATAAATGTTGGTGACATTAATTGAATTAGAGACTTCAAGAGGGAAATTTGGTATATTAATAAAATAAATATAAGCTGGGCATGGTGGCGCACGCTTGTAATTCCCGCATTTGGGAGGCGGAGACAGGAGGATCGCGCAGATTCAAAGCCAGCCTCGCTGGCTTAAGAGACCCTGTTTCCAAATAAAAAAAAATATAAAATAGGTCTGGGAGTGTACCCCCAGGTAGAAGGGTTTCCAGGAACCCCAGTACCACAAATAAATAAATAAATAAATAAATAAATAAATAAATAAATAAAAAACATTTTATTTGACCATCTTAAATTCAAAGTACTGTGAAACAGTCTCACAAAAAAGATGTCTGACAGTGAGGTGGACTGGGCTGATGCTCTCCGGAATGATAAAGGCACTGTCCTGACAGGCATTCTCAGACTTTAAAAATGTCTTTAAAAATGCAGCCTAGCAGTAGGCAGGGGTCTCCTAATTTGCCAGCAGACAGACCAGTACTTCTAATTAAGCAGTGGTAAAGACAGTTGCTGCTAAGCCTTACTTATTTAAATTCCACCAGTAATTAAGAACCTGTTTCTGTTTGCAGCAGCAACTCCTGGTTTCCCTGCCATAGTCTCTACAAAGAGAACCACAGATAAGAGAACGTTTTCAATTGTGTGCGCTGACACCATGGACACCGGCAGAGGCAAGGGAGCATGACCACAAAAGCCAGAAATAGGGTTCTAGTTGATGAAAGGATGTATCATAGGGGGGAAAAAACTTTGTTAATTTGGGGGGATCAGTTACAGGACCAGATCATATAAATGCCATAAACCACAAACCTTTCTGATGGAATCCAGGATCTCTCTTCTTTGCTAGTGTTATTAATTCCTATTTTTATTCCTAATGACTAGAACTGATTTGACTAATTAAAAATAGCCTCTCTACTCTGAGAAACTGAAAGGTCCTCACTGTGGTGGTGTATGTCTGCTTATCAGTGCCTGGGTGACTGAGACAGGAGAATTCAAGGCCAGCCTCACCAACTTGGTGAAACTCTATTCTCTGAACCATACCTGAGGGTGAACTCAGAGGCAGAATGCCTCTGTCTTCAATCCTCAGCATCAAAAGTTTAAAAAATAAATGAAAAGAAAGAGCCAACAGTACTCATTGCTATCACTGTGTCCATTATGATATTTTACTTAGATTTGAAGATTCTCTATGACCTTAATAGAAGCAAGTGCGATACCCTCATGAGGACTGACAGCTTTTAGCAAGAGGTGGAAATCAAAAGCCTCTCTTCCTTTTTCCTGCCCTTATAGGTTGGTTAGAGATGCATTGAAAAAAATAACACTGACAGTGTAGTATAAACAGAAATTCACTTTTTATACTTCTGGAAACTGAAAGTACAAAATCAAGGTATTGGCTTTTCCCAAAGCCTTTCTCCCTGGCATCCTGGTATCCTCCTGTAGCCTTTTTCTCTCAGGTTACTTCCCGGGTGTCTCTTTATCTTCTTATGAGGAAACTAGTCCTATTGAATTTTAGCCCTATCCTTATTATATTTAGCCTTAGTAATCTCTTTAATGTCCCTACTTCAAAATATAGTCAGTTCTGGTTACAACTTCAGTTATAAATTGGGGTGGAGGCAATTCAGTTACTAGCATTTTCTTTCTTTTATTTTCCCATCTTAATCAATCAATCCAGAAAACTCTAGTTGGGGCCACCCATGATAGGTGTCAGCCCACGCCCTGGGTGGGGTGGATTAGATGGCATTAGCTAGCAGAGTGGGAGGAACAGAGTGATGGGGAAGTCACCACAACACACTTAGGGCCTGAGCAGCAGAGAGCCATGGGTGTGGAGGTCCAGGGAGAAAAGGACACTCCTGGTGGCAAGCCTGAGGGAAGATGGTCCACCATCATGGGTTTAGGCAGAGAAGAGGGGGTCCAGACAGAGAAGAGGTGTTCTATCTAGTAGGGGGACCTGGCATCGGGTGCCAGAGTGCAGGCAGACAAGGGCAGCATCCATACAAGAGGAGCAGCCATAGCCAGCACAGGTTAGTAGAGGTCAAATAGGATGAAAAGAGGGACTGCGCTGAGTGAATGGGACCTTGAATGGACAATTGAAACCCTCCTTATATGAGGAAAAAGTGCCTGTGGTAGCCTGGCACAGATTGTCAGTGTTAGGGTGGCACCAAGGTAGAAATCCACGTGGCTAGGGCGAGAAAGTGACAAGGCATGACTGGTTACAGGAGAGATGTCAAATGAGTAAAAATGTTAAGAGTAGTGGGGGCTCATTTCTCAGTGTCAGAGAAGAGGATCACAAATATGGGAAAGGAGAAATGTTGGTGTTGAATTAGAATTGGAAGTTTTAGTTTTAATTAATGGTGTACGATATATATAAAGAAATATGTAACTATAGATACATATGTGGGGGGGTAGTGAATTTATAAACTTGCATATGTCCCCTAACCCTGTCCACTGAGAGAGCTGAGAGGTTGTGATACACTAATAGCCATAAGCACAACTAGATACCGCTCACTAAATAACATTCTTCTCTAAAAGAAACCAAAGCTCCTTGGAGAAATGTTTTATTCCAGGCCTGGGGCAGAAAAGTAAAAGTGATTCTGAATCTTCTGTTGTTATGTAAGTATCAAAGAGTATGACGACATGCCTAAGGGACAAGGGCACCAGCGCACAAGAGCTCACTGGCCAAAGCTTTCTCAATTTGAGCACTTAATAGATAATGGTAGTAAAAGGGTTTAATCTGTTGAATAAAATAGGGAGAGCTCCTGCAGATAGAAAGAAGGGCATAGATAATTTGAAAATTTGATGGGGAATGGGATATTTACATAGACTCAAACTATTTCCCCATGAAATATTCATTATTTGCAAAGGGGCCCACTGTAATTTACGGTGGAGAAGGAAGGAAGGTAGAACCTAATCAAGTGACCAATGTGAACATCATCAGAACTGGGACAGATTAATACCATGAGTACCTTGATGAGATGCAATAAAAAGAACACAGAAATTATCACTCCTGTGATTGCCCTACCAAGATGTGCAACTTGAATCTACTCGTGAGAACATGCCAGTCAAAGAAAACTGACAGACCTTTTATAAGTTAATATGCCTGTAATTTTTAAAGTGTTAATATAAGAAAATTAAAGTGAAGATTGAAGAACTATCCCAGATTATAGGAGACTGGAGAGACATATAACGATGACTGGCTGGATTCTGAATCAGATACTTTTGCTGTATATAATACTTATGGGTGAAGCAAATGGATCCTGAAAATTAGATGCCAGTGATGCTTCAGTACTAATTTCCTGGTTCTGATGGATACTCTGTGGTCCTGTAGGTGGATGTCTTCATTAGAGGCAAAGCACACTAAAATATTCAGATTTGATGGGACACAAGTTGGCAATTAAGATGGTTCAGGAAAAGTAAATGTATATTGTCCTTACAGAAGGGTTTTCTAACTTTTAGGTTTTTCCGAAAAATTGAAGGAAAGAGTACCAGAAAATATGTAACCTCTAATTATAGAAATCAGAAAAATGTGGGGGAAAGCAGTATAGAGATTTACTAAGAAAGGGACTGTGGAAACTTTTAGGAGTGGCAGAATTTGTAAATCATAAATGGAGTGTGGTAAACATTTGTCAAAACCCATCAGACTCTTTTCTTAAGATCTATACACCTTACTGCGTTGTCCTTTAGTGAAGTCATGAGTACACAAACACAAAACACACACACACACACTGGGGCAGGGAGTTCAGAGAATTTTTTCAAACTGCTTGATTTGAAAATTTAAAAAATGAGGCCTAGCCGGGCGTGGTGGCGCATGCTTGTAATCCCCGCACTTGGGAGGCAGAGACAGGAGGATCACGCAGGTTCGAAGCCAGCCGCAAGCGCTGGCTTGGGAGACCCTGTTTCCAAAAAAATATATAAAATAGGTCTGGGAGTGTAGCCCGGAGGTAGAAGGGCTTCCAGGAACCCCAGTACCACCAAAAAAGAAAAGAAAAGAAAAGAAAAGAAAAGAAAAGAAAAGAAAAGAAAAGAAAAGAAAAGGAAAGAAAAGAAAAGAAAAGAAATTATATAGCCGGGCGTGGTGACGCACTCTTGTAATCCCAGCATTCGGAAGGCTGAAGCATGGAGGATCGCGGTTCGTGGACAGCCTCAGCTACTTAGTGAGGCCCTCTGCACCTCAGTGAGACCCGGATTTAAAATAAAGAATAAAAAATAGGGTAGGGGGTATAGCTCGGAGGTCAAATGCCCCTGGGTTCCAGCCCCAGACCCGCAAAAAAAAAAAAAAAAGAGGCCTAGCTAGAGTGAGCTCCAGAATAAAAGAGCTTTCTTTTTGGTTTACATTTTTTGTCTTTAAATATGGCTTTGAAATATGACTATTACATATAAATTATCTGAGTGTGCCGAAGGAAAAAGCAATGCAGAGAAAGAGGGAGAAACTAGAGGAGAGAGTGAAGACAGGAAACACAAAGAGGTCAGCTGCCAGAGCAGTCGCAGAGGAAGGGAAGCACGGGAGCTGCCTCTAGATGCACCTCCTCCCTGGACCACAAGAAAGTGGCCTTAATATGTAAGCAGGTCTAGGGAGCTGAGGGTCCTGTAACTGGACATTAACATTTTAAAGATAAAAATTGGGGTTATGTGTTGAACAGAGAGGATTTAAAATGACTCAGGTGGTTTTAAAGGTGTTGCAGGTTTGGAATTTAAATACAGGTACCTGGATAAGGATCTGACCAGGCATTCTAATTATGTGATGAAAACACTGTGGCTTTTCTCACTAATCCAGACTTCAGCTAGAGAAAAAAATAATTTCCTTAAACCTGCCCTTAGTCTGATTATGCAGCCTGAATCACTTTAATTCCTTAAGTCTACCTTATAGCACAGCAATTTGCTCAAATAAGAAGCATCTGAAGGGAATAAGGCGCTAGGCCTGAAAGAAATGCATCATGTCCTGACCCACTCAGCAACCTGCTCAAGGTTATGTGATTCATCTATAAGTGAACAGGATGAAGACATATGTTGTGCTCTCTGAGCCTGGCAGCACAGGGAGTTTAAAGGAATGCCAAGTGTTTCTGAAAGGGTGAAGGGAGATGACTTTGATAATTGTTTATAAGCTTCTTATATGTTTTATTAGCTGATAACACATTTTATTTCAAATAATTTTTATAACAAATATGCCAGGATTCAGTCCATTACTCATATTTTTATAAATGTCTTTACTAGGCTATGATTCAAAGTTCATAATTACTTCCTAAATAGCAAGTCAGAAGGGGATGCAGTGGCTCATGCCTATAAGCCCAGTTCTCAGGAGGCTAAGACAGGCAGATTCCAGGCGTAGCTTGTACCTTCTCTAAATGTCTCTCAGTCCCTGAGGATTGTTGCTCTCATTACTCCAGGGAAACTTTGTTCTAATTCACCTGGCCTTCCATCCAAGTAGCCTCCATCCTGTAAAAGCCTAACCTACAAGTTAAATGGCTCTAGTTTTCCATTTTTGACATTCACAATATCCTGTGAAACGCATGGATTTGTTACAATTCTAAACAAAACTGTTTTATTTATAAAATTAAACTAAAATAGTATTTCACCCATTCAAGCAGTGTTTTCCCACTAGATCAACCATTTGAGCGTGTTTAATTTTATTATTGTTATGAAGGAAATAATAAAAGAAAGGTGCTATAATTCTGATTTGTATTCAAGCAGACTACTCAATGATACCACTGGAAAAGATGTCTTTAAAGTTACATTAAGAGCTAATTTAAGTAATAGGAATAACTTAAATTTCCTTTAAATACAAATTTGCCCATAGGTGCAATTTACAAAATTATTTGGGAGCTTTTTTTATTTCTGCTGCATGATTTGGCTGGCTTGGAGAACATCAGGCAATCACTTTTTATAGCCTTCTTAGAAACCAAACATCCCTTTCCTAATCTTTGGAGTTGAGAAAAACAGGTTTGTTTGTTTGTTTGTTTTTCTTTGTTTGTCTCTCAATATTATTGGATCCATAATCTCATAGGTGTATTCATCCTATAACCCTGAGCCTTACGTGGCTTATAGAGTATTTCATTCTGCTTTCTGCTAAGTCACATCATGAGAACTTTCTTTGAATCATGATATAAGAGTTGACCTGGAAAATGGGAGATTTAAAATAGTCATCTCAACAGATACAGATGGATTCACACCAAGGGAAGTAGGAGGAATTCATGAAGCCAGCTGTCTAGAAATGAATGACATATTCTTCTTGACTGAGCTCTCCTTCAGTCTAAAATAATACTCCTCAGATTATAACTTCTATTTAGCTGTTTTGATAAATTTAATTTTAAAATTTACCACCAAAACTGCCATTGTGCCTTAAAGTAATGAGGCTGAATTAATCAATGACTCCTCTGGGATTCGGATGATAAAGAGGAAAAAAGTGATCTTCAGAGATTTAGAACAGGGAAGGTATTGTAAAAAAAAAAAAAGCACATGAGGTTTAGAGCCAGTCATAAGTGGCATTCTCATCTTTGTGACATACAGGCTCTATAATCTCAAGTTGCTCATTTGTTCCAATAAGAAGCCAATGTGGGCTATACAGAGATGCTATTAAAACCAGTGATGTGATGCATGTAGAAAAATTAGCATAGTTGTGGTACCAATAACTAGAAGCTATTATTTATTTATAACATGGCTTATTCACCTTATCACTTAGTATATGTTGTTTTGCCTTATATATGCAATAAATTAAAAATTAAACTGCTGATTTCTAGTGAGTTCCTGTAAATCAAATAAGTACTTTCATATTCAAAACATTTAGCAGGTAGGTCCATAAGTGAAAAATAAATGTTTTAACCTGGTCTACTCATTTAAAAAAAAAAACTGATAAAATCAAACATTCCAAATAAAAGGTTATTGATGCTCCTAATGCAATTTTAGTTTTATTTTTTATAAATGGAAAGTTATGAGAGATAGTCTTCTTTTTATATTCATTGGCTCCTATTTAAAAAGAACTATGCAGTCATAATATTTAGAGCTAGAGATGAGCCTTAGAGATCACTAATCAATCTCCTTATTTTCTAGATTACTAAACTGAGGCCTGGGGAGAAAAAGTGACTTGCACATGATCATAACAGCAAACCCAAGATTAGAAATCAAGTCACAGCAATCTCAATGCAATCTTTTTTACTCTACATTATCCTTCATAAATCAAATGTAAGGTGTAGTGATACGCTTTGGTGCTTTAAAAGAGATTCTGTGGTGAGTTTTATGGAACAAAAGATATCTTAGGTCAGTGAAACTCAAGGTGAGAAAGAATTTATGCCTCATTCTGTGAAATTCTTAAGGAAATTAGCAAGTTTAACATTGCCTTTCTTCAACCCCTTGGCATAAAATCAATGAGTTCTTCTACCATAAATGCTAAAGTCTTACAAAATTATTAGTAATAACCACAAGTTGTTTCCAAGGTAATGGCAAATGGTTCTTTTTAGAAACAGAAAAACTATTCTTCCAAAGTGAGCTTTGTTTTTTGAAGGTATATTAGAACATTCAAATGCATTCTTCAAAGGCAGAGTGGTTAACCTAGAAAACTAGGTAACTGGGTGACTTTGGAAAAGTATTTGACTTGCTTCTAAGTTTATGCCATTGCTTATCTTATGATACTGATAGAAATTATGTAGTTATTATAGAAATTAGTTAACATAATACATGTAAAGCACTTAGAGTATAAAATAAAAATAAATTATTCTGAGTATCATCATTATCATTTTTACACACTAACAAAAACATAGTATTTATTAATACTAATCTAATAGCAATATTAGATTCTATCCTCTCTCTTCCTTATGCTACATGATTATGGCTCCCCCAACTCAAGACTTCCCTTCATCTCATTAAATAATGTTATGCAAATATTTTATCTTAATCAAAACTATGCATCTTGTTATCTGACTCGCTATTTGGTTTCAGTGCTTCAAAGAAATTAACAGTTAATAGTTACAATTGCTCCAATAGAATCTGTGCTGTTTGAATGGCCTCCTATTCTTCTTCCCTTTGTAGGCTACAAATCTGATAAGCCCTTCTTTACCTGGAAATCAAGGTGAAGATAAGATAGGAAAGCTTGTTAAGGATATGAATAAAATAGAAATAAATTTATCCAAGTATAATGACACAAAACTCTACTTCCAGTACTTGAGAGGATGAGATAGGAGGATCTCAGATTCATGGCAACCCTCAACTTAGAGAGACCTCATAACTTATAGAAAACCTCAGTAACTTAGCAGGACCCTATTTCAAAACAAAAAAGGGTTGGGAGTGTAGCTTGAAGATAGCTCACTCCTGGATTTAATCCACGGCAACACAATATTAAGTAAATAAATAATAAATAAATAATAATTTAATATAGGATGTTCCTAGGTTTCTATAGAAATATGATTTCACTTGCTTCAAATCACTGTGTGTAACCTCTTTGTTTTTGTAGGAAAAACAATAAAAAGGAATCAAGAAAATTGTTATTGTATTTTCTATCACTTTAGAACAGGGTCTTATGTAAAAAGAGCTAGAATAATATTGTTGAATTAGTAAATTAAAGAAACCAAAGCAAAATGAAAAATTTGAGTTGTCAGTCAAAAAATCACAACTGTAGCATTGACTTTTGTTTGCCTTTAAACATTTCCCCCCTTTACACATCTTTATTGCCAAAATGCAAACGAATAGGACCCATTTCCTTTCCAAGACTTACAGTGTGGACACAACCCTTTGTCATATCTAAGTGGACAATTATTGGATATTCATTATCCACATGGCTGTAGTTGATTACAGCTGGAGGCTGTGCTAAATAAAGTTTATTTTTCAATGAATTATCAACAAACTTAGGACACTGGACAAACAGTTGACTTTGCAACAAAACACATTGCTTGTCTTCTCCTGATAGATATAGTATTCTCAAAAGGTAAATCTTTCTAGAAAAAGATTCATGACTACAACTTTTTCTAAAAAAAGTACAAATTCATGACCACAATTACATCAGAAAACAGAGTATACAGCTCACATCAGTTTTAATTTTCTAGATTTATTTCCTACTCTACTTTTATGCTAAAAGCTATAGTTAAGAGTTGACTATTTCCAGTAATATTGCCTAAATTAGATTGTCAAAAAATGAAAACACAGATTGATAAATATTATTCATCTGGCAAATAATGGTAACCTAAGTTAATTGGAAATAAATTGGGTTTAATTCCAGAAAAAGAAAGCAGCATAATTTACAAGTAATATAAGTATGTGTGTGTACGTGTGTGTGTGTGTACATGTGTGTGTGTACGTGTGTGTGTGTGTGTGTGTGTATCTGTGTTATTTGATGCCGGGGGTTGAACTCAGGGTCATTCTACTTCTACAATAAAACTATACCCCCCGGTTTTATTTAACCTTTTACTTGAAAACAAGGTTCTACTAAATTTCTGAGAGCCTCACTAAGTTGCTGAGGCTGGCTTTGAACCTGCAATTCTCCTGTCTCAGCCTCCCAAGTACTGGGATCAAAAGTGTGTGCCACCCTGCCCAGCTAGTTTAGGCCTTAAAATGGAAATAAAACTATTTTTTAATTAGACCTATAAAGTAGGTTAAATAAAACTAATTTTGAAAATTTATGTAAATAATGAATTCTTTTTCCAGACAGGCTTAGAAAAAAAGAAACTTTGACATTTTCCCGAAAGCTATAGAATTTTCACCAGCTCAAAATGAAAAAATTAGTCTCTTAAGTTGTGTGTAAGTATATTCCTATCACTCTATACTTCAACATGTTGTAAAAATTACTATGCATCAATAAAAGTATAAAAATTATTAAATTATACTACAAAAATACTTTTTCTGATAAGCTCAGATAGGTGTATTTATTTTTTATTTGTTTTAAGATATCAGCCTAAAGATAATATCTAATATAAACTGCAAATACCCAGAAACCAAAGGCCCAAGAACCAGAAGCTCCAGTGTCTGAAGATAGGAATAGATGGGTATTCCAGCTCAAGAAAGGAAAGAGAGAGTTTTCCCTTCTTGTGTCTTTCTATTCTGTTAGGACCCTCAACAGATTTAATGATGCCCACCCCCATTAGTGAGGGCAGATTTTTTTTCCCAGTTCACTGGATCAACTGTTAATCTTTTCTGGAAATACCTGCACAAACACACCCAGAAATGATGTTTTACCAGCTTTGTGAACATCCCTTATTCCAGTCAAACTAACAAATTTAATTAACCACCATACCTTGTAAGGGAAGGCAGAATACCAAGCTAAAGCCAGTAATGAAAGAGGAACCAGCTGTGATACATTATTCATCCCTGAGTATCAAGCTGCCACTGTCTTTCTGACTTTGTTGATGTTGTATAACAACAATATAATGATTGATAATACAACCCAGAAACTTTTGTCATACTTTCAGATCATCTCCTTTAGAAATCATAGATCAAATTAAAGTAAATCAGTTCAGTTTACCATGAAGAATCTGAAGGCCAATATTGTTTGCCAATTAAATCAATGAAGAGATCATCTTATGTTCCTATCAAATATATTTCACAGTAGAAAAAACATGCTATTTTAGAAAATCAAAGTAAAAGGCAATATAGTAAGAGCTGAATATGTCACTTCTAAACAAAACTGATCCTTGAACCTACAGCTGAGTCTTGATTCTCAAAACAACAGCATACTTGCTATTTGTAATAGGTTAGAGAAAGATGCATTTACTCTAAATAAAGAAAACAAAAATCTAGATTTCCTTTCAAAGACGTCAAACACAGATTAAATAATCACTCCAAAAATCTCAATGCAGCACAAATCACAATCACCAAATTATGGAACCAACATATGAGTACATCAACAGATGAATGGATAAAGACACATAAAGGAATATACTAAGCCATAAAGAAGAAAAAAAGTATGTCAATTGTAGGAAAATGGATGGCACTAGAGAATGTTATGTTAATTGAGATGAGCCAGCCTCAGAAAGTCAGAGTTTGTGTGTTTTCTCTCATATGTGAAAGCTAGAAAGAAAATAGAAAACAAAAAGGACTTTCAGACAAATGAAAAGAGTGACCATTAGAATTTTGGAAGAAGATTGCAGAGGAACATAAGGAGGGAAAAAGGAAGAGTTGATGAAGTTTCCAATGATGCTATATCCATATATAAAGATATCACTTACCAACCTCACTAACGTGTCCAGGGCAGGGGGACAGATGGTGGGACCCTGTAGAATACACACCAAGTACTATGTGCATGTATGTTTGTATTGCTTTGAACCTCACTATGATCTATAATTGCAATACACCATAAAAGTATAAAAATCTCAATAATGAATTATAAAAATGAATATCTTATGATCTTTGATAATTAAATTAAAATGGAATTTCTCCATTGGCATCATATAAGAAGTGAGACATATGGCTGTTTGGATAGCAAGCTGATGATACACACGAACCTCCAGGCTGACTGCGGATCCTGCTCTCAGTTTCCGAACACTCAGCCCTTAACAACTGCTGCCTGGTGTGCACCTGTGAAATGGAGTGTGCACCCAATTCAACCTCCCTGGACAGAGTGAAACACTGAGAATGATAAGAAAGTTATGTGCATTTGTAAGAGATACACGTATGGTGTTGGAGTCTAATAGAAATATTTTAACCACTGGCCTGAATCCAATCTGCACAGTAATTTAATAGACTATCAACCACAAATGCAATCCATAAGGCAAGTAAATGGGTACCAAGAGCAATAGGTAATTTTCTTGGAATGGGATTGGCAGAATCAAACTAATCTATGTGAAAAAAGGAAGCTGCCTGGCAATATCGTATAGTCAAAATCTTCAATAAGAAAGTGTAACCAATCATATCCTTATGATATATTACTTTGGAAAAAGTGTGGCCAACACCATAATATTTAAAAATTCTGAAAGTGTTTTTAAGTCAGCAGGAATTTATTTTCAGTCTAGAATATTTATTTCATTAGCAGAATTTGAAACCAGCATTTTTAAAGAGACATGTAAGCATACATACACATTTAAATAATTATTTTTACTCAAAGTAACTTATTGCAACTTGTAGCATTTTAATACTATCTTAGAATTTCATTTTTAGAAATTATTTTCAGAATAAAAAGCAATGCAAAATGATATGAAAGTAGCCTCTGTCATCATAATTCAGAGGACATAAATTGATATGATTTTGATTAGTCTCATACTAACTCCATTAGATAGAAATACTTAGATTAGGTATAAAATATTTCATAGGAGAAAAATATGAAAAAGCTTCTGTAGGAGGAAGTCATGGAATGACTCATAACCATAGTGAAACTTCCTTATTAAGAGTTGTACAATGTCTAAAAAGACAGAAATAAATCATATAGTCTGAGTGTCCTTTATAGTGGAGAATTAGACTTTTTAGTATCACATATATATTATGCCCTATACATATGATTTAATAAAATATTGCCCACCATCTTCACTAGTTAAGTATGGTATTTTTTGCCAACCATACGAGGCTATGTACATAAATCCCCTTTAATCCTCTATCCCTTCATAGATTCTGATTTTTTAAAATGTGAGCTAATATAACAAGAGATTTTAGTTATATAGCAAAGTTAATATTATCATTATCTATACTAAATTTTAACAGAACTAAATAAATAGGAAGAAAACTCCAAAAATCCAACACCATACTCTCTTCATTTACTCAAGCAGCAAACAGGTATTGATAACTTATGAGACAGTGTGTACTAAGTACTGAGATTCAGAAGTTATTAAAAAAAGACAATGGCCTCTGACTTCATAGAGTTTGCATTCTTATATGAGGGATAAATTTTAAACTAAGTTACACAAATGAAAATATAGTTAAATATTCTGAGAAAGCCTATGATGGAAAGGTAAAGGTACTTTGATACAAAAAAAGGAAAGATCAAATTCAGATTGATGAAAGAAATACTCAATCTGAAATCTGAGCTCTGAAAAATCATTAGAACTTGCCAGGTGAATGTTCAGTTTAGCAGAGAAAACAATATGTTGAAAGGTCTGTAATGTAGAAAGAACATCCCATTTTCAAGGGGCTGAAAGGTTAGCAGCAAGGCAGTAGCTTCACTAATGAGAGGAACAGAAGACATGAGGCTGTAGAAACGAGTGAGGGCCTGTAGCATACAGGGCATGAGAGCATATTGTAAAAAAGGAAAACTTTACATAAAAACAAACATTTAAGCAAAGGGACATTTATTTGGAGTTAATTTTCTGGTGGGTAATATTAAGCACGTTCAAGCAAAATTCAGGAGCTCTCCCATGGCTGCCTGAATTCAGTCCACAGTCCTCCAGAAAAGGTGTTCTATGTAAGACATTCTTCTGGAGATCCATAAGTAGAAAAGGAGCCCTGTATGCAGAGTGCAGTCATGATTGATTTCTGTGAGATGTCTGAAGAAGTTCCCTGTAGGCCCTACATTAGCACTGAATAAAACTTTTCTATTCATATATCCCACCCTCGTGAAAATGGAAAATAAAGTTATTTCTATTTATTAGATGTGAGAAATTTATTTTTATTGATGCATTGAATTCATATATTTTGATGGGATAAAACACTTGTGTAGCTATACATGCACACATCACCCCATTAAATGCTACCCCCTCCCCATCCCTTTCCCTCCTCTTCCCTCCTTCCCATGCTTGGCTTAGTGGTTTTCATCAATATGTTATTTTTATGTACATCATGTTCTGTAGAGAGTTTCCTTCTTCCCCCCTCCCATCTCCTCAGTTATGTTGCCTTGTTTGTTCCTCTAGAGAATCTCCGTTTTCACCTGGAGGTCCTCTTATGACCCATTTCACCTTAGCTTTCACCTACTAGTGAAAGCATCTGTTTTCTTACTTTTTGCGACTGACTAACCTAGCATAATGTCCTCTAGTTCCATTCATTTCCCTGAAAATGATGTAATTTTTTTATGACTGAGTAAAATTCCACTGTGTACATATCCCACAGTTTCATAATCCATTCATCTATTGATGGACATCTTGGTTGGTTCCATAGTTTGGCAATGGTGAATTGTGCAGCTATGAACATAGATACACATGCATTAGTTTGATAGTTTGGTTTCCTTTCTTTTTGGTAGATATGCAGAAGAGGTATTGCTGGATCAAATGGTAAATCTGTTACCATTTTTCTGAGAATCCTCCAAACTGTTTTCCAAAGTGGTTGCACTAATTCAAAATCCCATCAACAATGTTTTAGGGCTCCTAATTCTCCACATCCTTGACAGCATTTGTTGTTGTTTGTGTTTTGAATGATTGCCATTCTAGTTGGAGTTAGGTGAAATCTCAGGGTAGTTTTGATTTGCATCTCTCTGCCAAAGATGTTGAACATTTTTTTCATGTATTTATTGACCATTTGAATTTTTTTTGTGAAGTATCTATTTAGTTCACTTGCCCATTTTTTTATTAGATTATTTGTTTTCTTAGTGTTGAGTTTCTTAAGCTCTTCGTATATTCTAGATATTAGTTCTCTATCTGAGGCATAAGTGGCAAAAATTTTCTCCCATTCTGTTGGCTCTTGGTTGAGGATCCTGACAGTTTCCTTTTCTGAAGAGAAGCTCTTCAGTTTCATTCAGTCCCACATATTGATTAGCCTTTTAATTTGTTGTGCCTTGGGGGTCTTGTTGAGAAAGTTTTTAACTGCCTATGTGTTGTACTATTGGACCTATGCCCTCTTCAAGGAGCCTCAAGGTCTCTGGTCTAATTTTCAAGTCTTTGATCCATCTTGAATTGACACTTGTGCAGGTGATTATTGAGAGATGATTTTTAATTACCAACATCTTGAGATTTTACTTCTGTATGAAATATTGTTTGTTCTTCTCTTCTTAGTTGTCTGTGGGATAGAAATTATTGTTTTTCTGGTTCTGTCATTAATTTCTTGTTCTTTGTAGTTGATCTCTTTGAGTATTTTCTCTAGTTCTGGTTTTGAAGACATAAATTCCTTCAGCTTCTGCTTGTCATGGAAGAATTTTATTTCCCCATCTAATTTGAGAGATATTTTTGTTGGGTAGGAAATTTTTGGCTGCAAATTGTTTTCTTTCAGAGTTTGGAATATGTTACTCCAAGCCCTTCTGGCTTTCATAACCTGGTTTGGGAAGTCTTGAGTGATTCTAATTGGTTTCCCTCTGACTGTTACTTTGTCTTTTGTTTTTGTTGCCTTTAAGATTTTCTCCTTGGGTTCCACATTGGTCATTTTGATTATTATGTGGTATGAAGAACCTTTTCTCTGATCTTGTCTAAAGGAGGTTCTATAAGTTTCCTGTACCTGTGTATTAATCTCTTGCTCTATGCTTGGAAAGTTTTCTGCTATTACTTCTTTGAAGAGATTGTTGAGTCCCTTGGTTTCACCTTCTTTTCCCTCCTCTATACCTATTATTCTCAAATTAGCTCTTTTAAGATGGGCCCATATTTTTTCAGTGTCTAATTCCTGCTGTCAAATTGTTTTTTCTATGTTATAAACTATGTGTTCATTTTTGGAGTAATCATCTTCTAGAAGTGAGATTCTACTCTCCATATGGTCTAACTGATTGTTTATAGTTTAGTAGATGCCTTTACTTCAGTGATTGCATCCTTTATTTCTTTAAGATTCTCTCTAAATTCTTTCAGAATTCCTGTATTAATTCTACAGTTAAATTTCTGGTTTGACCTTCTGGAGAACTCTGCAATTCTGTGTTATCAGATTCTGTAGTTGTGGAGTTGTGGGTGCTCATTGCTCCTTTGTTATTCCTCCTTTTCTTGGCTTCAGACATTTGCCTCTGTTGCTTCTGAAGAATTTCTCTCAGTTTCTAGGTGTCAGCTGGTAAATCCAAGGACAGTTTGTATTGTATTCAATACTGAAGGTTGAGCAGGCAGGAAAGTGCAGGAGTAAATGGAAGAATAGGGTAAAAATCTCAGGTAGAGTCGAATAGAATGAAAGTATGAGTTTGATATATATTAGTATATACTAGAGGTTAGAGATAGTAAGGATAAAGGAGTGTTCTGGTAAACACTGTAGAATTTATGGTATAATTATATGAAGTAGGTTTGATACAAGACAAAGGAGAGCTAAAAAGCAGAAGAAAGATAGTAATGGGATAGTGATAAGAGAGTTGGTATGTACAGAGAAAGAAGCTTGGGAGAGGCTTTGGGGACAGGTTAAAAATATAAAACAAAAAAGAAATGACAACAAAAAAACCAACCAGGTATATACACTCACACACATAAAAAGGAACAAATAAAACCAAAACAATCGTAACCACGAATTAATGCAATTCTGTAACTAAATGACAATCCAGCATATAGGTCTGCAGTAGTCTCTCTCTGTGCAGATGCCGAATACCACCAGGACCCTTACTGCTCTGAGTTTGGTTCTCTGAGATTTTCTCAGTCTATTTAAGTGGCCACTACCAGTCTGGCTGTGTTAGGTATTAAGCACAGGTCACCCTCCCTCTTTCCGCTGGTATGGAGTCTCGGTCTCTCTCTGCCACTATTAATGTGGGAGCCTCTGTTTTCCACAGTCAGGGTTGGTCCTGTCTGATTTCTCCACATTCTCCACAAATGGGCAGTAGTATCGAGGGCAGCTCTGAGCCTCTAGGGAGTGTGGTACTCTCTGTCAGCACTCCGACTTTACTGAGTTTGACCACTAGATGTCAGACCCAGGGAGTTTATCCTGGCTGTGCAAGTCCCTAAGGGCACAACACTGGAGAATCCCCTTTCTGCTGCAGCTTTACTCACACTTCTGATGCTCACTGGCTGAAACTCTGGTGGGTGTGGTGTGCTGGGTTGTCTGTGGGTTAATGGTATCACAGAGGTGCCCATGAGCACCGAGTTTCTATTCTAGTGCTAAACTCAACTCTGGGTTCCTGGGTGGCGTGGTTAGCTCCTGTTTGCTGTAGCAGGTCTTCGGGCTGGCTGACTTACACCCCATGAGTCTTCTGCTTCTCCCTTCAGATCCTTTGTTCTTCTTTCCTTACTGGTATGTGATGCTGTGCAGGAAGCCTGCACCCCAGTCGGCACCCGCCACTGTAGGCAGGGCTCCCTCCTCCCCCCCCGACGGTCTTCTCATTTTTTGGGGTCTGTTTTATCTCACTTTGTAGCATTCAGTTTTTAGGACAATGGGGATTGAGTCAGCAGGATTTGTACGTGCTACTACTCTCAGTTGCCATCTTTCCCCTCTCTTGATGTGAGGCAAATTAAGGAACAACAGATTTAACATCAATTAGCATAAATGTGTGTTAAAACAGTGCTCATTGAATAAATTGGATTGTGAGTCTTTTTTTGTGGGATTCTACAAGGAAGCCTTCTAACTATCAAACCAATAGATGTAAAAGTTGAAAAATGAATGGATGACAACCAAGAAGCATGAGACTATCATAGTTGCCATAGTTTTTGGTTCTTTTTCTCAAAAGGCTGTGTAAGGATCAGCTGGGAGACTTTGCATTCCCAGTCCTTGGATGTGAAGTGTCATTGGCATATCTGGCAGTAGTTTTTCATTTAGTCCACAGTAAAAAAAAATGCTGAAATACAAAAAAGCATGTGTAAAAATTCAGTACTTTGGGCATTAATTCATTTAATATTTTAATATAAAAATTATTTAGCTGGGCATGGTGGCGCACACTTGTAATCCCCGCACTTGGGAGTCAGAGACAGGAGGATCTCGCAGGTTCGAAGCCAGCCGCGCTGGCTTAAGAGACCCTGTTTCCCAATAAAAAAAAGTATAAAATAGGTCTGGGAGTGTAGCCCAGAGGTAGAAGAGTTTCCAGGAACCCCAGTACCACCAAAAAAACATTATTTAATATTTTTAAAGTAATAGCTATAGCTCTGAGTGTTTTCCTCCAATATTTTCCTTGTTTAAGTCAAATTTAAAAACATCTTTTATTATAAATTAATGTCTTCCATATTAATTTATGCCAAGTTATGATACACATATTTATTCACAGTGGTATGCTTAAGGTTGTAAATTTTAACCAAGAGACTTTTTTTTTATTTGAATTGTTCAGGTTAGGTGAAAAAGATTTGGCTAAGTACTTCCATGCAAATTGTAATTGCTATAGAGACACACACAACTTTTGAACTTTCAATTTTGCAATTAGTATCATGTAACTAAAAGTATTTACTAAAAATTTCAGTAAAGGGTGAATGTCTTTAACTATGTATTAATCTCCTGGCCGAAATGACTTGGCTGTTGTTTCTTTAAATAATTTTTTGAGAGATCCTAATAGATTTCTGTTGAAAACTTCAGTGTTAACATTTTAAAGTTTGTACTATATTTAATCCTAATATGAAAATAAATTTTATGCACTTATCAGAATTTCAAATTAAAGTTATTTCCTTTAAAATATAAGTTACTAAAGCCAGGCGTGGTGGCGCATGCTTGTAATCCCCGCGCTTGGGAGGCGGAGACAGGAGGATTGCTCAGATTCGAAGCCAGCCGTGCTGGCTTATGAGACCCTCTTTCAAAATATAAAACTAGGTCTGGGAGTGTAGCCCAGAGGTAGAAGGGCTTCCAGGAATCCCAGTACCACCAAAATAAATAAATAAATAAATAAACAAATAAACAAATAAGTAAATAAAATAAAAATATAAGTAACTGAGACACTTTAAACAAATTCAATTTAGTTGAGTTTATCCATGCGAAGAACAATTTATGAAACAGGCAGCACTCAGAAGCTCTAAAAGGTGATGTGCAGCAAGCTTTTCTAACAGAGAGAAATCATCTGATGGGCTAGATCCAGGCTTCTTTCTTATTTATACATGATCTGATCAGTTGGTTACCTGTGGTGGCTGAAGGGTGGCTGCTTGTGCTGTTCATTATACTCCTAAATCACATGTCAGTTTGTTTACATGCTAAGTTAGGTTTTAGTATCTAGGCTGTCTTAGGTCCAACTTAAGTTGATTTAACAATACATTTACGATGTAGGCTCTTTTTTACTTTTTATTTTTTACCCTTTAATACAATGCAAAACCACTGAAGAGTTTTAAGCAAGCAAGGATATGGCCAAACTCAATTCATAAAAATGGAGTGGAGTGGAGGGATGTGGCATGTGGAGATGGGTTGTAAGGAACCAAGAGTGCTCATGATACGCTTGTAGGAGCTCAACTCTGTCATCGTTTCAAGCAGGACTTGGGTCGTGACAATAGAAAGGAAAAAAAATCAGGCAGTTCTGAAATCTTGAGTGATATACAGTAAAAATTCAATGCTAGAAAAAAATTAAACATCAGTTGTTTCTTCTTGACTCAAGGTAAAACGTTGGGAATAACTTTATAAGAATTAACTTAAGTGAAATCTTTTATACTAATGGTTTACAGAAGGCAGAATAGGGCAGCTGAGTTTATAGAACTAATCACGTCTTTCTACCATTGGAGCTCACTAATCCCTAGATTACCATCTGATGAATACAGGCTCATGTCAAAGGTTTCTATTGTGATTAGTATCCCACTGGGTAGGATTATGTTCTGAATTTGCCAATTCATAGAGAATTTACATTTTTGTGGTTACTGTAATCTGAAGGCTTAAGGGAATAGCTGCAAAAAGAGCATACATCATTGGATAAAAGGTAAAGCCAAACAAATTATTTACTCATAAGTAAATATACATAAATATGACAAAGAAAATCATTAAACAGGATTTTTCATGTGCTCTAAAGTACTTGTCCTTGAATGTGACTAGGGATTTGGATACTTAAACTGAACACTGTTATGTGTGAATGCCCATATCAATGAAAGCTAAAAAGGTTTGAGCAATGTTAAACATGCTCCTTGGGGGTAAGCTAATTAGTAAACTAGAGAGTCTTAAAACTCTCAAGTGCCATCTTTGAACTGAAGAAGACATCTACTAATGAAGTCCCCAGTGGGCTAAGAGTCTAGATCTGGCAGTATGTGTAGTTCTGTATCTTAATTCCAACTATGTTGATGCATTAAAAGAAATATGAGGTTTGAAAAAGTAGGGTGGAAATGTTGATAGCACCATGAGCTTGAAAGCATTTAATTTTAGTACTTTGGCTATATTTAATTTATATTAAAAATAAGATACAATTGAAGTAGCATATAAACAGAAGAAATAGTAATATTTTATCACATTAATATATTTGGCTGGATTAATAATGAATAATAAAAGAAATATATATTTGAGGGGAAATACAATAAATTAAATTCAAGTCTCTGATTCATTTACATATTACAAAAATAATAGAAGTAAATGTTGTGCTTTTAAGAAGCTTTAGAGACTAAAAATATCAGCTTTTATAATCAAATGTATGCAATAATTCCCAATGAAATGTTTTAAAATAGCATAATCAGAGAAGAAATTTTATTTGGAAATCAGCATAGATCACCAAATTTTATTTTTAATTTTGTAATTGCAGATTAATTCAAGATCTATGTGAACTATTATCAAAATTCAGCACATCAACTCAGTATACATAATTGAAAACATGTATGACTGAAAACCAGATAAAATTCAAGTTTCAGCTCTGTCACTAGCTAACTGTATGATTCTGAGTCTCCCACTGTCTCTGGCCCTGAGTAGTCATATCAACAAAATGAAAAACTCAGAGAATGTATTTTATCTCCTTTAGACATTTAGTCTTCCTTTACTGCTATGATTGTATAATTTGGGCTTCTATCTGTTTCACACACAAGACCTAAAAACTACAGTTTGTGGACTGGATATTCACCTAATTGTCTTCAACTTTACAAAAGGAAAGAGGTTATCCTGAAAAATTAGTCACAGTTATTACTTAACACTCATTACCTAACACTAATCTATGATTTCTTATACTTCATGGAAAGTCACTTGCTATGAGAATTGTGTTTTTTGATAAGCATTCCATTTTGATGTCTCCGTGTTTTCCTCTTTCAGCAGAAGACTCCTGAGAGATTGAGTTGTTTTTAGGAACCAGAAAACTTTGCAAACAACATTAGCCTGGACTGACTTTAGAATAGGGTCATAGCACAGAGCATGGGAAACATCCAGGAGAGAAAGCTAAATGTGCAGACAGCCTGCCTTCTGCCTTCCCTGAGGACACAAGGAAGATCTCATACCTACATGTCTAGAGTTTGAAAAACTGGAAATAGATGATCAAGACAGAGGAACAATTTAAAAATAAGTTTTCACTAGAGCTGAGCGAGCTCAATTAAACCAGCAGAGTACATGTTGTTATGGTATCAAAACCTACTCTAGCCTGAGGAGTCCGATGATTTTCTTCCAAACTAACTCAGAATTATTAATCATCACATCTCATCTTTTTCTTTTTCTTTTTTGTAAAGGCAGATAAGTGAAGAAATAAAAAAGGAAAAGAAGAAAAATGTGAAGAAGGGAGGAAGACAGGGAAGGAAGAAAAAAAGAAACAACAAAACTTGCTTAGTATACTTGAAACCATCACATTACCTTGGTAGAGAACTCAAAAGAAAAATAGTGTAGAGATGGAGGAAGGGGAGAAGGAAGAAGAAGAGAATGATGAAGAGGAGGAGGAGGAGAAGTAACAGGAGAGAGGATAATGTTAGGTGTTTTCTGAGAGTTATGGAATACCAGTTATACATACATATATAACTATCTATTTACATATTATATATATATATATTCCTATAAAACTGTCTCTCTCTCTCTCTCTCTCTCTCTCTCTCTCTCTCTCTCTCTCGGTATTTAGAAAACCTGTATATTACATATTCATCTTGATTCTGTTCTTACCTTTTCTTTGTCCCCATAAAATATCATCATAGGTCCGTTTTTACTTTCTTTGTAAACTCCCTGTGGCTGTGCATTGACCATTGTCATTCAATATTTTATTGCTATTGTTGTTGTTTGAAATTTTAATATCTCTAATCTTGTTAATCAATACAAAGAAAGTAGTAAGATTTTGGGGGGAAAAGGAAGTTCTTTCTACTAGCTAATATTTTTCTTATAATTTAAGCCTTTAGTTCTCTCTGAAAATCAACCAGTTAGAGAGTGATTTAGGTATTGATGTTCCCAGCTTTTAAAATCAAGATATTTTCAGAACCTTAAGCTGAGTTATTTGTCATTGACACGTCAATGTAAAGTCATTAAATTGAATTGTTACTTCCTAATATTTCATCTATCCCATTTATATTGAAAGGACTAGAGTCAGAAGGGAGATACCAAAGCAAAAGACACAATCAGAAAGTGCTGGCATATATGAGTGAGCTTGGTAAATAAGACTTTCCTGACAGGAAAACTCACAGACTATGGGGGAACGAAATAGTAAGCTATATGTGCTTTGCAATTTTGCTTCTAACCTTCCTGGGTCCCCCTGTATTTACTATTAAAACCTTCCTTTAACTTGTCTTTGTTCTTTTCCATCTTGAAAAGTATTTTTAAGGTCATAAGTTGATTTTAACTGCAGATATGATATTTTACCAGTGCTTAGAGAGATGTATAATCTTAAGATGAAGTTAAAACATTGATAAAAATAGTAGAACTATCAGAGATAGAGGAGATTTCAAATAAGACTGTTTTTCAGAATAGGTAGAATGAAGAAAATGTTGGTCAACAGTTCAAACACCAAAGGATGATAGGGGAAAAAAAGAGAAATAAATAAATGGGAGGAAAGGGAAATAGTTGAAGTGATTTTAATAAGAAGGTAGATAACACAATAGTATTTTATTCCTGGAAGATAAATGATACTATAAAAAGGGTGGAGTTTAATGTAGTAGGGAGATACTAACATGGAGACAGCAGAAAAATGTAGAAATTAAAAGGTGAGATATTGGATTTGAGACAGACAAGAAATTTCTCTTATCTGTTTTCTTGAGTAAGAGAAAATTTAGAAGGTTCTTAAGAAAAGATGATGGGTAGAAAAAGAGGTGACATGAATACATCAGCCTTTAAATGTGTCTTTACCAATTTCTCCTCAAAAAAATTCAATTGATGTTATTCTGTGCAGTTATGAGTTTTATGTTTGTTTTAGTTCACATTTCTCTGAGTTAGATTCAGCAACTACCTTTAGATGGAAGTGAGACTGCTGCTAATCTTTCTTTTTTATATTGTATGAGAGAGAGATAGAGCACTGGATGGATAATCTATCTCTATATATGTATATAGATACATTTTATACATACATATATTTTTTTCAATTTTGAGGCAGGGTCTTGCTAAGTTACTCAAGCTAGCCTTAAACTTGTGATCCTCCTGCCTTGGCCTCCTAAGTAGTGGGATTACTGGTATGAGCCACTATGCAGACTGCTGGTACTCTTAAAGAACCAGTCCTATCTAATTTTGAGGAAAAGTTAAAAATCTCATTTTGTTCCAAATACAAAAAAAAATTGAAGTGTTACCATAAATAATTCTATATTGCAGTAAACAAAAAAATATGAAAACATTTAGAAAATGCATAAGGCACTCAGCAATTGCCACTCCCACCGTGAGAAAAAAACTTATTGTACAAAAACCACACATTCATAGTTTAGTCCAACATGTCTATATTCATCTATGATATAAATTAGAAATTAAGCAGGACCTTCTAAATGTATTCTTGTTTTTACTTAATATTTCTCTAGCTTAAACCTTTCAAACACTACTTTTTAAGTATTCATTTCTGTCCACCTTTATCCTTCAAAATGTAGAGTGATTTTATATTTCTCTGCTTTCTTTTTCACTTATGTGGCTCTCTGTCATTCTCTTGTGTACCACAGAACTGGAAAATATCATTAACATTTTCTCCTCTACACAGTTTCCCAACTTAATAGAAAAACACTCTCATCAAAATCCTCTATTCACTTTTCCCATTAGTAAATAGTTTTAGGTCATTGGTGAATGAAGAGTTGATCCTTGCCATCATCCCAGAGCTTCAGGTGTTTTACCAATTTCTGCTAGTTCATAGTCCACCACATCCTTTTGTTAAGCTTCTTAGCCAGATTTATTGCTTCAGCCTTTTTTTTTTCTTGAATTTTACTGGTTTTTGTTAGTTGTTTTAGTTCACAGATCTCCCGGCTTTTTCCTCCCAAGATTATATAAAACCAGTTGTTTCTTCACCAGAGACTACTCACATAAACACCAAAAGTTTCGCAATACCACCAACAGGGTATGCTGGAGAGATCCAGCGGGACAGAGTAGCAATTGGGAAAACTGAATAGAATAAAAGACCAGGGGGAGCTCAGTAATTTATAATTTTGGAAAGGGCATGGTAAACCCATGAATTTGGCAATCTCTGAGACCTAGAAGGATCCTTCAATTTCCTTCCCCTGAGTTTCTGGCCACATCTCATTCCCAGGTCAGTTTCCATCCAACACTTATAAAGTCCTCACCTTTCACTTCCCCTCAAATAAAAATTACTGACATCTTTCCAGGCGGTGATGCACACTTGTAATTCCAGCATTTAGGAGGTTGAAATAGGAGGATCGGGGTTCATGAATAGCCTCGGCTACTTATTGAGGCCCTCCGCAACTTAGTGAGACTCTGTTTATTTATTTATTTATTTATTTATTTATTTATTTATTTATTTATTTTTCAGTACCGGGGATGTAACCCAGGGACATCTACCTCCAAGCTACACCCTCAGCCCTATTTTTTTATTCTTTATTTTGAAACAAGGTCTCACTGACTTGCAGAGGGCCTCACTAAGTAGTAGCTGGGGCCATCGGTGAAACGCAGTCTCCCGGTCTCAGCCTCCCAAATGCTGGGATTAGAAGCGTGCGTCACCATGCCCGGCTGTTTCAAAATAAAGAATAATCCCCGCGATTGGGAGGTGGAGACAGGAGGATTGCACAGGTTCGAAGCCAGCCGCTCTGATTTAAGAGATCCTGTTTCCAAATTTAAAAAAAAATGTAAAATAGGTCTGGGAGTGTAGCCCAAAGGTAGAAGGGTTTCCAGGAACCCCAGTACCACAAAAAAAAGAATAAAAAATGGGACTAGGGGTGACTAGGGGTATACCTTGGAGTAGAATGTCCCTGGGCTCCATCCTCAGTATCAAGAAAAAAAAATTACCTACATCTTTGCAGAGGAGTGTAAGATATATCAAAAAGTAAGATTGTCACAGGTTAAACATCACCTTAAGTCAATTCAGGAGGGGAATAAAAGGGAAACCACAGGAAAGAACTGCAAAAAATACAGGAAATCATCATAGACCCAGAGAAAGAAAGAAGAAAGATCTCTAGTTAAGAGAACAAAGAAATTCATACAGTGAGGAACTGAATATATACCAGGGAGCCAGAGAGAACAGAGAAAATGAAGGACACAAAGGCAAATTGTGTGTGTGTGTGTGTGTGTGTGTGTGTGTGTGTGTGTGTGTACACATTATTAGAAAAGATAGGCTTTTGTGTGTGTTTGTGGTACTGAGGGATGGAACCCAGGAATTTTCTGCCTCTGGGTTACACCCCCAGACCTATTTTTTCTATATTTTATTTGGAAACAAGGTCTCACTAAGTAGTTGCTGCTGGCTTTAAACCTGAAATCCCCTGTCTCAGCCTCCCACTTACTGGTATTACAAGCATGTGCCACAACACCCATCCAAGATAAGTTATTTTTGAAGACTGTAAATAAAAACATTAAAGTAAGCTGAATTTATTCCTCTAATACAAATAGCATTTTTCTGGAACACTCTGGCACAACATATAATAAAATAGGTGACATTTATTGCATGCCAACTCTTTGGTAGACATGACTCTAAGCAGTTTACACACATTTTTTCAATTTTTTCTTATAACTTCCCTACATAACATATAATATCTTCATTTACCAGATGAGTCAACCTAAGCTTCAAGAGACTGAGTAACGTATCCAAAGTTATTTAGCAACCAAGGGGGAAAGCTGACATTCAAACCCCGGTGTACCTGGCACCAATGTCCATCCTTCTCACTACTTGGTACAGAAGCTATTGACTAAGTTTTATTAGATGGCATAAACATAATAATACTATGTAGCAAAACTTCATGCTCAAGTTTAAATGAGTATTATAAGATAAATATTTAAAACTATATCACTTCATGTAAAGATTTGTTAAGGAGCTAGTATTTATATTAACTATACAATGCAAATTATAACTCACTAGAATATTTTATATAATTAATTATATATTTACATATTATAGAAAGGTTTGCTTATTAAGTTCCAGCCTAAATATTGACATATTAAGGATGATGTAGGGCCTGTATTAGACAAATATACATATTTGTGTACATTTTAGCTTATTTGATTTTTTTTAAAACTGGAGACTGAGCCAGGTGTGGTGGCACACGCTTGTAATCCCAGCATTTGGGAGGCTAAGACAGGAGGACTGTCGTTCATGGACAGCCTCAGCTACTTAGTGAGGCCCTTTGCAACTCAGTGAAACCCTGTTTTAAAATAAAAAATAAAAAAGTAAGGCTGGGGGATGTAACATGCTGAAAAAAAGAACAACTGGGGACTGACCTCAGGGATATTTTACCTTTGTGGTATACCCCCAGCTTTTATTTTTATTTTTATTTACTTATTTTAAAACTGTCTCACTCAGTTGTTGATGGTCTTGCTAAATTGCTGAAGTGGACCTCAAATGTGCAATCCTTCTTTCTCAGCCTTCCAAGTTCTGGGATTGCAGCAATGTGCCACCAGGCCTAGCTTCAAGATTTTCTCGCCAAAGTGTTCCTTTACCATCACTTCTCATTCCACCCTGGTACACTGATGTGCTTTCATTAATAATGGTTATTTTCTTTTCTATGGTTCAGTACATATTGCAACAAGCTATTGACTGTTTTATTAGCTAAGTTTTATAACTATTGCTTTTCATTTATGAAACATATAGTGTGTAACCGTCTATGATTGTGCCGCTCTTATAGATTCATATTGCCATCTAGTATTATTTATCTTCAAATATGAAGAACTTTAGACACTGTTTGGGGGTTTGTTTTTTTGTTTTTGTAATGGAGATTATATGGCAATAAATTCTCTAAGATTGTTTGGAAGGAGTGTACAAGGAATTGAATACAGGGGAATTTTTCTTTTGGGCTACAACCCAGCCTAATTTTTAAATTTTGAAACAGGGTCTCTGTATATTGCTGATGGTCTTGCTAAGTTACTACTGGCCTGAAACCTATGATCTTCCTTTCTCAGCCTCCCAAGTACACGGATTACAAGCATGTGTCTCTATGCTCAGTTAAGATGCTTTTAAATCTGAAAATATCTCTTCATCTTAAATTTGAAGGAAAGCTTCCCTAGATAAAAAAAAAAAAAAAAAAAAAATATTGCATGAGTTCGGCGTGGTGGCTCACGCTTATAATCCCAGTACTTGAGAGGCTGAGACAGGAGGATCACGCAGGTTCCAAGTCAGCCTCAGCTACTTAGTGAGGCTTTCAGCAACTTAGTGAGACCCTGTTTCCAAATAAAATATATAATAGTTCTGAGAGTGTAGCCCGGGAGTAGAGAGCCCCTGGGTCCTATCCCCAGTACCACACACACAAAAATATTGAATGCTTTTGTTTTCCTCCAACACTTTAAATACATCATTAGTGTATTTACATAATTATATATCTTCATAAGCTAATAAACTAGGCAGGATTCTTGTCATAATCCTCCAGGATATAATGTGTCATTTTTATTTTGTTGCTTTCAAGACTTTCTCTTTATCTTAGTTTTCAACTGTTGAATGGTACTGTATCTTGGATATATTTTTTGTGTGTTTGACTTGCATACAGTTCTTTAAGCTTTTTGGATTTGCAGATTGTCTTCAATTAAATTTGAAATATGTTAGATTCTTGTTTCTTCCAACATTTTTCTGCTTGTTTTTTTTATTCTGTCTTTTTGAGATTTCAATTACATATATGTTGCATTAGATCTTTGAAAAAGTCTTTGTTATTGTTATTGTTCATTTTCCTACTTTTTTGAATAGTTTCTATTAATTGGTCACTGAGGGTTTCTTCTGTCATCTGTAGCCTGCTATTAAGCCAATGCAGTGATTTTTATTTTATTATTTCCACTTTTGTACTCTATAATTAATGTTTTGAAGTTAATTTTTATTTGTTTGATGAGATTTCTTTCTTCATTAATGCTACATTTTATTTAATACTTGGAATATATATTCTTTTGAAAATTTTAATGAATATATGTACTTCAAAATTTAGGTCTCTTAAATTCAACAACTGTTTTTTTGGAGTCAGCTTATTTTTATTTTTATTATTATTTTTTGGGAGTGGTACTAGGGGTGGGTGGAATCCAGAGGCTTTCTACCTCCGGGCTATTCCCCAAACCTATTTTATATTTTATTTGGAAACAGGGTCTCACTCAGTTGCTGAGAGCCTCACTAAGTAACTGAGGCTGGCTTCGAACCCATGCGATCCTCCTGTCTCAGCCTCCCAAGTGCGGGGATTATAAGCGTGCGCCACCACACCCTGCTTGGAGTCAGTTCATCTTGACCTCTTTCCTGGTTATTTTTTATATCTAGCTTTTCTCTGGCTGCCTGATTTTCAGTTGCAAAAATTGTTATAGTGACTCAAAAGTTTATCCTGTTTTAATGGTTATTTAATTAGGCAGTTAATTTATAAATAATTAAGTAGCACAGTGTGTTTCCATCCCTATTCTCTGTTCTCCCTGCTTCCATCCTTCAAGCCAGCAATATGCAGCTGCTAATACATCTGCTTTGTTCTTCCTTCCCACTGCTGCATGGTTAGCCTGGCTTTGTATGGATTATACCCCCATGCTCACCAGCGTTGCCAGTCAACTGAAGATTGAGATAGACATGGGGCTCATGTTTTCTGTTATTCCATTACTTTCAGGAAATCTCTCAATTTCCCATTACTCTTCTTGTTTGGGGTGTTGTAGTCTCTGTATTCTGATACTTTATTCTCTCTGTTGACTGAATTAAGCATGACTAAAGAATGCAGACAGTAAAATTATAAAACTCAGAGATTTGATTCTGAAATATCTATGTTTTAAAATATATTAATTTTATGCTATGTGACATTTAGTCAATGATGAACCACATATATGAAGGCAGTCCTGAAAGATTATAATGGAATTGAGAAATTCCTATTGCTTAGTGACATCATAATCATCTTATCGTCATAGTGCAATGCATGGTTCACACATTTGTACTGAAGCTGGTGCAAACAAACCTACTTCAATCACAGTTGTCTAGAACAGTTAATAAAATTATGAACTGTACTTAATGCAGGATAATGGCTATAAACTATAATACTGGTATGTGCATTAGTATAGTGTTTTATTTCTATTTTAGAATTTACTCCTTCTACTTATGAAAATTTACCTGTACAACAGAATACCATGATATGTCAATAACATTCTTACAAATATTATATTTGTACATCCCTGATTGCATCATTTTCTCTTGTTCTTGATTGAATGCCATGTTGTTCTGCTCATCATGAACCCTAAGTATACCAAATCTTCTGTTAATGATGCCAGTAAATGGCCATATAGCCTAGGTATGGAGTAGGTTCCATTTCCTTGGTTTGTGTAAGTATACTACATGATGTTTGCATGTTAAAAAAATCACTTTGATTCAGCATTACCACCTCTGGGTATCTACCCAAAAGAAATGAAACAAAACTACCAAACTAAAGCATGCATATCTATGCTCATAGCTGCATAATTCACCACTGCCAAACTATGGAACCAGCCAAGATGTCCATCAAAAGATTAATGGATTACAAAACTGTGGGATATGTACAGAGTGAAATTTTACTCTGCCATAAAGAAAAACACAATAACATCATTTACAGGGAAATAGATGGAACTGGAGGACAGTATCCTAAGTGAGATTAGTCAGTCACAAAAAAAGAAGAATTCAGATGCTGTCCCTAATATACGAAAGCTAGGGAGAAATGGGTAACAGGAGGAACACTAGATGAAGGAGATCCTATAGAGGAGAAAATAAGGCAACCTAACTGAAGGATGAGAGAGGGGAAGAGGGAAACTCTCTAAAGCACATGATGTACTTAAACAAACATATCAAAGCAATCACTAAGCCAATCATGGGAAGGAGGGATGGGAAGGGAAGGGGGAGTTGGGGTAAGGGCTAATTGGGTGATGTGTGCATGTATGTCTACACAAGTCTTTTATCCCATTAAGATGTATGACTACAATGCACCAATACAATTTTTTTAATCACATATGTATTTCTCAAAATATGTCTCTGCCATTAAATAATGCATGACTAGGTTTACCTCTTGCCTCTGATACCTTTTCAGTTTTACCTACTGAAGTTTCCTCTACACATGGGCTAGTTAACTGATGGCCACCTATTTCAACAGATAATGCTCAGAATATGAGTATTTTTGCTTCTCAAGCATCTTTGGATTTACTCTTTAAATTAAAGCTGCATTTCTAGTCTTGAAATCTGGTTTCTAGAACATTTAGCCAGTCTCCATTTTTTAATTAGTGTTATCTTTGGAACAGGATGGTACACACTCAGCTCAACAAGCAAAGAATTGGAGATTTTTAGCCATTCCTATAGTGGTTTTTTAAGTTTAACTGGCCCATGGCTTTTTTCTTATGTTTTCCAGCATTTCTGCAAAGTTGTTTGCTTCTTCTTAATAATATCTATTCTATATGGCCATCTCTTTCCTGTCATTTCTGAGGTTCTATAATTTTGCCTTGTAAAACCTGATAAATCTTTCAAAATACTAATCATGATATGCCTCATTTGGGGTTAGAATATCTCTTATAATAGTAAACTATATTTTATTCATCTTTCCATATATGGCTAGCTGCTTTATTGTATGTACTACATGTGCTCATTCTTATAAATCAAAATTAAGATTTTTTTCCCATTGAGCCATGCATGGTGGCATGTGCCTATAATCCGAGTACTTTGGAGGCTGAAACAGAAGGATCCCAATTTCAAAGCTAGCCTCAGTAATTTAAGGAGGCTTTCAGCAACTTAGTGAGACCCTGTTTCCAAATAATAAATAAAATAGGACTGGGGATATAGCTCAGAGAATGCCCCTGGGTTCAATTCCCTGTAACACACACACACACACACACACACACATACACATACACAGATGTTATCCCATAAGTATAAGATTATAAAAAAATTAAATAACCATTAAAAAAATCACATATTGGGCAACTTTGTGTCAGGAAGTATCCAATGGTTCTATACAAAATAACAAAATAGGAAAAGAGAGCAAGGCCCCTATGTCAATATAGGTAAAATGGGAAGATTAATGAGGCAAAGTTGATTAGATAAATCTTCTAAAGGCAGAAGGTAACAGTACTTACATACTGGCAGATGCAAGACTCTTTTATAATCTTTAACATTATAAAAAATCACAAGATTCTAAAGCCTAAGTGCTCTGTGAAACAACTAGTAATAACACAGAGAGGAATTGCTTATTTTTTGTATTGGTACATTGTAGTCATACATCTTAATGGGATAAAAGACTTGTGCATGCACACATCATCCAATTATCCCATACCCAATCCCCACCCCATTCCCTCCTCATCCCTCCTTCCCATGATTGGCTTAGTGATTGACTTTGATATGTTTGTTTAAGTACATCATGTGCTTTAGAGAGTTTCCCTCTTCCCCTCTTCCATCCCTCAGTTATGTTGCCTTATTTTGCTCCTCTATAGGATCTCCTTCTTCATCTAGAGTTCCTCCTGTTACCCATTTCTCCCTAGCTTTCGTATATTAGGGAAAGCATCTGATTTCTTCTTTTTTGTGACTGACCAATCTCATTTAACATAATGTCCTCCAGTTCCATCCACTTCCCTGTAAATGATGTAATTTATTTTCTTTGTGGCAGAGTAAAATTCCAATATGTACATATCCCACAGTTTTGTAATCCATTCATCTCTTGATGGACATTTTGGCTATTTTCATAGTTTGGCTATGGTGAATTGTGCAGCTATGAACATAGATACGCATGCATTAGTTTGGTAGTTTGGTTTCCTTTCTGGAATAGATACCCAGAAGTGGTATTGCTAGATCAAATGGTATGTTTGTTCCCATTTTTCTGAGGATCCTCCATACTGTTTTCCAAAGTAGTTGCACTAATTTGCAATCCCACCAACAATGTTTAAGAGTTCCCTCTTCTCCACATCCTTGCCAGCATTTGTTTTTGCTTGTGTTTTGAGTGATTGCCATTCTAGTTGGAGTTAGGTGAAATCTCAGGGCAGTTTTGTTTGCATCTCTCTGATTGATAATAATAGTGAGCATTTTTTCATGCAATTTGAATCGCTTCATGAATTTTCTGTTTAATTCACTTGCCCAGTTTTTTATTGGGTTATTTGTTTTCTTATACTAGATACTTTGTTAGACTTAACCCTATTCTTCCACCATCAGTACGCCAAGAAATAAAAATATAAATTACACTGAAATTCCATCTAACTGCAGTTAGAATGGCAATCATCAAGAATAAAAACAATAATATGTTCTGGCAAGGATGTGGGAAAAAAGAAACATTTATACAGTGTTGATGAGATTGCACATTAATATAAACACCATGGAGGTCAGTGTTCCTCAGAAGACTGGAAGTGGAACCACTATATGACCCAGCTATATCACTTTTCAGCATCTTTCCAAAGAAATTGCATTCAGAATACTATAGTGATACATGTATATCCATGTTTATAGCAATACAATTCACAGTAGTCAAATTATGGAACCAGACTCTGTGTCAGTCAACACATGAATAAAAAAAAAACCTATGATATAGTCACACAATGAAATTTTACTCTGCAATAAAGAATAAAATTATTTCATTTGCAGGAAAATGAATGGAACCAGAGAATATTATACTAAGTGAGATTAGCCAGTCTCATAAAGTGAAAGGTAATATGCTTTCTCTTATATGGAGAAGTTAGAGAGAAACTGGGAAACAAAAGTGACTTAAATGAGAGTAAAATAGTAGAAGAGGCTTAGCCAAGGGAGGTGGGGGGCGGGAAAGTGATTCGATGAAGAAAACAACTGATCAGATAATGCTACGTGCCAGACATGGTGGCACACGTCTCCAATTCCAGCACTCAGGAGGCTCATACAGGAGGATTGCAGGTGGGAGAGCAGCATCAGCAACTTAGGAAGACGTTATTTCAAAATTAAAAATAAAAGAGTCCTAAGAATACAGTTCAGAGGTAGGATGCCCCTAGATTCAATACCTAATACAACAAAAAATAAAAAATAATGCTATATACATATATAAAATTATCAATACCAATCTCAATAACATATATGGGAAAGAGCAGGGAGCGGGGTAGAATCTGGAAAGACACACACCAACTGCCATGTGAATGTATGCAATAAAAGTACCAAAATAAGAACAACTACTAATTAGCTGTTAATCCAGCCTCAAACCAGTTATCTAAGACCAGAATGTGATAATCACACTGCCATCTCTTACACCTAGTGAACTCACCAGCTTCATTTGATCTGTTTTTTTAAAACATCCTATCCTCAAAACCCTACTGCAGTGCTTAAGCAGGGAGAAGGCAGGTTACATCTGGGTTTTTTCCCTTATTCTAAGTGAAGTGTAAATTGGCCTCTTGTTGTGTTTTAAGAGTTTAAATGTCAAGAGTGTTCAATTTGATCTGCTTTACATATGTTAAGGAGGAAATTAGAAACTCTACTGAAGAATGAGTGCCAAGAATTTTCATTAGCAATTTTACTCTATCTGGTACCACTCTAAAAAATGTTATATTATTTAGGAGTTTGAAAATTCTATTAATATAATGAAGTAAAATCAAATTAAACAAGTATACAGGCATTTGCCCTCATTCTAAGGTATTCTTTGATCTTTTGGGCACACTACATTCAGGGGGCCATCACTGTGCTAAATTAGGTACAATAGACCTGGAAAGATATAAGGAAGATCAGAAGTCAGTAAAATTGATTAGAGTAAGAAAAGGCATAAAGATGTTAAGAGGCCTAGTGGTAGATGAAAGAAGTAGATAAGGTAGGTTAGAAAGAACAGACCAGTGAGTTTAGAACTTTTATTTGGAAGAAAAAGAAAAGATAAACAAAAAGGCAAGGTGAAATTTTGGCAGCCTCATTGAGAAATGAGACTTTGTCTGAAGACTCATTTACATTATGTAGTCAGCTACATGGTATACAACACAGTGCCCCTCTCTCAAACCCTTGAACTCCCCCCAAAATATAGTGTTCTCTCCAATATTTTTAGCACTAACATTTTTAAATGCTAAAACATGCTGTGGTTGTTCCTAAAGCTGAGAAAAAGATTAAATATCAAGCAAAAAAAGACTCTAATTGTACTAGAGAAACATTTCAGAGACACATAGAATTCTAAACATAAAGTGGTTTCTAAGCTGTACCTCTGATGATCCAAGACTGTCCTTTTTTGAATGACAAATTGCTGAATTTGACAGATAAGCCAGATAGGTACAAACCATGATTGGGTTGTTCTTATAGTATAACATCAAGGTAAGAGGTACATTTTAAGAATTACTTTGATACTGAGAGAATACCAGTTCTATAACTGGATATATCAAATAGAATAGAGACTTAGAACTATGTGAGTTTGCTAGACT